>NW_017728992.1:87639990-87643032 GCF_001723915.1 Gavialis gangeticus | reverse complement strand
TGGACACCCCTTGGGCCCTGAGTATCGTTTCCTTAAGGACCATATGTGAAAGTAAAAGACTTTTGAGGAAAACTGTATACCAGATTTACATGTTGACCTAAGCATCTGGCCGTCCTGTAATGTGTAGTTATATGATTCCCTTCCTTCTAACCACAGATCATGTCATGGAGTATTCCCATGTCAAAGACGGGGAACTGTGGTACAGTAGAAGTCTCGTCAGTCGGGTGATTCTCAACCAGTGTCCCATAGCCATGAAATTCTTGCTGAGCATTAATAGCACTGTTAGGTGTGCCAATGCCTACAAAATTCACAAGGTAAACACAGATACTTCATAGATTCATAGATGTTAGGGTTGGAAGGAACCTCAGAAGGTCATCGAGTCCAACCCCTGCCCTCCCCTGATGAATTTATAGGCAGCCACAATATCACCTCTCAGCCTTCTCTTGCGAAGGCTGAAGAGATCTAGCCCCCTCAGTCTCTCTTCGTAGGGCCTTGCCTGCAGGCCTCTGACCATACGAGTCGCCCTCCTCTGGACCCTCTCAAGATTCTCCACATCCCTCTTGAGGTGCACCGCCCAAAACTGGATGCAGTACTCCAACTGCAGTCTATCCAGTGCCGCATAGAGGGGAAGCATCCCCTGGACCTATTTGTCATGCATCTGCTAATGCATGATAAAGTGCAGTTAGCCTTGTTGATCACTTCTCCATATTGACGACTCATGTTCATCTTGGAGTCAACTATGACTCCAAGATCCCTTTCCTGGGCTGTGCTGCTGAGAAGGTCATCCCCCAGCCTATAAGTGTGCCGGTGGTTCTTTTTGCCAGGTGCAGCACTTTGCACTTGTTTTTGTTGAACTGCATCCTATTTTGTTCTGCCCATTTTTCCAACCTGTCCAGATCTACCTGGATCTGTTCCTTACCATCTGGTGTATTAACACTGCCCCATAATTTGGTATCATCCGCGAACTTGGACAGGGTGCTCTCCACGCCCTTGTCCAAGTCACTGATGAACACATATTGAACAGCACCAATTCAAGGACTGATCCTTGTGGGACTCCAATGCCCACATCTCTCCAGGTCAATATTGACCACCACCACCACCACTCTCAGGGTGTGACCCCAAGCCAATCTGTCAAGCACCTGACTGTGTTATCATCTACATCACAGACTGTCACTTTATTTACAAGAACAGAATGCAATACTGTATTGAAGGTGTTCTTAAAGTCTAGATAGATGATATCTACTTTTTATTCCCCACCAAGTCATCCCCTGTAGCTAACACCAAGTCCAGCAAGGCGTTTCCCCTAGTGGGATCATACACCTCCTGCGTTAGGTATTTCTATGTCAAATATAAATCCATAACGTTAAAAACCATTCTGACCTTTTGTGGTCTAAGTTTCTGCAACAAGAATTGATCTATTATTTTTCTGTAGTCAAAAAAACAAGCGAAAAATAAGAACTAGCATTTTCTGGAGGGTGCACTGAGTCTATCAGGGGGTGCCTTATGCCTAAAAAGGTTGAGAACCACTGGATTAGTCACTTAACCCAATGTATCACAGAACTCTGTGAGGCAAGGTTTCCCAAATCCCAAGTTAGCCCTACATACACTGGACCATCCTTTTTAAACACTGATGTTAAGTGCGTCTTTATTAGGAGAATGAATTGGTGCGGTTACACTGGTAGATAAAATTGGATGGTGTAGACATGGCCTCAGTTACAAAAGTATACCCATTTTAAAACACTCTCATAGATTTCATAGACATTAGGGCTGAAAGGGACCTCAGAAGATCATCAAGTCCAGCCCCCTGCCCAAAGGGCAGGAAGTCCACTGGGGTCATAGGATCCCAGCAAGATAAGCATCCAATTTACTCTTGAAGGTGTTCAGTGTACGTGCTTGAACCACCTCCGATAGCAGGCTGTTCCAGACCTTGGGGGCTCGGACAGTAAAGAAATTCTTCCTTATGTCCAGCCTGAAATGGTCTTGCAGTAGTTTATAACCATTCGACCTCGTCATCCCTTGGGGCGCTCTGGTGAACAAACGTTCCCCCAGAAACTGGTGGTCACCCCTGATAAACTTATAGGTGGCCATCAGATCACCCCTGAGCCTGCGCTTTTCCAGGCTAAAGAGCCCCATCGCTCTCAACGCAACAGAATTTCACTTTAAACAACAGCCACTTAGTTACATATTTTTAAAAGTTGGTCAGATTATTAAGTGCAGGATCTATGAAAAGAGGAGAGAGAATAAGGTATGGTGTGATCCCTCTATAAATATACCGGCAAGTGGAAATGTGAGAAAACGTGACTGTTTGCATCATGATACTCTAAGCTCATAGATTTGAATATTACAATATTATCACTGGTTCCAGGTGTTTCCCTACCATGAGCCACCTATTAAAGACCTTATAACTTTTTAATCCTTCTTTTTAGTCTTCTGTAGTTTTGCTTATGGGAATATTGGATCTGCAGGAGATATTTCTGGTTTTTCTTTGATGTTCAGAAATATCTGGTGGCTGATGCACATCGATTACACAATATTCTCCTGGTATCCACTCACCCCTACTTTGTAAGATCAGAAAATATATTTCTGCTACCAGTCCTGGGGAAGCTCAGAATTTCCCAAACTAAATTCATCCCTTTAACTGTAGTTAAGGAAATGTGGAAGTTTTCCTGTCAACTGCACCTAAGTTCATGGAGCCTCATATATCATAGGAAACCTAAACCACTACACTGTGGGAAGTATTCAAATATTTTGCTTAAAAGCATTCATAGGTTTACTACTCCGAACTACAAGTGAAGCTTTGGTACTGGGACATAACATTATTTGTTTTGAAAAACTCCTTAGTATGGTACCGTCATCTATGGGAAAAATGTTGGCACATATGAAGGATTAAACAAAAGAAAAAAATTGAAACGAACAAAACTAGCTTAATTAGCAAAAAAGGTTAGTGAATAAACAGACTGAATTCAGTTTACTATGATTTGTGTGGAGAGAATATTGGCCATTTACTAATATTTGGACAACTGTCCGAAATTGGGGGGGGGG
>NW_017728992.1:87612438-87634990 GCF_001723915.1 Gavialis gangeticus | reverse complement strand
AATTAATCCTATGAAGTTTAAGAGATTTTAGCACAAATAATTTGCCCAGAAATCAAATCAAAACCAAAAATGTGTTACTGGTTGCTCACTGGACACTATCTGCTAGTCCAGGGGTTGGCAACATTTCTGGACAGAGTGGCAAAAACACCTGCAACCCCTACTTGGAAGATGTTGGCATGCCAGGGGTGGATGGTGGGGGAGCTGTGAGGGCTCAAGCCTGTGACAGCACAACACGGGCCCCTACTCCACTGTCTGTCCCAACGTATGCGTGCACCTGCCACTAGCAATGAGCCATGCCAAGTCTCCACAGATCCCAGTGCAGCTGCTTGCAGCCTCCCTGCCACCTGCTGTGAGCAGCCTGGGCTCTCCGGTGGGCAGCAGGGGCCTGCCCAGAGACCAGGGCAGCTGTGGCAGGCAGCCAGGAGGTGCAAGTGGTTGCACCAGGGCCCTGCAGAGCCCTGGCCTAGCTTATTGCTGGTGGCAGGTGCACATATGCTTCGAGGCGGATGGCAGGGAAAGGCCTGGGCTGTGCTGCCACAACAAGGATCGGGCCGCTTGCGGCTCCCCTGCTGTCCACCCCAGATGTGCATGCACCCGTCACCAGTGACAAGCTGGGCTGGGGCTCTGCAGCCCCCAGTTCAGCTGTTTGCAGTTTGCTGGCTGCCTGCTAGGGCAGGACCCTACCACCTCCATGGATCCTGGGCTGCTCACAGCAGGCAGCAGGGAGATGCCAGCAGCTTCACCAGGGTCTGTGGAATCTCATCCCAGCTTGTTGCTGGCAGCAGGTGCAAGCATGCCTCCAGGAGGACAGTGGGAGAGCTGCAAGGGACCCTATCCTTCTTGTGGCAGTGCAGGTCCAGCCCCTTCCCTGCTGTCTGCCTTATGGTGCATGTGCCAAACCCAATGCCTTTATGTGCCTCATTGGCATGCATGCCAGGGGTTGCCAACCCCTGTGCTAGTCTCCTTGAAAAGAGTTCAGTAATCTAACCAGGAAGCACAAGCATTACCATTGGGTGATTAAAAGCACATTGACAAAAGTAATGTCAAAGCAGTCAGAAGAACAGTTCACAAACAACCAGAAGACTGAAGATATGGGCAAATGTACATTTGGCACTGCTGCAAGAGCAGGACATTTCAGAAGGCCAGATGCTAGTTGGGGGTGTAGAGCAGCCGTTACGTTCTAATGGTTATTATGCCTGCACAAGCCACGAGTGATGAAAATGTAGCAAAACTGCTCCAAATTTAACCCTGGATGAAGCAGTGCTAAAGTTGGGACTTCTGCTACATCTATCTCTCTCCCAGCTTCGGCACACATACCCATTAATACAGGGGTCAGTAAAACATGGCCTGTGGGCTGAATGCAGCCTACCAGCTGATTGGATCTAGCCCACAGAGGACATTCACCAAATGACTGGATCTGGCCCGTGGCTGCCCCGACCGAACTCCACATGGGGCTGAGCCTGGCCTGGGGCAGTGAGCGCTGAGCTCTTGCCCGTGCTCAATGGCCACAGCACACAGAATCATGGAAAATTAGGGTTGGAAGGAACCTCAGGATGCTATCTAGTCCAACCTCCTGCTCAAAGCAGGACCATCACCAACTATATCATCCCAGCCAAGGTTTGTCTAGCCGGGTCTTAAAAACCACAGCTTCTCTGGGTAACCTGGTACAGTGTTTTACTAGTCTCCTAGTGAGAAAATTCTTCCTAATACCTAACCTAAACTTCCCTTGCTGCAACTTGAGATCATTGTTCCTTGCTCAACGTATTCCTCCTTGCATCTTTCACCAATGAGAACAGTCTAGCTCCATCCTCTTTTGAATCCCCCTTTAGGTAGTTGAAGGCTGCTATTAAATCCCCTCTCAGTCTTCTCTTCTAGAGTAAAGCCCAGTTCCCACAGCATCTCCTCATAAGTCATGTCCCCCAGCCCCTAAACGATTTTTGCTGGCCTCCGCTGGACTCTCTCCAACTTGTCCACATCCTTTCTGTAGTGGGGGCCCAAAACTGAACATAGTACTCTAGATGTGGCCTCACTGACATCCTGAATAGAGGGGAATAATCACTTCCCTTAACCTGCTGGCCACACTCCTACCAATACAGCCCAGTATGTCATTAGCCTTCTTGCCAACAAGGGCACACTGTTGGCTCATATTCAGTTTATTGTCCACTGTAACCACTAGGTCCTTTTCTGCAGAGCTGCTGCCCAGCCGATCAGCCCCCAGCCCGTACCAGTACATAGGATTGTTCCATCCTAAGTGAAGAACTTTGCATTTGTCCCTGTTGAACTCATGAGATTCCTTTTGGCCCAATCCTCCAATCTGTCTAGGTCACTGAGCAGGAGCAGCTGCTGCTGGAAGTGAGGGGAAATGCCATACCAAGACAAGTCCAGCTAGTAAGCTGTGCATGGTGGGCAGGGCAGGGCCAGCAGGCATGAATGGGAGCGTGGCACAGGCTGTCCCAGGTGACAGCCAGTGGAGCTTGGCCACATGCGGAATGCAAGACTGCACTACCTGGACAAGTTCTGCCATACCCCCCCCACCCCCTTGCTCACCACCCTCAGCCAGCTCCCGGGACCTAATGCCCAAGCAGCACCCCACCCCCACACATATGAACGTGCCCCCCACACTACACCCTCAGGGCGGGGGCATGCAAGGAGCAGATTGCCCGTCCAGCTCCTGAACACCACTCCCTGGCTGCCTGTGACCCCATCCCACATAGGGAGTTTTGGTGAATTGTTTGGGCAGGACTGGGGGCTGATACAGCTCACAACAGCTCATCAAAACTTGGTATGTGGCTCCTGGGCCCAAGTAATCACTCACCCCTGCATTAGCATGTAATAGTCACTGCATAGTTCTGAGCAAGAGTTCCTTCTCCCTTTTGAAACAGCTCCAAATGCACATTTGTCCATACCTGGATACTTACTCATAATTAATGTATCTGAAGAAAATTTTCTTTGCTTCGCACATAATTCACAAAATCTAAAAAGGAATTAAGTTCATAAGAAAATACTCATCATACTTAATAAAGGGCCCAACTAGCTGTAGGCTATGTCTGAACTGAGGTGATTCAACTGCTGTCCTGACAAGCTGCAGATGCAGGAGGTCCTGGGGGTAACACCTTATTCCATTACAAACTGTTTTTTGCGAGACAAACAAGGTCAAGCAGTATCCAGTCCCAGAGTCAGTTTTCAGAGTGAGCATTAGCTGTGCAATAGGAAGAATGCTTCTGGTTTTTACAGAAAGAAAGTTATGTGAGCTATCATATATACTACACACTGTATGAAAGCCAGAGAAAATGCTGTGTTTGCTTATTCTGTTTCATACACCATATTTTAAATGATTTTAATATCACCATTTTAACTCTCATATGTTGGCATTTTTGTCCCTGTAGCTTATTGGAGGGTGATAGCAATAAAGTGAGTGTGACTTGAATTTTTCTTATTTATATATAAAATAGGAAATTATGTAGATGACAGATGCAAACCTAAGTGATTATATAACCATATGCAATTTGTGTTCTAACCAACTCTCTTTAGCACATGAAAACCTAGACTTGATTGCTGTTGTAAAATAGGCTGCTCTGTCTTCAGTTTTTCACAATATGTTAAAGAGACGGTAGAGAAGAAAATAGGCTACTTGGATTTCTCCATTAGTTACAATATTAGAATACTTGGAAAATAATATATATTGAGTAACAAGTACAGAGATGTGGTGTTCACTTGAATAGACTTGCTTACATATTTAACTTAGATAGGAGAACTAATTGGCATACTGAGAAAACTCTTTCAAAGATTTGTGCCACGCTTATTACAGTGGCAGTAACAGTTAACAGATATCTGTGCCTTTACCAAAACATTTTTATAATAGTCATATGATCCTGTAAGATCAATGGAAGCAGAAGATACTCAGTATTTTTCTGGGAACGGGCCAGAAAGAACATATCCCATTAAGGTAGACCACAGCAATTTTGGAAAATAACAGAAACATTTAACTTTGTATATCTGTGTGTTCGATACATATCCAAGAAAGCAAAATTACTTTAAGCTACTATACTACTTCTCTTAAACTACTAAGGATTAAGGACTCTCCTAACACCTGGCATATACCATATACCCCTTGAAGACTGCTTTAATTTCCATCTGGCTGTTTATGACTTCATTCTGCCTACTGAGAACCACAGGGATTGGCAACTCCTGTGTACCACCATCTCCAAGAATGTTCCCTGCACCAATAGCTAAGAGGGAGGTGGCATTATGGTATACCAACTACACTGGCTTAACCCCAGGAGGACTTTCCCTCATGAAAGGGGAATCAGCTGATTAAGCTGCCTTTATAGTTGCTTTGACCACCAAAACAGCACAAAGCAGCTGTCTTAATCCCAGGCACCCGTCTTTCAGCGTTCTACTTTAGTGGAAGGTTCTGTTCTCCAGCAAGTTTGCACTTTTATGACAATTTCAGTTGAACAGACAGCACTGAAAATAAAACAGGTAACTGTGGACATAATAATTACAAAATGGCAAGAAATGTAACCGGTCCCTCAAAATAAAGAATAAAGCAAAAGTTTCAATAAAATTAAGCAAAACTGCTTATTTGTGATTTATATGGATCCACAAATATTTACTTCATTTTGTGCTGCTCATTCGTTGTCTCACCTCTACCTAGAAGGTTGATTTAATAACCCCTGAATTTACTTGCAAAGGCAAGTTTGGATCACAAGCGATAAAACATCTCTGTATATGCTTCACATGACTTTTAAAAAAGGACATTTAGCAAATGGATAAAAAAAAAAACAGGAAGAATTCTTCGCTGGTCAGTCAGAAAGGTCAAATCTAGGCAAAGTGTAATAACTAGGGTTGCTGTGAAGCAGCTTACCCAGATTATTATGGTAATAAGTTGTCAAATTTATGAAGGGTTGGTTATGAAGAATATTTTTTGATTTAACAAGAACTAGAAATAATGTCTCAGAGCCATGAACAGTAGTTCTGAAGAGCAAGAGTATACCTGGGCGCACATACATGGAACAGATTCTCCCTTCACTGATCAGTACAGGTATTCTTACCACATTCTGCTTTTTTAGACACCACACATTCACTACGGAATAAACTACCTCAAATTTCCTGTGGAATAGGAGTGTGCATACAGTAAGTTATCACAGCACAGCTGATATGCTCTTAAATTCACAGCATTGCTTACTTTGGGGTAACTCACTCATGTACCCACACTCTTATACTTGCAGGTCAGTCAGCTCTGTCTTGAAATAACAGAAGTATTGAAAAATAAAAATTTAACTGGTTTATCCTAATCTTACCAGCAAAGAATTTCAAGGCAAAACAGAGCCCCTAACATACGTATTGAGGAAGTAATCTTTTGCTCAGTCTAACCTTTGCTGCTCTATTAGAAGCACTGGGCCACATTACGCCATTCCTTGAAAAAAAAATCTTCAGAAAAATAGGGAAATAGGAGGCTGGAAATGCAAAGGGATAAAGTGGCACATTGATACTAGCATAGAAGGAATCTCAGAGCTTGTCTGCACAAGGAAGTTAGGTCACAGTTAGCCAGGGTGTGGATCTAGTGCTTGAGCTACTCTACATTCAGAATAGACACAACCAGGGTGCTCAACCCCAAATCTGGCCCAGGGGGCCATGGCAATTGGCCTGTGGGGCTTCCCATGGTTTGGACATTTCGTGGCACAGGAGTAATGGTAATTAACATGGCCACCTCTCTCCTGCTATCAAAATTCTAAGCCCCACAAGCAGCTGGATCGTGACCAGCACAAAATGATGCCATGTGGATGGATTAGGCCCCAGCTGCACCTGCTCTGCACACCAAATCAGGCCCTCTGGCCAGATTTGGCCCATAAAACTTGGTACTGTCCATCCAGCCAGCAGGGCTAAAAGGTTGGGCACCACTAGGTGTGAGGAAGGTGTGCAGTGTAGCTAGTACACTGTAACTTCAAACTCTAGATGACTGTGCATTAAACTTCCCTACAGAGAAGCCATAAAGAACAATTAGGCAGGCATCCTATGTAAACATACAGGTCAAAAATCACCAGCAAATTGTAACAATGTATTTTATAAAATTAGGTGAGTTAAAAGAACAGTTAAAAGAAAACTACCTGGCTGCCTTCTGTAAATAAAGGTCTTCACATTTCATACTTCATCATATGCCTGTGCTATGACAGTGTCCAATATGACTTCAGGCACCTATAGTCTATTACTGCTTAAACATTAAAAAAAATACACTAGAGAAATCTAACCATCTGATGGATTCCCATTCCATATGTCAGCTAGGTGCTTCAGCAGAGTTGGACTACCACAGATGGAAGGTAGCTTGCTGACTCTTCTCTGAGAAAAGCCCTGCATCCTCATTAGGAGCTTTAAATGCTTCACATCTGACCACTGAGCCTTCATCTTCAGGGGAAGGGAGTCCACAAAGAATTAGAAGCACACTGATACATTAAAAATAAATTTAAAATGTCAAAATGGTGGCTCAGGGGTGAGTTCCCATGGTAGTGTTAGAAATTTTAAAGCTGTCATTTAGATTTTAATGCTTTGAAGCTTCTTTGAACATGTGAAAGGAAGCTTGCAAAACTTCCAATACAGCTAAAAGTAATGTGTTCCTCATCAGAGGACTACTGATAAATGTGATTACATCTGCACATATGATATCAATGCACACAGATTCATTGTGTGAATATGTGCATAGGTCTGTATATAATGTATGTATATATACAATGTTAATCAGAGACATATTTTTAGACATGTTAATAGTTGCTTTTGGATACCCTCAAAAACATTGTGAAAGATGATCAAATCACATAGTGACTCTCTAGCACAGTGGTTCTCAAAAAAATTTTTTTTGGAATCGAGGCACCCCTCTGTAATTTTTGTGAACTGAGTGCCACCCAATTTTGAAAAATAAATATAGATATTACAGTGCTTATTTTCATGGCTAGGGGCCTGGTCCTGGGTCTGGGGGATTGTCCAGACAGGGACAATCCTGAGCCTGCACTTATCAGCTTGTTTCCTCACACCTCACTTATCTCCTCCATACCCTAGTTTGGAATCATTTTTCTAGAGATTCAGCTTAAACATTCTACGGTATGTGTATTTGCTGGTAACATCAATACTAAAAGTCCAATTTTGAGGGAGGGGGAAAGATAAGACCTGGATTTAATAAATAATGAGCAAATCAGGATTAAAGAGAACATCGTGCTCAAGGTTCTTTTCCCAGATTTGCAGGTTAGCTGTGGATCATCTTACTTTTCACTAAACTAAGTGCTGAGTGACAAACAGCTCTCCATACATTCATATCCTTTTTCATAGCAGAACTGTAGATTTTAGGAGTTAATCTAGTTTAATCTACTTTCACTGACCATTGCTTGGAAGAATCACTTCAAGTTTTTCTTAGATGAGAGTTAAACAAACAAATGGATGGGACAAATTGCACAATAACCACGTCAGGTGTGTTAGCACCTTTTACCTGACAAGTCAAAACTGTAAGACATGCTAAGTGGCCGCATTGCTGGAAAAAAAGAAAAAAAACAACAAAAAGAAAATAATTCAGCTATTAGGAAAACAGAGAAGTAACAAAAAGAAAAGATTAGCTCCATTTAAATCATTTTGGATTCCGGTGCACAGGTTAGCATAAATCCAAAATGTGTCAGAGACGCTTTTTTCTTTACTGTGGAAAAGATGCAAGTGTGAACAGCATCAGTGGGATGTGAAAATACATAGCTGTAGAACACCATTTCCGGAATACAATAAAACCAAAATCCAACTTAAGAAATAAATATCTTGAAAACCAGAAGTTAAAGTTTTCATCTAAAATAACATTTACAAATGACAAATCATAACTGACAGAAAAAAAGAGTAAAAGGTACAAAGCCATATTCACACAAGTTTCAGTGACCCAAAAGAAAGATTTGTAATTTTTGGAAGCTTAATCTCCCATGATTATAATTAAACTAATAAAGAGAGGCATTCAAACCAAGTTTAGTCACCAGCCCTTTAAAAAAAAAGATGAAAACCTAACAAATGGGAAATAATTAATTCATAGTCTTTTAGTTTGCCTTACACTTATATATATACTACTGTGGAAAAAAAATTTAACCAGGCCCCTAACTTGACTAAGAAAAGAGACAGAGACCAGAGGTGCTGATACTGCATATTTAAGCTAAGATAAGAAAATCCTTCATGCCTTGTTTTTGTCTTGATATATTACCCTGTGTACGGATGTTAGGGGTTTTTTTTCTCTCTGAGAACCAGAAACTGATAACTGTTCCTATAAGCACAATCTTTCCTTTTCTTTAAAGTAAACTGCCTGTATGTCTGTGTGGGTCAGATCAGTGATTTACTGTCCAAGGTTGTATTTTTTTCTCTATCTCTGTCTTAAGTATAAATATGCCTGTAAACTTACAGAGTTTGAGAAATCCTTAGAAACAGACAAGTGGGTGATTCCCCTTGCTGTATGGAATTCTCCCTGTGATCACAATATAGCCCTGAATAAAGAAAGACTGGCTCTGGCAGTTCTGATTCAACCACAACGAGAAGTTTGATTTCTTCTACACTATCCTCTCCTTGACAGTTATGTTTAAATTAAGAAGTCAAAGGTTCATTGGGCCTGGAAAGTTCATATGACTAATGAAATGAGACATCTGTCTTGTTACAAGCACGTGGTCTGCCACACTTAAACACAGCTTGGTTAGTGCATTTATGTTTGACAAAAATATGTATCTGGCTCCAATCTCAAACGTGAATTACCAATTGTACTAAACTGGTACATTATCCAACATTCATTAGAAACTAGGATGAGACCAAATTCATTGTGATTTACAACACAAATGCTAATACTTTAACTGTAAGAGTAGTCAAGCCAGTCAGTCCCAACATTATGAATAATCAAAAGGAGAAAAAAATAAACACACCAGCTAAGCAACATAATCTGCACCTACTTGCTTGCTTAATTTGTCAACTTGTTAAAAATGCAGGTTGTCATAAATGGATCTGGCAAACATATACCCTTTAAGCTAATTTATGTTAAAAAGGGCTCATTAATGGGAGTCAGTGACAGTAGTAGGTGCTTGAGCCAGAGCCAAGAAACGTGGGAGCAGAAGCGCTTCAAGTTCAAGATTAAACAAACCAATTGTTACACTAGTTGCAGAAAGAATCCCTAAATACTATATATTCAAATTATGTTCACTCTTAATTAAGAGACATATATTTTAGTTAACTTTTTGCTGGGAGTTCCCAATCCCAAATTTAAAATAAAGCAAATCTCTGTAAAACAAAACATAGAAGGGAAGAGCTGGTTCCTCCCAAGGCTACATTAGCTCCACTTGTTCATGTAAAAAATAAACCCACCCTTTTAATTAAACATAAATACTTTCTAAGCCTCTCTTTTCCTGACATTTTATTTAGACTTGTTAGCTTAAGCCACTCAGTCATATTTGTCATTCTTTTGTTGCACATTCCCTATACATAATTAGTTATAGTCTGGTTGTAGAAATTAATTGACATATTACAACCAATGGTGAAAACAGAATAACAACTGCACTTGTACAATATACCTTGTACTTTAATTGGATTCCTCTCAAGACCTTTTCTATTTTCACTGTTATGGTATTATCAAAGACATCCACCTTGATGATTTAACTGGATTAGCCATACTCATCTCTCCCTTCTCTGTTCTTCCATTTAGATTATAAACCCTAAACCTTATTACCTTATTATTTCATTACTAAATTACATGCAACACTTATCTGTAAGCCTGATCCATTTCTAGCTTTCTAAATGTAGTAGCCATTTTCTCATCCCAATTCTATTGTATATAAGTGAATTTTGCTCTTAAGAAAATACAAAGATTTCAAATAGTTGGTCAGTGTCACTGCAAAAAGGAAAAAAATGGCATACTTCAAAATAAGAAGCAACTCCCTCTAAACGAGTCAAAAGGTATTTTTCCGTTTCTTTATGCTGGTGACAAATAAACATTTGCATAGCTGTTTCAGCAAAACTTTTCTAGTTTTTTAAATAAACTCTAAGACATCATGCATTCATATCTCAAAAAGTTCTAAAAAGCCACTTTTGAGCTGGAAGAAGATAGCCATTGTTCCAAAAATTAAAAACTACTTTTTAATTTGAAAAGTAGTTACTGGAGCACTTTTATATTGAATCCAAGTCCCCCCACCCCAAAATCTAGGTACTAATGTTCTGAAATTTGGAATTGCTTTTGGAAATTAAAAAGCTATCTTTAAAATTTTGATTTGATCTAAAGGTGTGAACTTGCTCCCTCTGTAACGACACAGTACAGTTCTCAGACAAAGAACACTGTATACATTAAAAGTTAAATGTTTACATACTGAAGCAGTGAAAATAAAACCTCTCAAGATTCTGCTGAGCTTTCAAATAGAAAAAAATAAGTCTGAAAAAATAAACACCTAGAAGGTTTGTCAACCATAAATCAAATCCCAAATAGGATCCAGATGGTCCACAAAAATCAGTTAAGAACATCCTGTTGTTCAAATAGTACCCAAACTTTACCAATATAGCGTATTTACTTGACTATAAGACAATCCTGTATATAACATGACCCACCAATTATGACATTCTATATATGGAAAACTTATAAATTTGTTGCAATTTTCCAGGCATATAATTATTGGAGGGGGGAGGGGAGGGAATCAGGTCCTCTATCTTGTCCTCTACCCCCCACTCCCATCTTCTTCCCCCTGCAACTCCTTCCCTACCTTCCCTCTGCAATTTCTTCCCCCTGCAGCACCTTCTCCATCCCTGCTCTCCCTGAGGATGTGGAAATGAGGGACACATTTGAAAAATACTGACTTTGACATAAACATAACTCTATGAATTTGCATATAGAGAAATTACTACAGATTCTCACAGACTTGATTCATCCATAATGAATTGATTTTATCTTTTTTAAAACTGCTGCAAGCTTTACCTTTCGACCTTTTTTGAAACTGCACAGCTACTCCATAAAAACACTCTGAAGCAGCACTTTCATACCTATACTTATATATAGTACAATTTTTTTTAAAGTAAAATTTTCATGTTCCAAACCAAATCAGAGAATTAAATTCCAAATCCATGAGCCATTCAAAAACCATATGTGGCCCTTCTACCAGCAAACATCTTCTACCCCCGCCTGGGGCTTCAGATGCTTACAAATCCTTTGGCAGGCATCCTGTGTGTGGGCCCAAGCCCGGAGCCTTGGGGTTCGGCTGCCCCCCAGTTTCGCTTGCCCTCAGCTGTATGGCCACAGAAGCAAGCTGGGGAGAAGTCTCTCATTTCCATAAAGTGGGCCTATAGCCAAGATCTTCCCACTGGAAGAGAAAGCAGGAGATGATGCCTTACCTAGGTCAACATACTACCTCTTGCCGAGAAAGTGGTTTTCTTCTGCAACTATGAAGGCTGCCTTTATGCATGAGTTTATTTCAAAGCCAAAAGGCTTATAATTTACCATGTAGTTCACTGGACTGTGTCCCAGCAGAGTCAACAGTGTTTCAAGGCATGGTGAACCCACAGCTAAGCAGTGATCAGTATACCCCCACAAAAGTTCCACGTGCTAATTACCCGCCTCCCCATTCATGACTGGAACCATGTGTTCTTGTCACAAGTCCTCGGATGCTCCAAAACTTGCCCTGCGCTTCATCTGCCTGTAAATCTGGTCTGGGTCCACCTCATGGGGTTCAGGACCATGCTAATCATAGTGACAGGCTGAGAGATGAGGTGACAGAGGGATTCCAGGTGAAGTGTTTGAGGCCCAGTTTGGTTATGTTTACCACATATTTAAAGCTGGTGAAGAAATAGGAATCATTGGAAATGAGAAAGAAAGGTGCAGCTCAGTTGTGGGTGTGAAGAGGAAGCTGAAATATATTCAATGTAGTGACTCACCATGACCTGAAAAAGAGCCGGTGCTAAGGGAGACTGAGCATGCTGGACACTATTATATGTCTTATTCAGATGGGCTGCATTAACCTATCCTTGTAATAAGCTTCCATTAGGATGTTTGCATAATATGGACCATGTGTTTTAGAGTCATGTTCAGTATTGGCTACATTTTATCATAGTTGGTTTCCATTACTGAGCACATACGGCTTTTGGCACCAGTTTAATGATAAACAATGTATTTAATGAGATTTCCTTATATGTGAATATAAAATAAGGGGCTTGTTTCCTCCATGCTTATTTGGGGGAAAAACCTTGTCTTATATCTAAATAAATACGGTAGTAATCACTACTAATTACACCCTAATTGCATTCACTTCTAAACAACTATGCACACTTATCCTGTTAAAACAGAATTGCAACTGTAGTTTGTTTCTTTGCCTCTTCAACACTCCCAGACACCGCTCCCTGTCCACCTATGGCCCCATACCATCCGCCTGGCCAAGCACATCTTGCACGTGGGGGTCCCAAGCGGTCTCCATGGAGACCCTGCCTGTCTGCTCTGTCCAGCACCACCCCTCTGGGTGCTGGATCAGACTGGCCAGATAGAGTCAATTGCCTCCCCCCACCCCTTATGTGCTGGGTCAGCAAGGACTGCTGTCTTCTGTTGGGGAGCCAGTATTTTATTTTTATTAAGTTTTTTTGGTGATTTTGTGGGTTTCATGGACAATCTCAGATTTCCTGTAGTTTCCACAAAAGTATGAATTAAGTAGGTCCCTCATAATAGGCAACTAATCATTATTTATGTACTGTAGAAGCTAAACACTTTGTTATGTAAATCTTAATCAGTCACTAATTCATAAGTCATACACATGATTATAGAGGTTCCCACTCCATAACTAACAGAATGAAGCACAATTGTATATCCCAACTGATGCAATACTCTTATCTTTAAAGTTCGGCAAAACATAAATAAAAACAAATAATCACTAAAGAAAAAAGAGACTAATGAAGTTGACAGCAAAAAATAAAGAGAATAAAATGAGTTAAGATCAGATCTAAGTACATCTTACTGCATATTAGGAAAACAAGCTTCTGTTCACATCTATGAGCCAATTTAATGGAATTTCCTCTACCAAACAATAAATGTAATGGCAATTAAATTAGTCTATTTATGATATCAGAAACCTACAGAGATCAGGCTTAATTATACAGTGTCATCTTCTTAAAGCATGGAAATAATGGATTTGAACATATCGGAAAAGCCATATGGTCCTAGGAAAGCTTGGAAGATCCGCTGCCTCTATTTTAGCACTCTGCAGAGATTAATAATACTGTTGCCTACATGGGTCGCTTTTATATGAGCACTGATGCCCAAGACAGGTGCTAATATGAACAATACACTCACCTAGCCTGCTACGCCTGACCTCATCTGGTGAGACAGGACGCAGCTTTCTTTCTGCCTTGATTTCGTCCAATATCCTTTCATGGAGACTGCGTGGTCGAGGTGGGGTTGGTTTCAGTTTTCTTGCAGATGCCTTTGGAATTAAAACAGTGACTATTAAAGCAAACCATTACTCCCTGGAAGTGATTCCATAAGTGTCCTTTTAAGCAGCAGATTATCTTGAAGTGATTTTACATGCATTCATTTAAAAGACAACCAGAATATTGGAAGGATAATTTTGAAAGCCTCTAAGACAGTGGTTCTCAATCTTTTTAAATTAAAGGCACACCTCAGAAAATGCCAGCTCTTAGGCTTTCTTTGAACATTTTTTCTATTGCAAAGAATGCAACAGCCAGAATGTTTTTGGTGTTATGGATTTCTATTTGAAATTTCTGGTCTTGTGTACATCATATTTGTACACCAAACAGTGCTAATATTGTGCAGCACCCTCAAAAGCATCTCACAGCACCCCTGGGTGCACTCTGGATGAGAATCACTGCTCTGAGACAACGTAGTTGCATGCAGATATGGCACAAATATTAATGTAAAGGTGCCACGGTTTTACAACGATCTTCTTACACAGACCTTGTTTTATACATACAAGACAATATTTGTCGCGCAGCACACAAATATTTTTGCAACAGCATCATTTTAAAACAAAAGAAATCACAACTATTCCCTGACCACAAGCACATTTTAAAAGCCATGCTTTCATTAGGAAGAAACATATTGGATTACATACAGGGTTTAATGGAGGTCGTGATCGGATAAAATCCAGGATTATTTCATGAGCGCTCTTTTTTAATCGAGGTGGAATATCACCGTTGACCTGAAAGAAGGAAAATGAAACATGTTTTATGCTCTCCGTTCAAATCTGTGCTCTCAAATGAGATCAGATAAACATACTTAACATCCAGAGGGAGCCTTTAGAGTTCTGACACAAACATATTCTAAAATGTGTCATCAGTTCTGAAAAAAGTGATAATCTGCATGCAGGATATAGAAAAGAAATGCTGCATATAACAGCATTTTCATTTTATAAGCAGATGTAGAATGAATGCAATCACAGTAATGTTAATTACTAATACTTAGGATTTAGTGGTGAAATCAGGGCTTGCAGGAGAACAGAGGGTTCATTACTGCAGAAGTTTGTCAATCCCCTGTTTTGGAGGACAAGATGCAAACAGCTCTTAGCTAACTGTTTGAATCCAAGAGAACAACTTGTGATGCTGATAATTTTGCAAATTATTATGCTGTCTCCAATACAGTGGCTCTTAACCTTGTTAGACTCAAAGCACCCTTCAGAAAATGCCACTCTTAGCTTTCATGCATTTCTTGACTACAGAAAAATAACCTGTTTTTCTGGTGCAAGGAACTCAGAAAGACCACAACAGGTCAGAATATTTTTGACACTATGGATTCCTATTCGAAATCTCTGGGTTTATCTTGTAAACTGTGTGGGTGTTTGCACACTTAAGTGTGATACTTGTGTGGCACCCAATGACATCCTTAAAGGAATCTCATGGAGCCCCAGGGTGCTGCAGCGCTCTGGTTGATGATCACTGCTCTAATATTCTGTTTTCCAGGAAGGTTATCAAGAAGGTTCATGAGCCCTTTTACGTGTGGTTTCTGATTTGGGTATGGGCACTCAGACTGTGCTAGTCCCATTGACTAAAGATCTGTTTCTGGAAACAGGAAAAGATCAAGTGTCCTTTCTCATTCTTTTAGATCAGGGGTGGGCAATTATTTTGCTTGGAGGGCGCCTTAATGACTTTTGGTGAGCTGTCAACGGCCACAAGGGTAGTACCACCAGAACACCATCTGGGGATGAGAAGTCCCACCCCTAACCTTTGCCACCTGAAGTCCCTCCCCTTGCCCCCCAAAAGCAATCCTTTGGGGGGGAGGGGGGGGGGTTTGCCATCTCAGAACCACAAAAAAAATCATATACTATGAATCAAATATCTACTATGACATATTTTAATTTTATTTTAAAAAATAGTTTTGTCCTGATTTACATGCATTTGCATAGTGTATATAGAGGTGGTTGCATAATAGCTCAAAATAAAGTCTTATTCTTATATATTGTGTGTGTAAGAGGGGTATGGGATTTGTGTGGTGTATGGATGGGTTTTGTGGGGGACTGTGGATGTGTGTGTGGGTTAGTATGTGGTATGTGGGGGGTGTGGTCTGTGGGGGTATGGGTGTATATGTGGGTGGGTGTGGCCTTTGAGGAGGGGTGTGTATGGGTTTTATGGGGTATGTAGGTGTGTGTAGGAGGTGTGGGGGGTGAGAGTTTGCGTAGGGAGTGTCGGGTTTGTGGGGGAAGCGTGGGCCTCCCCTACCACGTACCCCTTGCCCCCCCAGCGCATAGCCTCTACTGCCAGTGGCAGCAGCAACAGGCAATGGGGCTCTCAGGACACTCATGGCCCGCAACAGGCAGAGCCCCCTGGATGGCACATGGCTCCAGCTGAGTCCTGGGGGCTGCACATGGCATGGAGCCAGCGTGGCTCACTGCTGCACGCCTCTGAACCAAACTGGACTGACTCTGTGCCATCGTGTGGGGATCATGGCACTTAAGGCAGGAGCCATGCACCTGTGGGGTGGGCCAGGCCAGCTCTGCGCTTTCACATAGCGCTTCCATCACTCTAGTGGGAAACTGCACATGGTGACACGGAGCCCACCTGGCCCGATGGCCTGTGACTCCTGGTCCACATGCCATTGGCTAGGGCAGGCTCTGTGCCACCGGGTGGGGCTCCTGGCTCTGCAGCCAGGAGCACACGCTGCTGAGCCAGGCCAGGTCAGCTCCATGCCACCATGTGCAGCCCCCCAGAACTCAGCCAGAGCCATGCATCACTGAAAGACTCTGCCTGCCATGGGCCAGGAGTGCTCTGAGGACCCAGTGCCTGCTGTTGCTGCCTGTGGCAGCAGGGGCTATGCACCATAAGGGGGCGAGGGGCCCATACCCCCTCTACACAAACCCCACACCCAGCCCCCACAAACTCCACACCCACACACACACACACACACACACACACACACACACACACACACACACACACACACACACACACACACACACGTGTGCACACCATCAGGCCAGGCAGATTCCCTGTCACCACATTTGGTTCCTAGCAAAGCAGGCAGCAGCTCCACTCACTAGCTATCCAGTTGCCCGGCATCACGCTCGGGGCTCCCAGCTGGAGTGCCAAGAGCCCCAAGGACATGGAGAAGCCTGCCCAGTCTGATGATACACAACCTCTGAAAGCCTAAGCCTCCCAGTGGCTGTCAGAGGGGCTGCCGCAGGCCGGTAATAATTGGTTTTTGGAGGGCCCCACAGGCCAAATAGAATAGCTGGATCTAGTCCCTAGGCAGGCATATTTTGCCTGCCTTAGATCTACCAGCTGCCAATCAACCCTGAAGATGTGCCCCATGTCTGCAAATCTCAGCAAAAAGTGATGGTATTACTTTAAAATTGCTCCACTCTAAATTTCTCAATGTTTAAAGTCACCTGGCTACATTGATCTACCCATACTTTAAAAAATGCTTTGAAGATTTAAACTGAGCTTGCAGATAAATGATAGACTTTGATAATAAATGTAAATAATAAAGACATTAAAATAAACAATTCAATTAAAAGGGAGTATTACACTTTATGAGATGGAGAGTATTATTTTTAAAGCAATTAAGTATATTTTCCACTTTAAAAAAAATTGACAGTTTTCAGAAAGCTTCATGGTTTTCACAGTTGAAAATAAGTTAAGAAATCTCTCATCTCTGGGCTACTTTTCAAGAGCTATCAAAGGCAGGAGCAATACAAAATTAACATCAGACAGCTGCATGGTAAGCTGGGGGTCTTAATCCAGTCCCAAGTGGTCATATCTTAATATACCAATAGAAAATAGAAAACTTTGCATTTCAATAGCACTTTCCATCCAAGGAACTCCAAGTGCCCTACACACTTAACTGAATAACAAGCTACCACTGTCCCATCAATAAGGGTTAAAAGCCCAACTATTTCACAGCTGGAAAAACTGAAGCCAAAGATACATTCAAATGATTCCTCAAGGTCACAAAGGAAACCTGTGTCAAGGTGACTGACATAGTTTGCAGCAGTACCAGTAAAAAGCTGAGGAATGGAGAAAGAGCTTGGAGACTTTGGAGGCAGCAGCTGCCAAAACAGACTGCGAGCCCGGGGGGCTGTATGTTAACATGGTAACTCCTCAGGGGCTGCATGCAGCCCCCAGGCTACCAGTTACATTGCGCTATACTAATGTTTACTCAGAGTGCCCCAAAGAACTTCTGAATTTATCCCAAATGCTTATTTTGGGGGGAAAAAGTTTCTAAAATGAAGTCTAAAGAATAATTTTGTGCAAACTTCTGTATAAACTGTTGCTGTTAAACAGGTAAAATTAGTAACCTACTGAAGTCATAAGATCCACCAGAAATTTAAGCAGTCACACAGTAAAAACAGAGTGAAATTAAAAAGTAATTAGAAATGGCTGCCTGCACTTGCATTCAGTCCATCACCATGAAGTTTGATAAATCTAATTTGTGGCTAAAAAGGTTAACTGCATACAAGAAAGTTCAGCTATTTACTGAAGGAAATATTGCTTAGCTATAGCACTTATAATAAAAGTGGAGAAGTAGCCACAATTCTATAGAACTCAGCTTTAGTAGTTTTGACCTTTACCTTTAAAATAGCTGGAATTCTTATACTATTAAAGATCAATGAAAAACAGAAAACTGCAGTTATTAGTAATTATTACCCCACCTTGCCTTACAATGTGGAGCACCAAAAGCATTTCTAAATAAACTGTAAATTAAATCTTCTGTTCTGTTTTCAAAATTCCTTCTGGAGGCACTCAGGCCAATAATACTTTTATTTTGCTAGGGTGTTATATTATGAACCCCCCCAAAAGTAATCATTTTACATTATAAATGAAAGTAATTTACTTTATAATGCCTTTTCACATAATTGTAAGACTTAGCTAACATTCTGTTAGAATTATTAATATGGACTTTGATAGGTACCCATTAATGCCAATAACTCTTACACCTGCTTTGTTAACAATTCTGCCAAGTATCTGTTTTGCCTGACAGGAACAAAAATAATTTTTCTTCCCCTGGCTGCTTTTCAATTCACATTTGGGGTTTTTAATCTTTCCTACTCCTTTTATATAATAGTTATGACAGTCTTCTGATGGGGTGATATATATTTAGGTACGATCCATGACAGCCTTCTAAAAGATGCTGTACTGATGAGATCTAAGTGAACTTGTGCTGATGTGTGAACCTGGCAGGCTTTAGTAAATTTTATTCCACATTAAATTGTATCTTTATTATTGTACAACTTCCTGAGTATCTTTAGGCATACTCAGCAGTAAAACAAAATTCTCAGAGGAAACATGAAGTAATAACCTAGTTATTTTTTCATTATGAAGATACTAGCAAACCATAGTCAGACAGTCAAATAGTACCACAGAATTTGTATCTGCAGCAGATTCTAATCCTAATTTATGTTTAGGTGTGTGCGGCCAAAGATCGCTTTAGACAACCTGCCTAGTATTTCACAGATGAAAGCAGCACGATAGAACTGGAGGTCTGCAGGCAGACAGGTTTGCAACCTGGATGCCAGGAGGAACAAACATGCCTTCAAGGCCTGCTATGTAATAAAGAAAAACTCTTGAGAAGAAACAGAAATTAGTTTAACAGAAGGTGAAGTTGAAGCTAATTTGGTAGAAGCTGAACTAGAATATTGCCCATGGATACCCATTCAAACAAAACTACAGCACTCAATACATCTATTATGTCCAAAAGTCAAGGCCCACAAGGTTTTATTTTGCAGTGGATGAGATTTTAACACCTAATACAGGCCTCTGAATCAATAAGTTCAGGAAAGATAAGGATGTTATCTGTCTATTTATGCACTTACTTTGGCCCTACCACTATGTACTCTGAGCAACAGCATCTGCTGTAAGAAAAACTTAGATCTGATAACTTAAATTCTGCTCCTGACAGGCACAAAGCCTTTCAGTTCACTTGTAATGAACTATTTCTATTCTTAAGAAACATATTAATTTACTTGAACGTCTGGGTGCTCAGATTTTTTTCCTTCTAGTTTTTTTCCCTAAAAATCTTTAGTCTTCTAATAATCCACTGCTTATCTGCTTGATGCATAAGATTCCATCCCAATCATCAAAAGGAAAAAAATAGATTTGTAGCAGAGTAGAAGCACTTCAACCACTTCAAATACACTACCTTGTATTTGTTTTGCCTTAAGATTTGTGCTAGCTTCCTTCAAGTTCGTAAATGTTTTTCCTTGATACAGTATCCATTTGCAACTCAGGCCCTTTGAGTGGCAGGCACCACAGGTGTCCTGCTGCAAGCGGGCACTTAAAGGTGCCCTGCCACACCAACCTTTCTGGTGGGCATGCCCCAAACTAGGCCTTTATACTCCCCAAGTGCTACTCCAATCCTGCCTTCTGCTTCCTCTGCTTCCTGCCCTCTACTCCATGCCTGATCTGTTGCTCTGCTTTCTGTTTCCTTCCCCATCTGCCACCGTGCTGCCTGTCCCATCTCTGACCTGCTGCATGCCACGTACAGACATGGTCTGTATCACTTGTGGCATGTGTGCCACAGGTTGTTCACTCCTGCCACAGACCATACAGTTTCCTAATCTGTACCTTTACGATGTAGATAAATATTCCACAAGTAAACCACTGACATTTGAAGCCTGCCTTCAAGACTCAGCTTGTTTTTGGACTTCGTAGAAGCACTAGGCTGCACTAACATAATTGTGCCCAAATCAGAATTTATGAGGCTTTTACAGGTGAAGATTTCAAGGGAAAATAATAAAATCCCATAGGTTATTAATACATGAAACATAACTGGGCTCCTGCTGCTTCAGTAAGTCCAGCATGTGATGTATATGCAAATACTTCAGGTCTTCTTCTTTAGGAAATGTCCTCCTACAGCCCTTCATTAGCACTAGAGTTTTCAAAGTATCATGGCCTAACATCTTCAAATGAACACACTTAACTTTCCAAAATTATGTTATGATCTGAGAGTAATGTGTCCCCACCATAAAGAGCCTACAAGAATTTCTACTCAGTAGTGAAGAATGGCAGAACGTGTTTGGTGTCACTAGGAACCCAGTATAAAATCAATTTGTTCAAGGATATGAAATTTAGGTTCCCTGTCTGCTGCAATTTTTCAGTTCTTGTCACATGAAAATGCAGTGTATAGCATTTACTAGGTTAATTATTTGCTCTAGAATCATTTTCAAAATTTAGGATACAGTTTAAACTAGAATGGAGGCCAATTCTAAAAATTGAAGATAAGGCAAGAAGGACCTTTCATGTTTATATTAATACTGCTCTAACTCTGCACTGTCCAAAAGGTGACCTATGGGCTGCATCTGGCCCCCAAGGGATCAACCTATGGTCCCCAGGCTCTTGTTCTGGATGCTGTTCCCTCCATTGCTCTTCTTCTGCTACTACAGAAATCTTAGGGCTCTCCTGCACTCCTCCAGCTTTCATAGCTACCCTGAGGGAGCTCCTGCTTGGAGGGCGGAGGGCAGAGGTGGACCCAAGGGAGTGCACTGGTGCACCTGCAGCCCCATTTGATTTTTGTTCCACCCAAAGTTTAAAACTAACTCTCTGGAAGTGGCAGCAGCATTTCTAGTCAGGCAGTGCTGAGGGAGTCAATTACTTCTAAACTCTTCAATCCAGGGGTTTTAATGACCCTCACTTTTTTTAATAGTCTTGTTTTTCCACCAATCAAGCTATCCTTTGTTCTGAAATTCTGCTGTCTGTTAGCTGATTCTGGTAATGAAGCTCCCATTTCACAACCCTGCAGTTATCTTTGTTTATTTATTTCAATCTTAAACTGAATAATACAGCCCTAGGCCCCTAGCTTATCAGTAAAGCTTCTAGTTCATTTTTAACTGGAGTAAAAAAGAAAAGTGTTTTTACATGTGATGATGAATCTCAACACCTGCACCCCCTTTTCAAAAATCTAGCTCTGCCCATGGCAGAGACCCAGTGTGCTGCAAAAGAGTGGTGCAGCACAAGTTGCAGTCCAAAAGGGGGAGGGAGGGAAACATGGTACACTGCAGCCGGGTGCGCCCACAGCAGAGGGGGCAAGGGGCCTCACACGATGTGGCATGCAGCTTGGGGAGGCGGGGGGCACATAGCCAGAGTGCCAACTGTTGTAACCTACCATAACCTTCCTTAAGGTGTAGCGCTTAGATCTAATATCATCCATCAGCATCTCGTAGGGTGTGAGCTGATATTCTATTGGGAGAGGGTTGTACTGACGCTCTTGAACCTTTTTAAGTTTTACACCATTCCGCAAATCTCGCATCACCTGTACCCAAAAACGAGCCTGGAGACACACAGGAAACAAATATTGTTATAAATGTCTGCATTCATTACTCCTGAGTACCAAGACAGTTTAACCTAAAAAATGCTGACTCCCCATATCTGAATATCTTTAAACCCATTACATAAAATTGACCGACTTCAACCCCAGCTTGGGCTCAAGGTTGCAGTCCGATACACTGACTTTGCTCTGCAGCCTGTGCCCACCCTCAGTTGCAGCTTCAGCCTGGCAGTGGCAGTGACAGCAGCCCCAGGCCATGCTCAGACTACCTGCCCCACCATCGCCTGCCTGCCAACACTGCTTGCTTCCCTGCTGCTGTTTCCCCAACTGCAGCTGAGGTGAGTAGGTGCGCTGGGGGGGGGGGCGGCAGCAAATTATGAATAAATATTTTTAATTTCCATGTATAGAATCTAGTTTTGGGGGGTTGTCTTAAATTCAAAGTTATATTGGATTCATGTGCACATTGTACCTTAAATTAGAAGAGAAAACAAAAGCTGTGAGTTATTTTGGTTCCTCATTACAGGGAGGTAGGTTGTAGCCATGTTGGTCTAAGGACATAAGCAGACATGGTTCTTTGTGTAAATCTGACCTCTTCTATTAGACCAATTCAAATAGTTGGAAATTTTTTTCTTAGCAAGCTTTTGGGTTTAACCCTGACAAAGGGTTTTTAAACACATAAGCTTGCTAACAATTTTTTTTTTCCAACTATTTGATTTGGTCTAATAAAGATATTAGATTTACCCAAAGAACGTTGTCTGCCTTTGGTTCCTCATGGATTTTACAAAATCATGTTCTGACTCAGCATGACTTGCTGTCAGCTCAAGAGAC
>NW_017728992.1:87606768-87607438 GCF_001723915.1 Gavialis gangeticus | reverse complement strand
TGTAAATCTGACCTCTTCTATTAGACCAATTCAAATAGTTGGAAATTTTTTTCTTAGCAAGCTTTTGGGTTTAACCCTGACAAAGGGTTTTTAAACACATAAGCTTGCTAACAATTTTTTTTTTCCAACTATTTGATTTGGTCTAATAAAGATATTAGATTTACCCAAAGAACGTTGTCTGCCTTTGGTTCCTCATGGATTTTACAAAATCATGTTCTGACTCAGCATGACTTGCTGTCAGCTCAAGAGACGCTCAAAACTGGAATAGCAGGGATATGACATATGATGAGGAAGGTATAATGACAGAGCTACATAAGGAATCTGCACAGCATGTTATCATTTTGCTGTGTCTTCCCCATGGAGTTCACATAACTGGCTTTAACACCAAAACACTATGGGTGCTTACAAATGTGGAAAAAAAACAAAACAGCACTTTTCTTTCAGCTCAGTGCATCCGTGCCGAGCACAGTACTTGCCCAGAAGAAGTATTGCATCAGTTTGACCCCGCTAGCCCAGTGTTTGTATAACCCACATGCTTTAGCAGGGCCTTTTGGTGCTTTTATCTAATAGCTTATTTAATAAGCTATTAGATAAAAATGCCAAAAAGCCCCACTGAAACACAAGCTACACAAATCCTGGGTGAGCTGGGTCAAACTGATGCAACGCCTCT
>NW_017728992.1:87602986-87606730 GCF_001723915.1 Gavialis gangeticus | reverse complement strand
CCCATCCCCCACCCCCCCGCATCTGTCAGCACCCTATGTAGTTTGTATTTTAGCACGTGCAGTATAATATAATAAAAGTTTTACGTGTCCATGAGGATCAGTATCTTAGATAGCAAAGCTTAAAGGGAACCTTGACTTCATACATACGTAAGCATCTGTAAAGTTTGAGCATACTGGTGGTGCTAGGCAGATACAACAAACAATGAACTAATTAAGAAACAACTAAACATTGTTATTCCTTGGCCCAAAATTATTATTCAGAAATTTTTAGCAAATTTTCAGCAGGTAGAAGTATTGGGAGACTTCTTTAACCACTAAGAAATTTCTCCCATTCAATTGTATTTTGTTCCTTGGGTCACCCATGCCCTTTAACACCTTCCACAAATTCTTCTTATCCATTTAGCAGGGAGCAGGGTGGGGTGAGGTGCGCGGTAGAACTGAGTCTATCTTCTCCGCATCTGTGCTGCTATGACGTATTGTCAATACAGCCTTTGTTTACATTTTGAACTTTTTAATGGCAAGTTCCTTCATGAAAACTTAGCTGAGACCTACTGAATTTCAACCAGAAAAGAGAAAAAACACTTACGTGCAAGTTATTTTCCCTGCTACTAACCCGAGTATGGGATATCAGTTGTTTCCCACCATTTCTGTAATTTATAACAGAATTATATCCCAGATCAATCTCATTGGCTATCTTTGGACCCATAGATCAGAATCGTCCTAGACTGACTGTGAGAGACTACCAAAGAAGAATTTATAACAAATTCTTATAACAGAACCAAAACACTGCATATACTGACTTTTACATAATGCAATTGATGTTAAATAAGCAATTTAAAAACACCAATACTTTTTAACATGGGAAAATAAAACACTAAAAATTCTGAAAATTTATGATTACTCAGCTACAGACTTACCCAATCAGCATTTTTCAACTCATCAAGGTCTGTGCTGGATTCATCACTCCTTTCTTTGTCCATCTCCTGAATCTTCTTCAGATTCTGTGAATTAAAATAAATTTGTGAACAAGCTGTATAACAGTGATGTACTGAAGCAAAGTAGGTAAGATTTTCACAGGCTTCTGCTTGTTACAGTGAGATTTGTTTAGAGTCTGCTCATCTTTGCATATTTTTATGGTGAATATTCAAAGTGTACAGCCATTAGCAACACCAAATTTTTTTTTCCAATGAAAATTTCCTTTTATTGAAGGTGACTATAACATTTAATTCCCTGCATAAACCAATCAAGCCCCACTGTAAAAATAATTAGGTTTCTTCTTGATCTTGTTGTTTGGGGCTGGGGAAGGCTCTTTCAGAACTCTATTGCTTTCATTGTTGTTAGAAACTGTTTTCAACTTTCCAGTCTAAAGTTATTCAAAGCCAAGTTATACCCATCTATTCTTGTGCAACTGTTGTCTTTAACTTAAGTACCTTTACTCCCTCTCTGGTATTTAACCACCCAATGGATTTGTTGACAGTCATCATATGCATTCTCAGCTTGCTTTGCCTAAGACAGGCAATGAACAATAAGCATTAAAATCTGTAAGTCTACGTTTCTGTGAAAGCACTAGAGTGCATCAGAATACTTGGACTTCTCATCAAGAATGCTGCAATTAAATAAGTTCATTAACCAGAAAATTGTAAGGTGCATGGCACCAAACGTGACTGATCATGTACGGGCAATGACATGAGTTTTATATAAATGCTTCTAATGTATAAAAAGAGTAGGGCTGTGCGAAACAGCTGTGTTTCGATTCAATTTTGGATTCGGCCATTTTGGAGGACAGTAATTCGCTTCAGTGTTTTGGATCATTGTCCTGGCTTGTTTCGGCCAAACCTGTTTCAAACAGGCTGCAAGCTTTGCACAGGCCTACTGCCCAGCTGGGCGGAGCTTAGGTCCAGGGGCTGTACGGCCCCAGCAGGGAACAGGATGGGGCCGTGGGTGGCTCATCCAGGGGGAGGGCCGCTGCCCTCCATGCAGATCTCTGACCCCTGTCATACTGGGTCATGGGTTTACATACTAAACAGGTCCTTGCAGGCAACACCACAAAGAAACCAAGCTCTCATCTCACAAGATAAGTTCTGAATGTCTCTTCTCATCCTTTTGCAGCTCTTTTCCTAGATGAATCCCCATGCTTTGTATAATGGCATTAATACTTCATCATCTTTACTGACAGTGCCTCCACTGATATACATCCTCGCATTGCATTTGCATTTTCAGCTAAGTACAGACAGTCAAAAAGCTCAAGGCTGAATCGATTCAATCTTCAAAGGTTAGTCTAAGCTGTAAAGATTGAATTGATATGGAAGTAAACAGACATTCACTTTTGATTCCAGAAATGCAGCCACATGCTTGCAGTGGCCCATGCCAGAAGCTAGGGGGTCCTAGAACACGCCTCCCTGCTTGGCTGGAGTAGGCAACTTGGGCTGAGGCTAGCCCACCCACCCTATGAGGCTGGGTTTTCGAGGGAGGTGCAAAGCATCCTGGGATGCTGGGGGCTGTGAGTTAACTCGAATCTGGAAGGGATCTGGGACAGAAATTCAATAAACTGATTTAACTTAAATCAGTTAAGGCAGACACTATATCCAACCAGGTTTATCTTAAACTGGTTTTGGCCATTTGGAAACTGGTTAATATGATGATAACCCTCCTCTACTGCAGTGAAACCTGTATTGTCTACTGACGCCACAGGATCAAATGGGAGGACAGCTGGACCAGTGCAAGCATCCTCCATGAAGCTGCGTCCACCAGCATTGAAGCCTTGCTCTTGAGAAATCAACTCCGATGGACAGGCCACTGCGTCTGGATGTCCGAGAACCGCCTCCCTCACCAGATCCTCTTTTTCCAGCTCCCAACTGGCCAACACTCAAAGGGAGGCCAAAGGAAACGGTACAAAGACACACTCAATGTCACCCTCAAGCATGGAGGCATCAACATCAATGGCAGGGAGGAGCAAGCTACTGACTGTTCGGTGGGGCGCCACCTGGTCCACTAAGGTGCGCACCACTTTGGGGCCCCAAGACTCGATACTGAGACAGAACAGCAGTGGCAGAGGAAGGAAAAGGAGACCAACCCAGGGCTGCAAATCCCACTCCCTGTGCAACATGCCCCCATTGTCAAAGAATGTGTGTATCCAGAATCCAGCTCCTCACCTGAGGGTCCATCAAGCCTGACGGAAATCATCCTCAACTCTGAGGGACTGCCACCAACTTCTAAGTCTAATGAATTCCCAGATTGTAGCAGAAGTTCTTGTTACTTAATCCTTAAGTACGTAACTTTTTCCTTTGTACTACTGAAATTCATCTGATTCCCATTATACCAGTTCAAGGTCATCCAGTTCTTTTGTACAACACAATCCTCCTCTGTATTGACTCTCTCTCCTAACTTGGTGTCATCAGCAAATATCCCCAACACATCCTACTTTTGGTGCCAATGTCATTAATTAAAATATTCAATAAAAACAAACCCAAAACAGCTCTTCAACACTTACACAATGGGGAACTCCCTACTCGAGAGCACGGAGGCCGAAAGAAATCTTGGAGTCATTATTGACTCCAAGATGAACATGGGCCGACAATGCGAGGTCATGGTTGGCAGGGCTAACCGGACCTTGTCATGCATCCACAGGTGCATCTCGAGTAGAGCCAAGGAGGTGATCCTCCCCCTCTACGCGACGCTGGTCAGGCCACAGCTGGAGTATTGTGTCCAGTTCTGTGCGCCCCATTTCAAGAGGGATGTGGACAA
>NW_017728992.1:87601902-87602673 GCF_001723915.1 Gavialis gangeticus | reverse complement strand
CTTAATCTATGAATCTATGAATCAATTCTACCAGTAACCTCCCACCAGCCTGATACTTCCCCTTTCAGCAATATTCATCCCCATCCCCATTTGAGCCAGTTCCTTTTCCACCTTAACATTTTTTCTAGTGCTCCTCATATTCCTCAAACATGCTAATAGTTTCTTATGTGGCATGGTATCAAATGCTTTGCTGATGTTCAGTCTACAGGAAGCTATCCAGTTAGTCTGGGATAATCGGCCTTTGGTAAAACCGTACTGCATCAGTATAAAAGTAGCTTTTATAATACATAGTTACCATCTTTTAATTGAAATAAAATAAACACAGATAATGACAAGAAATCAATCAACTACAAACAGATCTTTTAAAGATAATGTAAGTTATAAGATTTGATAATGTTTGTTTGCAAAGTTCATGTATTTTAATTGTAACAAAATATCAAGCTTAAAAGACAAATTTTAAAATATTTAAAAAGTGTTTTTCTCAGCACAGATTAAAGATACTCAATAGCAGTTTAAATTTACAGACTTTGATTAAAATTGGATCTATGAATGGTACAGTACCTTGAAGAGTAAGTTTTTCAGGTTCCTTTCACATTTAAAAAATAACTATATTCTATCTATTTTTAAATAAGTGGACTGAGCATTAGTAGTAATCAGCTCATGCACACAGCACATACAAAATATCACATTCAAATAAAAGCCTTTACACTAGGCTTGTCGGGGGAAGGGGAAGATGAGGGCGGATGAAACATCAGACTGCCAGACCACACA
>NW_017728992.1:87592096-87601891 GCF_001723915.1 Gavialis gangeticus | reverse complement strand
GATGATCTACTCAGGTCCCTTCCGACCCTAGAAACTATTCTTTCTTACTTTTACACAGAGTGCTTTTGAAATGGAACATTGGGACACAAACAAGGAATCCCACTGGACATTACTGCAGACACTTTAAGAACAGAACTGCACTTTAGAAGGGTTTAATTTACATTTTCCCAACTGATTACTCATGCACACTTCAAAAACATGACTAGCTAAAATTTTTGCTAACTAAACCTCTGGAGTTTACATTAGGAGATTAAATCAATAGCTTACAAATCTGGAAAAGTTTTAATTTATGAAGCACAAGAAATATTCACCTTCCCTTTAGAGCAGTGGTTTGCAACCTTTTTAGTTTGTGAATCCCTAAAAAATGTTGAATAGAGGTGTGGACCCCTTTAGAAATTTCAAATGAAGGTGTGGACCCCTTTGAATTGTAAGCATGGGTATTCATATACTTTTGATATCAATCAACATTTTTTGCAGACCCCTTAGATATAATCTGCAGACCACAGGCAGCAAACCACTGCTTTAGAGCTATGTAATTAAACCAGCATATCACACTTTAGTGCTTCCTTTAATGCAGGGATTTCAAAGATACTGCCCCTGGAGCCCCATCATCCAGCTTGTGGTGCTGCCCAAGGGTCTCAAGTAGACCCACAAGTGGCACGTGGGGTGCGCTGGATGGATCTGCATATGGTGCCTGCTCCAGCTACTCCAGGATCATGCTGCACACAGTGCCCACTCCAGTGTTCATCTGCTCCATGACGGATGCAGAGTGTGTCCTAAAGTACCCAGAGCAGGCGCCAAACACTAGGCCTATCCGAGTCGGTAGCGATCCGATCCAGCTTCGGATCCTGCCACTTTGGATGGCCACGATCCGATCCGGAGCTCCAGACCGGGTTTCCACCTCGATCTGGCCAAAGCAGCTCCAAAGCTGCCTCGGAGATCAGCCCATAGGGTATAATGGGGAATCAATTAAATATCTATAACTTTGTTGCTTTTTGTCCGATTTGGATGAAACCTGCAAGGATGGTAGCCTCTGCTGAGAGCACGAAACCTGTCAAGTTTCAAGAAGATCGGTGCAGGGGTTTGGGAGGAACTGTACCCCAAATTCCTGAAAGCCAAACATGTCACGGCTGTGTGTTACAACATGGGGGGGGAGGGGTCAAAACTGCTGGGGTGGCAGCTCTTACTGAGGCCACAAAGCCTGCCAAGTTTCAAGGAGATAGGTGCAGGGGTTTGCGGGGAACTGCACCTCAAGCTGCGGACAAGCAAAACTCATGCCATAGGTGACCCTGAGTGTGTTAAGGCGCAGCGGGGTGACAGCTGCAGGGATGGTGGCCCCTGCTGTGACACCTGCCAGCTGTCAAGGAGATCAGTGCAGGGGTTCTGGGGCCCTGCACCCCTAGCTGCTGACAGACAAAACTCATGCCAAGACTGTCTTTGTCTTGGGGCAGTTGCTTGTCCACAGCTTGAGGGAAAGTTCCCCCCAAACCCCTACATTGATCTTGAAACTTGGCAGGCTTTGTGGCCTCAGTAAGAGCCACCACCCCTGCAGTTTTCACCCAGCTACACTGCAACGCCTAGACATGACACAAGTTTTGCTTTCAAGGATTTGGGTTGCTGTCCCCCCAAACCCCCACACCGATCTTCTTGAAACTTGGCAGGCTTCATCCTCTCTGCAGAGTCTACCATCCTGGAAAATTCCATCCAAATCAGACATAAAACAACAAAGTTATAGATACTTTATTGTTTCCCCATTATAGCCTATGGCCAGATCTCCGAGGCGGCTCCCAACCGCTTCGGGAAGCCGAACAAGGCAGCGCTGTGACCTGGATGTGCTGCTTCGGACCCCAAAGTGTCCAAAGCTTCATCAGATCTGAAGCTCCTTCTGAAGCCTCACACAGCCCTACCAAATACAGCATGGCCCCAGAGCTGCTGGAATAGGGACTGTGTGGAGCATGATCCCAGAGTGGCCAGAGTAGATGCCATGCAGTGTGTGGTCCCAGAGTGGCCAGTTCAGAACCATACCGCATATAGCACCCACCTGGGGCCACACCACATGTGGTGCCTGCTCCGGCCAGTTTGCTCACTTGGTTTTTCAGCTGGTGAATGTCTGCTTTTTTTTAATCCAATGGTTATATTCGGCTGCTTCTCTTCCTTCATTTCCTTAGCAGCATGAACTCTTATCATTTCATGAATCCAAGGTGCCTTTTACCTTCTGATTCTCAGCCAAATCCACTATATTAGTAAGCAACAAATGGAGAAGGCTTCTCCCCCATTTGTTCTTTTTTCATCCATTTGGACCAAAGTATCCCCAAAACAATGAAAAATTTGTTGAACTGTCTCTGCACTGCTGTGTGTCACCCTCCCAGCAGACTTGTACAGCACCACTCTTTACACCACATTTGGCCCATAAATAATGGTCATCAGTTAGAAATCCCAGGCATCTTTCAAGCCACATAAGGCAATGTAAAAGTCCGGAAAACTGGGTGGAATTTTTAAGCAATGGATGGTTTAGATAGATTTTACATTTAGGAGACATCTGGATGTTTTATTTACTCAGACACTCTGTGATTACACTCATTGGTTCAAATTCAGTTTGCCTCAGTCATGCAGGTTTACTACTCCACTGAACTACTTCCAGAGGTACTTATTTGCTTTTACTTACAAGATGCTCTCATGAGAAATTAAATTTTCTTTTAAAGCTGAAGTTAACAGAACAGCAAGGCATCATTCTGCTGCCTCCCTGTTTAGCTTCTGATTTATGATATTTCAGATATTATTAATTATGTTAGCTACAATTTCTGAGCTTAGTGCATAAGTTTATCTTATTCAAAAGCTGTTTTGAGGGACAAGAGCATGGCAGTTAATGAGTCTTAAACTACTGCAGATCTTAAACAGCTAGACAGCCATTTAATGCTAAAATAAATTCTTTTAAATTCTGCTGTATATGAAAATATTCTTACAAAATGAAATCTTCAAGTAAATACCAAAGAATAAAAGCAATATACATTCAGTGCCAGGGTAAAGGACTGTGTTTTTGTTCACCAAATATCTCATTTTTATACTCTCCCCACTCCCACATGCCAAAATAGTTCCTCTGATCTATTGAATTTCTATGATAACTGAATGTATGTCCTTATTTCACCATGTTCCAGAATGCCTCTACTATGCTGGCCATGTCTCCCTGAAACATCCCTTGCACTGGTCCTCAAAAGAAAAAATTAATCATATTCTTTGAACTCACTGGCTGCGTCCAGATGAGCGCAGCTGTGTAGTATGTGGTGTCGCAGACCTGTCTGCAGCACCACATACCTCACATTCAGGTATTTCCCATGCTACTATCTTGCAGCACAGGGTTTTTTTTGACCCTGGGAGATCCTGGGGTCAAAAAAATCCATGCGGAAAAAACCCAGGGTGGCACACATGGCTGCAGTGCACGTGCCTGCAGCGCACAATCAGCTCCATGCAGAGCCACACTCCAGCTGCCAGCCAGGCTCCAAGCTGCAGGAGTGCCATGGCTAAAACTTCCCTGGCCTCCACAACCCCAAGTCAGGTTGCTGTGGCCAGTACAATTGCTGGCCCCAGCCTCCTCTACCCCACCTGGGGTACCCAACCACATGGCAGAGGGTGCATGGCACAGGGGTTCCCCAGGGACAAATAGCAGCAGCACAAGGCTTTTTGTCCCCAGGGAATCGATTGGCTGTGCTTGTCTGGATACAGCCACTGAGTTCATTTTACCCTCTCTCTAAAAACAATGGAAAGCTGGATTACTGGACACTAGACCTGTGTTGAGTACTCCTGGGATGAGAACCCTAGTAGCAGGCAGGCCCGAGAACAAAGTATGAGCAGAGATCCATCCCCTTACTGTTCTCATCTGTGTTAAGCCATACCCTAGAACTCCACATAGCAGGTGCAGTCAAGATTTAAGTCCTTTGAGAAGTTATTTTCAAAATTATTTTTTTAACTGATTTATAAATCAGAGATCTAAATTAGAACATTAAATCATTAACAAGAAAAACAAAACAGCAGGCTCATTAAACAGCAATTTTTACACCTATGTTGAAATTTTGTTCAAGTTTTACAGTAAGTAAACATGATACTCTAATCTCTTCCCTAGTGAACACCCTTCTGCATCCCAAGTCCCCCTTTAAAAAGCAGTAATTTTTCCCCAAAGAAAAAGGAGAAAAAGAAGTCTCATTTACTCTTATTTCTGCCACCAAATCCAGTGTTTAAATCTGAGTATTTCTCCTTTTCTACAACAGTTGCAAAGTGCTGACTCATTTTAGAGCCAGTCTTTGAGAACTGAAAATGCCTTGTATTCTCCTAATCTAGAGGCTCTCAATATTTTTAGACGCAAGGCATCTCTTAGAAAATGCCAGCTCTATGTTTTCACTTGTTTTTTGCCTACACAAAACTAACAGAGCAATTATTTTGCTTCAAAGAACTCAGAAAGACCACAGCAGACCAGAATGTTTTTAACACTAGGAATTCATATTTGAAATCTGTAGGTTCATCTTGTCAACCATGTTTGCACACCTAGCATGCTAATGTTGCATGGCGCCCGGTGGCACCTTGGTTGAGAATCACTGTCCTAAGCTATGAACATTTGGGTATGGCCAGCAATATTATAAAATTGTCATAGGTCTTCTTTCTTCCTACTCTTCCTAACCAAGTAAAAGCTAACTTTAATGAAGGGACTGAAAACAGTCACACATTACTACCCTCTTCAACAATGGAAGACATACATGCATTTTTCAAGTTATCAAGTCCAGCTGCTTAACCTTTACTTTGAACGGTGAATGAGACCTGCAGCAATCATCTGTCAGCAACCATAAAGTTTTCCATTCCTTAATATATGGTTTGCTGGACTGGCTTAGGTCAAAGGACACAAGTCTGACATAAATGCTGAATATTCCAGGTCACTAAGAGAGTCCAACCTGGTTATCTTTATAGCTATAAAAATCAGAAGGCGCAAAAGCTATGAATAACTGAAAGACCACCGTCAACAAAGATCTCCCACTTGAGGAGTCTTTCCCTAATAAGACAAGTGGAGAAGATTTTACTTGGGGAAGTACAAATGTAGGTGAGCCATTATATCACAGGGTTGTAAGACCAAAGAATACCAAGTAGAAACACTGTGGTGAAGCCCAACCCATTACTCCACCACAGCTGAGCTGTCTTCTGTGATGGCCACACTCCTCTTCCCACCTCAACAGCCATATTTTCAGCAGTTCTAACATGAATATATGAAGAGAAAGAAGAGAGGCAATATCTAGGTCCAGCAAAGTTACCTTCTTGTATAGCGTTAGACTATGTTGTGTATGACATCCCAACACAAACACATTGTTCAGCTCTTCAGATGCCAAGTCATGAAGTACATGCTTTTTCATTAGATAATGAGCATCTCTATTAGTGACCAACATTATACACAGACTCAGGACACTGAAATAACAATGACAAAAAGTTGTCTTTACTCTTCATTTAGCCTTTTCCTTTTGAATGCTGATCTAACCACAACAGTCTCCACCTCCAGACAGGATTACTGTCCCAGACTGAATGCTTTACAAAGGTCAAAAGCAACTACAATCCCATCACAAAGGAGTCTGTCTGAGACACAGATTAAAAAGAGCACTTTGACACCAGGATTCTGATCCCTCTCTCCAAGACTAAAACTGCTTCAGCTCCCAGGTGAGATTTTGAGTCTTTAAATCCCAGTTGAGGACGGTAGCATGAAGGGTTATGGTAGCTTTCCCTTATGTTTTCCTAAATCTGGGCTGTTCTTCAAAGCCTGACACATCACAAACAGCTCTGGAGACCTAAATTATGGCAGATAGTTCTCAGATGCCTATTCCCAGAACCTCCACAGCATTGTGATCTGTGACCACAATCATTAAGAGAGCTATAAAGCAGTCTGATTTTAAGTCAGAAGGCAACCACCACAATACCAAAGCAGCTTTGTGAGAGAGCAAGAGAGACAAAGAGAGAAACAGCAGTCCAAGGACTATCATAGTTCACAATGGATGAAATCTTTATGAATTAAGCCGGCAGCTTCCATGGTGATGGGTATATTAGGACTTAGTACAGACAGTGGGCAAAATACGGACCACAGGCTGGATCCAGTCCACCAACTGTTTGTATCCACCCCATGGCTGTCCCTGTGGTGCTTCACATGGGGCCAAGCGAGCAGGAGCACGGCATGGGATGTTCTGGGCAGAGGCAGGCGGAGCTCAGCTCCATGGAGAGTACTGCGGGGGCAGCCATGGGCTGGACTGGGTGGCAGGAGGGGTGGGGTGTTGGAACACACCTGCAATAGTGGCATCACCCAGGTGAGTTCTGCTGCAGGGTGCTGATGGGGCATTAACCCCTGTTCTGGTGTCCAGGGAGTGCAAGCCTCTTCCCAGAGGAGGGGCCGCGAGCGGGGGATCAGAGCTGCCACAGACTGGCCAGGGTGGGCAGTGGCACCGGGCCTTGGAGTGGACCATAGTAGCAAAGGCAAGGCCAGAGGCCTGCCAGCATGGCCCCCTTAGGCAGGGGGCAGGGAGGGGAGTTATTCCCCCCCCTTCCCAGCAGGGGGGCCAAACAGCAGGCATGCTGTTTTGTGCATGGGGGGGGCCACACTGAGGGGTGGGAAGAGCTGTTGCAAACTGCTGCAAGCAGTGGCAGTGCTAGGAAGGCTTGGGGGGCTATAGCCCCCTCTGAGCCCCAGTACTGTCACCTGCCCTGTACAGTCTGCGGCAGCTCTGACCACCACTTGCCGCACCCCCTGCCCACACTATGCTGGGAAGAGGCTCACGCTCCCTGGACACCGGGCAGGGGCTGCTGCCCCCATCAGAGCCCTGCCCCCTCACCGCTCCAGCAACAAGGTTGGGGGACTGGCCACAGGCCAGCCAGCAGGGCTCCTTAGGTGAGGGGGCAGGGAGGGGGGTTATTCCCCCCTCCCTCTGGCATCTGGAGGAGGGTGCAGGAGGGGGCTTATCCCACCGCTTGCCCCATGCACAGAATGAGTGGTGGCAGCAGTTGGGGTGGGCAGGCCCTGGCTGCAGTCCCCCATGGGCACTGGGGGTAGAGAAGGGAATAACCCCATCCCTGCCCCTTCTGTCCCTAGGGCCATGCCAGCCAGTGTTTGGCCGCACCCTGGCCCCACCGCTGCAGTGGGGAGCGCCAGGCAGACCCTGGATCGGATCAATGCCAGTGGGACAGGGAAGGGGGAATTAAAACCCTCCCTGGCCAGTTCACTCCAAGCTACTGCCTGGGCTGGCCACACACTCCCCCAGCACAGCTTTTCTGCAGCCAAGGGTGCACTTAGGCTACTGCAGGCATGTGCCTGCATTTTGTGAGTGTCTATTCACTTGTAAATTGGTTCAATCTAAGCAGGTTAGGCTAACCTGCAAAGATTGAATTCAGGCTCCAGCTTTTTAAATGTCTGTCCCTAGTCTAGGGAACACTGTAGGCTGTATAATGTGGCCCTGCATGCCAGGTCTAGGCACCCAGGATCAGGGTGCTGAATGGCTGAATTGGGGTGGCATGCTTGGGATCAGGCTGGCGCAGGGGGTGGACCCCACACCACTCATCTGGCAGGCATGGCCAGAAGATTAGGCACTACTGATACAGAGTTTGCCTGGTAGAAATTTAGAAAACACTGCAATTTAGCAAGATACACAAATAAAAACATTATCCATAATAATACCAGTTTTACTCTTCTCTGTATACTAGGTACTGCTGAGCAGTGAATAAGTCCATTGTTATTGACATTTCTGCCAAGTCGTGCAGACTGAATTAAACTGTATCACCTTCCTCCATAATCATCAGCCAACATAAGTGAGGTTTGGAATCCATTTCAGTAGTGAATAAAGCAAACCAAAACACTTGCACTAAAATGGAGCATTTATCAAAACTTAATTGAAATCCAAAATCTGTATGAACAACCTCGTCTGTGGTACCATTTATACTTACCCAAGGGACAACAAACAAATAGCTAGAGGAAGCCTATTTTTGCTTTGATAAGTGCATAGCTTAGTTAAGTTTAATTTTAGAAGGGAAAAAAAATTTAAAAGGTTGCTTTGGCTAACCCTAAGACCTCAAACCCCACCACAGATTTCATTAATATGTTACAGAATGGTCTTGATGCATTTGTACATTTGTAGGAAATCTGAACATTAAGCATTTCAACAGCTTTACTTTATAACCATTAAAGCACTTGACACTTTTTATATCACTGTGGTCTGTCACACCATTCTCTATTGATTTGTGTAAAAAAAATGCATGGATTTCTTTATATATTTTGCATTGTTTAAAGTAACCAGTTACTTTTTGAAAATATCTTTTCCTTTGCTCCATGACAGATGGAAAATTATGCAATGTACTTGTCTGCATAACAGCAAAAACTCAAACAAAATGGTCCCTAAAATTTACAAGTTCAAGCAGCTCTGCATAAACAGGACTAGCTCCTGCCTAAATATTTCAGTCATTCAAAACTGTAAAATATCAGCATTTCCAGTTTGTTTTCTATTGCTAGATACTCTATTAAGCATGGAAGTGATTCTGACCCTGATAACTGGAGAACATAAAATATGCCACCTTGTACATCTGGAATCAGATGTAACATGTAATTCATAAAACAGGCTGCTTCACAATGGTAACAGTAGATTTTACCTACCTAACTACCAGATTTAAGTTGCGTGGGCCTGCGACTGCAGCAACTACTCCCTTGAGATTACCCCATTTAATTTAAGTGAGTTACCCATAACAGTAAGGTTCACTGAATCAGTCCTTAAAACATCTCTCTGGTTTTGGTACTTCTATAGGGATTTGAATGCCATATTCGATACTTGCTTTTTGTAGCTAGCAGGTACTTTGCATTCACGTGGAGAGAGAAAGCACATTAAGTCCTTTGTTGTCCATTTATGACCACTCACTGATCACAACAACAATATACGGACAGGTTCCAAAATCAGCTGCTAGGTGGATATTATTGGCTGTGATACCATAACTCATAGCAGGTATTTAAGTGAATAAACATTTGGCAAAATCTTCACGTTTCTGGAACATAACCTTAGCAATATTCTATAATATTTTTTAAACTACATTAATGAATACAGTGCAAAAATACTGTTTGATCCTAAGTATGTATCTTTGCATTTATTTTGTAGATTGGTGATGTGCACAAAAAATGTTGGTCTTTGAATCTAAATTTATATAAGCAAAATAGCTGATTGTTTCACGCTGTTCATAAAAAAATGACAGTATGATTGCAAAGTTCTTACCAGCGTTGTTAATATTAGATTACATCTTGTTAAAGAGAAAAGAAGGAATCAGACAGTCAGCAGAAACCATAGCAATAGCTGACTAGGTAAGCCTTGCAAACAAGCTAAAGCAGGGGTTGACAACTTACGGCACCTGGGCCAGATCCAGCTTGTAGAGCCACTGGATTTGGTCCAGAGCAAGGGGGGCTTCAGCATTATTTGGTTCTTTATATTTTTTCATATACACCAATAGGAACATATTTTTCACTCAACAACCAGACCCTCTGTGACCTCACTACCCTTGTACTCGAGGGAAATCTACGTAACACCCTTAAGAGGCGACTTTGGAAACAAAAATTCATAGCCTGGCTGGACACTAAGGCTAAGTACAGACATTCAAAAAGTCCAAGCCTTAATTGATTCAATTTTTGCAGATTACTATAATCTGCATAGATTAACCTGACAAGCAAGTGAATAGACATTCACTCTTGATTCTGGAAATGCAGCCACATGTCTGCAGTGGCTCAGGCTAGAAGCGGGGGGGGGGGGGGGG
>NW_017728992.1:87569315-87592013 GCF_001723915.1 Gavialis gangeticus | reverse complement strand
GGGGGGGGGGGGGGGGGGGGTCCTAGAGTGAGCCCTCCCTTTCCTTCAGGCTGGAGGGAAGCTGAGCTGAAGGGAGGTGTAGCCAGGACCCAGCAGGCTGAGTATAACTGAGGAGGGGTTTAAACTCCTACCCTGACTTGCAAGGACCCCAGCCAGGGTCTGCTTTTCCCCCTGGTCGTGGTTCAGCATGGCCCAGGACCCCCAGAAATCCCTTTCCAGCCAGGGGACGATCCCACCTGTGCCTTCCGTGCTGCTGGGGCCAAGGTTTCACTTGGGGCAGCTCAGGAGCAAAGGCCAGATTGTGGGGAGGGAGGGGAACGAAACAGCCCCAAGCCCAGGTGGGGACACACACAGAGGGATCACAGCAGCGGTGGCTTCATCCTAGACATGAGCCTTGCTGAACAGAGGTACCTAGGCTGTGGGAAGCGGGCGGAGAAGGGACTCAAGGGTATCCATGCTAGCCTGGGGCAGAGCCGAGCTGAACATGTAGCTGGAGCTGGGGGAGCAGCTCCTGCCTGGAAGCCCCTTCTACCTACTGGAGAGCAGCACCCAGGCCAGCCTCAGCCCCTGAAGCAGCACACACGGAATGGACTCACCCCCTCAGCCCCAAGCGCTATTACCTGCATCCCCTCAGGCCACCAGGCACACACTCCTCACTCTTCCCCTACACAGCAGCACAGCACGGCCCCGTGTACCAGGCACCAAGCATGGGGTGTTACCCCTACAGCTTCCCTGCCACCACCACCACCATCTGGTTGCTGGGCAGCTGACTGCAGTTTGGTGCTGTGGGCAGCGCCTACCAATATGGCCAAGGTGGGCCTCCCTGATACTGGCAGCAGCAATAACAGGGAAGCTATAGGGACAGCACTCTGTACCTGGTACACAAGGCTGTGCTGCACCACTGCTAGGAGAGGAAAAGTGAGCAGTGCACACCCAGCTTGGCACCCAGTGGCCTGGGAGACTCATAAAATAGCGCTCTGGGCTAAGGGGGAGAGCCCGTGCCATGCGCACCGCTGTAGGGTCAGGATGCTGGATTACATGCATCTCAGGTCTGATACAGTATTGCAATTTTTATGTTTCTATGTTTGCATAAAAAATATTCTATTACAAAATGAACAGCTGCTCCTAGCCCCTAAAAAAGGAATGTTCTCTTTATCTGATGCATTCTTTTCCTTAGACCTGCAATTATGTCTTTGGTCCAGTTCATACAAATGAAATCTTATAACTTTTGATCTTGAAAACAGTTAGTCTCCTGAATTGTTACTTTTAAGCACATTTTAATTATAGCACATCTGTTGAGTTCTGTGTGTCATTAAGAAAAGTAATTTCATCTTAATAAAGGAGGTAATTAGTTTTTATTTCATAAGAACAGATATGACTGTTCTGTTTCAGGGGGTGCATTTTCAGCTGGTAGTGAAAAAAAGATGACTACCTCCCCTATGTGAATTTCTTATGCAATTAAGACAAAGCTCCACTGCTCAAGCTGAAGAAAAACAGCAAGTGTGTCATCTCTCTTTCTCTAACAGCCTTATGAGCCAGAGCAGCAGGCAAGGGAGTTATAGGAAGTCCTAGCCCATCTTCAGGCCAAAAAGCAGAAGGTGCTGGCCCCAGTTGTGAACCAGACAGGCATTATTTCTCCTCAAAGCACCTGAAAGGAGAGGCATGAGTAGCAAAAGGAGATGGGCAGGAAGGCCAACAAAATGACCCAAATAAAAAAAATAGCAAAAATAGGAATAATTTACCAAGCTTGCCAGAAAGATTCTACTGTACAATTAAATTAAGGTTTTAGGAGACCTATTTTTTTAACAGGGGTTGAGTGAATTAGGTTTATACTGAGAAGCTACCTTGTAGCTGCTGCTGCTATTCCATGACATTTCTTTATACATACTCTCTCTTGCTTTTTGCTATAACAGTAGCTAGTACGCCACCTCACCCTTCCTGGCTTCATTCTATTCACCCCATTTTTCACTCTCTTAGTGAACAGATCTTTCCCTGTCTGTAGGTTAATTTTGTTGCTCATCTCAGAACCTTTGTATAAAAAGGATACTATTAAAAAGGTGCAACAGAGAACTATAAACACTTCAATTTGCACTTATTGTGATGACATATACAAATTTACCCATTGCTTCCTCATTTATGAGTATTACACTCACCCAAATTACTTCCAATAAAACCTTTCTGTCACTACACATAATCTATTGATTAAATAGAAGTGGAATCCATATGATAAATTGGAGAGGTATAACAATTACTTTCAAAGGTGGGTAGATAAACACACTGATTACATGTCTCTGACTACCATCTTCCCACTGGTCCAGACTCCAGGATTTTTGTAACATTCAAAACCCTGGGCAGGTTTCAAATGCACATCCTGTTTACAGGGATGTAGGTTGTAGCCGTGTTGGTCTAAGGATATAGGCAGACAAGGTTCTTTGGGTAAATCTGATATCTTTTATTAGACCAACTCATATCGTTGGAAAAATTCTTCTTAGCAAGCTTTTGCGTTTAAATACCCTTCGTCAGGCTGAGGAAACATCTGCAGTTAGTGTATGCGCTTCCTGGATGGAATAAATAGTAAAGAAGCCAGAGGCTGGTATGCATGCAAGACAGGCAGTCAGTGAATAGCATCCTGTTTACGATACTATTGTGTCCAAGAAATATTACTTCATCCAATTCCAATTCCAAACATGGATTTCCCTACCAAAGTTACCCTAATCTAACATCAGCATTGGGGAAGATTTAATTCAGTGCCAATGACAGATGATCTGTCAATAGCCTCCACTTTTAAGTTGGATATCTTGGCATTTAACACAACAAGGAATTCAAATTTCATACCTGTGAAAACCAGAAATGTCTAGTTAACAACAAGGGATCCTAGAGGCACCCAGGATATCAAAATCCGTATATGTAGTTATTAAACAAGCTATTTATGTTATTTTGGAAACACTATGTTAGTAATGTGCTTCTGCTTGCTCTAAAGTCCTAAACAAATGGATTCTAAATATTCTTAAGAAAAACTAAACAGACAGACAAAATGTGTTCAAAAACTCACTGAAACAAGCACAGATTCTTAAAGTAGAAGCCCTAATGGCAGAGACAAAATAAATTATGAAGATACACAAGTATTACGTTTTTTTATTAATATGCATTTGGGACAACGAATGCAACTTACTCATGATTACCCACTTGTAAGTAGATGGAATGACCCCATATCATAACAATAACATCTCTATTCTAAGACATAAGACATTTCTCAGTTTCTGGCCAGTACCACATGAACAATCTACTTGGGAAAGCTCTAGCTGTCCCTAGCACAACTTTTGAACCGAGGTTCCTGGTCTCAGGGCAACTTCATTTGTGTAGCTTTAGCTTCTCTCTGTTGCACACAAATGCAATTTATGAAAAGGACATCAACAAGAAATACTTTTTTAAATATTTGAACTTGGTTGACCATATTGCTCATGAGTATTGAAGCTACTTTTAGGTAGGAAAAGAATATATGGGGTAATAGGAAGTTTTTACTGGCACAACTTTAACATGAACATATAATTGGTATCCTACATAGGTACAGGCTATAAAGATTATCTTAATAAGGTAGCAATAGGAAACGAAGAGCATTACATATTGGTATGTTTTCTATATGCTTCTTATCTTTTTTCTGATTTTCAAGTCTGGACTCTCTCCTCATCTACATGCCTTGGAAACTTAGAGAAGTAGTTAGGTAGGATATATAATCTGTATAAGGTAAAATGCCAAGGCCCATCTACACATTGCATTTAAGGCGTAATTAGCCAGTTAATCACATCTTAAACTGTGACCCAGCTATAAGTTCAACCAATTAATGAAGGGTTAAAGCAAGCAATAAGCTACAAAATTATTCCACAAAGAATATGTAACTTGCTCTTATGCCATTAACTGAGTGTGTGTCCAGGTGCTCTCTTATGGCTGGGAGCCCCATCAACTGAGGGGCTCCCAGCCACAGGGGTGCACCACCTGCTGCCAGCCCCGCAGCTGACAAGCATCACAGTGGCGGCAGCATTTCTGGCTGTGTGCCTGCTGCCAGCCTCAACAATCAGTGGTGGAGCTTGCAGCAAGGGAAATGTTGTACCCCAGGTGTGGGGCTTCCAGTGGGGGGAGGGGGGGGGCAGCAGGGAGAACACTGCCATTTCTGTGAGCCCCATCAGCTCCCCACAGGAGCCAACTGTGATCCCAGGCTCTCCCTGCATTGGCAATAAGGTGCAATGAGATCTAATGCATGATCCCACAGTTGTGCCTCCTCCCATGGAAATGTGTTATGGCAGGAGGTACGATTATGTGGATCGGACATTAGATCCCACTGTGCCTTTATCTGTGCAAATAGAGGGGCCCCAAGAGATATATGCGCACAGGTGAATGTGTGTGTTTTTAAAGAATTTAGGATATGACCACACTGAGAGCACTTCTACATATACTCCAAGGGTGAGGGTGCAACACTTCAATTAGAGTGGCTCCAAGAGCTGCTCTAATCAAAATGCTGCAGCATCTCACATACCAGCGTCCCCATGCTTTACTCATTCGACGAATTTTAGTTGAAAGCACCCACCACCATTTTGAAGACTAGAGATGCTGATATAAGAGACCTGGGAGGCTGCTAAAGTGCAGAGTCTGCTACAACGGGCTGTAAGTACAGCATGTCGGAGCAGCCTCTGCACTCGTGTACAGGCACCGTAAGATCTTGTGCTTGTTGAAAGCAATGTGCAGGGAGTTTGCCACAAGAGCTTGTAACTTACACACTTTCCTGGCTGATGCGATCACCACAAATAAAGCTACCTTGGTGGAAAAGCATGTTAGAAAGCAGCTTATGATTAGTTTGGTCCAACAGAGTTTCCAGGCTGAAGGAAACTCTAAATCCCAAAAAGGCTATGGATCTCCAATAGGTTGACAGTCTATATCAGGGGTGCTCAACCTCCAGTCTGTGGGCCAAATGCAGTCCATGGAGCCACAGATATCTGGCCTGTGGGGATCTCCAGATAGAGAAATTTGGTGGCAGGAGAGCAGTGGCAATAAATACGGCCACCCTTCGTCACTGCTGAATTCCCAAACCCCAAGCCCCATGCAGCAGGTTCGGGCCATGCCACGCCCCTTCCTACCACCCCAGGCTGGATAGGGCTGAGCCACACCCTCTTTCCCCTGCTCAAGCCCCATTCCCCCACCCCAGGACCAGGCCAATCTGCCTTTCCCCTCCCTGAAGCTGGACCACACCCCCTCCCCCCATAGGGCTGGGGTGGGACTGGGCCATGCTCCCTTCCCCTCTGCTCTGCAGAGGGCTAGGCCATACCCCTGCTCCCTTGTCCCACGGGACCAGGCTGGAGCTGAGCCACACTCCTTTTTCCCCCACAGGGCCATGTTGGAGCCAGGATGCCCCCTGCCTCCCTCAGTGCGGCTTGATGGGGCTCTGCTGCAACCACCTTGTGCTGGATTGGGACCACCATCCGGATCCAGCCCACTGACGGCCCAGGCAACACCCATGCAACCCATTAGCCAAAAACAGTTGAGGGCTACTGTCTAAACAACCCTTTTAAGAATATACGAATAATATGGTTCAAGAATATTCAACTTCTTTAGATGAAGTGTCATCACATCTAATCAAACTTTTAAGGTAGTAATAGAAACTACTAGTACCTCACGATACTACTCCATTGAGGGAAGATGAATTACCTACAACACCTCAGGTACGGGTCTCAACAAGAACTATACTGCAACAGATAGTCCATAGATTATACTTTTCTTCAAGAATCACTCTTAGAATCATAGAAAATTAGGGTTGAAAGGGACCTCAGGAAGTCATCTAGCTCAACACCCTGCCCAAAGCAGGACCATTCCCAATTAGATCATCCCAGCCAAAGCTTTGTCTACCCACATCTTAAAAACTTCCAAGGATGGAGCTTCCGCCACATCTCTAGGTAACCTGTTCCAGTGCTTTACTACCCTTCTAGTCAGAACATTTTTCCTACTATCCAAACTAAACTTCCCTTGCTGCAGTTCGAGACTGTTGCTCCTTGTTCTGTCATCTGCCATCACTGAGAACAGTTTAGCTCCATCCTGTTTCAAACCACCCCTCAAGTAGTTAAAGACTGCTATTAAATCCAGTCTCCCCTTCTCTAGACTAAATAAGCCCAGTTCCCTTAGTCTTTCCTCATAGAAGTCAGGTCTCCCAGCCCCCTCACCATTTTACGCAGTTACATGCCTGGAGTGGCTCAGGCTAGAAGCCGGGGGCGGGGGTGCTAGAGCAGCCCTCCCTTCCCTTCCACATTGCTAAGATAAGGGGGGCGTGGCCAGGCTCCAACAAGCCCTCTGATTAGCCCAGCAGGGAATTGATAACACAGTGTTTATCACCACTAACTCATTGTTTATCACCCCATTAAGAAAACAGAGGGACATTACCAGTAACCTGCTGATTCTTCCTTTGTCCTATCTGTCACAGCATGGACCGTAGCCAGCATGTGGTCTGTTAGCTAATACACAGACACCTCTCAGGAAGGCAGAAGGGAGAGGGAAATTCCTGCTTAGCAGGGAGTGGTGAAGGGTGGGGGTAGCTGCCTGCAGTCTCTGCCAGAACTGTTGTCAGGGAGCAGAGGGGAGGGACCAGCCCTGCTGTGAAACAGAGAGCCCCACCCAGCCAACAGAGCATGCTGGGAGGTGCCTGGTGCTGTAGCCTGGGAGCTGGCTTTGCCTGTGAAGACTGAGGTGAAGGTGGCATTGAGCACTTCAGCCTTTTCTGTATCCTCTGTCACAAGGTTGCTTCCCCCATTCAGGAAAGGACCCACACTTTCCCTGATTCTCCTCTTGCCACCAACATACTTGCAGAAACCCTTCTTGTTACCCTTCATATCCCCTGCTAGCTGCAATTCCAATTGTGCTTTGGCCTTCCTGACTGCATCCAAGCAATGCTCTTATACTCTTTCCTATCTATCTGTCCAAGTTTCTACTTTCATAAGCTTACATTTTTGTGACTTAGTTTACTGAATAGCTCCCTGCTAAACCAAGCTGGTCTTCTGCCATACTTGCCAGTCTGCCTGCACATCGGGATGGTTTGTTTCTGCAGTCTCAGTAAGGCTTCTCTAAAATACAGTCAGCTCTCCCGGGCTACTCTTCCCCTCAGACTGGCTTCCCAGGGGATCCTGCCCATGAGTTCCCTGAGTGAGTCAAAGTCTGCTTTCTTGGGGGTTTTTTGGTTTTTTTGTTTTTAAGTCCAGGGTCCTTATTCTGCTCCTCAGGATCCTTAACTCAATCATCTTGTGGTCACTGCTGCCCAAGCTGCCATCCAATACTACATTCCCTACCAATTCTTCCCTGTTTGTGAGCAGCAGGTCAAGAAGAGCATGGCGTCTAGCTGGCCGCTCCAGCATTTACACCAGGAAGTTGTCCTCAGCACTCTCCAAAAACTTCCTGGATTGCCTGTGCACTGCTGTATTACCCTCCCAGCAGATGTCAGAGTGATTGAAGTCCCCAGTGAGAACCAGGGCATGTGACTGGGAAACTTCTGCTAGCCGTTTGAAGAAAGCCTCATCCACCACTTCCTCCTCATCTGGTGGTCTAGAGCAGGCATCCAGTACAACATCACCCTTATGCTCTCCCAATTAACTTTAACTCAGAGACTTTCAATAGGCCTAACTCTAGTTTCACACTCATGATCCTTCAGGAACCCTTTGCTAAAACGGTCCATAAAAACATTCAGTGCTCCTTGCAGGCAAGAGGACTTGCATGTAATGAAAGGGTTAGCAACCTATGGCCCACTGAGGGTTGATCCAGGATGGGGGAATTGGTTGCACAGAGCTGTGCCTTGCCACCTATCCCTTCTGCAGCACTCCCCTATACTGTGCTGTGTCTATGCTTACCCTCGTTGTAGAGGGATTGGGGATCTGGAGTGAGGGAGGTGCAGATGTGATGGAGCAGATTGAGCGCTGCACTAGATGCACGTATATATATAGACCAGAACAGAAATATGCAATCACTCCAAAAATACTTTTTGTCTCCCCCTACTCACTTAGCATCATGTATCAGAGTTAGGAACCTACTGAAACTGTGGCAGAAGTGCACTGCACAGTGGCTCCTTTAAATTTGCTCATTTTGCCACGTGCCCCCCTCACAACTGTCAGAGATCCTTGGTGCTGATCAGCCAGGAGGCAAAAACTGTGGTTCTAAATATGCCGCAGATTTACCTCCAGGCTGACCAGCACCAAGCAGCAGGGCTGCTGGGGCCCCATAGCCAAGGGCAGGAAGCAAAAACCATGGTGCATTTAAAACCATGTTTTTCACCTCCTGGTTGATCAGTGGCAAGCAGATGGACTGCCAGAGCCCCTCTGACAATCAGGGGCAGGGGAGGAGGGGGCGCACAGCAAAAACGGATTAAGATTAAAGATTTTGGTAGGTCCTTAATCACAGTCAACCATGAATATATATTAACCTCTGTCAGATAAGTATGATTAACAGTTACTGGATGCAAAAGAAAACTGAACTGTACAGCTATCTTTCCAAACACCATGTTAATAATTTCCTGAAGCAGCTGTCTATCACTGGTAGTTGGGAATAGAAAACAACTCACTTGAATCACTCACATAGTAACCAAAATAACAACACAGAATTCTATCAGATTGCTTACCTCTTTTGCACTTTTAATTTTTGCTAGGAACGTGTACAATTCCATTGTTTCAGCAAACAATGCTCGACATACTGCCTGATAGTGGTTTGGTGCCTCTGATCGTGTTGGTAGGTGGGCAGCACACAACTAGGGAGGAAAATGAAAATTGTTAAATATATACACACAGAAATTGCTGCTTGTACTGTTACAGAGATGGGAACTTATGGAACACCATACACTAGTATCTGTATATTTAGGTCAATATATCATTTTCATCTGCTGTACTTATGTTACACAATTCTGTAACATAAAACAGAGAATAGAAGATATAACAGAATAATTACAGCATAAAATTATGATATATGAGGTATTTAATTTTAGGCAGCAGTTGGGATACACATCCTTACTCTTCTACTACCTTTGTATTTGTATAGAAATAATTCTCTGAAAGGAGCTCAGATAAGGAAATAAGGAAATTACTGATGGTCTCTGTTTAGTAGCAGAGGAACTCTTTGCTAGTCCAATAGTAAATGTGTCTATATCCTGTCTTTCCTTTGATAAACTTTCTAGGAGCAAGTATACATGCATACTCAGTCCCATAATCTGCGAGTTATAAATCCAATTTATACTTTACTGACTGTGTAGAACAAACACAGGAACTATTAAAGCTAAATGTTTCTATAACTTGGTGGAATGGCCAGCACTATGCTTCATTAGAACTGGTCAAATTCTGAGTATTTTACTACAACTAATTCTGTTCTATTTGCTCAGTGACTAAACATGTTCTCATCTGACTTGCCTTTTTCCAGTAAACTACAGCTAATGAATTTTAATCCTGTATAGCTTGGTTTTTCAGTATGCCACCAATAGGAATAAGAAAGCAGTATTATCAAAATAATTTACAGTATCACTCCTTAAAACTGCATTAGAGCTTAGAATACAGGATGAAGCTTTGTTTTTGTTCAAGCCATACAAGATACTAACAATAAATCTATTCTTTACTTGTAAGTGTGTGAATTAGAGTCAATTTACATAAAATATTCAGGTAGTTAATGAAATGCAACACTGGCAAGTTCATACATAGGGTGGATATAATTGTGATTCTTGAACAGAAAACGAGAGAGAATTGTTTGGGCTGTGTTACTTTACAACGGAGAATTGAAAAAGTTACATGCTGAAGGACTGATACTTCTGAAAAATCAAGCTATGAGTCATGTTGTAAGGTTGCACTGTGCACAGAAAATGTGTTGGAATTAAAGCAATTTGGTTTAGCATAAACCAAAACAAATAGCCATCTTTATTGAGACATATCATACCTGGTGGGTACTTCCAGGATAGCAATTACATAGGTGCTGTTGCACACACTTATGCTGCCAAATCTAGACATAAGGTACATAAAATAATGAAATGATATACCGAAATCTTAAGCTTCATTTTTAAATCAGAACTTTAGCCTTGTAGTAGTGAAGGTGTTTGAAAGCTGGAACATACTGACACAAAAATCAACAGTCAAGGTAGTTTCAAAATCTCAAACAAAATGAACTCGACAGGGATGATAATTCCTCATCCCTCCCCAAATTTAGCATGATCTAACAACTCTCAGCACAATTTTTCCATCAAAACAACTTCCCAGCTGAAATGGTGCTTTTGTGCAGCTGGACAGTAAGTTGGTTTAGTGATCCTGGCACTTGCCTTTTCTTCCCTTAACACTACAGTTCAAATTTATTCTAATGGAGTGAATGTTCAACCAGTTGACAGGAAGTAATACAAGGGCTATTTGTTCTATTTTTAGGAAACCTACCAAAACATATGTTAAGAAAAACCTGATGTAATGATGGAATAATTCAAGTATTACTAGGTCATCAGAACGTTTCATAACCAAATCAGTAAACATGTTTATTTTCAATCATGATGCAGACTTCTATTTTTTACTGAATCTTTTTAGAAAATAGGTTGATCCAATGCATTCAATTTTTGCTGAGATCGCTAAGAAGATTAGAGTGTTTTCATCCACATTCAGAGTTCACAAAAAAACCCAGACATTATGTAAATATCAGAGCTTTGCTAGCTTCTTTCTTTGGATTCATTCTCTTCTCAATGACTAGGAAATAGTGCACACCAAACCAACTCAGTGTTAACAGAAATCACTTAACAATCAGAGGAGACGAAACAAAATTTTTGGCTCTATTTGAATACATTCCATCAAGAGCTAAACCAAATTACAACAAATATTCACAACCGACTGATCTGTTGGAACTTAGCTGGATACTGCACAGGCCTTCTGCAAATAAATACTTGAAATCTTTACCACAACATTCAATTAGACTGGGATCATATTTCAAAAGAGGGGGGAAAAAGTCATTCTACTTCTGATCATCTTCTGCAGTCTTTATATGAATGCACTATTATTTTCTACAGAATAAAAGGAATTTTTTCCCATAGGACCCAAAGGCAGGTAACTGCATCTTAATGAGTGGGACATACTGTCCTAATCGTGCCCAACCTTCCAGCCCCATGGGCTGGATCCTATGTGGGGTTAGTCTGCAGATATGATCCCACATGCAATCTCAAACCTGCGCACTCCTCCACCAGGGGGGAATCATCAAGTTGAAAGGCCCAGAAGAGCACAGCGGGACCTCCCAGGGAAGTTACAGGTTCTCTGCTAGGTGAGCAGGAGCTCAGTATTTGTTGCCTACTGAGATGCAGTAGGGCTGGATTAGGAGACAGCTTGAGAAGGTGAGATTCTTAGCCAGGAGATGGCAAAGAAGGATAAGAGCAAAGTATCCATTTAGTTCAGAATCCTCAACCTAAATAACCAAAGCTCACAAAAGTAGCTTTAAGGCCTTCTGAAAGCTTTAAGATATCAAACTTTCCTGTGTACTACTGATTTTGCTTTTCCCAGACAGCTACTTCATTTCTACGGTTAGGACTATAGGGCATTTTTACACGTGCAAGCGCCTGACACTGTGATGCTTACAGTTGTGTAAGTGGTGAAATGTGTGTCAGTGCAAAGAAAATGGTGGCGGCGCACTTTTGAACTAAAACACCTCAGAAGTGCTTTAGTTCAAAAGCACACTGCTGCCATTTTCTCCATGCTGATGCGCATTTTGCCACTTACACAACTGCAAGCAGCACAGCGCGGTGCGCATCAGCTCCCATGCAGAGCAGACTGGATTAATTGAGTCTGCTCTGAAGCAGCAGATCTCCGGTACATCCCAGAACTAAAAGGTATAACATATACATATAATAAGATATACATATACACATATAATATGTGTATGTATATCTTAAGACCCCTGCCACCCCCAGTGCTCCTTCCTGCCCATGGCAGGGGGTTGGACTAGATGATCTGTCTAGGTCCCTTCCGACTCATTGATTCTATGATTCTATGATTAAATGCCCCTTATTTTTGTTGTTTGCACACATGTAACAAATCTTCCTCACTGTCCTTGTTTTCTGTGAAATTCTTATAAGGCTTTATATTTTTGGGGAGATTTTGAACAACATTCAAGCTTTTGAGGCAGAATTTCTAATAATCTGCTATAGTTTTTATCACTATGAACCCCAAACCCTTATTATTCCAGTTTAAACAAGATTAAAATTCATTATTTTATTCTTTTTTAAATGGCATTACTAAAGCACATATTTTTACATTATGGATTAAATTCCCAATATAGAAAATTCAAGGCAACAATAAAGCTGACTATTACGATTGAATATTTTATAGCCCTTGTTTAAACAACGGTAAACTGAATTTAAGCAATGCAGAGATCCTTGACTGAATAAATGACATAGACAAACATCATCATGTCATCAGTTTATTTTCAAACTGTCCACCTATATTCTGTTTTCAAAAAGAAAAAAAAAAAAAAGAAGACAGTCGTTTGTCTTTGTCTAGGATGATATAATTAGAAATTGTCCTTGCTTTGAGCAGGGGTGGTTGGACTGAATGATGTCCTGAGGCACTTCTCAACCTTAATTTTCTATAATTATGGGGCTAGGGACAGAATTTACACATAAACCGGGTTAAGTGATCAGAAACTGGTTTAAACTTGTAACAGAACGTAAGTTCAGTGCACATAAACCAGTTGCAAAACGGCCGAAACTGGTTAAACCTGGCTGAAAGTAGTATCAGACCTAACTGATTTAGGCCAAACTGGTTTATGGAACTTCTGTCCCAGGCCCCTTCCAGGTTTAAATTAAATCAGAGTCCCCCAGTGTCCCAGCATGCTTTTTAGCCATGTGCTGTGCTGTGCTGTGCTGTCTGCTCCATAGAGAAGGGCTGGCCGCACCCTTCTCCTCCATAGCCAGAACACTATTACTGTTCCGGCTAGCTGAGAAGGGGTAGGGCACTGCAGCCAGGGTCTGCCTGCATCTGCCAGGCTCCCCTCTGCCCCCACCCCCTCAGTGCTCAAGCAGGGATCCCCCCCCACTTCCCTCTCCCATGGCAGGGACCCCAGTGGCAAGAAATCCAGCCAGCATCTAGCAATGCCCCCCCACCATGCTAGCTAATGCTGAGAGGTGCCTGTGCGTGTGTCTCCAATTTCACAGGAACAGAGGCAGACAGAACAGTGTCAGCTCAGGGCTTTCTGGACCTAACCAGGGCTACAGCCAGGCTGTTGCTTCCTGAGCAAGAAGCCAGTGCCTTGCAAATGGAAATGCACACTGCAGGTAACAAGAACTTGAAACTAATGAGAGAAATGCTTTTGTTTTCTTTTGTAGGGCTTGATAGGCTGATAAGCTTTGTGTTCTGACAAGCTCCCTGCTGACTTGCTTCAGAGCCGTCAAAGTGCAGGCAGCTCAGAGGCAGTTCTGAGAGGCTTTGGTGCCATTCACTTCCTGTCCACAGCTGCAGATAGCATGAAGAAGCAGGGAGAGAGATCCAGTATGATCAACAGATGCATTGCATTCACTCCACACAAGCAGCTCCTCCCCACCTTTGCCTAAGACTGCTAGCTGGGGGCTGGGACCTAACAACACTCCCTATCCCTTGAACTGTGACAGGGGAAAACCTGGCAATGGCTACTTCCCCCACCCCCTCTGGGCACATCCTGGCTCAGGATGTGCAGGCATGGTGGAAGCTTAAATCCCTCCCTAATCATAGTGTCCTGGGGGCCTGGTCTTGCCCCACTTTAGCTCAGCACTATAGAAGAGCAGTCTCGCTCTAACACCCCTTTGGTTCTAGCCTGAGCCACTGCATGCATGTGCCTGCATTTCTGGAATCAAAAGTGAATGTCTGCCCACTTGAAAACCATTTCAAACTCTGCAGATTAGACTAAACTGCAAAGATTGAATCAATTCAGGGATGGGCTTCTTGAATGTCTATTCCTAGCCTGTGTGTCTATGATTTTGACTCTGTGACAGTTATGCAATCTCTACCCTTGGGAAAAATGTATTAATAATAAATCCTGTAATTAAAACCCTTGGAAATATCTGGAACTTAAGGAAACAGAAAAACAAAGCAAACAACAGAAAAAAACAATTAACTACAAGGTTCCAAGCCTGAGTTCTCATTATGGATCTGTAAAGCCCACTGAACCTTATTCCCAATCTTCCTTAGCTCCACAAATAGTAAATAAACAAGAATTTAATGAGTAATATAACATGACTCCAAGTAAAAGCCTCTTTGAATGTGACAAATTTCCTCTGGCAAGCAAATACTAATCTCAAAACAGTCATTTTAGCATAATTCATTTTTATATACAACTTCTTTTACATGTCAGTACAGGCTTCTTGTTTAGGATTTGTTCGTGTAAATGTTAATTTCTCTTGGATAAATACCTAATCATTTTTAGATTAAAAAAATGTGTGTCCTGTCCCTGCATGCAGATATTGCTGGAATACATGCTCTCTCTATTGATGCACTTCCCTAGTATGATCTCAGCAGGAACGTATCTTGGTAATAGGGAACATTTTGCTTCTTCAAGGAACGTGTTTCTGAAGTGCCAGCTAAACTAAGTGTTTAGGGCAGTGCTTCCCAAACTTTTCCTCAGCATGACCCCATTTATGGTCCCACTTCCTCATCATGACCCCATTTCCTCAGCATGGCCCCTCACTGTAAACCCACAGCCTCCCACCCCTGCAACCCCATCTGCTGATATTGAGACCCATAGTTTGGGAAACACTGGTTTAGGGTCAACAGGAACAATATGAGGATAGTTTAGAGACATAAATGGGATTATTCATAAGTAAGGGCCAAATCTCAAGCCTACACTCAATTTTCTCAAATGCATGTGCAAACCAGTAGCATATATCAGAATCATTAGTCAGTCTTTCAGCAACTTCCATTCATCAATCTTCTAGTGACTGTGTGGGTGGGTGTGGACACACGTATTGTACATTAAAATCTGTATAACAGTTTAACCAATATTCCATCAACTAAGTTTTGAAACTACTGTCTGTGTGACCTAAATGACTGAAAGTGAAGAGTTTCTCCACTCCAACATGAGGTTATCTTTTTTTTTGCCAATTATGCTCCCATGAGCTTCTGGCCACCTATGCTACCACAGACTTCTCTGACACTTGCTTTATCCTTAGGAGCAGCTAGTACTGGCTTACTGGGAGGAATGTTCACAGGAACACAAAGCTGTTATTGTATCAGGCTGCTTTACATAAGGCACAGGATGAGAGAGGTTTTATGAGATCTTCCTTCCCCATAATCCCTCCCTGCAAACAAAAGTGAGGCATATTCAGGACCTAGGGCATATATGCAACTTCAGGATCAGTTCAACTTAAGTATAACAATGACTATTTGGCAGAGGCTAATAATAAGAAAAATGTAAATAAAATAAATATTGAGTAAAATATAAGAACAGTTGAATTTAAAACAAAAGGGAAAAAATCATGGCTTTATCAATAGCTACCTAAAACTGGCCAGGAATTTTCTTCAATGCAAAAGAACTCAAGAGCTCTATATAGGGTTAATATTTACGCAAGAGAAAGGGGCAAAGAGGGTTAGTTTTTATAGTGGTACTTTAATAATTCACATTAAATTTCAATACTAAGCTATCTGAATACAGTACATGAATATCTGATAAGTTAGTGTCACTGTAATAAACTGAAGTGGTTATTAATAATTAGCTAAACAAAATTCAGAAAATATATTAAACAAAATGAACACCAGCAGGCATTACTTCTAGGAATTTAGCTCTGTACAATACTATACAGAATTTTAAAACATATGACTTCATGTATTTTAATTGTTCTTATGTAGGACATTGAAATTACTCTCACTAGAAGAACAGAATTTGCCATTACATTTTGTTTTGAAGCTTTGCAGCAGATTTTCAATTGCATAACCAAACACAAATCATTAACAAGCTTCTTAACCTCATTCACAATAAGTAAGCACATGGATTTAACAACCAAAACCAGCCTTATTTTGCCTTCATTAGACCACAGCATGATAAAAGCTTATTTCTCCATGCATGGCATAACTCCTTACTTGTAAACCTTCATCTGGCAAGTTCAAGTCTTCAACTCTCATTGTAAAAATAAGGTTAAAGGAAAAACCTCCATTATTAGCAGTTTTAACGTATATATTAGCTGTATATAGTGCCCTTCTCAAAGGCGCAGGGTGGCTTACAGTAAGAGATCAAATAACTTATAAAGCTTGTATATGTATATTTAAATATACATTTAAATAAATAAGTATAAAGAAAATAATTTGACTAGCAAACCTGATTCAAGGCTCCCTGGATGCAACAGAAAACCTGTGGCATGTTTTCCTAGTACAGCTAGAATAAAGGCAGTGGCAACCCTGCTCTTTTATCCATTTGTACATCTCTTGGTAACAAAATCCTATAAGGACCATGGCTTCCATCTTTCAATGAATTCTCTGGGCAGATCCTTGTATTCCTGTTATCTATTCTTATGAAATTATCACAAGTCCTGCATAAGTGGTATCTTCCATTGAGCTCAGGCTTCTTACTATTTTTTGCCCTCATAATTGCAAAGAAAGGCTTGAAACTGTGACCCTGTGTACTCAATAAGCTTAAAAATAAAATAAAATAAAAAACTGCAGAAGCCTGATACAAGAGCCTCAAGTATATCATTATTTATTTTAAACTCATGATATTTTAGGGCTAGGTTCATGTTCTGAATCAAAAATGAATTACCTGCAGGATCAGAGCCTAAAGCTGCAGACATTTAACTGCAGCAGAATTAGAAAACTCTCCATAAGATTATATGATACCAAGTAAATTTCTTCCTTCCCGGCTAAGAAAGCTAAGCTTCCTCCTTCCTGTTGGGATTAATAGGGAACCTAATTCCAAATATCGCATTTATAGCAGTAAGCTAGTCTGTGACTGCAGCCATGGGCAAATATGGTTGGGTTGTGTCCAACTGAGCTATTTATATTTGTGAAACTGATTAACTTTATCCATGTTTTTCTACCTACTCCAAAAACTTTTCCAACAAGAAACTGGAACACATCAAGTATTTTACTACTCCCTTACCCTGTGCTCCTTCCCTTATTCAGATCAAATATTTTTGCAGATTACTACAAAAGCACTGAATTTGTGTCTGTATTTGTGCATGCAACTATTCTATCCAAAGTGCAAGACTTTACATTTGTGCTTGTTGAATCTCATCTGTTTGACTGTGGCCCAATTCTCCAGTCTGTTCAAGTCATCCTGGATACAGATACTAGCCATGTGTCTTCCAGAGTGTCTGTAATTCCACCCAACTTGGTGTTATTTGCCAGTTTGCTAAGAATGTATTCATTCCCATCATCCAAATCATTAAAGAAGGTGTTGAACAATATTGGACCTAGGACAGACCCCTGAGGAACCTCACTTGATACCTCCTCCCAACTAGACACTGAGCCATCAACGGCACTAGAAAATATTATTTGGGTGCACTGGGTGGTGTGAAGCATGCCTGTCTGACCCTACCCCTTCCTCCCGCAGGGCCGTTCCAGGGCCGGCACGCACTGGCGCTGTGTGCGCAGCAGCAGTGGAGTGCACAGCAGGGGCACTGGGTGCAGCACTGCAGCAGCAGTGGTACTGGAGTCACTGTCACCAGCCCAGTTTGGTGGGGGCTAAATCCTGTTACCCTGGCCTTCCACCACTGATGCACTGAGAACTAGTTGCTGAGTATGATGTTCCAACTACTTACATATCCACCTTACAGTACTTTCATCTAGTCTGTATTTTTTAGTTCGTTAATAAGGATATTGTAGGAGACTGTCAAGGGGCTTTACGCACCCCCATGGCTAGGAAATCACAGTAGCTGCATCTCCCAGCTGCAGAGGTACACAGGACACCCGCACGGCTGGAAGCCCTCAGCTGAGGGAGCTTCCAGCCACAGGAGCTTGCTTATTGCCAGTACAGGGGGACTGGACTCCTTCTGCATTGGTAATAAGGCGTGATGGGATTTGATGCACATTCTCACAGCCACACCTCCTACCATCCACGTGTAGCATAGCAGGAGCCATGGACTGCACATTAAATTTCACTGCGTCTTTAATTGCACATGTAGAGGGACCTAAACATCAAATTTAGCACGAAGAGGAGAGAGATGCTGGTCATCTCCCCTGCCTTACCTTGTTGTTAATAGTAAGACTTAGTAATATTTACAAGTAAATGCGATTGGTGCTGTACAAGCACAGAACAACAATAATCCTTGCCCTAAAGCATTTAGGTGCAAACAAATGAAGGCTAAGAAATACAAACAAACCATGACAGTGAAGAATTAACATAACTTTGTTAGTTACAGTTCTGCAGCCTTGTTAGTGCATTGTAGTTTTTTCTGAACACCCAATGTCAGTGTCAGCATCAGCAACAGAGTAAGAGCTACCAAGAAGACAGAAAAAAAATCAGGTTGCCAAAGTGCTGATTTTTGTGCCCACAGGGCAAGATATTTAAACAACTGGAATGTATGCACATGCATGTGCATGTTGATAGGCTTTTGTGAGGAAACTGCTAGCTAACCAAGCACTGTATGTGCACTGGGGTGTTTTCAATAAAATAAACTGCAATAACTAGCTCCTTTTTGCATTTTATCACATTCAAGTAACCAAATCTATTATTTTTTTTCAAAGAGAATGCAGTGTTTAAATCTCAAAAATAATAATTGTGTGCCACATGCTGACTTCCAATTGCAATAGATGGAATGGAAAATCAGGACCTCAGTTCAAGACTCCAGAGCCCTATCTGGTAGACAGCTATCCATCAAAATCATTCAGTTACCATATATAATCAAATAACGAGTCATGGTCCGTCCCCCTCCTCACCCTCCCCTCAAATCAGTATGGGTGGAAGCCTGTTGTCTTATATCTGCATACAAGGAAACCTCATTAAATACACTGTATATCATTGAACTGATGCCATAAGCAGCATGTGCTCAGTAATGGAAACCAACTATGCAGTTGATAAAATTCAGCCAACTCGGAGCATGACTACCTGACCCCCAGATTTATTTCCCCTGCTGTGGCAGTGAGAGGGAAACAAATTCCAGACAAACCTTCAATAATTATATTCTATACCTGGAAAATTATAACAAATGTATACAATTTCCAAATATAGAATATAATTATTGGGTGTCCCTTTATACTCAAGTAACTATGGTAAAGGCCTCACATTCAAATCATTTTTAAAATTACATTAAATTTGAACCAAAGCCATTTGTGGGTTTTGATCAAGCTAACGTGCAAGAATCCTTTTTCTTTCCACACATTTGAAATACAAGAGAAGGCTTAGCATACTGAATATATTCTGGATTTTAAATTTCTGGTATTTAAAAACACATTTCATACAGTTACCTTTGAGTCATTATGTACATTTCCACCAAGACACGATTTTTCAAGGCCAGACATGAGAGGCCTTACTAAACCATGCTAAGACTTTCCTTAGCTTTACAGTAATTGCATTTACTTGTTAATATTATATGTCATCCCAAAAGAGAGAGGATTTTAACACATGATAAAGGACTTTTGAAGTTTGGTTTTAACCCAAAATTGCCATATTTTCTCTCTCCCCAATTCAAAAGCAAAATGTTACTTAGAGATACTTCGACTAGATTACATTAAATACGTGCATACAATTATATGAATGTGTATATACTATATAAATGCACATATGCATGTGTGCACACAGAGAAAGGAAGAGTGTACATACTATGTTATAAATACGTAGTCGATTAAATTTTAATATAATCACTTTGCTCTCAAAGGGATTTTTTCTCTCTAGAAATAGGAGAGCATGGCACAACCATCGAACAGTGTTGGCATCAATGTTTGAATTGAACGTTAGACTTGCTAAGGCTTCTAAAGGAAAACAGATGGGCCAAAAAATATATTTTTAGGTCTCTTGTTTTAGGGGCAAAGAAACAAGTGTCAAATCACTTGTCTCAGTATTAAACAGTTAAACTACCTAATATTTGCTGCTTGTTGTCATGAAATAGAAAATTCTCTAATCACCTTTTCCAGGGTTCAAATGTGGGTGTATACCTGCTTTACATACGTCTCTCCTTTCCTTAAAAAAGGGTACAAAAATCCAATTTGAAAAAGAAAAAGGTTTTTTTCTTTCCTGTTGTCTTCAGTTAGATTCCATAAGTTACAGCAAAATCTACACTGTGTAAAACTTAAGAAATAAATTGCTTAGTGTACTGAACAGAGTTTTTGAACATGACTACAGGAAGTATTGAGCACAAAGTGCTAAAGGAGATGTGCAATTTCAAAATAACCTGGAAAGTATTGATGGTTATAGAAAACATATAATGCAGACTCCACAAGCGACTCTGTGTAAGATACCTAGTACATTCTCTTTGAGATGTTGTAGTTGCATAGAGTTCAAAAGTACCACTGACCTACAGAAATGATGGTAATTGTCAGCAGCAGAAGACTGAATCAGAGTTGAAACGGGCTAGATGTCTGTGCCTTTTTCAGAAAGGATCTTAAGTCAGCTAAGTTAAAACATGTAAATTATAATGCTGTAAGTATCAAGGACAGGAAGGTCTACCAGGATGAAAACTAGAACCTGACATGCTGTTCCTTCACTGAATCCTGAAATTAGATCAGTTTCTGTCCTGTCCAATTCGTCTGGATGGATCTACTGCTGCTGCTAGCATGGTGACAGTGAAACTGAGAAATGAAGCACATGGGAATGCTTTGCAATTACCAGTTTCAATGTTCAGAAAGCACAGGCATTTGCTAGATGAAGAGACAGAATAAGATGCGGATCAGTTCAGCTTTGAACAGAGCAGTCTGCTATGTCTGGCTCAAGGCCAATAAAAGTGTATCTTTAGGCCTGAGGATATACAGTTCACTTCAGTAATTAGGAGAACCTTTGTTGCTGTTATTACTTTGTTGTACTGCAGAGTTGCTGTAGCAACTGACCTGGCAGACAACCTTTACGCAGATTCCCACAGTCATTAGTTAGAAATAGGAATGAATTTCTCTAGGAATTATTTGACTAAACAGCAAAATACCTTGCATCTCACTGCAAATAAACTATGTATTAATGCAGAATGGCTTCCAGATTTTAGTTCTGAGTGCAAGATGAAGGATCCTCTTTAAACAGAGAATAAAGAACAGATTCATATTTTGCTAAAACAGAAAAAAAATGAGAGAAAAATGGTACATATTTCTGACACGAAAGATTATGAATATTATGCATAATAAATGGTTAGAGCAGGACTGCAAGGTGAATCTGAATCCAAACACATAGTGAAAATCTGAGTTCAATGTGACAAGCAACAGAGAAGAAAACTGTTTTCCTGCCATGTTTTGTTTCTTTCAGATATACAGGGGCAGCTGGAAATGTTTTGAGCATATTTTTAAAGAATCTGTGTTGGAATTATCACAACATCAAATCTGGTTGTCCTTCCAGGGAGATGACTTGTCGCATATCTCAGATCACTTTAGGTCTAATCTACCCTATAAAATTTTGCTACAAAGATTGCAGCAAATTTTGGGGTGAATTTATACCCTCACTATGGTGTCAAAACTGTCCTTTCTGACAGCAGAGATAGACCACATCTGCCAAGTCAGAACAGCCAACAGCTGGCAGAAGTTGCATATAGACATTCCCATGCTTTCTGTCAGCTACCACAGCCCCTTCAGGGGCTGGTCCCTATCCACGGTGCACAGCTACTGATTTGAATACATGCTCTTGTGCTTCAGGTGTGGCTGCTGCTGTCTATCGCCAGAACTTCTGGCAGCAGAGGCAAAGGAATGTAGACCAGTAGTAGATTCATAGATGTTAGGGGCGGAAGGGACCTCAACAGATCATCGGGTCCGACCCCCTGCATAGGCAGGAATGTGTGCTGGGCTCAGATGACCCCAGCCAGATGCCTATCTAACCTTCTCTTGAAGACCCCCAGGGTAGGGGAGAGCACCACCTCCCTTGGGAGCCCATTCCAGATTTTGGCCACTGTGAAGAAGTTCCTCCTAATGTCCAGTCTAAATCTGCTCTCTGTTAGCTTATGGTCATTATTTCTTGTAACCCTCAGGGGCGCCTTGGTGAGTAGAGCCTCACCAATTCCCTTCTGCACCCCCATGATGAATTTATAGGCAGCCACAAGGTCACCTCTCAACCTTCTCTTACAGAGGCTGAAGAGGGCCAGGTGTCCTAGTCTCTCCACGTAGGGCTTGGCTTGCAACCCCTTAACCATATGAGTGGCCCTTCTCTGGACCCTCTCCAGGTTCTCCATATCCCTCTTGAAGTGTGGTGCCCAAAACTGGATGCAGTATTCCACCTGCAGACTGACCAGTGCCCAATAGAGGGGAAGCATCACCTCCTTGGTTCTGTTTGTCATCCATCTGCTGATGCATGATAAAGTGCTGTTAGCTTTGCTGATGACTTTATCACACTGACGACTCATGTTCATCTTGGAGTCCATTAGAACTCCAAGATCCCTTTCCACTTCCGTGCTGCCAAGCAGGTCATTTCCTAGGCAGTAGGTGTGCTGGACACTTTTCCTCCCTAGGTGCAGCACTTTGCATTTCTCCTTGTTAAATCACATTCTATTGTTTTCTGCCTATTTGTCCAACCTGTCCAGGTCTGCCTGTAGTTGTTCCCTGCCCTCCCGTGTGTCCACTTCTCCCCACAGTTTTGTATCATCCACAAACTTGGACA
>NW_017728992.1:87531792-87564315 GCF_001723915.1 Gavialis gangeticus | reverse complement strand
CAATGATTTCAGGTCATCTTGGGGGAAAAAAATTCTAAAATGCTAGGGTGAAAATCATTTGAGCTTAATTTCCTACTTGCCTAATTTGCTTTAAAATGAGACAGCCATTTTTTTTTTTTTTTTAACCTAGGCTGTTTTAAAAACGTTTACTCCCTTTCTTCCAAGTTTTTAGAGCTCATAAATCTAATTTCTCCTCCCTCTTTTTATTCTTAGACTAGAAGAGGAAAAACAAGCTCTCTCACTTCTTCAACTCTCACCTGATTTCTTAGCTTTGAATGAAGCAGTCCAAACCAAGAAAATATTCTTTCTGCACCTGCAAAAAGGCTACTGCTGGTAACAGCTGGTTTAGCATTTCAACAAGCTTTAGTTCCAGGTGCTTCTTCCAGTGACTTTCACCAGATCAGTGGTGTGATTTTCTTTAAAACATCCTGAGCAAACGTGTACTGCTTCACTGGTTCACCTCTAGCCCTGAAATCTGTTATGGCTGGCGTGACTGATGAGTGATAAATAGATAGATGTCCATGTCATTGCAGCATTTTCCTGTTCAGCAGCTAGACATCTACCCTTGTATTTTGTATTAAGAATACTGGCAAGAAACAGAGGTGGAGTAAGTGCTTGATTTATCTGCTTCTTTACTACCTGCAATTTTACTTTTGTGTTGGGTACTTCTCACTATAATGCTTCTTGAAATTCTTTACAGACATCAGCGGTATCTGTAATAAAACATTCATCCATCCTGTCATCAAGAAATATCCCCCGTCCCTGAATTGATGATTTGTTCTATTCTCAGACTAGTGAAAAATGGAAGAAACAGGCAGATCAGTACCACACTGTAAAGTTTAAATCCTCACCTTCCCAATGAAAAAAGTTGCTGTACATTATTAACATTTAAGAGTCATCTAATCTTGAATCTGCTAATTTAAAAGGATCATGTCAACAAATGGGTAATATCAGCAAATCAGTAATATCAGTAGTGTCTGAAAGCAACCAAATTCCATAGTCCCTCTAGGTAGCCTATACTAGTGTTCAGCATCCACAACTTGCTGTGCCCAATACTTGCTTATGAACAAAGATGATTTTTAACTAATTGTTATGTTGCATTATGTAATTTCAAACTATTATCTGGTTACTATGTAACCTTTTACATAGTTTCAGTGAGATCACACACAGTACTGTGCATAATATTCATTTCTAAAAATCAAGAAATTGCTACAGTGACATTTTAAAATTGAGTTCATTGTTTATGAAAGGACCCAGAACTGCAAACAAGTTATGACATACATGAGAGAGAATTTGTTTTTGGTACACAGCAGCCTTTGTCAAATTAACTATAAATTGAAAGACAAAAATTCCTGCTACACATAATGCAACCTGCTAAAACTGCCAGTCTCCACTAGTATCATCTCCCACCTCCCTCACTTGTACCAGTACAATAACATTTGAAATGCACCAAGATTTATAAAACATATCTATAGGGCAAACAATCTCTTTTCTGTGTATGTGTATTGTTCAAATACCAGGGGAGTTTGTAGAGTAGTTTTGTGCTTAACAAGGCACATAACTGAACTTCAAAGCCATTTGGCCAAATTGATTTGAAGTACACAGAGCTGAAAAATGAGTTTCCCCATACCTCCGTAAGTTATTATCTCTGTTCACGATTTTGACAGGACTGGTCCTCAGTTGTCTTTTTTCCAGCTCTGGTGAATCCATATCAACCAGATTACTAGGGATTCCCAAAGTCAATTCCAGGGGAAGGCATAGTGCTGACCAAACCTCCTCTATCCCATGGCAAAACTAAAGTACTTTATTTTCTCCCCTGTTTTTCTACTTCTTGATAGTTCCCGCTCCCGTCCCCCTGCCCCGAGATAAAAGAAAGTACACCTTTTTCAGCCAAAAATCTTTGGCATAACAATGATGAACCTCTTAAGAGAAGCCAGGTCATCATTCAAGTTCATTTCAAAGACAACTCTATATTCTCTAGGTAGTTACAAGTTAAGGACTTTAAAAAAATCAATAGGAAAAGTAAAGCCAATCTTCCATTTTTAAGACTGACATGTTAGATGGAAAGTGGGGCACGGAAGATGTGATTGTTATTCAAGGCAGTGAACAAACCTGTTTCAACATTCTCTCCAAGCTGTCAGACAAGGAGAAAGCTTTACAGTAAGCTCTGCTAAGAGGGAATTACAATAATTGAATCTTGTGGTCACAAGACCACATGGATATTATGAAGCACTGGATAAATAAGGGTGTAGCCTGTACATATTTTGCAACTGCACAAGTGTATTTTTCCCCTATATCTGACACACAGGCTTACCCTGGAAAAGGTGTGGTTGAAAGCGATGCAAAGTTGAAAGAATCTTATAGACCAACACAGATGTTAAGGACGTGACAGAATAATGCTGTTTTACAGTCCTGGTAATGCAGAGGGAATACAGACATATGCAGTCACAGTGCTAAGCTAGTGACTATTAAGAGTAACAAAAGAGAACTGAAAAAATTCTGAGGCTTCTAATAAAAATGGAAAAAAGTTCATGTAGCATTAACATTTGATATCCCTTAGGAATCGGAAAAACTTATTTAAAAAAAATAGAACCAAGTTTTAAGAGTTAATAAACTGAAATACTTATATACGTTTCATGATTAAAAGGTGGTACATAAAACTACTTATGAGTATGAACGAATGTTCACTTGGGGCCCTGCCAAACATTCAAATTAAAGCTGGAGAGAAACCAGTTAGAGAGTCATTACATGTTTTCAAGCACTAACGTTATAGCTGGTTGGCTCTTTTTATAGCGGAACTGTCATTTTTATCATGTGATAATTAGGTTGCATGTGTGGACAATTTAAATTTATTGCATGATTAACCAGTTAATTACCTAATCTATGCAATATGTAGCAGGGGCCTTGGAGAGGCTTCAAAAGGAAAAGGGGAGCTGCTGCTGCTGCTTTGAGCTGCTGCTCAGGACTAGGTAGAAGCTATTGCACTGTAACTGTTACATGTGCATGACTCTGAAGCTATACAAGTGTAGTTAAACCCTGCTTTTATCCAGGGTCAAAATCAGGGCAATGTAGCTCACTTGAATTGCTAAGGTCGATGCACACGTAACAACTACAGTATCACAACTTCTGCAGGTTCCTGAGATGCAGATCCTCCCTTCCTGAAGCTGCTCCAAGTATGTTTGTTCATACCTGAGATTATACAGCTAGACTACTGCCAGAGTAAACAGAGAAAAACCTTATCTGTGGATATCTGACTGGGCTATTTCTCTTAATTGTTTTACATTTTACTACTGCTGTCAGTGATGTTCTGCCAGTACTTTAATATGATGCAACCATATTTTTCCCCCAATAGCCTGTGTAAATGATGTGTACCAACAGAACGTTTCCCAGTGATGGATAAAGCAGGTTTTAGATTTTATTGGTATTTTGATAAAATTAAAGAGAAAGAAAAGCAAATTATTCTTGCATTAGCCCCAAACAATCTGCAATCCCCATAAGCTACTTGCAAAAATTGAATGAGCTTCAAAAAACCCTCAAAAACACTTCCTGCACATCTGTACATTGCATGTTTCCTTGGGTATACAATTTTCCTTTCTGCCATCCTAAGCAAAGTTTCTGAAGACAAGCTAAACTCATCTCAGCTAAACCATCCCACCTTTCCATTTGACAACTGTTTCTTTCACCTGTTCTTTCCAGTGTCAAATTTTCCCCTCAAAGAGAAATCAACCACGTTACCTCCTCTAACATTTTTCTGTGGTCTAGGTGAAGTGCTACTCACCTAGCTCAAAGGTGCCAGTGCTGTCACCTCCCACTGACACCAACAGGAGATCTCTTCAGCTTGTCAGAGGAGATGCATGACTCCCCACAAAATTAGGTCACAAGCACACCTCCGATATACCCGACTTTAGGCAACCAAATGAAAAAAAAATCATTTAGTTTCTGGTTAAAGTATTTGTGCAGGTCAGTATAATACCTTGTTCTCTATTAATCAGGGCAACAGGTCAAACCAGATTCACCCTATCCATGTGCTAGTCCTAGATGTTTCACACTGGGGTAATGGCAAGAATAGGCTGCTTCCTTTCTCTCTGTTTTATCAAAATAGTGACAAAACCTGAAACGCACTCTAAACTCAATGTAAAAGCCAGTTATTAAAACATTTAGAAGTTATGCACAAGGGGCTCCTGAAGCAGCTCTGGAAACTGCAGGCTCCTGCCCTGAGGTTTCAGTTGGAAGTAGGCCTGCCAGGTCTGGGCAAGGCTGTGGTAGAAGGGTGGCACAGTATCTCAGCTAAAGCAACAGGGATCCAACAGGAAAAATTCCCAATCAAGGTTGAGGTCCCCCACCCAGCACATCTTCTCTATCCCTTACTATGTGGCCAAGGGGAGAGTGACCTGCCTAGCCAATTTGCTGATGAGCCAGGCCAAGACAGCAACTCTGAAAAGATGCAGAAACCAGTTTGCAGTGACCAGCTGACGGCACCTTCCAACTCTTCCAGTTCTTGGTCCAGGCAAGCGTGACATTTGAATTTGGTCACTACACCTTGCAACAAAATACAGACCAGTTTGTAATGTGCTGGACCATTGTGGGGGCACTCTGTAAGGCGGAAGACGAATCAGGTGAGAGGCAGGGAAGAAGGAAGTTTCAATCTCTTGGCGATACAGGGTTTTTGTCGCTATCAAGTATTTCATGTTCCACCTGGGATGCACTTTCATCTTTGTGTTTTTAAGATTTAATATTTAAATATTTGTATAATAAAGGCTTTAAAAAGTCAAAATAAAATTCTCTTCATCTAGTCACAAGGGCAGCTTTCAGTAGTCTGACAAGTGCCTATTGTTCCTGAGAAATCTGTTACCTTGTGCTATCTTTGGCCATTCTGTCCCCATCTTCCATTTTTGAGGAAAACCAAGCTAAGACTCTGGTCCTTAGATATTTCCTTGATCCTTAACCTTGAAAAGCCAGGTTAACCCCTTCATTCAGAGTTAAAGCTGTAGCTGGGTTTCCTGCACTTGAATCATTCTCAGCTTATTCACACACAGCAGTCTGAATGTACTTGCTGCTGCCCTTTTGAAAGTGCTCTTGAAAGGGCTGAAAGTTCCACTGTCCATGTCCTCACATGAGAGTAACCACACCTGCAAGCCTCTAGTCTACACTACACTCTTAATATAACAGTCTGCATAGATGATGTATGCAGATTCCATTACTAAAAATAAAATATTTGTGAAAATCCAGTACCCATATTTATTTACACCTTGCTTCCCAGTACAAAGATGTCAGACAATTCTAACATCTCTATCTCTAAAAAGGTTTCTTACCATAAAATAGAGGCTTACCTACTTTGAAGTGACTGTCAAGAAAAGGAAAACTGGTATTAGAGAGCCCAGTGTACTTAAAGCATATATGCTACATATTCCCAAATGTCACTACTAGGGTCAGAAATCGTAATCACAATTCTTAGCAGTGAAATATGGCACTCTGAGTCACAGTACACAAATGAGCTAATCTTAAGAATAGTCATTCCCTTAAGTGAGTGAGGAGAGAATAACTAAAGGAACTTTGCACTAATGTGTAGGTGAATGTTACCTGAAACTTAACTCTCTCATTTTGATACTTTTAGTTTGAAAGAATAGAGCAGTTATCATACCATGAGGCTTAACATCCATCTGGTAGACAAAAATCAAAATGAAGTGCTTACAGAATATCCTGATATCAAGTAAAAGGAACAACAGATCATCTTTCACTTTCTGTTGTTTACTGCCAAAGATTAAATACTACCAGCTCATTATATTTACAAGCAACCATTATCTAAATAAACTGACCTGTCACATATGGCAATATCACAAATGAAGCTAGCACAGGGAACAGATCTGCTGCTTTAGGAATGAACAAAGTTTTTAACAGCAAAGTAACACTTAAGTTGACTATTACTGTACCTTCATGACATCTTTATAGGAGTGAATGACCTCAACCTCCTCTTTTTCATCTTCATCATCTTCCTCCACCCCTTCATCCAGAGCCTCATAGCCTTCATCTTTACCCCCATCTGCTTCCACTGTGTTGGTCATATGATCAATAAGCCGCTCCAATGGAGGACTGAGCTCTCGTTCTTCATTCTCCTTCAAACCATAGTCCAAAGCTTTATAAATTATAATCCCCAATGATTCAATAATCTAAAAGATAGAAAGTGAAATGATAATTACCATCAAGTACAGCATGGACAGACAGATAATTATATTTTATGCTCTAAGGTGTAAGAATTATATAAGCTGATCTACGGTAACTGTTTGCCTGCCTGCTCCTATTTCACAGTAAGTGAACCTAAACTGCAACAATTTACCCAGATAAATTAGCAAATCCAGCAAAAATGCATTAGGATCCCTTCCCCCAACACTGTTATAATTATTTCATCTGTCTCCACCTTAAATGAACAAGTAGGCAAGTGTAAGCACAAATATTCTTGTGTAAAATATGACAGACTGGGCATTCCACAAATGCTAAATTAGGATATCAAAAAACAAGTGATTATCTGCATTGCATCATTGCCTTGCATGTGCAGTATACTGCACCCAGAGGCATGACATGTCAAACTACAAGTATTTTGGTTTCAGAATTTCACATTAAAAAACAAAATAATTACAGAAGACAACAGGGCTTATTTTTTCTTCAAAAATGCCACACTTCAATATATTATTTTAAAGTGTGGCATTTTAGAAGAAAAAATAAGTCCTGTTTTAGTTTGTGTAAAGTTTTCACAGGCACACAAATTCTTCTTTTCTCAAAAAGAGTAACCTATACAAAAATCTCACTCTTTCACCACAATAGTGGTTATCTGAAATCTGCCTTCAACTTCATCACTTCACTGCTTCAAGACATAACTACATTTAACTATCAGGATCCCAGGGGCTAGCTTTGATGGGGCCAATGAGAAATGTCTTGTTTGCTACATAACTGAAGAATAGGCTACCTCATATGCAAAGTAACAGTATAAATGTTTTTAAAAAAATGGGACATGGGACACCATGGGACATTCACTGACATCAGAGTCCCATTGTCTGTACAGTGCTTAGAGCAGAGTAAAAGTAGTCACTCTTCACTCAATATTTCAGAACAATAAGGAATTAACCTTTAATGCCTCAAAATGTCAAGAACACATATTCTTTGACCATGTTTATTTATAAAGGGAAGCACTTGGGATTCTAGCATTATCAAGACATTAGAGAAAAGGGGTGTGATCTCATCCAACCGAGGACTTTATACAGATAAATGACCATGAACAAAGGGCTGCAAAACAGTAATAGAAAAGGAAATATAGAGGTTAAAACAGCCTTACTTTATGATGAAAGAGTATACTGGGGGGGGGGATTGTTTTTAATTTGTTCTCCCATTTTTCTTGTTCTCTATTATGACTAGTCAGGCTATAGTTTAGGATTAGTTAGTACTGGAGCAGATGTTAGTAATGGGACTATTTCCAAATGTTCCAATCCTGGTAGCCAAATGCCATTTTTATCTAATGTGGTGCTGACTATTATTCTAACAACAAATTCTCTTGTCAGGAGCAATATAAGTGCTTTTTTTTCCCCCCCAAGTACGACTTGAGCAACCAAAATATTTCACTAGATTAGTCTAAAGCCATGGTCTCGTCCTCTTTCAATTTATGGCACACCTCTTGTCAGAATCAAGGCACTCCTCAGAAAATGCCCACTGTTAGCTTTCAATCATTCCTTGATTATAAAAAAAAAATAATAGAGCAATTTTTCTGTTGTAAAGAACTCAGAAGGACCATAACAGTGTCTGCAGACATTAAAAAACCCTCAAAACCTCAGCACTTTATTTTAAACTCGGTGCGTTCCTTTGCCAAGACCAGCATATGCCCAGAAAAGGCAGTGTGTTACCTCAGCCTGGCTTCCCTGACATCTGCAAAGATTGGGTGCTTCAGTGGACCGTTTTTTTTTTGTTTTTTTTTTTTTTTTAGCTAAAAGTGCCAAAAAGTGCCATTGAAGCACCCAATCTTTACAGATGCTGCAGAGCTGGGTTGAAGTAATGTACTGCTTCTTCCAAGAAAGCACTTTGGGGGAGGAGGGCGGGGAGGAGATTGTTGTTGGGCTTTTTTTTAGTGTCTGCAAGCAGCCTACAGCTAATCAATTGAAATAACTGGATTTATCTTACGAGTTGCATGTAGATGCTTGTACACCTAACAGTACTAATACTGTGAAGCACCACATTGTAAACTTGAAAGGATCTCACAGGGGCCCTGGGTGCAGCAGGTACCTGGTTGAGAATTACTGGTCTAAAGGATTTTAGGCTAATGGACAAATTGAAAACAAAATTCTTTCAATCATCCCCAGAAATCAAACCTCATACGCTTCTGGTTGCTCAACAGGTTTCCACTTGATTCCTACAGTGAAACCATTTTGAAACTCATCAGTAGAGACTCTCAAACTGTCAGTGCAGAAATTACTTGCAATTTGCATGTAGGTTAATTAGCGTCCATATCAGCTCATGTCAAGGATTTTTTGGTGATATTTTTTATTGGACCTACTGGATAGTTAGACGAGAAGTCAGAAGCGCTTTTGGGGACAAAACCACCTTTCTTCAGGTCAAATATTTTTTCAAAACAGACTTTTCCTAGTAGTTTCTCAATAGTCCAAATATTATTTAATATAAAAAAGCCTTTTAAAATAAAGTGCCCACATTTTATGGTAAACCCATACAAGCAAATAAAAGATGAAAAACATCCGATATTCCTCCTCCTAAGATTTATTTTATATTGATCATTTTAATACCTGGATAGAAAAACAGTCATTATCCTATGTTACTCTCTAGCAGCTTCCCTTGTACCTCCTCTCCCAAATTTATGTGGCACACATCTGGATTGGCTACACAGCAGAAGCTGAGTTTTGTCAAAACTTTAAATCAGTAAATTTAGCTTTATAATTCATTTTTAGTGAAATGGAGTGACATGGAGGTACAAAAATAATGGAATTTCCTGTGGTAAGGCTGCTGTGCCTTTTAGAGGGATTGTCTAGAAAAATACATCAAAAAAAGAGGGGAGGCAAGGGCTCTCACTCACTCATTCACTCTCCGTTTGGAAACAAGGATTAAGGCTTTCAGAGGTCCCGTGGCTAAAACTCTGTGACAGCTGCTGCTTTACTTTGAAACCACCACCGTGTTGGCACATCTATCTAGCAGTATGGCCTGTGCATTTGTTTGGGCTAAGTGTAGATTTCATAATACATGCTAAGCTTTCACGACACAAAAGCCTGACCACCAACAGTTACAGAACTACAAATCAGCCTTCCAAATGCTTGTTTTGTCATGTTCAGAAATATGTTCCAAGTCTTGGTTTCAGCCTCTTAAAACAAAACAGCAAGCATGTTAACTGAGATACTTTGTATTACCTACTTCTCTGCCACTGGAATCATGTCACCAAATGTGGCAACGTTTTAACTAATGTTAATTACCACTGAAGCTATAAAAACATACATTAAATGAAGACAAAAATCCACAGAAATGTTCCAACTTTTTTGCACATGTGCATATTAACTACTCAAGTGACTTTAATATTGAAGGAAATACTTTTTATGACTATTAAACTGGAAACAGTACATAAGAATTAAAAAAAAACCAGACAACGCTGCCTACACGTAAAACTCAGTGCTTTCACTTGTGAGAAAACAAATAAAATCACAAGTCTTCAATGTTTTACTGTAAGAATTGACAAATACCAGTTTATGGTATGCATAATTAAGGGCTGTATTTTTTTTATTTTATTAACTATTTAAAGAATCAGTTGGATCTGACTTGCTACCTTAAGACCAAAATAATAAGTTCTAGTTCCTAACCGATGGCAACAAATTCTAATATACATCTAAATAACATCAATGATCAAAAGATATAGTATGAAAATGTTAAAAGTCAAAAGGTGACTGACTGATCTGTAGTTGGAGGCTTTAATTTAAGCTATCTGAAGTAGACAGAACTGTAATAATTGTAAGACACTGCAATATTAAATTGCCAAGTTTGAAAATAAGCAATGCTATAATTGCCTAAATTGCCTTGGTAGTGTTGAGATGTTGTTGAAAAAGCAAGATTTTTTGTGGGTGGTATCTTTTATTAGATCAAATGCATGGTTAGAATAGACATAGGCATTTTCCATGGATGGAAGGGGACATGGGAGACTCTCATTGTTTAACATCACAGTTCTTGTAAAGTCATCAGGCAGATTTCTGAAGCAGAACCTGCCTCAAGAGTGGCCGGGACACCCTCTGGTAGCTGCCTGAATCTTGCCTTGCTTGCCTACTCTGGCGTCTCAGGGTCTCACCCTATTGCCTTGCCTGCTACACTTTGATGGTAAAAATTAAGCGGGGAGGCTGCCATCAGAGACTGATGAGCTCTGGGTGCTTGATCTATTTCTGCTCCTTTTTGAGTTCAACTTTCCAACATAAGCAGGAGTCCTCTCCTTCCTCTCAGTCTTGGCTCAACTTAGCCTGTGTGATTTGGGACTCCAGCCTCACGGCACCATCTCTCGGGTCCAGCCTCACCGGACACCAGTTCTCCTTATGGGGCTCTGCTCCCTCTGGACACTGGCTCTCCCACTAATGCCTCTATGGTCATAGTTGCCTTAAGGGCTAAAATCGTGGCCTCCTCCAAACCCCACTAGCCACATCCATGCATTGCAGATATTACACAGGCCCTCTGTCCCTGCCCTCTCATGCTCTGGGCCCCTCAGCCCTGATGCTCTGACCTATCGGGTCCCTGAGCCTGGCTGAACCAAACTCTCTCCTCCCCCTTTAACTGGGCCCTTGCCCTGTCTGAACTGGATCCCTGGCCCTGTACTGGGTTCAGCTCCCCAAATCCCTATTTGTAGGGCTGCTATCTCCAGCTTCTAAACTGCTTGGCTTTAGCCCCATACAATCCACTGGGTCCCAGACCCTTGCAGTCTCTCTCCATCTCTGGGCCTTAGCCTCTTCTACTGCAGGGTGCCTCCTAGACACCCCCACTCCACATAACCCCTGTAGCCCATACCCAAGCCTCTGGTACTATGCCAACCACTGATCAAACATAAATCCCTTCCAGATCTCCCTGGGCTCCAATAAACTCCTACCATTTAGCTGCAGGCTCTCTGCAGCTCCCTTGGGTACCTGTGTTGCCTGAGTCTCCGTTCTCTTGCAGCCCAGGCTAGCAAGAGCCAGGCTTTTAGTACTCCATAGCTCCACCCATTTTGGTCACATGACCTTCACCTTGCAATGGGTTTTTTAATTAGCCCAATACTCAGTCTGCTCTCAGGTACTGCAGTTCAAACCACTGAGCTGCAGCCATTGGATTCTCATCTGCCTGAAGCCCTTTCTGCCTGTGTTCATGCAACTAGCACTCCAGCAGTCCTCCTGCTGCACTTTTAACTCCTCATAGCTTCACTTGGCTGCTTGCTACTCTGCAGCTAATTGCAGCCCTCCAATGCTGGCTTCCTATCTTCCATGTAAAAGGGATTACGGGTCCCTGCTACAATTTCCTTTAGGGAGAAGATGAACATGGGAATTAATTCATTAGCCTACTGGGCACTGAGTACCAGAGACTTACATAGATCAATGGGGACCAGCCTTTCCAGCAGACATGATACAAATTAGTCCCCGACCCTCCCCAAGTGCCACTCTGATCCCCTTCCCCTGCCCAAACTTCTGTTCTGTTTTCTGCTTATTCTGTGCTCCCTACCCAATCTTCTACTGCTTTTTTGCTTCCTGCCCTGTGCTCCTTACCTAATCTCCTGCTCTGCTTTCTGTTTCCTGCCCCGTCCCTGATCTGCCACATACCACGGAGTGGCTGCCTGTGTTGTGGCACTTGTGCAGCAGGTTGGCTAACCCCAATATCAACAATGACTTCATGGTCCATTATACTCTACCTCATACTCTCTGTTCCATCTGCTACTTAGCTTTACAGTATCTGCTTCTCTCCCAGAGGCCTGAGGAAGGGTACTGGGATACCCAAAAGTTTGCCTAAATTGACTTGTTTCTTATGGTCCAGACTTAGAATTTTTAAATTGATTTGTCCCTGATCCTTCAAAATTTTGGCAGAAGATCAGCTCTCTACAAATCAACCAATAGGTGAATAACTTAAAGAAAAAACAAACTAGGGACCCTCCATCATTATGCTTTACACCTTCATACTAAGTTCTTTTGCAAGTCATAGCTTTGGACCAAGAAAAAAAACCTGTTTCCCACAAGCTGAACTTGTACTCTGTACTGTGCTTATATCTTAAATCATTAGTGAAGGTGGAACTTTGTCTTACCACAAATGACCTTTGTTTAAGTTCTGACCAGTCTGGACGCAAATCATACAATTAATTTTATAGACATAAACAGAACACCTTGACACCAGATAAACACAATAAGAAATGTAATTCTTTGGTTCCTTTTGTAAACAAGAAAAGATCTTATTCTCATGAAGTCAGGCTGAAGTGGGCTTTCATTCCATATACCAGAACGTACCTCTTTTTTTTTTTCTTTTTAAGAGCAACAAATTACTTTCTTGTAATGAACTTTAGTAATCCGTGATCAAAAATCTTTAAAGCATTACAAATCTGCCATGAATGTATATTTAGAAAACAACATATACATTTAGGACATGTATAAAAGGTTTAACTGAAACATAATTCTTTAATTACTGTTCCTGCTTTGTAATGTATCAATTTTTTTTATCACATTTACTTTTAGCCTTTTTTAAAGTTGTGTGTAAATGGGCAGAGTCTACATGCCATTCCCCCATGCTTCCCGTACACAAAAGGGCACTGTCTATACACTACCCCCTTCCTAGGATTTGCTTTTTATTTTAAATAAAGCAACAAAGCCCAGAGGCAGGCCTGAACTTAAAATATAAAAGGGCTTTTCTCAGCAAGAATTCCTGTCCTTCCTTATCATTCTCCCTTCATCAGAGCCACTGGATGCCAATGTGAGTTCACTAGCTTTGAACTCCACCGCCCTCTCCCCCACTCCCAATCTCCCCACTAAGAACTCAGACTTTGGCACCCAGTCATGGTATTTTCATTCCTATTGCATGAAAAATTCCAACTGCATTTTGCAAAGGTAATCTCCACAATAAGTAATAAAAATAATGAATAATGTTTAGGGGGGTAGGTTTAGCACATGTGTACCTCATTTACTGATCTCAAAAGCACACAAGTGATTATCTCTGTTCTGATACAGGATTACCTGACACCTACAAGTGGAGACAATTTCCCATGTCGGCACATAAATTAAGTGTATTACAGAGAGAAAGAGAGACTTTTACAGTAAAAATATAAAATGCAATGGAAAGTAGGGCAAATATTTTTTTTAAAGAATAAATACATAAGAGCAACCATCTGTCTCAATTTAGATCATCTAGAAAACTATTCATCTGACTGTTATTTCTAACAAAACAATAAGCCTTCTACAATATCTAATATTGAAAGTCAAATAGATTACAGTTGTTGGAGAGGGTGAACAATTTTATTACATGACAATCTGCATTGCTATCAAAGTACAACTTAGAGACTAATGTCAACATTTAGTGTCTAATATGGCTTTAATGACAAAATCCTCCTTATTTAATCTCCTATGTGAAATTCATCACCTTACCCGAATATCTTGCATATCAATATAATATTCCTCACAGAATCCCAGCAGAAGGAGGGTAATATTTTATAAATGGGGAATAGTGGTGAAATTGATGATGTAAGCCAAGGGCTGAATTGGCTTCCTCAGAACAGACTATTGAATAGATAACATTAAACACTTCAACAGCTTCCAGTTTGCCAGCCAAGATTTAGCAAGTGCCCAGTTAATTAAATTAATTACTCATTATGAACTACACAGACAAAAGGATGCAATATATTGACTTTGGAGTGACATGTTTCACTTACCTTTTGGTTTGTTTTTTTTAGGTACTACTAGTCGTTAGTACTAAATACACCTCAAAGTTAAAATGAAAAACTGGTACATACTGTATCTAACAGCAAATACACATATGAAAAAAGCTAAGTGTGCAGACCCTACCCTCTTTGTAAAGATATACTCATGCAACAAACTTTCCCTCTACTTAAGGAGGACATTTTGATTTTATCTATGAATAACACCATTTTCTGAAAACCTCTAATATCCCAAGTAGGTCTCGTCCAAAATAGTTTTACAAAGTATGCCAATGGTTTTCAAAGGTTTTGATCTAATGGACCTCTGTAAAGCTTCCAACCTTATTCCAGGTACTAAGTACAATCATGCCATTTATTTTGATGGGCTATGTTTTCATTACAGAGATTTTTTTTAGACAGAATGCATATATGCTAGTGCCAATGACAGTAGAATTTGCACATGCATAATAATTTCTCTGATCTATTAAAAAAAAAGATTCAGACAAATTATAATTGATATTTTTCTTTTGTTCTGTTCACGTAACAACCCCATAGATTGGGACATTAGTTACCTTGTTAACTGCCAGCCTGCAGCAGGGCACTGGGGTGTAACTGCACTTTTAAGGTGGCAGGGGGCTAATGAGACTCACCTGACTGGAAGGGGGCTTAGGCTGGAGCCTGAGCTGGTCAGGCAGTCTGTCCCTGGCAGCCACGATGTAAGGAGCTGGTGGCAGCAAGGCTCCTGAAGAGACTGGGTAAACAACCCTGCAGGCCAGGGAACAGGAAGTTTACCTCGGCAGAGGAAGACAGGGTTTTACAGGCAAATGGTCTTTGTCTTGTTTTAAATCCATAGGCTGCCAGAGTTCCAGCCTGCAAGGGGCTGCTTGGGACCCCTCATGCCCTCCCCCATGCCACATACTTGGGCCTGTGGGTGGGGGAGCAGTGGGTCAGGAGTGAGGGGCATTGGGTTGGGACTGGCCATCTATGTTTACAAATGGTTCCTGGTACAAAAAGGTTGAGAACCACTGCCTTATAGAATCAGTAACCCAGGAGCCCACAAACTGAGGGTGGGGCCCAGTAAGGGGACAAGGAGCCTAAAGAAAGGCTGAGCCAGGCCAGAGAGCCCACAAAACCAGAGGAGGGGCTGCGTGCAGGACCAGGGGTCCAAGAGCCCAGAGGAGGGGCTGCATGCAGGACCAGGGGTCCAAGAGTTCAGAACGAGACTGTGTAAGGCACCAGGGTATCCGGAGGCTCAAGAGGGCTCAAGTGTTTAGGGACCAGGGGGTCTGAAGGCCTAAGGAGGTCAAAGTGTTTAAACAGAAATAGACAGCATCAATAGGAGAGAGCACCAGTGAGGCTTGGGGCATAGTGTAGGGGAGGAATGGAGCCATGCAATAAGCCCTTAAGGCTACAGGTAACCAGCAGAAGTACAGAAAGGCCAAAAGGGCCTATTAGCCTGGGAACGCAGGACTGTCAATTAGAGCCTTGATTTAAATTTAGAGGGCTGGGATCCTTGGTTTTAATGGGCCCCCGAGGCCAGGACATTCACCTGATTTTACAAGTTTTATTGAGCACCAGTCAAAAAAATAAGCCTTGGCTTGAGTGAGTGGTATAGCCCGTTGGACCCAGCCCAGAGATAACCCCTGGCCTAGTGGCCGTGAAGCCAGAATGTTTGTTAACCTCAGTCCTGGACACTGGGTTCAACCATCTTGGTTCCAGCTGGTTGGTGTGTGGATGGAGAGTAAGGGGAGGTAGGAGCCCTGTGAAAACAACTGGCTCAATGGACCCAGAGGATGAACACTTTGCTAGAAACATTTCTACTGTAGTGATATTCAACATCAAGACATGACAGATGAAAAGCAGGCAATCCAGGCTGAATGTCTGGACCAGGCGGGTCCAGTCTCCTCACAGCACACACCCACAAGGCACCTGGCTGCTAAGGGCCATGGCTGTCCCCAGTGGAGCACTAACAATGGCCCCAAGCTTTTAAACCTGCCAACAACATGTGTTTTGGAATTGACACTTTTTTTAATTTGAAACTATCAAGGGCCTTGGATCCTGAACTTATTTCATAGATTTCATAGACCCCGGAGGATCATTGAGTCCAGCCCCCTGCTCCAGGGGCAGGAAGTCAGCAGGGATCATAGGATCCCCACAGGATAAGCGTCCAAATGTGTCTTGAAGGCGTTCAAAGTGGGTGCTTGAACCCTGGCAGTCTATTCCAAAACTTGGGGGGCTCGGACAGTAAAGAAGCTCTTTCTTATGTCCAGCCTGAATCGGTCACAGCGGAGTTTGAGACTGTTAGATCTTGTCATTCCTTGGGGCACTCTGGTGAACAGATATTCCCCCAGATCCTGATGAGCACCCCTGATAAATTTATAGGTTGCTGATTTGATCTGGCAGAGATTCGGCTCGATTCAGTGGCTGAATCTCCGAATCCAAATCAAATCAGGAGACCCTTTAATCTCTCCAAATTGAATCTGAACCCTCCAAATCGATTCGGAGAGATTCGGCTATTTGGACACGGACACAGCTTTAACTGTTTTTTCTACATGCCTCAAGGCAGCAGGTGGCTCATGAATGCTGTGATGCTGGGGCAGATGGAGCACCCCACAGAAGCACAGGGGGCTCATCAGCACACTTGGCAGCAGACCTGGAAGTGGACCAGAAGCACTTCCAGTTCACTTCTGGGTCTGCCAGGGAGGCCCCGCCGCTTCCACTGAGCTCAAAGACTGGTGCCTCCTGGGTCGGGGGGCCCTCTGACGTGCTTCCCGGTGCACCCAGAAATACTTCCAGTCCACATCCGGGTTTGCCACCAAGCATGCGGCCCCCTACCCCCCAGCCACGCTCTCGTGGGATGCTCCATCTGCTCCAGCACCGCAGCGTTCACAAGCCTCACCCATTACCTTGAGGTACACAGAAAAAACATTTAAAGCTGTGTCTATGACTGAGTCACTGATTCTCCAAAATCAGGATTAAATCTTCATATTCAGATTTAGCCAAATCAAATCGGAGACAGTGATCTGAATCAACGAGTCCAATCACTGTCCATGATTTGGGCCAAATCCGAATCAAATAGGGCCCATTTCACACACCCCTGTTGGGCACACAGTGAAGACATAAGGGCCCAGGGCCACTGATGCCACAGGTCACTAAGCTAGGCATGTCCTTGGTTAACTGTTTAACCAACAAAATTAGAAGAGGTTAAACAGATATTTTTTAAAATAATATTTACATCCCTAATAGAAAACCTTAAAGTAGAAATGGCAGGTTGACATATCAGACATAAATGTCATTTTGTATTTTGTCTTTGAATAAACACAAGTCAAACTATGCCACTAACTTTTGCCTTCATTCCCTTTTTTATACAACAGCATGTAAAAAACTTCAGTATTCTTCTGCTCTATGGTGTACTATTTTCATGACAGCAATAATAATTTTGAGCAGCTTCACTAATTTCCTGTGTAAAGAAGGTAAAAACCAAACTAAACATTACTACAACACAGCCATCCAATCTGTGGATCTCCTAGCCAAGAAACTGCTCCCCTGCCTGGCATGCATACCCTTCAACATTCATATATGTACCACATATAGGTAGAAAATCTATGCCTGATCTTGTCATAAAGAAGCAGAATCCTAGAAAATTAAGGTGGGAAGGGATCTCAGGATATCATCTAGTCCAACCCCCTGCTCAAAGCAAGACCAGCCCCAACTTGATCATCCCAGCCAAAGTTTTGTCTATCCATGTCTTAAAAACCTCCAAAGACAGAGATCCCACAACTTCTCTGCACAACCTGCTCTAGTGCTTTATTACCCTCCTAGTGAGAGTGTTTTGCCTAGTATCTAAGCTAAACTTCTCTTGCTACAACTTGAGACCATTGCTCATTGTTCTGTCATCTGCCACCACTGAGAACAGTCTAGTTCCATCCTCTTTGGAATCACCCATCAGGTAGTTGAAGACTGCTATTACTGTAAATCCCCTCACAGGCTTCTCTTCTCCAGACTAAGTCAGTCCAGTTCCTTCAGCCTCTCCTCAGAAATCACATGCCCCAGTCCCTTCATCATTGTCACTGCCCTTCACTGGACTCTCTCCAATTTGTCCACATCCTTTCTGTAGTGGGGTGCCCAAAACTGGATACAGTATTCCAGAAGGGGCCTCACCAGTGCTGAAGAGAGGAGTCATTATTTCTTTCCATCTGCTGGCAACACTCCTACTAATGCAGCCCAGTTGTTTGAGTTCTTCACAACAAGGGCATGTTGTTTGCTCATATTCAGCTTATTGTCCACTGTGACCCCCAGGTCCTTTTCTGTAGAGCTGCTGCTTAGCCAGTCAATCCCCAGCCCAATATTGGTGCATGTGATTATTCCACACTAAGCGCAGGATTTTGCACTTGTCTTTATTGAATCTCACGATATTTCTTTTAGTCCAATCCTCCAATTTGCCATGGTCTCTCTCATTCCAAGCACTCCCTCCAGCATATCTACGAATCTCCCCAGCTTGGTGTCATCTGTAAACTTGCTAAGGATGCACTCCATCTCATCTTCCAGGTCATTGATGAAGATATTGAACAAAACCAGCCCCAGGATTGACCTCTGGGGCAATCCACTTGATACTGGCTGACAACTAGACACTGAGCCATTGATTACTACCCTCTAAGCCTGATGATCCAGCCAGTTTTCTATCTACCTTACAGTCCATTCATCCAACACATACTTCCAACCCATGTAATTAAGCTTTTTATTTAGAAACCAATAAAGAAAAAGAGGGTAGCTGGCTACCATCTATAAAAACCAAGGAGAAGGAAAAACATATTCAAAGTAGTGTCATCTGCTATTACTATACATTGCAACAGGGACGAAGTAGACTTGTATTCTGTTAACACTTTAAATTAAGATCCTGTGTTCATGAAAAATTACCAGTTTAACTAAATAGATTTTAAAATTGCTGAATAGATGCAAAGTTTCTATCCGGAAAAAAAAATTCTAGGTAGGGTTGAAAGTAGTTGATGTGCTCTAGTATGAGGAATTTAGCTCTGTTTAACTACACTCGGTTATTTATATTGGTGCACTTGTTTTGTACACACAAGTTTTATGCAGCCCACAAACTGAACTATACAAATTATTGGTGCTTCATTTAAATTCCTGATTTTAATTAAGATCTCACTTTTAACCCCTAAACACATTTATGGATTATAAAACACACACAGAACTTTATACCACCAAAATATTTATCTACATAGACACTGTTAGTTAAATATTACTTTGTGATTACATATATATAGCATAAACTTTTCCCAACTAGATCATCCCAGACAAAAGCTTTGTCTACTCAGGCTTTGAAAACCTCCAAGGGTGGAGCTTCCACTACCTCTCCAGGTTACCTAATTCCAGTGTTTTACTACCCTCCTAGAGAGAAAATTCTTCCTGCTATCTAACCTAAACTTCCCTTGCTGCAACTTGAGACCATTGCTCCTTGTTCCGTCATCTGCCACCACTGAGAACAGTCTAGCTCCATCCTCTTTCAAACCCTGCTTCTGGTAGTTGAAGGCTGCTATTAAGTCCCCTCTCAGTCTCCTCTTCTCTAGACTAAATAAGCCAAGTTCCCTCAGTTTGTTTTCCTAAGTCATATCCCCCAGCCTTCTCACTATTTTTGTTACCCTCCACTGGATTCCAATTTATCTGCATCCTTTCTGTAGTGGGGGGGGGGGACCCAAACTGAACGCAGTACTCCAGATGTGACCTCACCAGAGCTGAATAGAGGGGAATAACCACTTCCTAGGACCTACTGGCAACACACCTATCAATGCAGCCCAGTATGCTGTTAGACTTCTTGGCAACAAGGGCACACTGCTGGCTCATATTCAGCTTACTGTCCACTGTAACCCCAGGTCCCCTTCTGCAGAGCTGCTGCCCAGCCAGACAGCCCTCAGCCTGTACTGGTGCATGGGATTGTTCCGTCCTATGTGCAGGACTTTGCACTGTCCTTGTTGAACCTCATAAGACTCCTTTTGGCCCAACTCTCCAATTTGTTTAAGTCACTCTGAATCCTAGCCCTACCCTCCAGCATATTCACTACTCCCCCTAGCTTGCTGTTATCTGCAGACTTGCTGAGGGTGCATTCTATTGCTGAAATACACTTCTTCAGGCTAGTATGATCTATGAAACTTTCATCTCAGATCAATGTGAAACTCATGGAGCACGTCCTCTACTTTTCAATAAAATCCAAAGTCCCTTTGGATGACACTAGCCTTCATATGTAAGTAGCCTATCATTGTGAAAATAATGGCAAATACTATCAGAAGAATCAAATCCCACACAAAATAAAGTTAATTTAAAAAATTATTCTTAAAAACAAAGGATACATTAAATATGTAGCCTTCTGCAATAAATACAAAAGATTTTTGCATATGTAATTCTAATACAGACAGGACCTAAAGTCAGAGACAGCTGATCTGTAGAGAATATTATTCCTAACAGAACAGTCCTATCCCTGGATTGAGAATTACTGTTATTTACTCGTCTCCTAGCTCTAGTGTAGTGGTTTTCAACCTGAGGTCCATGAACTGCTGGGGGTCTGCAGACTACATCTAAGGGGTCTGTGAAAGATTACTATAATCAATTAAAAGTATGTGAATAACCAAGATAACCAAGGGGTCCACACCTCCATTTGAAATTTTTGTTAGGGGTCCACAAATGAATAGAGATTGAAAACCACTGCTCTGTTAGACCAGCGGTGGAACTGACAGACTAATTCAGGGCTGTCCAACTGGTGGCTCTTAGGCTGCATGTGACCCACAATGGGTTAAGTTGCGGGCCCCCCAGCCTCTCCCCCCCCCATCACTCTGGCTTCCCTCTCCCTCTTTCAACTGCTGCTTCCTGCCCTCACCCCAGGTGCAAGGAGCTGAGGGTATGTCTGAGGGTGCATGTTGCAGTGGAAAGGGCATCCCAGTGGAATGGACCCTGGGTGGCTCCTGGCCCCCACTGGTGCAGCCCACGTGGCATGTGGTCCTCATTAGTGTGGCCTGTGAGATGTGTGGCCCCTGGCCACTTAGAAGGTGAACAGCCCTGATCTAATCGTTAAAACTCAGCAATGCTACCTTTTTGAAAAAGATCTGCCTTTTAAAGATAAAAGGTACTCAGTACCAGACTTTCAGATCCCTTTAAGCACCCCAGTTAAATGGCAAGGTTTTTCCAGTATATTCAGCAACTGATTACTTCAACCAAGTAGAAAAACCTGGCTACTTCATTTATCTGCAAAAAAGCTAATGAACTCTTAAATGCTGGGTCCTTAAGATTGTTTTAGATATTTATACCTGTACTAACTACGTAAGTTTGGGGAACCAGGGAAAAGATTAAATAAAAACAATACATATAACAACCATATGATGGCACACATAAGGATACACATACTACATGACCTCAGCTGAATATTCCTATAATCATCTAACTGGGGACTGAAGAGGAAGGAAAGAAGTTCACGCTTAAAGCTAATGGTCCACTTCATCAGGTGGTTGTAATGCAAATATCAAACTGCTTTTCTCTGAAAATACAAAAAAAAATCTGTAGGGCTAGTTTATTTAAATGTAACTAGCTCAAAGAAGCCCAAGGAAACAGATTCTTCTGGTCTTCTCAGAAAAAGAAATTTGACAGCCACCATCTATCCATCATGTTATACTTGAAGTCTACCAGATTACTATGAGACCCATTTCTTAAAAATATGTATTTTAATTAAATATGTGCAAAATATACTATTTTTACAGGGTTTTGATAGTATTGTTTTAGCAGTTTGTTCTTTAATCTATAAAGGGTTTATGCTTTATTTCCTTTAGTCTTCTAACATTTTACCAATACATAATTACAGCAGCAAATTTGATTCTGTGCACATGCAAATTATTTTATAGCTATCTTATAAATAGCCCCTCATACACTTACTCTTTATATTAGGATTGAATTTTATAGAAGTAGAGTAACCCTGGCTATGTTCAGAGTACAACAAAAGTCCATCTTTTTGCACTGATCTTGAACCAGATAAGTGCAAATGCTTCCTTAAAGGTGAAAAGGATGTAGGCACTGTATAACAAACAGATAACAATCTACAAACACCATAAAACAAGAGAAGGGTTGACTAGGTTGCTTCATAAAGAATTCTGCCAGACTCTAATGAGTTTTCTGCACACAAGACAAGCTGAATTAGGCACTGAAGTGGAGAAAGAACATTATTACAGAATTCCAGATAAATAACTAGCATTAAAATTAATTTTAAAAATCTAGAGCTCTCTCTATTGAGTTTAATTCCAATAAATAATGTGCCTTGTCCCTTTTTAAGAGGGCATATAAACTAAGTTTAAGACGACTAAAAAATGCATAACATTTATAGATGCAACAAATATAATCCTAAAAATTTTAAACAAAGTTTTCAAATCAGTTACTACTCTTGAATTAATGTTGTAGAACATATAAATTGTAACAATCACCTAAGCAGGTCCCTCCTGCTTTTAAAAGCAGTAAGAACTTTGGCCTTTGAACTCTTCAACTTAGAATAATGCCAGAATGTTTTCTATTTAGCTCTTCCTAATTATGTATGTGTGATTTTTTTTCTTTCACCAACTCATGATATTCAAATCTTTATATATTTTATTGAGCTGCATGATCACTTTAAAACTATAATTATGCATAACTCATGCTAACTCCAGGTGTCATTCTGGAGACCAAACTTCTATAAAAAAAATCCTACGCATGAATATGGATGAGACTATCAGTATACAATACCAGCAGAACATTGAAAAAATTAATAGTGCCCTGTTATAGGCACAGGCTTACTTAGTAAATAGTATTCTTACTGCTACCATATGTCTCTGGACTTTAAACAACAGTGAAAAATACGATTGCTGACTCATTAGCGTTATACCACACAAGTTTACAGTAACCAGCATAACTTTTGAGCAGTGACAAGCTGCAATAATTCCTGAAAATATTTCAAAGTGAAGGCCAAACTTTAAAATCTGCTCAAACCTTACCATCTAGCCATCCTACATCCATCATTTTTTCTGGCTTCTGTACGCCCTAAGTCTCTGAAACCAATACTTCATCATCCTCCACGATATTACTAAATTATCATGTCCAAAGTTTTGAAAACCCTTGTTTACAATGATTTGTATGTAATGTTGAACTTTTCTGACCAGGTTATTCTGCACTAATTCCAAAATAATATAGATCATTATTGTTAATGATAAGAAAGGAAACTTTAGAGTACATCTGTGTTATTGGATTTACCAAATAGTCTTATTGTAATTTGGATAATAGATTATGCAGCATTTTTTACAATTATTAAAAATTGAGTGAGTTTATGTTGGAACTCACTCAGAAGCATTTTTGTATGGTTACCGTCAAGACCTGGACACGAGTAACAATTCGTATCATCACTGCTTTTCACAAGTGACAGTACCAAGAATAACTGTGCAGTGCAGAAATTTTCCTCACAATCTTTAAAATATTGTTTTTTGTGTTTACTGTACCTGTTACAGAACTGTAGAGAATTTGCTGCTTTAAAATGTGAAGAGGCATTTCACTCTCTCTCAGACATTATAGAGATTGCCAAGTAACTGAATGCTTGCAGGAGTTTATATATAAATGTGTAGAGTCATCAAAGAGTTAACACAAAGCTGCAGGATTCAATCAAATAGAGGTTTTGTTAGTCTGGCTGGAGCAGATGTAGCATTCTTGGCAAGCCACAATTAGAAACATCTCTTTGTTGAGACTGAAAGATTTTAAGAGTACTTATATAACTACAGGGAGAGCTAAAGAAAATATACAGTGAAATATAACAAATTCAAATGCAGTACCATTAAACCAACACAAAAGGAACAAGAGCAGCTAATATCTCAGTCAAAATATAGTAAGCTTGTCCAACATACTACTGTATTTCTCGTTTGAGAAACTTAGGCATAATCCTTAGTTCCTTCTCTAAAAATAAACCCAAAGCAGCTGGTTGTGTTACCACTCTATAGTGCCAAAGAAAAGATGGAATTTTGGAAGAAATCAGTGGAATTCTGCTTTCCCAGACAAAGGAGACTACACAACATTAGGATGAATGTGGCTGGAGGGAGGAAGAGGGGGATGCTTTTAAAATATCACATCATAAGCCAGCCCCAAACTGAGAAAAGCAACCAGACACCAATAAAACCGTGTTTTATACTCTTCCTCTTAGTCAGGTGTGTCTAAGGAAACACAAATGTTACTTATCTGTGACAGTGGAATATACTTCAGAAACAACTTTAAAATATTCCTTTTCAAGTAGAAGCAGAAGTAAAAATATTACCCTGTTGGGGAAATGGTGCTTAAAATCAAAAGTGCAGCCCTTCTCTGTAAACTCGCACGCATAAGTGTCAAGCAGGTTTCAAATGATTTTCATAAAGTGTCACATTTGTTTCATTATATTTTTAATGTATTGGATACAAGAGATCCCTAAACAGCCTACTTTTCAAAACACTCAAAAAGAAGAATACTGTGGTTCTCTACTGCTAAATACTGTTGTAAATACCAGTGCTTTCTACTTAGCTTTAAGTGAGGTAAAGGAAAATAATTACAGATGAGGTATGGATGCTCTTTCTGAATAACAGTTAAAGAACTTTTTAAAACGAGAAGTTTAATGTTATATTTTTTTTTAAAAGGATAATACAACAAATTTATGGGAATGGAATTAAGTCAGCTATAATACATGTTTATCTTACTTTAAAATAAACTCTCATTCAAAATTACAACTGCTCTGCGTAGTCTTTATCAGAGTAGGGATAATTAAATAATTTGAAAAAAATGTCTCACTATTCTGCAGAGAGAGGTAGTTAGCCATGTTAGTCTGAAGTCAGACAGAAGGACAGGGTATATTTGTACCTTACAGAGAAGTATAGCATGAGCTTGGGCTCAAGAAAGCTTATGCTATACATATCTGATTTAGTTAGTCAATAAGGTGCAAATCCACCCCGTCTCCATTATCTTATAAACATTTATTATACCCCCTGGGTAATTAATGCAACATAATTCTCCACGTTCGTAGTCTCACTCTCCCAGCATACACAATACCCGCATCCTTTCTAGCCTCTAAGATGCTAGATGATGCCAAATGATCTCCTTTCTGCCTGCTGTCTCAAAGTGAGATATTTGTAGATTTCCTCGCTATTCAAAAATGGCCCCTGACCAGGCTCATAGGATAATATCAAGGCATCAACCTCAGGCTCCAATTCAAGTACTTTTTACAACTGGGTGAAGCATTTGGATTGAACTGAACATATGAAGATAGAGTATGAACAGCTCGGCGAACAACTGTTCACCAAGGCACCCTTGGGGAAAACCAAGTGTAATGGCCACAAACTCCTGAAAGACGGTTTCAGGCTTAACGCTAGGAAAAACTTATTCACAGTCAGAGTGTCCAGACTGTGGACTAAGCTCCCTCCAGAGGTGGTGCAGTCACCTACCCTGGAAATCTTCAAGAGGAGACTGGACAGTCATCTTGCTGGGGTCACTTGACCCTGGTTGTCTTTCCTGCCTAGTGCAGGGGGGCTGGACCCAATGATCTTGCAAGGTCCTTTCCAGCCCCTTCCAATCTATAATCTATGAAGAAATATTTAGGGTCCTCAAAGGACAAAGCATAGTATTTAAGATATTAAGAGAGGAGAAATTTTGCAAGTATTTCAAGAGGGAAAAATTCCTGACAAACTTACTGACATCGGAAAGGTGATGAAAACCACACTATTTGACTAATTTAAAACTAGGCTAGAAAGAAACAATTATAAAATATACTACAAAGAACAAATCTTGTATTGGCAGAGATATTTATCAGATGATCTGATGGGTCTTTTCTCTATCTAGCTTCTTTGGAAAGTTTATTACTGTCAAATACTTGTAATTAGGTTTACTTATTGACGAATTATTTATTCTTCCACATACATCCTGAACGCCAAAGCTCCAATCCAACTATCCTGATACAAGCAGAATTCCTATTGAAACCATAGCTCCTGAAAGAAGCTGCATAAATGTCAGTACTAGCAGATCCAAAAGTAGGATGTTCCACATCTAGAAACATGGTAGCCTCCAACTAGGGCCTGCAATGAAGTATAAGAAAAAGACAGTTCTTCAGCATAAAAAACAAAGGTTATTTGACCCTCCTAATATTTCAACGTGTCAATTAATTCCAAATGGTGCTGCTTTCCCCATCTTGTTCTGTAGTGGGGTTTTCAGCAGCAGAACCACAAACAAACAACAAAGGCTGAAAAAAGGCTTCTTTAAAGCAATTAATGGTGATCTTATTATTCCTAGACAAGCCTCTCAGATTGATAGTGATAAAATATGTTCTTGGCTGTGAGTTAACTGCAGAATGATTGAAGCAGAAGGTTATTCTGCAATATTTCCACACCATCACCATTATAGCCCATAGTTCTATTTTTAACCTATTTCAGCTCTACCAGCTTGTGTTCTAGTAACTAGGCAGTGCAGTCACATCAAAAGTATGTACCAATCCATGAACAAAGTCTAAACTGTACAGAATAAATACTTTCCATTTTTCAGGAATGAGCAGTTCAGCTGTTATTCTTTGACAATCTAGATCTATTGAAAAAAACAAATACAAATGTGGTAAAAATAATGACTTCTTATTTTAGTTTTGAACTATTTATACAGAACCTTTCATAAATTATACCTAGGCTTAGTTATAAGATTATGCCAAAGAAGCTATACAGTAGTTTCATATTTCAGATAACAAAACATACTAGCCTACTGTAAACCCCAGAAATAATGTGATTATCTATACCATTATATGCATACAAGAATCATGGGATTATTTTCGAAAAATTTAATGATCATGTTAATATCACTTTGGGTGTTATTATTATTATTATTTTGCCTCTAAAATAGCATTTGTAAGCGTTTCAAATTATCAGAATAGATTCAGGACTTATACTTTACTGTTTACTAGAGGATTTACAGGATGAAATTCTGGCCTCGCTGCAGTCAATAGCAAAATCTCCACCACCTCTAACAGACCCTGTTTTTCATCCAGGGAGTCTGAAAGTACCATTAACTGAGTACACACACACACACACATAAAAGAAGATTAGGGTTATCTCCAGCGAAACAAACACCTTGACATTTATAGTTTTAGATAGAAAGCAAAAGGGTGGTTGAGCCACTATGAAAGAACTAATGGCAGGAGGAATCAACTCTAACAGTCATTTAAAAAGAATAATAATCACATATTTCCTCTGGCTGTCATCTGTTGCCTATTTCTGGCATTAATGCAATCTGTCACTGCATTCTTACTACCCTCAGGAAATACAGTTATCTGAGGAGAGAGCCAAGCAGCTAGTATGTAAGCAGAAAAGAAACCCGATGACTGAACTGAGCAGCCTAACAGATGCAAAGTCTCTCTTCCAGATTGAGAATACAGCAACATACTTCGATGCTGCTGAAGATAGTGACAGGCAGGGTGGATCACAATTTAAATCACTGGTCAGGAAGCTTTGATTAAATCATGGTTTGCACAAAAAGTGCATTCTTGTTGTCTGAAATAGCCTGCATTAAAATATTCCCAAACAGGTTCTCTTTTATGGCTTGGTAAGCCTGCTGGTTTTCCCTTCTACCATACCATTCTCTCACTAGATCTCAAATCAATGAAGAGGCTATACTTAGAAACTTATTCCTCAAGCAGACATGTGGGATCTTTATTTTTCCTTGGGAAATTTTCCATTTCTAAAAGAAATTGTTTGCACCTTTAGAGAGAGGTAAGAGCTTGCCTCGGCATACACAAACTTGCAGAGAAACAAGAGGGCTGATGGGTAGGTAATCAGGTCTGTTATCTCTCATCTCCATATACTGCTCTTAACAAGGATGTTATCTCGGGAAACACAAGTCCGCAGTCTGAGAACTGAAACTAAGGATCACAAAGATGCTTAATTGGATCTTCTAGACTGAACACTGAGTCCCACTGGGTAGAGTGGTTTTCTTTAATCTTTACTAATCTATAGAGGAGCCTCTGGGAACCACATAAGATTGGGCCACTAATATATAGTCCATCCCTGTTGTGTATTTATAAAACATTGCTAAAAAGTTTACATGAATATATTGTCTCAAATACTATATAATTATAAATTATAATCCCTGTTCCATGATATCTTTAAGCCCTAACATTTCTTAAATTAAAACTCTTTATATAGGTTTGTTTTTTTAAAGCATCTTAAAAGTGAAAGACTATAATTAAATTTTAAAAATCTGATTTATATACAAAATCTGGGTTTTTAATTTTTCTTGTTTAAATCATTGATTTTTATCCACCCTGGTGGCAGGCTATAAGAACAAAATAAAAAGGCACTGGACAGAAGAATTTGGTTAGATTAGCAGCCCTTGGAACCTGGAAGAGACTGTGCTCAATGATCTAATGATTAGTACAAGGTATTTTTGGAGAAGCAAAGTAAAACTGGATTTCCCATCTCCTAAAATCAAACAAGGCAACACAGATGAAGCCCTGCTCCATGACAGCAGGTAATTAGTGAAAATCAGATGCCACACATCTGCTAAATTTTTAAAGAACTGTCTCTGCTCCTTCACCAAAAATCAAAGTCATAGCTCTCATACTTCTAAAAAAACTCATACAAAAAGGCAGGTAAAACTCAACATCAACCAAAAAAATGTTTCGATTAAAATATTTAGTTTAAAAATATGCCCTCATCTAAAATCTCTCCAGGGTATGGAAAGGGTTGTCTTCTATGCTTCTATTATACTATTCACATATCAGTTATTAACAAATTACTGTTTCAAGGCAACATTTTCTCTCAAATTGCATTAGATACTATGACATATCATTTTATCATTAATAACATATTATTGACTCATAATAACTTACTATTTTATTCCACCTACATCTCTGAATATAAAGTAATAATGCTTTTCCATAATCAGTTTCTTTAAGTTACAGCACTTTCAGACTTCTGGCCAGCTGGAGTAGATTTAAAATGTACACCCCCACCCCCACAAACTAATTGTGATCAGTGGTCCAAAAGGCATACGGTAAATTACACCGGAATTCTAAATGTGTGTACTGTTCTAAGCCACTTTATCATAGAGATCATCCTCAAAATAACCCATTTCAAAGAAGAAGATAACATTCTGACAAATCAGCATTTGTCCAACACCACCTTGACCCATTTGCCAGACTGCTCCTCTACTAAAAGAAAACAATAAGGACTTCAGTGAGGACCTGACTTACAAAGCAGCATTGATTACAAACCTACTTTACAAGTAGCCAATTGTAGTTACCACACAATGCCTGATCTATAAGATATAAATCTCAGGTGGTCTACACCTGTTCTTTAGGACTGTGGTCTGTCAAGGTCAGATATCCTGGGCTGGTTGTAACTTGAACTCTGCCAGTGTTCAGATGAGTGCAGTTAATTAGAACAAAAATAAAAGAGAAAGCCCTTCTGTCCCTTGAGTATCCTATTCCAGAACAGAAAGAAAAAAGAACAAAGTTTGTTTTAGTACTGAGGTCTGACTTTATCTTAGATCTTTTTTCCAGACATGCAGCTCAAGTCAACTCTTATTAGGGGTTTAATTGCAGTTTCAGATATCAGAGATATCCCTTCATGGCTCTTTCAGATAAAATGGAATAGGGAATTTGAGATTTTTCCAAAATTTCAGAGAAGAATGGAAAAAAAAATCTTGCTTGATTTCTGAGAGCACTTGTTCTATTAATTATTGACATGAGATTAAAAAAAAAAAATAGGAGAAATCTCTTCTCTCAGTGGAGCAAGGCACAAAGAGAATATAGAAGAAGGTCACCAAAATGTGCATATTTGGGAGGAAAAGCCTGCAGAGGAATAGTTTTAGTATAAGCAGCTAAGATCCTTCTAGTAACTGTGTCATCTCATTAGCCTAGAACAGCACATATTTTAGAAGCATGTTAAAATATTGCGTCAGAAAAAGGGAAAGAAGCAAAAAGTACGAACTGTAAAAAGACAGGAAGCTAGCTCTTACAAGCCAAAAAAATGGACTTCCTTCCTATCAAATGAGTTTGCAATAATGTTTATTACACACATATTAATATAAAACAGTACATTTTTCAAAGTTGAACACTCAAAACTTAGTAAGCATCAGAATGAGTGTTTTCTATGCCAGACACCTCATTACGTGAAATTTTATTATATTATATACTCACAAGAGGACCCTATTTAAGTTGAGTAGACGCCAAGATGTAGCAGGGCAGCTCCATGCCTGAGGCTGTGCTGGCTCCTGCACTGCAGTGCATGATTGGTTGCCCCCCTACAGCAGTGGTTCCCTGACAAAGCCCCTAGGGCTGCTGCCCCAGTCAGTTTTACAGTTAAGCTTTTCTTAACTCTTGAAGCCTTGGTTTTGAGACCTTAGTAACATTCTTTTAACACAGTTGCCTGTGTGTACAGTATTCACACACACAAACACCTCTGCAAGACAAGAAATCATTTCTCATCCCCCCACCTTCCATCCACCCCCACTACTTTGAAGCTAAGCTGCTTACTTAAAAATACTGGCTTCCAGTCTACTTACTCCAGGAATGTTTGTTAGGACCTATGCTGCTATTAGAAAGAAGCTTGCTGTGTACTGGAATATGAAGACAAGGATGCTGAAGTCAGCCTGATTTCTGGTGTTTACAAATGCCACAAACAATAGCTGCTTTGAGTTCAAGCCAGTATTTTAAGAGCTATGCTCCTGTGGTGTGAAGCTGCAATGGAGAGGGTAGAGAGATGCAGTCATTAATATAACTCTGTCTGAGCCCATTTAGAGCTTTGAATGTAAGTACCACAGCTTACAATTGCAGAACACTGAACTGGCAGGTGATGTATAGTGAAGAGTAAGGCCATTAGGTGTTCTCATCAGTCGGCTCCAAATAGCTCACGACAAATGCAGCATAAATACTTCGTACGTGGCCTTGTGGCTGGTCCAAATTATATTGTGTTGTAGTCCAGCGTTGTGCCACAGCTGGGGCAAGAACTGTTAGGTAATCATTCCAAGGGGAAGTTCCTAACCTGCTGAAGGTACAGTTGACTATTCATAGTTTCATAGTTGGTAGGGTTGGAAGAGACCTGAGCAGATCATCAAGTCCAACCCCCTGCCATGGGCAGGAAAGAATGCTGGGGTCAAACAACCCTGGCTAGGTGATTATCTAGCCTGCTTTCGAAGACCCCCAGGGTAGGAGCGAGCACTACATCCCTTGGAAGTTCTTTCCAGATCCTAGCCGCCCTGACTGCGAAGTAGTGCCCCCTAATGTCTAGCCTGAATCTGTTCTCAGTCAACTTATGGCCGTTATTCCTTGTTACTCTCGGTAGTGTTTGGGAGTATTCTTGCTACTTTAGCATCTATTAGTGTAGAATCCAATAGTATCCTGAGGTCTTAAAAAAGCAGAAGGTCACACGTTCTGCAATACTGTCCACATGTTTACTTGTTATTTGTAGAGAATAATAACAATAACCATAACAACAATAGCAATACTAATAACAATACTACTACTACTAAAGACACCGTCGGGACTTAATTATGCTAGATACTGTAGAAACCCAGAGTATAAAAGACAATCCCTGACCAAGAGAGTTTATAATCCAAAAGACAGCAGACAGATTCACAAAGGAACAACAAGATACTATTGGTCAGAGTGATAGGCAATGATCTCAGCAAATCACCAACTACCATCCAATTTTTTGCAGGCATCACAACAAAGGACAGTTTTGCCATAGCATGAGTTATTGTATTTATTCGCATACCACAGGCCTCTTTCCCCCAAAATCAGCCATCAAATACCGGTTGAAGAGGTGTCTTAAGTTAGGAAACTGGTTTCCATGTCAGAGTGGAAGCAAGAAGACACTGAATTGCAGCCAGCCAAATGGACAGTCCACTCCAGAGCATCACTTCCCCTCTGCCCTCCAGCTCCATAGCTAGATGTTAACTCTCTCGCAGGTTTCAGCTGAGCAGCAGAGCTGCAAGGTCCAGAAAGAGCTATGTGCCCTGTTTGTTAATTGAGGGACAAGAGTAGTCATTACATTAAAGAATTAAACATTAATTTATTGCAGTGGCTGCCATGAACAGCTTTATTAGGGAAACCCTAAATGACATAGGGTTTGTAGGAGCAGCACAGATTTATTAGGGTAGCATTAACTACCTGGCAGACAGCCAAGCATTAGTTTAGAGAGGGCAGAATTAATTGGTTTATCATGTGCAACTGCAGCAGCATGAATTTGTCTCTTTTCTGTTCGGAATACAAACTGCCTGGGAACAGAATAGCTGATCTGGGGAATGGTGGGGTGAAAATATGAATATGTAAAGTAAATATGGCAGTGCAAGTACTCTTCATCAAGGCGACTTGATTTAGGGTCTGACAAATTTCTCATTAGGAACTGTTTTTTCTTTTATGGTGTGCCAGAACTAGATTGAACCATTAGTACTTTGTGAGGGGAATGTTCCAAGCTCTCTATTAGTACCTGTTTTCTACAAAATGACATTTTTAATTTGTTACTTGATTCTCATTGGAATAAAGCAAACCACATACAGTCCAAACTACTGGATGAAACCAACTTCAAACTCTGGACTGATGACAGAATAAACCGGGAAAAGGGGGGGGGGGGGGGGGGGGGGGG
>NW_017728992.1:87525645-87531776 GCF_001723915.1 Gavialis gangeticus | reverse complement strand
CCAAAACCTCCAGAAAAAACAACCTTAAACCTCGGAGTTAAAAAAAAAAAAACCGGGGAAAGGGGGGGGGGGGGGAGGGGAGAGGGATAGAGCACAAACCAAAAAAGCAAGGTCACTCTTAAAACACAATTTTACTTATTTTTCTCTTCCTCGGTTGTATAAAATGAATGGACTAGTAGAATCATCTCTGACTCCTTGCTTATTTAACTGAAGTCAAGGATTATTTTCATTCAGATAAGACAATAATTTTATGTTTCTTCTTAAATTAGCTGGGGTTATTATGGGAATATCTATCTTTAGATATATAAATGGGGAATTCCTAATGTTTTAATTAAAGAGATGAAAGTAAGCAGAAGATGGTTACTGCTAGAAGAATAGAACTCGTTGCAGCATGGCACAGAAATAAAACAATTATCTTCTGCTTTGAGTGCAACAAGAGTGGTAACTGCTGTTTTATTATTTTTATTGCTCTGATACAGTGTGACCAGGGTGCTGTGAGATCCTTTAAAGGGTGTCATGGGGTGCTAAACAATATTATCACTGTTAGGTGAGCAAATACCTACACAACTCATGTGACAAATCCAAAGATTTAAAATAGGAATCCATTGTGTCAACAACATTCAGATCTGTTGTTGTCCAAGTTCTCTGCAACAGAAGAACTGTTCTAGTACTTTTCCATAGTCAAGAAAAGCAAAAATTAAGATCCAGCATTTTCTGAAAGGTACCTTGAGTCTAAAAAGTTTGAGAAACACTGTTCTAGTACCTAGAAACTCTGGTCATAGACCTGGATCTCCGATGGCAGTCATTGTTCAAATACAAAACAAGATGGTTGAGCTTGTTCCAGCATCCAGTAGAGATTCTTGTTTTTGTTTATTTTTAATCTTTTTAATGTAAAAGGTAGAACATTTCTAACTTCTGAATGTTGGAAACATGTCCTTGAAGTTCAGGACCTACTGAAACCCCAACCCAGCTTCCAGGAAATGCTGAATTAATTCATATTCCTGTCAGTTGAGAACTGTTCTTTGCAATGTATCGTAATATTTGCATTATATGTTTCAAATGATGGGGTTTTTATATTTTGCCCTGACAAACTGTTTAGTATCCTAATACTTCTTACAAGGAAGAATGTATATCCCTGTTAATTTATCTTTCTTAATTTCACTCCATTACTCCCAATAAGACGCATAGCGTGGAAAAAATGCTCCCTAGACAACCATCTCAGGCCTCATCTACAGGTTACACTTAAGCCATGATTAACTGGTTACTCATGGCTTAAATTGTGACCCAGACACATGTTCAATTCATTAACGGTGAGATAAAACAAGGAATAAGCTACAAAGTTATTCCCAAAAAAATGTGTAATAATATTGTGGCTCTTTTTTATCACACCATTAACTGAACTTGTGGCCACATGCCCTCTGTGGCTTAGAGCCCCATCAGCTGATGGGGCTCCCAGGTACAGGGGTGCACCACCCACTGCCATGACTATAAACCCTGCAGCTGACAAGGCTGGCATCCAGGGCAGTGCATGGAACCCTGTCCCCACCACCCTTCCCCAGCTTTGAGACTTGAAAACTGCTGGGCTCATGGCCATGGCAGTGTGTGGGACACAGCTTCTCCACTGGCCATGAGCCTCGTCAGCTCTGGGGCTTATGGCCATAGGAGCTTGCTACTTGCCAGTGTGTGGAGAGCCTAGGATTGCAATCCTGGGCTCCCCCTGCACCAGCAATAAGGCATGACTGGGTCTGATGTTGGATCCCACAATTATGTTTCATGCCATGAACATGGAGGCTTGGAGACTGGACTGGAGGCAGGAGGCTTGACTGACTGGATCATGCATGAGATTCTATCGCGCCTTCACCTGAAGGTCTAGAGGAAACCTCACCCTTCCAGTCCATCTCTCTCCCTAACTTCACACTCTTGCAACCTCAGAGAGCTGGGCAGTGCAAAGCCTTCTAGGAATCATAGTTCTCTAAACTGGCAATCGAGCTTGCTGCTGCTGGCGGGGGGGGAGGGGGGGGAGACTTTCACCGCAGTATTTTTTTGCCACTAAAGATCATGTCCAGAGGGCAAAAAATGGGGGTCAGTTCTCCCTCCAGCAGCAGCAAATTCCCTGCTGCTCTACAAAACTGTGATTCCCATTAACCCCTTGCACTCTATGGTACACACTGTCTGTACTGGCAATATATGTCCTAGGCAGGTAGCTGGCAGCACTCCCTGGCACCCTCTCCTTACACCAGTTCTCAACCCTTTTAGACTCGAGGCACCTGTCACTGGCCCCGAGGTACCCACCACTGGACTTGAGGGACCCCTCTATAACTTCTCCGAATTGCGTGGCACCCACTTTCAAAAACTAATATATATCTTGTCTCCTTGCAGACAGACTGAGAATTGTGTGCGCCACAGCACCAGGGTTGAGAATCACTGCCTGAGGCACTGCTAGGGACACACATCCCAGTCTTGCCCATCACACATTATGCTACTGCTCCCCAAGTTATAGTCACTTCTGCTCTATGTAACAATTCATCACCTTTCTTGTTGCTTACATTTCCAAACGTTTACAAACCTTAATCTTGTCCACATTGAGAAATTGCTTTGACAATCTACATGTAAATATTTTTACCCAAATCAGCAAAAAGTATGCAGACATCTGAGGGCCATCTTGCAAGTCTGAACCTCTGCATGTGTGTAGATTAGTTTTTCCACCATCATCAACTTAAAATACACTCTGTAATTCAAATCTCAATTACTTTGTGTAGTCTATATCAGAGCAGAGATAATTAAATCATTTGGAAAAATGCCTCGCTATTCTGTAGAGAAAGATAGTTAGCCATGTTAGTCTGAAGCCAGGAAGAAGGCAAGGTATAGTTGCATTTTACAGACTAAACTATAACTACCACCTATTTAAATGCATGTGTGACCCATTATTATACGTTCTTTAGACCCATCTACAAAAAATATGCAAATTTTTGAAACATCAGTCTTTCCTCACAGCTTAATTCCAACAGGTCCCAATCAAAGCTGCTGTTTTTCTCCAAATTCTTTCCCATTAGTTTAAATTTTATGAAAAGGAAGCTAGAAATAAATGTAATATTTTATTTACTCTTAAAATAGTCCTTACATGTGGGTATCTACTTTTACTTTTGTGATATAACTCTACTGGAACCGAAAACTACATTGGTGTTTTACTGCAATGGTATCATATAACTGCTATTTAAATTACTGTGCATTATCACTCCTAAGCCTTTCAACAGTAATTTCAAACTTTCTCCTTCCTACTGTTCACCTCCCATTAAAAACATTTTCCTCAGATATTTTCTTGTGATTTTTTTTCTCCCATGCAATCTCTTTTTTCATGAAACAAAAGTTTGGGTCTATGCAATTTGTCAGGCTGAGGAAGTTTCTGAAGTTGGTGCATGCTCTTCCTGGATGGAATGAAAAGTAAAGAAGCCAGAGGCTGGGCTGGTATGCATGCAAGGCAGGTAGTCAGTGAAGATGTAAATTGAGGATTCAGTGGGTGAGAGAAATGCCGCGGGGGGACGGGGAGAGAAACGGGATAAATAATGGAGAGGTACCTGGGGAGTCAGATGTCAGGCAGGTGATAATGTGTCACAAATCCAATGTCTATATTTAGTCCATGATTTTCAGTATCCAGGAGGTTGATGAAGTGCAGTTCATAGGCTCGTCTCTGGGAAGTGTTTTGTAAGTTTCCTTTGAGGATCAGGACTGAGAGGCTGGGGAGAGAGTGGTTTTCTTGTGAGAAATGTGCCCCCACAGGTAATTGGGTATTCTTGTCTTTGATAGATTTTCCGTGTGCGTTCATTCTGGTGCACAGTTGTTGTTTGGTCTCTCCTACATATTTTCCATCTGAGCATTTGGTGCATTAGATGAGATATATTACATTTCTGGAGGCGCAGCTGTAAGATCCAGGAATGCTGATGGTTCTGTTGTGGGATGTAATGATTGTGGGGGTTGTGATGTGTTGGCAGGTTTTGCATTTCTTGTGCATGGCCTGGATCGATTCGGTGTGTTCAGGGCCTGAGGAAGTTTACTTCTGGTGATGAGGTTAGCGAGGTTTGGTGCTTGTTTGAAGGGTAGGATGGGTGGTTCTGGGAAGATCTCATTGAGAATAGGGTCTCTTTCTAGTATGGGCTGGAATTGTTTGAGGATTTTCCATACTTTTTTTCCCCAACTCCTTAAGATGGTCTAATAAAAGATATCAGATTCACTCAAAGAACCTTGTCTGCCTATGTCCTTAGACCAACACAGCTACAACCTACACCCTTGGATTTTAATGTAGCATTTAATTGCTTCCACTTCTTTTCCCACTTAGCCACTTTGGCTGGCATTGACTCATTCTTGGCTTCCTGCTGCTCTGTTCTTTTCCATATTTATTAGTCTTAACCAACTTGTTTGACTGCCACAAACTTTTCTGCTTACAATGTAAGCTTGCTGTTTTTAAAGTTAGATCTTTTCACACCCCCTTGCTTATCTGCATTGGCTTCTTTCTTGCCTTTCTGACCCTTGTATCCCTTGCCTCACCCCTAAAAAACTGAACTCTGTTGTATCATACATGCATGTTTTACGATTTCGGAGGCTACAATGAGATGAAAGGTAGAGCACCTTCTTCAACACACAATTCATAGTTGATGGAATGTATTTGAAAGGAAATCTTAAATCACTAAAATTAAACCAAAGAAAAAACACAAAACATGGCTTGAATTTTTAAGCAAGGCATTTATTTGCAACTTTTAGTTTTACAGTCCCAACATGAGGGAAAAGGGTCATCGGAATTCTGGCCATAAGCTAACTTGGAGGGAGGTTTTTTTGTTTTTTGTTTTTAATTTAATCAGAAAGAAAGTAATATCAAAAGCAGTAAAGCACTGCCAGTCAATATTTAGGTATAAAAGTTTTCCAGGTGGAACTCTGCCTGCTAACCGGACAGCTTAAAAAGTTTTCTTCGGAAACAGACTAACAAAATTGCACAGGGTTCTAGATACAGTAATTTAATTTGAAAATTCATACAGGCTCAAGAGCACTCTCTCTACAGTGTGCAAAACACTAATAATCCACAAAAATAAAAGCCTCAGTTGGACAAGTTATTCAAGTCCACATGTTATTGGAATAATTTTGGGTATCTTTATTTTACTGTCTTTTTGTGAAGATAATAGTAATGTATGAACCTACTTCAAAACAGCCATCCTTATTTCACACACAGTGGTCTGTACAATAATAAAGGGACTTCATTTGGACTATAGCAACTGTAACTTTATTTAAGAGTGCTGTATTCAGTGGTACTGCTTGCATCCACGTAATGCTCTGTGTGCTCAGAGCTGTTGTGCGATCCTTAAGTATATAGACTTCCTGGAAACTTCCTAGTGTTACTTTTGTTCCAACAAACAGGGAGTTTCCAGGTAAGTTTCAGTAGGGCAAAATAACTAAGGAATAGCAAGGAATTTCAGATCAATAAAAAAAGTTGGTGCAAAATTAATCCTTGTGATTTGGGTGGTTAAGCTGCCAAGTGCTACACGCTAAGTGATGATCTCATTTCCAAGCTCTTGGACTGGCATGGGACAAACAGGGAGACAAGCAGTCTCAGTCTAGGCTGGAAACGGGGGGGGAACATATACTAAGGACAGAGCAGAGGTCAGCAACCCCTGGCACGTGTGCCGAGTGTGGCATGCGAGACCATTTTGCTTGGCATGCCGTGGCCAGCCCTGGCTCCGGGAAGCTGCTGCCAGCAACGGAGCCCGGGCTGCTCCGAGCAGGGCTTGCAGTGTCCCAGCTGCCTGCTGGGAGCGGCCCGAGATCCCGGCTAGCAGCAGCTCTCCAGAGCCAAGACGGTTGCAGTAGGGAGGCTCCAAACAGTTGTGCTGGGCTCCGGCACCAGCTCTGCACCCATGCGCACCTCAGAGCGGACGGTGAGGGAGGGGCCTGAGGCAGCGCAGCCCCAGTCTCTCCCCCGCTCCCGGCACAACCTCAGGCCCCGCCCCCACCACCCGCTCTGAGGCACACCTACTTGCACAGGTGCAGAGCTGGTGCCGGAGCCCGGCACAACTGTTTGGAGCCTCCCAGCTGCAGCCACCCTGGCTCTGGGGAGCTGCTGCCAGCCGGGATCCCGGGCTGCTCCC
>NW_017728992.1:87522040-87525147 GCF_001723915.1 Gavialis gangeticus | reverse complement strand
GGGATCCTGGGCTGCTCCCAGCAGGCAGCTGCAAGCCCTGCTCAGAGCAGCTCAAGCTCCAGCAGCTACTCAGAGCGGGGTAGCTGCTGGCAGCCACAGAGCCCAGGCTGGGGGGCAGGGGCTTTGGGTGAAGGGGCAGTAGGGCTGGGGGGACAGGGTTTTTTTTTTGGGGGGGGGACAGGGGCAGCAGGGCATCCTGCCACGTACCCCTTGCCCTCATTTTGTTTTTCTGCCATGCCAGCACTCCAGCACCTTCCAAGGTAGGCATTGTGCTGTTTTTCAGCACTCTGGCCAAAAAACGTTGCCTACCCCTGGGATAGAGAGTAGAAGTATACTGCAAAAAACAGGGGAGAGGTACAAGCAGAACTCTGAAAATCCAGGAAACCTCTCACAACCCTTCCTCTTAATGTTTTTTTTCCACATAAATTCGAACTTCTTCCTACAACTAGGGGCACACCAATAGAGATTTTGGGGGCCGATATTAATAGCCGATTTTTAAGGAGGCATATCAGCTGATACTGATCCAATTTCCGATACAGCTGCGTGCAGCTGGTAAATCCATTGTGGTGGAACAGGAGGGTGGATGGAAGCGGTGTGGGGGATAGAGGCAGATCAAGTGAGGGAGGGAACAGGCACAGGTGCTGCCCAGCCAGGGTGGGGTGTGGGATGGAGCTGCAGCTCATCTGGGGGTGGGGAGGTAGCTCCCACCGCTGTACGCACCCCAGGAGGGCATGGGGAGAAGAGGGTGTTCCCCCTGGATCTGTGGGGGCAGTGTGTGTGGGCTGCAGCTGTGGGCTGGAGCCGGGGCTGTGCCGGGCTCTTCTCGGCAGGGACTACAGAGGGGATTGAAGCCACCCCAAATTTCACCGTAGCCCCACTCCCAGCATTGCCACATGCCCGGTGCAGCCCTGGCTCAATGTGTTGCCTTCACCCACATGCCAAGAGCCACATGCGCAGCAGCGGCGGTACTGGGAATAAGGCTACAGTTAAATTTGGGGTGGCTGCAGCCCCCTCCAGAGCGGAGGCCCCAGTCCAGCACCCACTAAGAAGAGCCCAGCACAGCCCTAGCTCCAGCCCACCTGCTCCGCACAGATCTGGGGGGGCACCTCCCCCATGACCTCCGGGGGTGCATGCAGCCGCCCAGCCTCCGACAAGCTGCAGCTCCGTCCCGCGCTCTGCCCAAGCAGCACCTGCCCCTGTCCCCTCTCCTTCCCTCCTGCCTTCTCTTCCTCCACACCAGACTTACCAGATGCACACAGTTCTTCACACTGCCAAGCTGTGCTCCTTGCTGCATGCACACAAGAGCATTTATCGGACAAATTATCATCCGCATCAGGCCAATTTCTGATGCAGCCAATTTTCTTTATAATCCAATGATCCAATATCGAACCGGTGTATCGGTGCACCTCTACCTACAACCCCAAAACATAAAAGCCAGTCTACTTCAATACCCAATGAATGAGTGTACATTAAAAGTAGAAATTAAACTAATAAACCTGCTGGTACATTAGACCAAATTCATTTTAAAGATAACACTTAGATTTTCTCTTCCCCCATGAATACTGAATTAATATTTTTGAACAAACTTGCTCTTTCTAGCAGAGAAGAAATACTAGAGGACTCCATTACAAGAGATTTATCTTTCAAGTGGATATTTGGAACACTGATGTTAATGTATTTTAATGCTCAGTATTAACTATGCTAGCATATACAGGCTGTATCTATTCTGTCTCTTGCCTGTCTTCTAAAAATAGATGTCATTTCTAATCCAGTCATGTGACATGATATCTTTTATTTACATCAGAAGATACGAAACTGGATTTGTTTTTCTAAGCATAATGTTCTGTACAAGAACAGAATAAGGTGGTTCGTGTCCTACATTTTGCTTGCTTTGGGGGAAAATTTGGTTTGAGAAAGATTTTCGTTAAAAAAAAAGTATGCATCTTATGAATCTTTACGGTCTCCATAAGGTCTTGGTAAACTAGTTAGTGAGGTCCCTGGCCCATGGCTCATAGACAAACATCCTAGTCATGTTTACCTTGAAATACACCTCAGCCATTCTATACCTTTACCCAGTTGCTTTTGGTCCATTGCCAACTCTCACGATAAGTCCCATGTCATTTGGTTTTTTCTCAAATTCATATAACAACTCAGCAACCCTGTCTGGGTTGTTTGTTGTTGTTGTTGTTTAACTAAGGCTTCTCGCCATTATGTTTATAAAGAAAAGTTTGAAAGTACACCCTATAAGAGCAATGGTTCTCAACCTTTTAGTTTGAAGGTACCTCTCCATAACTTTCCTCAATTTAGGGGCACTCCACAGTACTCGGTGAGGTGACATTCACTCAACTAAAATAAAAATCAGGAAAATCAGAGGGCTACCTTGCTAAAAAGGTTGAAAAACACTAATCTAGCTGGTGCCAAGGGAGGGAGGCAGTGATGGGACCTCAACTCTGCTGTGCCCTGCTCTTGCCATACTTTCTATGACAAGGGTAGTCTCCAAAGCTGAGGCTGCTCTCCTGGGGTCATGCATCCCAGCAACTGGAGCCACTGCCCCCACCCCCCTACCCCATGGCCCCTTCCACTAGCTCCTAGGGGTATATGAGAAACTGCAGGGGTTAGCTAGGTTGAAAAGTGAAGCTCCATCCACATGTCTGCCTGCCCACAGTAGAGTGTGCTGCTCAGAGTGTAGAGATGGAGAGTGCAAGCATGTGGGAGGGTGGGGTAGGACAGCAGCAGCAAAAGCAGTCCCCAAAGATCAGCTGAGGATGATGCTGGGCTACAAGACGCTGCAGTGGACAAGGAGAGCTGAGCAATGGGAAAAGAGTGCTTTATTCCTCACATGCAGGCTGGGTACCACTGCACCCCTCAAGCAGCACCATAGGGCGCCACAGTACACTAGTTGAGAGTCATTAAGATAACAGTTTCAAAAACCAGAAGGAAATTTAAAAAAAAAAGCAAATTACTTTTTTTTAAATGATATCACGTTTTTAATCATGTGGGGGTTTTTTTAAAGGGTCTCACTCTGACTAAGTACAGAGAGTTAAAAAACCCAAGACAGAGTCAATTCAATTGCAGGGTGGGGGGGAGCTTATGGGTGTGTTTTGAGG
>NW_017728992.1:87510006-87521867 GCF_001723915.1 Gavialis gangeticus | reverse complement strand
GCTGGGGGACTCTGAGTTAACTTGAATCTGGACAGGATCTGGGACATTAGTTCAATAAACTGATTTCACCTAAATCAGTCAAGTCTGATACTACATCCATCCAGGTTTATCTTAAGCTGGTTTTAGCCATTTTGAAAGTGGTTTATGTGCACTAAACTTCTGTTCTGTTACAGACTTGAACTGGTTTCCAATCACTTATACTCGTTTATGTGCACATTCTGTCCCTAGTCTCAATGTCAAACGCTTGGGGTTGGTAATAACCTTTTCCAAGTTCTCCCAGTTCTATTAGTTTTAGGTTGACTATAAGAAAAAATAACCTTATGGTGGTGAAAACACTGTGATGGAGATATTATGGATTTTCCTTCATTACAGGCTTTACAGAACAGGTTAACTAAATATCTGCTGGTCACAGTCTAGATCCCTGAAAAACAGAGCTGGGTAGGACATAATGATCTCGAGGTACTCTCCAGATCCATAATTTCATGATCCAAGTCTACTTTCTTATTTATTATAAAAAAAAAATTTATAATTTCTAACACTGGCATATTTTCTGGATATGCTATGCATCATACTGAGGTATACAGGTTGACATCTCTCTACAAATATGTATGTAAAACATATCTAAATAGCAAGCTTTAAGATGCATCAAGTAATACCATCCCATCCCTTTACTATAGCAATCCTCCTTACCCCATCATTTAGTTATAAACCAAACACAAAACCATTTACAATTACTTCAAACATACAATCAACAAAAAGGTTTTTATCAGTAATGATGATTAATACAATAATCTCTCCAAGGCAACATAATTTAACAAGACTAAGTCAAACAACGCCCATTATCAAACACAAGTTTCATGCCACGCACTCTCACAGACAGGACAGGCAGCTAAATCACAGGCTTCCAGCTTTAAGTAGCTCTATTATAGTCTTCTGTTTTAGTTTGTTCAAATGACAAACCATAGGAAAGATGTACCTTTCTTTTAAGAACACTAGACCAACCTTCCCTCGTTTTCTGTTACAGCTAATTAGTTATTCTCATTTCCTCAGACAGAACAGAAAAATGGTTACTACATCCGAAAGCTCTTGTAAAAAAGGTGTTCTTTATAATAACTTTAAACTATTTTGACATATGAGGATATGAGGGATGAGGTTGAGGATGCTGGAAGCCAGTATGAGGTACTGCCTTGCAACATCCACCTAATTCAAGACCAAAACAGACAATTGTTTGATAACTATCATAAGACTGGATTCATACTCCATACTATTCCTTACTATATGCAGAGAACTAGTATTACAAGGTAGGTACTACTGCAGAAGAAAAAAAAACTATATTTCAAAGTGGTAATAACTATATAAGTACAAACCAAATAAAATCACTTGGTATGATCTATATCAGGCTTGTCCAACATACAGCCCGCTGGGCCGCCATGCGGCCCGCCAAGCCATCTTATCTGGCCCACGGCAGCACCGCCGCCGCCACAGAGCACAGAACCGCTGCGGAGCCACTGCCACGGAGCGCGGTGCCACCACCACAGTCTACATGGGCCACAAAGGGCCAGGATGTTGCCCACAGTCTACATGGGGTCTGCAAGCAGTTAATATATATAGCCCTGGACTAGCTTATCCTTCAGATCTCTTCCACATCTCTGCAGTATATGCCTAAAATTTCTATTTAATTAACCACAATGACCATGATCAAATTAGTAAAGGATCTGAAGGATAAGCTAGTCCAGACCTGTTCAGATCTGGTGAGGCTGTGGGCCCCAGATGACACCAGCATGTGTTGCACAGGCTGCACGCTGTGAGGGTGGGACCCTAGGACCCCCTCACTGCATGGGCTGCTCCAGCAGCATGCAGACCCTGATCCTCAGCCATGCAGGCTACATTTGCAGGAACGTGGACCACTCCTCCCCGCCCCACAGGCCTTTCCCCCTTGCACAGCAGTGGGAGAGGTGGCTGCCTAGACCCATGCCCTATATATTAGGGCAGACCCCATGTAGACTGTGGGCAACATCCTGGCCCTTTGTGTGCCACATGTGGCCTGCAGGTAGTCAGCTGGGCAGCCCTAATTTAGTCCAACACCCTGCACAGAAAAATGATGCCCTGTTTCTAAGCCATACCAAACATACATACTTTCTGAAAACCACAACTTCCCTAGGCACATTTCCAGACCCATTTCATTGTCACTTCCTGTAATTTCACTGGTGTCAAAGGTCACATGACATCACTTCCTGATGTGATACCACTTCCTGTGAGGTCTTTGAATATGGCTTGCTGGCCCACTGAGTGATAAAATGTTTGTGATCCGGCCCCACATTCAAAAAGGTTGGACACTTCTAATCTATATATACTTCATCCTGCCTCAGTACAAGACAGGACCAAAAGATCTCTTAAGGTCCCTTCCAACCTTACATTTCCAGAAGTAATTCAGCTTGAAGCAACTGAAGGCACCAAAGCTATTAACACTGGGTACATGGGATGTCATAAGACTTAAAAACAAGAATATCTCTCTACTGTTCTGATTAGACTGCAATAATTTGGTATTTTCATTCTTCTTTTTAATTTCTATTTCAAGCTAGTTTTATAAAATATTCATGTCTCCTCCTCCTGTTTAGAAAAACATGGATGGATAAAAGCTGGTTTTATCCCCCTTACAGCAATCTGATTTTTAAAGAGGACTGTTTAGACTAGTGGTTTTCAGCCTCACTAGACTTAAGGGATCCCTTGTTAGACTTGCCAACTCTTAGCTATCAGTCATTTTTTGACTACAGAAAAATAGAGCAATTCTTGCACAAAGAAATTAGAAAGACAGCACAGCAACATATTTTAACAATGAATCCCTGTATAAAATCTCTGCATTTATCTTGTGAACCGTGTTTGCACACCTAGCAGTGCTAACATTGCTGTGTCATCCTGGTTGAGAATCACTGCTTTAGACACTATTTTACAGTGAAATCACCAAAATACTGATTTTTTTTCTTGCTTGTATTTTAAACTTTGCAAGGGGAAAAAAAACAACTGATGGATTCTATCAAAAAGGTTGTTACAAATAAAAGGTTTCCTGATTACCATAATATTATTTGAAATCTTGTATCCTACATACTTTCTCAAACTATTCACGGAAACAATTATGATTTGGCTTAATGATCATGCACTAGTAATCAAAGGGCAGCAATGAGAACTCCACCTATATTACTTCCTTGCCAAAGTGTTCATTTCAGAGAGAGAGAGAGAGAGAGAGAGAGAGAGAGAGAGAGAGAGAGAGAGATTGAGCTGTTCCAGTTTTAAAACGGTTGTCAAAAGGTTCTCTGTTTTGAGTTTGGAAACAGGAAAGCAAATCTGTTTGACTGACAGTGTCTGCTACAAAATCCTTCTCTGGGTACCAATGTTAAGTAGTAAGTTTGTAATACTAACCCATAGTATCTGGGAACAATAGAAAAGGGAAAGGTAGATTCCAATGCCACAAATACTGCTATTCATTTTTCCTACTATTTTCTATTTCTTGTTTCTTGGGCTCAATAAGATTCTTTAAAACTGCAGAGAAATCTAGGCCCAATGCTCCCAACATCCTTTTTTAAGAGGACTTTATATAAAGTGAAATTGATTTAATTATCTCAAGCTGCCTGGATTTAAGGAATTACATCCTCACCTTGTACATCCTGCTTCGTTTCCAACAGTTTCATCACAAGATAGAAAAGTGGTAGGAGTTTGGCCTGGAGAGGCTATATGTTCAGCTGGTCTTATAGAGCAGTGTTTCTCAACCCATGGGTCGCAAGAGTATTTCAAAGGGTCACAAGTTGCAGCAGAGCAGAGGGGCAAAGGGAAGGTGCCTGCCCCTTCAAGCAGAGGAAGCAGGGTAGGAGAGAGCTATGTGGCCAGGCTGGCAGCACCAGGGCTGGTGCCCATGCTCACAGGGGCGGAGTGGCCAGGAGACACTGCTTGGGGGGCCAGAGGGGCCATGACTAGGCTGCCTGGCACAGCCACAGGCCTCTCCCCTTCTCTTCTCTCTAGCCTGTTCCAGAGGGAGACTCATTCCGCTACCACACACGAGCCAGAGACGTTGCAGCTACTGCGCTCTGGCCTAAGCGGACAGCTGAGGGCCCCTCCAGCAGGACTGGGGGGGTGGGTAGGGGGCTGTGGGTCGGGAGTGAGGGACACCACCATGGCCCAGGGGGACATGGGGGGCCAGGGAGGTGTGGGTCTGGATAAGCCATTGATCTTTACAAATAGGTCCTAGCAGAAAAAAAAAGGTTAAGAACCCCTGTTATAGAGCATCTTTATAGATAATGAACGTTCATCTTTATGTCTCCCCACACTTAATGGTAACTGTGCTTCAAATTTGATTTAAGTTTATATTTACATAGCATCCAAAAGCATGCGTACCCCATACTTAGTGTTCCGCATTCTCAGTTTTTATTTAAAAATTTTTAGAAAATCCCAGGAATTTCAGGGTTTATGTTCAAAACATAAAAACTGGGATGAAATCAGGATAAAAAGAAGAAAAGGAAAAAAACAGTTTAAATCAGGTAAAAATCAGTGATGAGGGAGATAGGAAGTAAGGCTGGGACTAGGGAAGCAGCAGGGGGAGGAGCGCAGCACAGCCTGTAGGCCACTCCCAGGGCTGCAACAGGGAGCAAAGCAGGGGGAGCTGTCAGTGGGTGCAGGGCATGGCTCTTGTTGCTATGCACTCCCCCAGAAGGGCTGCAGGTTGGGGGGCCTGTGCTGGGCTCTTCCCAGGGGGCGCACGCCCCTGGATCAGTGGCAGGAAGCACATGATGCTCCACCCTGTCTTTCTTCCCTGGCTGCGTTCGTGCCCCCCCCCCTTGCTGCAGCAGCCTACTGCCCCTCTGCCCTGGCATTTGGGGGCAGGGGGGAGTGGCGCGCAGTCAGATGTGGAGGTAGGTACACCCGACCCTGGCACTGGCACCTCCTACCCCTCCTGGGGCCAGAGCCAGGAGCTCTGCACCCCCAGGCAGTGGCTCCAGCCCTGCAGGCCCATGCGGAGGAGCTGGATGCAGCGCCCACTGCAGGGAGTGCGGCCAGGCTTTCCTACCTGCCCCCCCCGGTGGGGCTTGAAGCTCCCAGCAGGCAAGGCAGAGCCAAAGCCACCGGGGTGCAGCTCAGACCCATCTGCTCCGGAAGCAATTCCCACAGCCCATCCTACCCAGCCCAGGGTCAGAGTCGGGAGCCCCACACCCCCAGGCAGCAGCTTCAGCCACCTTCCCCAAGCCCCTGTGTGACCACTGCCACCTCCTCATCCCCTGCTCCACATGTGGCCGCCACCCCCCCGCACCATGTCCAGCCAGAAACCTGTGCCTCAGTAACTGGCACAGAGGCACTTTTAGCTTACCAGCACCACCCGTTTTTCAGTTCAAATCCCTGTTAACCGGCATGAGTGGGGAATGGGCAATTCCCCACTCGTGCTGGTTAACAGGGATTTGAACTGAAAAACGGATGTAAATCAGTAAAAACTGAATGACTTAAAAAAATCAGGGAATTTATCAGTGAAAAAAAAAAAAATCAGTAAAAACTGAGAATGCAGAATATTACCCATACTTTAAAAGATACAGGTCCTTTCTCCCTGCTGCCTATCAAAGAAACTATATTATGAAAAAAAGTTGCCTTCCCTTACCCTCAAACAGACACCGTTATAAAAATCCCAGTGTCATGGGTCAACAGACATCATTACATATAATATGGGATACGCTTTCTGAGGTTTCCTGAAAATGTATTTTCTTGAAGCAAAGAGGTCCACAGAACTACATCTCTGTGATCTCTACTCTATGTAGCTGTGGCAGCAGATCAGGCTTGCAGAAGAGATGTAGGTGCACCTCTGAGAAATGTCTTCAAAAGCTTACATAAGCTTGGGAAACCACAAGTCATTCAATATAGGTAAGAAAAATTAAGCATTAACACTAAATTGAATAACTCTTCAGCAAAAGAAAGAAGTTAAAGGAACAATCCCATCTCTCTTCCCAATTAACAACCCATTCAAGATAGTCTGGTTATGTAAACCTCATTATTTCAAGAAAGCCCAATTAACACTTCCCATTCAGAGTGGTCTGGTAATGTAAAACTATTTATTCCAAGAAAACAAAATTTCAGACAAACCACAGGTATACTTTTCTATTCTGCAACACTGAGATTTCCATAGCAGTTCCTATTTGGGAGCAGTGGGGGGATGAGGAGAGGAATTCAAGAAGGAAACCCTTTCCTACTCGCTAATGGAATATTGTACCCTAGAGCATCCTTTTATCACAGGTGGCAGCAGATGTTGACTTGGTGCCTGATTTATAGAATGTGGAGAAGATGTAAACAGAGGTTCACGTGGCTGTACTACAGATTCCTGAGACACTTGATTTTATACCCACTGTTTCAATCACAGTTTTACAGTAGTCTGTACAATACTGCAAGACTGATCTACAGTTTAAACTTGTATGCTTCTAATATTATAGATCTTTGCCATCTGGGAACATAAAGGCAGGGTCAATTCCAAGTATCACATTATCTTTAGGAAAGAGCAAGAGCTTCCAAGTTACACATCCTGTGAGCTGAAAGAATTGCTAATCGATAGGTCATTTTAATGGTTGAAATATAATAAGACAACTTAATGAGTAGGACAAATAAAGGGCCTGCAATGGTATTGAGAACCAGATTTAAATCCCAGGAAAGAATTGCATTTTGGGAAAACCAGTAGAGACTGTACTCTCAAAAAATAGAGATCGACTACTCGTTTATTACTCAAATCATGTTAGAGAAAACAGATGCTTTGAAACTGAGATAGCAATATCTCAGCACTACTAGCCTGAGTCCATTCTGAAGAAATGTGAGAATTCATAATGCTGAGGCAGAAATCTAGATAACACAGCCTTGCCCTGGCACCAAATGCGCAAACCTCAATCAAGCACTAGAATACATTAAATTAGTAGATTTATTTCTGGAAGCTAAAAATATGGAAAACCTCTTTGGATTAGAAGGCTCTATTTCAAGTCCTATAACTTCTGCGTTCAGACCAGCTAGATTTCAATTCATGACAGGCTCTTGTAATACTCAACGAACTTATGGACAGAAACAAAAGGGAAATCATTGTGCTACATTAGGCAGGTTGAAGACCTAAGTCCTCCTTGGCCAGAATGAGTTTAGCTTAATTGTCAGCATTGCTTCTTTCCTAATATCATGTAGCATTCTTGCAAGGAGGACACAAGGGAGACCAGGGCAATAAGATGACTTCTAGCCAAGGCTCAACAGGGCATCTGTTGCCTTGGCTTTATGGTAACATTGACAAGAGAACACTGAAACACTACAGTTTAGTGGCATGGGACATAATCAATACTGCTGGAACACCAAATTCCTTTTGCAAGATATCAAACATCTCTGGGTGTAGTTTCTAGTCTCTATCTTAATTTCTATCTGCTGAAACAGCTGGCAATTTCCTTTTGGATGAAAGAGAAGTGAACTGAATATATACTCTCTTCTGCTCAAGTCAGCCTGAAAGATTCTAGATCTTGTGTCCCAACTTTTCTGTTGATCTATAACATGGCTGAGTTATCCATCAAAATCAGTACACAGGAAGCTAAGATGTGTAAACAAGGCCCACATTAAACAGCCATGAGTCCTTGCCAATTTACACTGCACTTACTCTTGTTTCAGCCTGGAACGCTGAACAATCTCTGTTCCACATGAGGACCTCATCTTTATAGGTTTGCATCTGTGATGAAAACTGTCTTCACTCCCATTATTCTCCCATTGCTGGAAGATGTTCAGATAAGGAGGTCATGCAGAAAGGAGCAGACAATAGATAATTCCTGAAGATTGTTATTAACCCATCCCAGGTTTTTTTGTAAAAAATAGTACTGTTGCCAAGCCAAAAGAGCAAGGACTTGTAAAAGGAGATGTCAGAAAGAATTAGTTACCATGTCTCAGCTAATGAAAGTTAAGAAAATGTCTTAAAGGACTGTCCAGATGTGCAGATAGTTTACACAACGCAATGTATACAAATATACCTGGACTTTGAAAAAGTCTTAATCTATCTTTAGTCCTGTATCTTTATGCATGTATTTAGAACTACGGTTATCCCAAGATAAAGTTAAATTTCACTCTCCTAAAAGAACATATTGTCAAATTTACAGATTTGATATTGTGTTTGCAATAATTATTGTGTTGATTATAAGATCAAACCTGTAAGTTTAAAAACATGAAGATTCTTAGCGCTCTGAAGTTCTCCATAAGTTTGTAATTAGGTTAATGATAGGTCCTATGTTAGAAAACAAGCCATTTAAAAAATGTTGTTTACAAAATCTAAAATATGGTAACGCTGTCAATATCAAATTCATCAACACACCAAAATTATCACACCTTTCTCTGAAAGGAAGACAACAGTAAATGAATTACTCAAAAAAGTGTAGAAACTCTTGGTTGTAGAAGTTGGTAGCTAACATAATAATGTTGTTCTTCTGGTTGGCTATAGTCCATTTCCTTCTGCTAGCATGAACTTCTCCCATGTGTAGGCAATTCCTACAATTTTCCAATTCCTTCATTTTTGTGCCATTATTCTTTGCCAAATCTCATGAACAAAACATATTGCATAATGATTCATCCTTCCTAATTGGCTGATCATTCATGAGTAAGCTGGTAAGAATGATAACCAGTGCAACCCTTTTGCCTTCTTCCTCAAAACTTTATGAGTCATCCCTGTGACAAATCATCCCCTTATACTAGGGTAATTTGGGAGGTTCCCAAGTTAACAATTTCAGGTTTCACATATATTATCTACACAATCTACAGTTGTTACTCACCATACACCTGGAAACCATGTTTGGTGTCCATTGATAATTTATGATAAAAGTTGTGCCCCGAACAACAGAATGTTTTGAATTAAAAGGTAAAAACAAATAGTATACTTTAATACTAATTTTAGACAAAAACAACTTGAATCAAAAGCATATAATATAAAATTACATTTGGCAGTTAAATATTTTGAAGCCTCATTTTCTGCCCTTGAAAAAACTACCTAGAGTCTCACTTAAGTGTATATATAGCATAAGTTTCCAAAAACAATCAACTTGTTACATATCAGGTGCACTTCTAATGAAAAATACAAAATATTTTCAATTAGATATATTCTAAAAATAACTACCCTCAAACATCTACCAATTGTACTTAGCTAGCATAAAGTAAGTCTAACTTGAAAATACTTTATTTGAAAACAGTTTTGCAAGTAATAAAACAGTGATCGTATGTGATGTACTACCAGTTCTCAGTTTCTCTTCTGCATCTGGAAAATGCTTTGTTTATCATAGGCTGTATCACAAATAAATAACAACCTCAATTAAGCCAGAAAAGGGAATATATTAAACTGGTTCTAATGACATCAAATACTGATAATGCTCTTTTTCAATTAATTCTGAAACTGACTAAATTAAAATGTGATTTTAAAAAAATTACTAAACAGGTCTTATGGCTTTTAATCACTAAACAAATGTTACGTATCAGGTTCAACCGTTTGTCATCTTATAAACTTGTGATCAGTCACAAGGTCCTATATCCCTTGAAATGAGGGTTTCATTTCGGAGGAAGCTGTTGTCCCAGATAATTTAGTCTTTATATTTTGCTTGCTTAACATATATAACATGGCATTCCAACATAGCTCATCAAAAAGGCACAGAATTCTACACTGCTCCTTGACTGAGGTGTTCACTGATTCCTGCTGTAAAGTTTCAAAAAAATTAAACACTTTTTTTTTTTTTTTTTTTTTTACTTTAAAGGAATATATATAAATATTCTTTCTTCCATATATAGAATAGTGGGTTTTTTTCTGTGACAGAAACAAAACAGGAAATATTTTGTGCATATACGTATAAATAGGGACCTACCAAATTCACGGCAGAACTGGGCTGCGTGGCAGCTCCATTAATCTTGCAGGTTCCCCTGTGTACCTCTCCTATTGCTGACTGGCACCTGTGGCCCTGTTGCTTGCTGCTGAGCGGCTGAGAGGCAAAAACAGTGCCATATTTAAAACCACAGTTTTCACCTCCCTGCCAATCAGAAGCGAGCAGCGGGGCCCCTCTGCCAATACTTGTGGGGGGGGGGCAAGCGGTGCAGGGCAAACTGAAAGATTAAAGGAGCTACTGCACAGCCCACTTCCACCATGAATTCAGTAGGTCTCTACGTATAAACACACTTTATACATAAACAACTATATATAAACTCTTAATCTAAAGATAATTCCAGAATACTTTACAAATTACAGCTATAAAAATTATTTGAGAGTAATATGAAATTGTCTATGGTTGGAATCAAACCATGTATAAAACATAAAACCTGCAATACAGGAAATGAGGAAAATTCTATCCTTTTGAAGCCAAAGCAGACAAAGTATTAGGGAAAATGTAATTACTCAAATAGGAATCTGGCAATCCCGTGTGGACACAGGTACATATATTTCTGTTTCTTAATCTTCATTAAAATTTTACAACTAAAACTAAGCCAACAAATTCTCCTTGGCATCAGTACAATAGAGCTACTAAGGATGTACCTGTCAAACTGCCTGAAGCATTTGATGATCTTTGTTACTGTAGTTTAAAAATAGGGATAGATTGTGTGATAAACACATTTCCTACATTATATTCTGAAAGCTTTTCGGAAACTTTTAAATAAATATTTTATAAAAATGTAACTGGCTATGTAAAAAAACCAAAGATTACAACATATCAGCCATCTAATGTAAATTACATTTTGATGGTTGTACACCACAATATATATTTAAATACAAATATAAAAGAAGCTGATTAACCCACATCATATAAATATCTGTGTCAAGACAGGAAAGGAAAACTATCTGTTACAGTGTTTTTTTTCCACCTTGTTTGTCAATATTATAATTTTGAAGGATGAAGACATAATAGACAAATTGCCCCCTTCAAAAACAAAAAAGGATGTGACACTGGGGAAAAGCAGTTTGCAATCTCATTAGTTTGACTGCTTTTGCTTCTATATGACACTTGGAAGTATTGATGAAGTATAGAAATGCTTTATTTTGAAGAAATGCTGCACAGAATTGATAATGTATAAGAAGATGCTGTTCTAATAAATACATCTCATTTCACACTGTGGCTGCTGAAAATAAATGGATAGTAAAATCTGGAGAATAAATTATTGTGATTTTAATTCTATCGCATTAGATTTTAACAGCTTAAGCCTTAACATTTCGTCTAACTCACTTATATTTCTTGTACAACTATTTAACTCATTCTAACATAGATATTATTTTATTTAAATTCATTGACCTATTTTTGTATTGAATTTAACTCTGTAAAGTGGTAATGCATCTTCTACTGTTTTAGTCACAACCCATTTCACTTATTTGACCATTCTTCTAAGTGCTGCAGCAATGCAAAGGCGGCCTTTGTTTCCCTGGCCCACTCTCACCTTCTCATCCCTTCTGTCCCATCTGCTTGGGAACTTGCAAGAAAATCGGCAATAGTGTTAAAAAAATGGTAAGAAGAGGACCAGGAAGAATGGGGTGTCTTTTTAGAAGAGCATGGGAAAATCAATTGTGCCAAATTTGTGTCAAAACATAATTACAGGCTTCCCTCGTTTTATGATGTACATGCATTCCTAGAAAACAGTGCATAACTCGATGTGCATAAAGGGAACCTACTTATAATGTAACAAATAGGGATATGTTCCAAGATCTCGACTGGACTGACCCCCAGACCCATTTCTACCATTTTTACAAGACAATTATGGTACTCGCTGACAGCACACAGCATGAACGACTCAGGCCCCTGGTGGCTGGGGGGGTGGGGAGGGCATGGCAGCAGTGGGAGCACAGCAGCTGTAAACGGGGGAGCTCCCGC
>NW_017728992.1:87488185-87509831 GCF_001723915.1 Gavialis gangeticus | reverse complement strand
GCTGCCAGTGGCGGGGGGAGGCCGAACACCAACCAAGGGTCAGTGACCACCCACAGCTGCCATCAGCAGTGTCAGCAGCAGCCAGCAGGGATTGTGGACCACCCACAGATGCAGGGTGGCAAGTGGCAACTGCCCGCAGGCACCGTTGACAGTGTCAGCGACATCTTTTTGAAGGGGGTGCACTGCCACACTCAGGGGGTAGATGTGCACCCATGTGCACCCTGTGCATGTTGCCCCTGGCAGACACTACACACAAGCACAGACCACTATCATAATGGGAATGGCAACTATAGCAACACGTGTCACAGACAACGAGTGAAGAGCACAGATCCACACAGGAGACTATAGTTTGGTACGCGTCACTCCCACAATGCACTACACAAAGCACCTGACTGCAGCCTTCCTCCACACCAATCGCATAAGAGTGAATTCACCTTGCATATAACACATTTTTGGTATAAAAAGGGTCATCGCATAAGAGCGAATTCGCACAAAGAAAACTCGCATAAAGCAAGGGAAACCTGTATAATATATTCCTACTTGTTAACCAAACCTTAGGCTTCTAATACATATACAGTAATGTCAACTCTCACGAAAAAATCACGAGGTGTGTCTGTGTGCGTGCGCGCGTGCATGTGTCACTCCCAAGCCACAGCCCCCCAGCCCTGTCACTGCTCCTCACTCTTGACCTGCAGTACCCCATATCCTGCCAGGGTGTGCAGGGACCACCCACTTACCCAGGCTCCAAACCCCACACATACCCACAGCTCCTCACACCTTCACAAATACCCCACCAGAGTTTGTTTCCAGGAGCCGCATTTGAATGTGTGCCCAAGACCTCAGCACAGTGAGCAGTGTAGAAGCAGGTCCAGCTGGCACAGGGCCTGATGGGGTCAGCCTGGAGCTGCTCCAACCCAGCTCAACAAGCTGCAGGGGAAGATGGCTAGGGCACAAGGGTGCTCCAATGCAGGATTAGCGGGAAGGCAGCCCCCGCACTGAAGCACCCTCATGTCCCAGCTAGCCTCGCCAGCATTTACATGTGAGCTGCTGCACACAAAAAAACTCCACAGCAGGATAATACTTGAATTTACGAATACTAACCTCCTGAGGAGTTTGTTTCCTGCAACCTAATAGGGCCACACGTATAAATGCCAGACATTTACTACAGAGCTTATTAGGCAACTCTACAGTAAACCTCTCGTGTAGACATGCACACTGTGAGGAAGCTCATGAATTCTGAGCACGTGTGGTTGGCAATACTGAATACTTCCGAATTAACCACCTTAACCTGCTCAACCTGACAGCAAGGTTACTGTCAACTGGGTAAGTAATAACTTTATGAATTTTCTGATGAGATAACACCAGAAGCCTTTCCCTAATTAGAGATTCCAGAGATTACTTGGACCCACTTGTGGTCTGTGACCAAAATGTACCAGCCCTTTTGGTTCTTAGCAAAGAGAAATTAAGCAAGGAAGGAAAACTAAATAAACAGAGAAGGGCTCCATGTAAGGAAAAATATGAATGGGGGGCGGGGGGACTTATCTAACACTGAACTGAATGTTAAAATTCAAGAGAAATACACAGGCATTACAAAACAATGAAAGTATAATGGGAAACAGATTTTCTCAGTTTAACTCTGCCTCCCCTTTTTTCCCCTTAACTAATTGTCTTTTTCAGCTATATCTTTTTAGTTTGCCATTTTTTTTTTCCCCTTTCAAATCAATTGACAACAGTACTGGCATTTAAATAAGACCCTTGGCAGACATTACACTTACGATGCAATTAATTAGTTAATCACGTCTTAAGTAGTAACCCGCCACATGTTCATGCAATGAATGGTACAATAAAACAGGGAATAAGACACAGAATTGTGTGTGTGTAATATATGTGTAATCATTTTGTGACTGGTTTCCACTGAGCTTTAAATTTTATATGGGGCCAGTATGCTCCCCAAGCTGGAAGTGCCAGTCAGCTGATCTGAGCTCCCAGCCTAGGGAGCGCCAGTCCATTGAGCAGCACTTCCAGCCCTCCGAGAACGACTCCACTGTACTCCCAGCGTGGACATGTCAGTCAGCTGATTGGTGTTCCAGGCCTCAGGGGTGTGTACCAGAGACTTGATGACCCAGGGTGTGCTCCAAAGGCTAGAAGCACCAATCAGCTGACTGGCACTCCTAGCCACAGATGCAGTGGGCACCTGGCTTGCTACTTATCAGTAATGGGGGAGCCTGGGAGCCCTGCACTGGCAATAGGATGCAACTGGGACCCGATCCCTGATCCCATAATCGCACCTCTAGCCATGCACATGTCATGGCAGGAAACATGACTGTTGGGACTGGGGATCGGGTCCCATCTTGCCATTAACTGTCTGTCAGTGGTTTAAGAGTCAGGAAACTTGTTTGTTATGAGTTTCTGTTGGGAAGAAGTGAAATACTCAACTGTACTGAGCTCCCATTCACTCTGAACACTGACCATCTTAGATCCACTCTAAGGAAAAAGGGGGATATAATTAAATAATTCTTCTCTTATAATGATTAGATTTCCATACTGACTATACTGTGTGTGTGTATACATATACACATACATACACACAATATAACTACTAGGGCTTAAACTTTGATCAGAAGAGATATTAATTCATCTCTCATTGGATACCAATAGCTCCTACTTTAGCCAGAAGAAGTTACTCATATCCTGTAGTGGAAGAATTGTATTACCAAGGAATACCCAGAAGGAAACAGCAGCTCAAGAACAAATGCAATACTTGTATCTTGTAACTATACGAAGATACTTAACAGCAAGCTCAAAAACTGCTCCTTACTTTCCTAAAAAGTAGGTAGAAGGTTGTATGATCCCTCTGTAGTCAAAAACAAGTTTCCTATTAAGTTCTTGTTCTAACATAAGAAAGAGCTAGTCTAATATTTCTACCTACTTTTATATTATTCCACAAAATGCTGGCTGGAAGTATCTGTGATGTTTTCAACCATCTCCTAGGTGCAGAAAATTCCAAAAGAAATTTTAACTTAAATTGTACTAGCTATTTGTTCCCTACCCAACTTGTCATTGGAGCAGGGAAGAAGAGAAGAAAGAAAAATGTGCAGAGGATACAGCTTTAAAAAAAATGGGAAAGAAGGGGTAAAATTATTTTTTTTTTATTTTGTTTGCTGTTTGAAAGGATAAATATGGAAGCTGATAAAACCCAAAGCTTTACATCTCCATTTACATCTCCAAGAGAAATCCTCCCCTGTTCAGATTCTTGATTATGTGTGTCATTCTAGAGAGGGAGGGAGAAAGGAGTACTCAAGTAATATGGTACACCATTCTCTTCTGCTAAAATACTTCTCCAGCTGCTTAAATATTTTACAAAGACATATTTTAAAAATTAGAAAGAGGGAATTGATTTTTTTAATTTTTTCTATTGCAACTAGCTCTGGTCACCATGAGAATTGATTCTTTTGCTTTTTTGCATTAGTCAGATGCTTGTGTTGGGCTTGCCTCTGGATCTGCAAATTAATTATGACAATTTATATATAATTACCATCCTCTAAATCAATGAAGAAATACTGGTTTGAATGAGGAAAGAAACTAAGATAGGTGGACACCAATCACAAGTCAATACAAATCATGAGCCAAGGAATGAGGAAGTTATTTTTAGACTGAAAGATTTCAAACTGGAGAACTAAAAGCTGATATATCATTTTTACACACTGTCTAACACTAAGAAAATTAATGAGGGTTCAAGCAGAAGGCTAGGACTCAAAAGAACATAGTTCCTTCCACCATTCTGTGTTCTACCTAATTCATTAACTTCTATATCTTTTTGCCTCCTTATCTCCAACTTTTTTGTTCATCTTGAAAGCTGGCACCATTGAAAATTGTGAGGAAGAGAAAGATTTTTATCTGAGCTTAAAAGACAAAACTATACCATTGGGTAAGACTGTCAGAAACTAGTGGAATGATGTATATTTTCAAATATATAGGTGTTTCTAGTTCACCTCATTATATTCACAAAATAGCCTGAAAGTAAATTCCACAATGGGGTAAAAGTGTTACCTGCAGTTAAATGCATTTTCAGCCTTTATTAGGTTTGTATTCACCACAGCAACAAACCTTCTCTGGAAGTTTGGAGGGTGCGGAAAACATTAATCATCAATTAGTGTCTATTCCTTCTCTGATTTATTTTAAGTCTTGATATTGAGGTGTGGTTTTTTAATTATTAAGAGTTTTATTTTATCTTTGGCAAGAGTCAAGATTGATAACTTAAACCAGTAGATAACTTTGAGCTCAGTAAATAAAGTATGGTAGCTGCCATTTAGTAGCATTTAAGTTTTTAATTCTAATATTTATTATAAAATAAGCATTCTGAAATCGAACAACTGACAGAAAAAGTAGATAATATGGACAAAATTGCCTAATTCACAGCATATTCTAGCCAGACTAATCTGAAAATCTTACTTGATGCAGCTGCATGGTAGGAAGGAAAAAGATGGTTATGCTACAATCTTGCACTTGATAATCTAGCCCTTTTAACTCCTCTGTTTTTTGTCTTATTTCTTTTAGGCTTCATACATCTAAGTCAAGTCCCAGAAGTGAAGTGAGCTCAGAATTTCACAGGATCATGTCCTGTCTGAACTGGGATTTCACGTACCCAAGAAAAGTCAGAAGACTGTGAGATGGTTCTTTATAGAAAGTGTGTTAGAAATATCCTTTAGAAATCATGCTAAGTACATACTAATTCTCCTCTTAACTTTGTCTGTAACCAAAAGCTTTCATAATATTACCAGCCTCATCTAGGAAATTATACTGCAGTTAGTTTTATGTCTGCATTTTTCCATTGCAAAATCTCCTTGTAATTAAAATCTATTTTAGGAGCAACTGAACTGGACCTGTATTTTGCTAGTGACTAACTGAAGCTGTTCCCAAGAAAGCTCTCCTGCCTCTCCTCATTATTGAAATAGGTGAAAAGTAGGTGGATGAAACAGATTAATTGCTAGGATATAAATTTTACTGCATTGTTTTCATCCTCAATCATTATACTACACTTGATTTACATTCAACAGTTATTAAAACTAATAATATACTTCAGCCATACTATCTGCATCGTCACTCATTTTAACATATATGTATATGTACTCTTAAATGCAAAATGCTAACATTCTTTTTATGAAATGCCACTTTTGGTTCTGTTACGTATATGTTACCATTTTTCATTACAGATCTCTAAGTGTTTGACATTCAGTATGACTCATCTCACAGCCACATAATAATAATTTTGTATTTGGCTGCAGACAAAATTTGAACCACTACTACAACTAAATCTAATTTTTATCTTCCGAAGGAAAAAACGATTTTTCAATTTCTCCATGAAAAATAAAATAACTCAAATGTTTAAGGTATCGTAACCACTTCAAATACTCCACTGTATTGTTAACGTCATTTTGAAGCAAAGCAGGTTTAGAACTTCTTTGCAATTTGGAGATCTGTGTAATAGTAGTAATTAAAATGCTTATTTACAAAAGCATGTAAAAATGATACATGTAAAAATGAGTCTTTAAAACATTTCTAAAAATAACTACCTTGTCATGTGGCATAAAACAGATCAGTTATGATACTGAACTAAAAATTATGTAGATCGTTGTTTTGAATGGCTTACCTAAGATTTGGTTTTTACACAAATGTGATATTTTATATACCTTTTTTCTTAGTAGGAATATGAGACAACTGCATAATTTGCACCCCAAACAAGAACCAATAAAATATTAATTACAATTAATGTTATTTTACATTTAATAAAATGCCTTTCACCAAGTATTACAGGTCTTTAAAAGTGATGCAAACATTACTTAAACTATCTTTAACACCTTTGTAAAATAATTTAGTAGTATTCAGCTACAAAACAAGGTTAACCAGATTCAGAAAGATTAAATTAACCTCTTTTGCCCTTCCTCCCATCTACAGACTGCAGCTGCAACATGTTCTTTGTACACCATATATTTCACAAGGAATACAGTGTGCTAAAACTAACTGGTACTACTTTACATCAGGGTTCAGTTTGATCGGTATAGATCTCCTATTTTCTTAGACCACTTAACACTTAGCATGAAACAAATGTAATGCTTATTTCAAATGTTCTACACTGGGCAAAAGTTTAATGAACATTTGTTCTCAAAAATACCGAAGCCCTTTTACCAGGTCCCTGAAAGGGCCTTCCAACTAACAAAGATCAGAGAAGAGCAAATAATTTAGGAAAAAAGGCAGTTACTAAAAGTAGTTTTTGCTAGATCAGATTAACAAATGGAGTTTCTATTAAAGGGAAATATTGGATATTCTTGCATCATTTTTCCCCCCTCCTGAATTGAAACAAACGAAAACTTGAAATATCAAGAACTTCCTTCTGACCAAAAAGTTTCCAGAAATTTCAAAAACAGAAATACCAAAATTTTATTTTTTTTCACTTTTCTGTAGGAAGCATAATTTTCTGACATTCCCAAATGGATGTGTTTTGGATGCCATTCCAGTAACTCAACCACAGGTGGAACAGTGACATCTCCAGAAATTTTGTATGTCAGTGGAGCAGAACCAAGAGCAATCTCATTAAAGACCAGACCCAAGGTGTCCCTTCTGGTATCTACAAATGAATGCTTTGCCCCATTTTCGGGAACCGCTCCACTAGAAACCAAAGCATTCATATGAAGAAATTGATGAGACCCTGGAAAAGATGTCTCCCCACAATATGCACCCCTGCTCACCAGCATGCTCTGCTAAGACTGGAGCTCAGAAACAGCTGAGTATGAAGGAGAGCAGAGGAGCAAGAGGCCTATCCTATTCTGAGATTCAAGAAATATGATCACCTTAATCAGAAGATCGAAACCTCCAATTCAAATGAAGCGTCACAGCAGCTCAAGTAAATGGAGAGTTATGTTTTAACCCACCCAGAAACAAAATTATTTTATTTAACTTCAGTTCCAGCCATTGCAACACATTTCATTTTAGCTTTTCTCCAGTTAAACTTTAAACAAAATCTCATTTTCCAATGGAAAAAAAAATAATTCTAAAAAGTTGACCATTCTTGGTCATTGTACAGTATTACTGTAACAAAGAGCCCCAGCCTCTCTGTTACTTACAGAGGGAAGCAGCCTAGCAAGAGAGCTCTGTGGGCAGGCAGGGTGCTGCAGCTGCAGGTTGCCAGGGCAACTGGCTAATGAGGTAATTGGCCAGCACCTACAGCCAGTCAGATGACCAGATGCAGGCAGCACCAGGGGAGCATTTAAGCCCAGGGCGGGGGCTAGCTGGGACAGTCTCTCCCTGGCTGCCACCAGGGAAGGAGCTCCTGCCCAGGGGACCATAGGATGCTAAGTTAGTAAGGGCTTATACTTGTAAAGGGGCAGAAGGCTGCTATATGCTGATATTTCTGTTATAGCCTGGGGCTTATATTTATGTTGGGTAAAGCCAGCGGTTTGTGGAATAGGCTGTAGGGGAGGTGAAGGCCTCATTGGTGTCCAGAGGGGCAGGCTCAAGGCTTGAGCGCTAAGTGAGCCAAAGAGGGGCCAGGGGCCCAGCGCCAGCAAGGGAGCATGCACAGAGGGGACAGGGGACAGGTATACAGGAGCCAGGGGCTTGGTAACTTGTGAACAGACGAGGGAAGCTACTGTCTCAAAGCCAGGTCCTATCCAGTAGAACTAGGCTGACAGGCCTAATTAGATTGAAGGCATAGAAGCCAAGGAGGATGAGGCCTCAACAAAGGGACATCCTATTGGTAACACCTGCAAGGCATGGGGTGTAGTAAAGAGGCGGTTACAGAGCCACACGATTAGCTCACAAGGCTCTGGGTGCTCAACTGGGCACAGTAGAGCATAGAGGCCCAGCCAGGAGCCTGAGAGCAATGGAACCAAGTCCTAGCAAAGACCTGGGGGCAGCCCCTATATTTTTTTTAAGATGTTTAAAAAAAAAAAAAAGTATATAAAGTTAGCTTAAATTTAAGTTAAAGCTCAAAACTATCATCATGGAATAGGGATTATAACTTCTAATTATATACTGTTTGAGACAATATATTCACGCAACCTTTTCAGAAATTTTCTAAATGGGTACCAACAGGCCATGAACTATATTAGGGGCCCAATCTTATAGGGTTCCCAGAGGCTCCTCTACAGATTAGGAAAGATTAAAGAAAACCACTCTACCCAATGGGACTCAGTGCTCAGTCTAGAAGATCCTATTAAGCCATCCCTGTGATGCTTAGTTTTAGTTCTCAGACTGTGGATTTATGTCTCCAGAGATCATAAGCAGGCAAGGTTCTTTGGGTAGATGTGATATCATTTATTAGACCACCTAAATAGTTGGAAAAATTGTTCTTTACAAGCTTTTGGGTACAAACGCCCTTCTTCAGGCACAGGGAGAGTTTGTTGTCTCTACAGATAACAACCTTCTTAACATCAGTATATGGAGATGAGAGATAACAGACCTGATTACCCACCCATCAGCCCTATTGTCTCTCTGCAAGTTGTATACACACAGTCAAGCCCTTCCCTTTCTCTAAAAGTGCGAAGTTTCAAGAAGTTAAATGAATAAAGGATATCAAACAACAAGAATGCACTTTTTGTACAATCTTGTACAAAATGATTGTACAATGATTCTACCGAGGTTTCCTGAACAGTGATTTAAATCAATTTGATTTAAACCAAATCCACCCTGCAATTAACCATAGGTCTTTTCCAACTAAGAACTGTTGTAGGGGACATGCAGCTCTACGCAGCTCTCGGCTGACATTCTCTTGTTCTACCCAGGAGACAGAACTGCAAAATTGGCATTATAAAAATGTACTAACTTTTGCCATTTGAGAATTTTGTCATCAGGACAGCTCCCACCTGTCTATCAGAGGTCAGATTACACATGTACAAGAACCAGAATCTAGAATCTGGCATACAATACCTCAGTATTAAAATGCATACATTTCAATAACATTTTCTTTGAAGATGTTATCTAAATTGAGCATACAGGCTGCATGGCTCTGTACTATACCAAATATGAAAAATTAAAATATATCTATTCTAATTATGTATCAAATATTTTTCAAACAAATTTTAAAAGCACATTAGACAAAGGACACAATCAACAGATAAAGAGTATTTCAAAATTAATTTTATATTTAAAATTAATGCCACCTTCTTATACAAGTGCCACCACCAACTAAATATAAAAAATTATAAGGGCACAATTTGGTCCTGGCCCATGACTAGAATTCTTGCACATACCAGTAATACAATAAGATTTTTTTTCTAGTCCACACAATATTTATTTGCTGTGAGAAAAATATTGATACTGTTTGTAGGGCTAAACAATATCAGTTAAATGCATACTCAATTCAGAACACATTATTTTATGAAAGCAACAGACACACAAGCACCCCTTTTTATATTTCTAATCTTCTACATAAACCTTTATAGGAAAACTCACAACTCTTATTAGTACTAATGTCCAACAGAAAAGTTAAATGGTTCTGTAGCTGTCACAAGTCATTCAGATGGTTACAAATCCATTAATACAAAGGTCAAAATTATTTCAAATAGCTTATACAGTTTACGATATGCTAAAATACCATAGTTACCAGTATTATAACGATAATACTTCCACTGTCAGTTACCTCACAGGGCAAAACAATTACAGATCACAAAACATTTATTCCCTGGGCCTAGAAAACCTAGCACTATTTTTTTTGCAAAGTTTTTCTTTATTTCTGGATTCTGATGTGAAAATTTTTTTAAAAAACTTAAATTTAAATTAGAAATACTTTACTGAGATACACAGTGAACTTGGGGATTTCTCCCAAACTTTCAACAAAATGTATGTTAAATACTGTGCAATAATTATATAATCCATTGTCAGCTTTGACCTAATATAAGCGTAAATAGGAAATAATTTAAGAAAGAAACTATAAAATAAAGCATGATGCAAAACACAAATTTAAAATGACTGAAAATTGAAGTATATATTTCCTACAAAATATAACTTTAGTCTTTTTCTTTGAAGATGTTTGCCTTTCCCATTGATTTTCTTCCTGCTGTTTCTGAATATGGGAAGGTATACCCTGCAGTAAAGAACTTGCTCATTTTGCATTAATACAAGCCATACATACAATTTGCATTTGTGTAATGATTTTGCACAGATAAGAATATAAAGCAATTTTATTGAGAAACAGGTAGCAAGCAGTGTGCTGAATTAATAACATTATGAAACTTCTCTTACCTCCATTTCTGAAGAGTATGAATGCTCCAATTTACCTGCAGAAAAAAAAATCAGGTGGTTTAAAGAAAAGACAACAGCTAGCTCAAAACTAAACATTTAAGTCCCTTGTGTCTATTATCCATTTTATTGAAATGTATAATTATGCAATATAGATACCATATCACCAAGTACATTAGGACTGGCATTTCACATTAAAAGAACAATATTTGTTCCAGTAAAAAAAAAAAAAAAAAAAAAAGATTAAATTTTGTGTTGCAAAATGCAGATTGAAAGGATTTGATTCTCTTCAAAGTAACCTAATTATTTTGTCAAAGTTTTCAATAGGAACGTAAATCTTTCATTTTTATTTTATCATTTTGTCTTTCATGTTATATGAAATGTTTGGCAATCAGCAGAAATCTGAGATCATGCCCCTAAAGGAATTCACATATTCCAAAGTTCTGCATCTCCCTTATTCAAACATGCAGGGACTCCAATTATGTCTCCTCCCCTGATGATAAAGAATATGAGAAACGGATGTAGAGAGAATCTACTATTGGCTATAGTAAACAAAAGCATATTCAATCCAAACATAAAAACAAGGTACATTTACATAGTACTCCATCTTTTCCTTACTTAAGAACTATAAAAAAAACAGCAAATAAAAAATAAAAACACTATTACTTCCCCATTTACTTTTATATTAAGACTTTTGGTCATGCTCAGCTAGTTAATCTAGGCATATAAAATAAAGCAACAGAATCCACCAACATAATGGGAGAAAAAAAAAAATCTTAATCCTTCCTAAGGACATGGAAATTGAATTCAAATCCAGGGTCTCCTTGCCAACTTCCAGAAGCAGCTCAGTGGATCTTAAGAACACTATATAAGTCAGCTTCTTTAAATGCAACTGGATATGGTACAGAACACTTACTACATTAGGACTGTCCACCTGTAAGCAGCCAGGGGCCACACACTCTGCTGGCCACACCAGTGGTAGCTGCACATCGCATCAGCCACAGCAGTGTGAGTCATAGGTTCCCCAGGCACCTAAGGGGTTTCCCCTTAGCTACATCACATGCATTCAGACCCATCTTAAGTTCCCAGCCACAAGCCCTCCCTGGATATACCACACCCTAGACAGCCACTGGGCCATGGGCTGTGCCACACCTCTCTGCCCCATCCTGTCCAACAGGGCAGAAGTAGGAAGCAGAAGCCAGATCAGGGACAGGGAGCCCAGAGCCCCCAACTTCTATTGCAGCCAAAACCACGAAGGGAGTAGCAGCTAGGTACAAGTCTAGGGGCCACATAAAAATAACCCCTTGCAGGTCGCATGCAGCCCACAGGCCACCAATTGGACAGGCGTGTCCCATACCCTCAACTACTTTTCTTATAATCATGCTCAATGCCAAGAATTGAGAAAAAAAACAGATCTGTGACTTCTGCAGAAAGTGTAGGAAAAGAGGAAAACTTCATAATGTCCCATCAGAATTTTCCTACAGTTTTTCCAATAAAAAGGAAAGTCATGGGTTTTGCTTTACTGTATCCCCTAATAACTCACTGCTGTTGCCCCCCAGCTTCTCACAAGTGTATCTCTCCCTGGTGCCATTACTCCTCCTCCTACTGAAGAAACAAAAGGTCCATAACAGAAGGCACTTCTACACAAAGTGCCTGATGAGAACGATAAAACGTGATGGACAGGAATGAAACTTAACTGGCTGAACAAAAACCCAGCCAATCATAGGGCCAAAACAATTTCAAGGACATGGCAGAAGGACAGAATTACAAAGTATGTGCTCTAGGCACTATGCTCCTGAAGCTACAAAGTGCATGCATTTTGTAATCTCTCTGTTGAAGTCAGTGCTGTTCTTGGACATCAGCTTCTCCAAGATCCTTTAACTTGCATGATTTTCAGCTATTTAGGCTGTTGTGCCACTAAAGAGAAAAGAAACAGGAGTGCCTATATGTTACCAACATGACAGTCAATCTCTGTGCATCCTTCATCAGAAAATAGTAGAACCCCACATGATCCCAACACACTCATCCCCCCTTCCCCAATCACAATGACACTCCATTAACAAGGATTGCATCAGTTAAATAGTGCCTAAGTGGGGTTGACTTTTCATTTGCACTCCAAGTAAGACAGTATGTATTATTTAATAATGCTACTTATATACTAATAGTCTCTTATTCACTGGGATCATTACTGCCCTTCATTCTGCGTAACCCATCTAGGAATCCACGGATAGTAAAGGCTTGGCACTGCCAAAACACACTATATTCTACTGTGCATCAACACCAACTTGTCACAAATTCAAAGACATTTTATCAAGCTTTTGAAAAAAAGACCAAGTTAAGATTTCCTGATATTTTTAAACATTTACCAATACTGCACACACTTTAGACCTTCTACCATAAACAGAGGAGGCTTATCAAAAGCATGTCAAGCTGACTTGCTATGGTTAATTTAACAGACATAGAGAAACTGCTTCCTACTTTGCTGATTCAACACCCGTGAAAATAAACTGTGCTCGTTACTGAACTACCGTATTTACCCAAATCCAAGATTACACTAAATTTAACGCAATCCCCCAGTAATTAGATGCTATGCATGGAAAATGTATAGATGTGTTACCATTTACCACGTATAGAAGTTAATCATTGGAGGACCATCTTAAATTCATCTCCACAACCACTGCAGGAGGGAAAGCGGGGGGAGGGGGGAAAGCAGTGGAGACAGGCAGAAGGGGGCATGTATCTTGCACCCTTGTCCCCCTCCAACTAACCTCCCCTTGTGCCTACCCCCCCCACCACAGCCCCAGACCTTTGCCCCCTTTTCTATCTCTACCCCAACAACTTCTGACTCCCACCTGCCCCTGCCCCCACCACTTACCCTTGCTCTGAGGCTGGCAGGCTCCATCCCCACTCCAGCCTGGGACACAGAGCACAGCCTCAGCCTGGCCCCACAGCAGCAGCATGGAACTGGCTCCGCTGCTATGGAGCTGAGCTGGGGCTGTGCTCTGTGCCCCATGCTGGAGTGGGGACTAGGCCTACTGGTGCTGGAGCAAGGGTAAGGGGAGGAGAGGGACTCAGAGGTGAGAGGAGACCAAGGGAAGGGAGGGAGAACAAGGTTGGAGGGGGGTGGGGGCAGAAGCAGCAGTGAAGGACAGGGAAGGGCAGGTGAGGGCCCAAGGCTTCAGGATGGGGATAGACAGGAGTGCAGAGGTGGCAAGCGGGTTACTAGCTGAGGCAGGGAAAACCTCACCTTGCAATGAAGTAAATACAGTTGTTACTTTGCCTATTGAAAAGATTAACCATACCATATTTTCTCACATACCACATGCCCCCAAATGAGATAACACCCTGTTTTTGGGAAGGCAGAAGGAAGAAAAAAAGATCTTTCCAGATTTATGGTCACAAAGAGCAGTGTCAGAGACTAATCCTCAGCTCCCCCTTCCCCCCCCGTCCCTTTCCTACTCAGGAAAAAAGGCACCCCTTTCACAGCTAAAGAGTCAGCAGTTCCTAGCTGCTCAAGCAGTAGCTGAAACGGTAACTGCTTCTGACAAGTGGATACCATGGATGGATCTAGGATTTTTAGAGAGCTAAAAACAGTCTTCAGGGCTGTGAAATAGGAAGAGAGACCACAAGTAGCTAACAGATGGCAAAACTGCTGCAAAAAAACTAGCTTGATTAACAAAACATTAAAACCATTAAAAAGCAGAGATGGTCATCGACACCTGTAGAGTGAAAAGTAATTGGCAGGAATCAGGTAGATTATAATGAGCCATGAAATCAAATTACTCCATACTTCCTGAATAGAAATGCTACTCCTGCTGCCAGCCAGCTGTTTTTAAACTTTGGGTAGAACAGGAACAAAGCAGAGTTTAGCTGCTTCCCCTGGTCCCTGAGCTGCCCCTCCCCCTCCATGCTGCTACTGAAGGAAAGAGAGGGGCAGGGGTGGGGGGAGCAGCAGACATTTTACAGCATCTCCATGCATTTATTCTGGACAGAAAATCAGCTTCTTCACTTAAGATACACACACCCCAATTTTGGAAAGCTAATTTTTAGGAAAAAGTGGGGTATAGTATGCAAGTAAAATATGGTACCAAGTAAGAGTAGGAGACATCCAAATATCATTAAAAAAATTCACCTTCAAATTGAATTGTGTCCAATATAAATTATATGCACAACAGTGTCTTCTAAACTCAAAGGCATAAATAAAGAGTTTCTTAAAAAGACATCTTTTAGATAATGTATTAATCTTGTCACAGGTTAGTATGATTCCAACTGAATCAAGGACTTATAAAAATATTTTATGCTCAAAACACTAATACATACTAAATTATTACATTTAGTATATAAAGAGCACATTCTCACTGGAAAAATCCCTTTGACATGTTTTCTTGTGTTAAGATACAGGATGGTACTGACAGGAGACTTCAATTTTCCAGACACCTACTGGAAGAACAATGCAGCCAGACATAAAATGTCAAGCCAATTTCTAACTTGTGTGGAGGACAACTTTCTGTTCCAGGGAGTGGAGGATACAACTAGGGGATTATCCATCTTGGATCTTATCCTGACCAACAAGGATAACTGGTGGAAGATGTGAAGGTGATAGGTAACTCAGGAGGAACCAATCACGATGCAATAAAATTTGAGATCCTGAGGCAGGAAAAGCATAAGGTCAGCAAAATTAGGACACTAGGTTTCAAAAAAGTAAATTTCATTCAACTCAAGGAGCATGGTGCCTTGGGAGGATAGACTGATGTTTAAAGGCACCATGAAGAAGGACTAGGAGCTTAACAGGCACAGTATTGGAAGCCCAACAAGAAACTGTCTCAAGACAATGGAAGCACAAGAAGAATGACAAGAGACCAATGTGGCTGTCCAAGGAACTTCTAAAATACCACAGATGCAACAGGAAGGCATACAGACAATGGAGGAATGGGCAGGTCACCAAGGACATCTACCAAGAAATGCGAAGAACCTGCAGGGACAAAATCAAGAAGTCAAAGATAAAGTATGAGCTGCAACTGGCAAAGGAGGTTAAGAACAGCAAGAAAAAATTCTACAAGTATGTTGGCCAGAAAAGAAGTTACCAAGGAAGTTGTGGGTCCGCCATTAACAAGCCTGAGAGAACTCCTAATCCAAAATACAAAGCAGATGGAACTATTCAACAGCTACTCTGCCTCAGTCTTCTCAAAAAATTAGGTTGCAGTCAGACATCTAATAGGGATTATCTGGATAGGGAAGGGGACAAACTGAGGGAGGAGATAACAAAAGAGATATCCAGAACACTTTAGTTGGGTCTGAATGAATTCAAGTCAGCAAGGCGAATGAGCTTCATCCCAGGGTCCTGAAGGAACTGGCAGAGGAGATCTCAGAGTCCTTGGCCATCTCCCATATACACACAGTGTCCCTTCTTTTAAAAAAAAAAAAAAAAAGGCAAGAAGGAGGACCCTAGGAACTTATGAACTGGTTAGCCTCACCTCAATACCTGGAAAGTTACTGGACCATATCCTAAGGAAGGCCATTTTTAAGCATTTGGAGAAGGAAAGGCTGATCACAAGGAGTCAGCATGGCTTTATAAGAAACAAATCATGTCAAACAAACCAGATCTCCTTCTTTGACAAAGTTAGTACTTGGGTGGATGAAGGGAATGGTATAGATATGGATTCAGCAAGGCTTGTGACAAGGTCCCACACGACCGTCTCATAAACAAATTGGAGAAATATGGGCTGGATAAAACTACTACAAAGCAGACAGATAACTGGCTCAATAGCTGTAAGCAAAGGGTAATTATTAACGGGTCCATGTCAGAATGGCACGAGGTTTCAGGTGGAACTCAACAGGGAACTGTCCTACGCCCAATGCAGTTCAATACATTTATAAATATTTGGACGCTGGCACAGAAATATTCTTGAGCAAGTCTGTAGATGATACAAAACTGGGAAGGACTGTAAACACATTGGAGGATGCAAGCACAATTCAGAAGCATCTCCACAGACTGGAAAGTTGGGCTAGAGGTAACAGGATGAATTTCAGTTCAAACAAATGCAAGGTGCTACACCTCTGAAGGAATAATCAAAAACACAAATACAAAATGGGGGACACCTGGCTGGATAGCAGCTGTATGGAAAAGGACTTGGGAGTCTTGGTAGACCACAGACTCAGTATAAGTCTGCAGTGCAATGCAGGCACAAAAAAGGCAAATGCAGTTTTGGGCTGCATCAGTAGAAGCACTAGGTCCAAGAAAGAAGGTGACAGTGCCTCTCTACTTGGCACTTTAGGCCTCATCTGAAGGACTTTGTGCAGTCCTGAGCTCCACCTTTTAAAAAGGATGTAGAGAAATTGGAGAAGGCAAGAAAGATGACCAAGGGCTTGGAAAGCAGGTCATGTGAGGAGAGGCTGAAGGACACAGGGATGATCAGCTTGTGGAAACGGTGCTTAAGAGGGGATATGATATCAGTCTTCAAATACTTGAAGGGCTGCCAATAAAAAGAGAGAGAGAGAAAGCACCTTTTTTCTCTTCCTGCAGAGAGGAGAATGCAGACCAATAGCTTGAAGCTGCAGCAAAGTGAATTTAATTAGATATCTGGAAAAACTTTGTCACTGTTAGAATAAATCAGTGCAAGAGACTGCCTAGGGAAGTTGCGGACTCTATCACTCGAGGAGTTCAAGAAGAGGTTGCTACTGGTTGGGGATGATCTATGCATAGCTATGCCTATGTTCTACCATGGGTATTTCCCATGCTTCTCGGCCTTACTGGTTGCTCCCACCCATCCCCCATTTTCTGCTACTTGTGTCGGGGTGTTTTTAAGCCTGCTCTGAGGCATTGGGTGCTGGCTACATCCAAGGCTGAGGACTTCAACTGGGATGTGCTGATTCTCCTGCGAGGAGCAAAGCCAGAAGTTCCTGGCATTAGGGTCTTGACCCTCTGCTCAGGGTCAAACCAATCACCATATTTGGGGTCAGGAAGCAATTTTACGCCATGGTCAGGTTTACGTTGCATCAGGGTTGAGGGTAGTCTTATGTAGAGTTTAGATCAACAGTTCCCAGTACAGTGCCCATGGGTACCATGGCAGCCCACGAGGTTTATTCAGGTGCCCACACGCATTTTCACGTTTAGTAAAAATCATTATTCCAACAAAAAACGCTGTCACTGCAAATTCAACTCAGAACAGCAACACCTTGAAATTTTTTTCACAGGCTATACACAACGGCCACCAAAATGAGACTGAGTCAGTCTGACTGACGCAGTGACACTTCCTATTCCCTCCCCAAGTGAAACCACACACACACACATATCCAGGAGTTACCTTGAGTCAGCCACGAGAACCAACTGGCTAAATTCATATTGGTGCTCGCTGCTTTTTCTTTTAAATTCGAATGTGCCCTTGGACACACAAACGTTGGGAACCCCTGGTTTAGGTTATGGTGGTATGAGATGGTTTGGATGGGGATGATCCTGCCTCAGGCAGGGGCTCAGCATAGATGACCTCTTCCAGCCTTACTTCTCTATAACTCTATATCATTTAACATTGAATTTTATTAAAGTTACACAGTATTTTGCACACACTCAAGTAATAAGTATCCAAAGCAAATATTCATCCCCAAAATCCTGAAAAAGGAAGATCTATCCATAAAGATGCTTTTGAAAAAAAAAATGCTTTCACAACAGAAAAAAAGGAATTTTTAAATGTATAAAACTAAGTCATACACATTAGTTCAGAAGATAGGAGACCACAGGACTGGAAGGGGTGTCCTGGTCCATTCACCCAGTATGCAGCTTTTGCAGGCATCTTTTACTCAAGGAATCCTCAAAATCACCACTTCCAACTCTCACACACAGCTACAAGGCACAATTCCTAAAACACAAAAACCAGCATCTAACATGCCATAGATAAAAGCAGAAGAGACAAAGGCAATGGGAGATCCATGGGGTTGAGAATGCAATCCCTCTTAGCTGTGCTGCCCATACACAGCAAGCTCTCAGCTCACCAACTTATCAGCACAGCTCTGGAGTCCAGGGGGGTGTGAATGCTGCCACCACTTTCCCCCGCTCTCTATCCCGTTTCCCACTGCTGAATTCAAGAAAACAATAAAAACAGGAAATAAAGACATTTACAAGGATACAACCTGCACAGTACATAGAAGAGCTTCTTATTCTTTTTCTTTATTCAAATTTAAGAGCCAAGCCATCTATATGCCCTATATTCAAAGGAACATAGTATGGGCTCAGAAGATCCTCAGCCAGTCCGTCATTCTCAACCTTTCTGGATGAGGCACCCCTTCACCGGACACTAAGCACCCCTCCATAACTTTTGTGAACTGAGCAGCACCCAAATTCAAAAACTAATGTATATATTACTTGACAGGAGCCAGGAAACAGGGATAGGGGATTGTCTAGGCAGGGCAAAGCCTGAGCCTATTCTTATTGCTTCACACCTCATTTATCTCCTCAGACCTCACAGCACCCTCCAAGAAATCTGGCTGCATCCCAGGGTGCCCCAACCTCTTTGTTAAGAATGACTGTGCTGGACAAAAGGACCACAACCCACACTACAGAGGAAGCAGAAAAAAAAAGTCTACAGTCCTTGCCAATCTGATCTTTCTGGCAAGCAGTATGATCCAGAACAGAAAAGCAAGATCATCTAGCTAGAAACCTCTGGGTTTTCTGAGTGCTAGCAGGAGCATCAGCTCACCTTAGTCAAAAACTCCCCAAAACACAGAAGTGAGTAGCATCCATGATGTTGGTGAAAGGAATATTTTTCCTGAGTTCTGAAGCACAAAATTAGCAGTCACCCACTATACCTGAGAGTTCCTTTGCCCCAAGATGGGAATTGCAAATACGTGATTGCATATATTACACAAAGATTGTTGAGCCGGAGCTCCTTGTCCTATGACATCCCTTACACAGCTCAATCTCAAAAGGATTTAGGTATTTTCAACTGCCATGAACTCAGTATATTTTGCATCAACTCCCTCATGATCCAATGCAACAGATCTCCAAAATTACTTAAACTCTCCCAACTCAAGAAACATGTCTCATTCACTATGAGATTTTCCAAACAGTCATGGTTTTGTTGTAATTTATAACAATTGCAAAACTTCTCCATTTCCACTCTAACCCACTTAGCTACCTCGGTTCATTCAAATTATTCTGAATTTTTATCTCCTTTCCAACATTGTACGGCTACAACTGAATCCTGATGTGTTATCAAACAAATGTTACCTCATTTAGAAGAGACGCCATATTAGAAAATTTTACTTAGACTTTTGTAAAGGTAACAATTTTTCTTCCCAGAGAACTTAATCATGTTATCCTATGTAATTATTTATCCCATCAATAAGCTACAGAGGAGGTCATCCCTGAATCGAGGGATTGCTGATGATGTCAAATTCTTATGGTATTTAATCATATGGTACTGTACTAACTAGTCACTTGTCTTTGTCCTGAATTCCTGCAATACACAAATATTCTGTCTTCGATAACCATGGAATCCTTCCTGTGTTCCACAGCTCCTTGACATCCCATGTGCTTCATAAGGTTTCCTAGGGATCAAGTAAATTTTGTTTATAACTTAAATTCTCACTCTCTCAGGCAAATTCTGTTAGGCATACATCTCCAGGCAAAAATAAATAAATAAAGGGTGGGGGGAGGGAGACCTAGTTTTCTGTATATATGAAAGCTTTCCTGTGCTATGCTCCTAAATTAATAAGATTAATTCCTACCCAATTTACACCCAGGATGTTCTATTCCTCTCACCTCACTTCTCCACTACTGCAAAATCTGTCTCTCTGGCCTTGACAAATGTCAAACTTACCCTGCTGGTATCCTTTCAGAATCTTACTGCAAACTGTCTCTTTGATGCATGTCCACTAGCTTCTCCTTTGCCCTACCATCAGCCCATCACTTCCACTTTCCAACCTGAACAGCCTATGTCTACTCTACTTTCCACCCTGCATTCAGTATTAAGTGGTTGAATCCGAAATTAAATGCCATACATGTCATTTAGTCCCTACTTGTCTTACAAAATCCTCCTAAAAACTCTATACTTTTCCATGATGCCTCCAAAATACTTGACACTGGTGTGTACTCATCATGACAACTAGTATTCTCACTGTTATTTTGTACTCCCTCACCTATTCATCTTCTATCCTGTTTTAGTCTTAGATCTCAAGCTTTTTTGGGCAAAGGCTATTTTTTCGCATTTGCACATCTATTACAATGAGCTCTTGATCTAAGACGAGGGCTCCCACATGAGACAGTAATACAACAGTAACTCCAGCACAGTTTTTCTATTTACTACAGGTTTTTTTTGCTGTTGGTTTGTTTGTTTTTTTAGAGGTGCACTGATACATCAATCTATATTATATCGGCACTGATAAAAAGGAAAGAGAAAGGCCGCAAATGGATTTAGACAGACTACAAAAGTGGGCAGATGAGAGTAGGCTGGGGTTCAACATAGACAAATGCAGGGTGCTGCACCTTGGGAGAAGGAATCCACAACATACATACAGGCTGGGGAGTTCCACCCTTGAAAGCACAGAGACAAGACGAACATGAGCCACCAATGCCAGACCGCAGCCAGCAAGGCCAACCATACCTTGTCATGTATCCAAAGATGCATCTCAAGACAGTCCAGAGAGGCGATACTCCCCCTCTATGCAACTTTGGTCAGGCCACAGTTGTAGTACTGCGTCCAGTGCTGGGCACTGCACTTTAAAAAGGATGCGGCCAGCCTGGAGAAGGTTCAGACGAGGGCCACCCACTTGGTAAGAGGGCAGCAGGACACGGCCTATGAGGAGAGACCGAGGGACCTGAACCTGTTCAGCCTCAGCAAGAGGAGGCTGAGGGGGAACCTGGTAGCTGCCTACAAACTCATCAGGGGAGATCAACAGCAAATAGGTGACAAGGAACAATGGTAATAAGCTGATGGAGAACAGGTTTAGGTTAGAGATCAGAAGGCAATTTTTTACAGTTAGGGTGGCCAAAATCTGGAACCAGCTTCGCAGGGAACTGGTCCTCACCCCTACCTTGGCAAATTCAAGAGGAGGTGTCACCTGTCTGGGGTCTTGCGAACCCAGCATTCATTCCTGCCTGTGGTAGAGGGTCAGGCTAGATGATCTGTTCAGGTCCCTCCTGACCCTAGCAACTATGAAACTATGAAAATTGATATTATTGATAATCAGCTTTTTTGGCTGATAATGTCACCAATAAAGACTGCATGCCTGTGCGCAGCCACAGCAATCACATAGCCACCCCGGCAACTTGGAGGGCAGCATCTGGCTGGTAGGTCTGTTGGAATGAAAGGGCAGAGGCAAGGGAAGGGGCATGGTGGGGGGGCAGATTGAGGCCCCCACGATGAGGGAGGGAGTAGGGCAGGCGCTGCCCAGCAGGCAGGGAACAGGACAGAGCTAC
>NW_017728992.1:87481409-87483185 GCF_001723915.1 Gavialis gangeticus | reverse complement strand
CAGAGGCAAGGGAAGGGGCATGGTGGGGGGGCAGATTGAGGCCCCCACGATGAGGGAGGGAGTAGGGCAGGCGCTGCCCAGCAGGCAGGGAACAGGACAGAGCTACAAGCGCCTGGTCCAAGGAGTGTGGGGAGGGAGGGAGGAAGGGGAGGTTCCCGCCGCTGCATGCACCCCCAGAGCAGGCATACACTCTGTATGCAGAGCAAGAGCGTGCTGCCGCTGCAGGCTGGGACTGGGGCTGTATCAGACTCTTCCCAGTGGGGAGGGAGGGGGGGGTTGGGTCAGGGCTGCACTCAGCACAGGCAGCGGCAGTGCTGGGACTGGGGCTACAGGGTGGGTCCCTCCTTAACCCCCCCTCCCAACACTGCCACTGCCCAGCCCCACTCTCCCCTCATCAGGGAGAGCCCAGCACCAGCTCCAACCCCAACCTGAAGAAGCAACCCTTAGCCCCACACACAGATCTGGGGGGCACATACCCTCTATGCCTGCCCCAGGGATGTGCACAGCAGTGAGAGCTGTGTCTACCCCCACCTCCCTGGATGAGCCACTTGCAGCTCCATCCCGCACCCTGCCCCAGCCCCACTCCTCCCTCAGTGTGGGGGCCTCAATCTGCTCCCCCCACCATCAACAGACTTACCAGCCGGATGCTGCTCTCCAAGCTGCCGGGCTGCATATCGGCAATCAGATCAGTACTGGCCAATATGGCTCATTAATAATCAGCCATCAGTACTGGCCCAAAAATCTTTATTGGTACACCCCTAGTTTTTTTTCCTCATTTTTATTGCATTTGAATTGGGAATTCTTGGGCAAAATCATATTAAATAATACCAAGTGTAATTTTGAAGTTATGATAAACCAACAATTTCTGACTCTCACAATTTCTTTCAGTATATCTTTTCTTTACACTTAAGACTGTTTTTTGCCCTTTGTGTGCTTCGTCTTGACCTTGTCTGTAAACTAGATTGCTTACTATTTAACTCTCATTCCCTCACCAATTACCCACTGCATTTTGGTTACATATGCTGGTGCAAATATATTTCACGGTCACCCTTATTTTGGTCAATCTTCTTGCATCTATAATTTTACAAATGCCAGTTGGATTCTCTTCCTGAGCCTGGGGTTTCCTCCTCTGTTTATTTGTCCTCTCTCCTTCCTTGTTGATGCCAGGAATCATAACCATTGGTGTTTGTGCATGGGATACAAACTTGAGAACAGGATGCAACACTGTAAACTAGGACTGGACCCCTTCCAGCTTACCACCCATATCAGCACAACCACATCAGCAGTCAATAACCAAGAATAAACAAGATGCAAACGTGACACCTCTCTCACCATTTAACAAAATAAGCAAATAGGAATAAAGTCATTATTAAGCACTTTCCCGCCATCTTTCACTTCTGGCTAGTGTCTGCTGCATTCTCTCCCTACATCCCTAAAAATCATGTTTGTAACTCTTACCAATTCTATCACTGTATGAAGGACTACTATAGGACAAAGCTAATGGATACCAAACTTTGCTATCTATAAACAGTAATAAGCTGTATCTCTGGATACATTACAGTATAAATTTAAAGTCAGAAATAGTGAAATGTTAATTTATGCTTCAATGATTCATTTTTCTTAATACACTTTTAAACATTAAAGCAGCAATAATTTTTTAACTAAAAGAGTAAATTTAAGACCATTCTGATCCACTCTCTTTCAAAGGGTTAACAATGTTGTAGCAAAATGCCTTCATACAAATTTGTCTTTTGTTTAAAAAAAAAAAAAAAAAAA
>NW_017728992.1:87480530-87481178 GCF_001723915.1 Gavialis gangeticus | reverse complement strand
AAAAAAAAAAAAAAAAAAATCAATATTTTTATCATATTTTTATCAGCAAAGTTTTCGGAATCCTGATGGATGAAAAGTATTTCTCATAATGTATGACCTAAACCTGAAATTTATAAGGCCTAAAACAGTCCCCTGTGATCTCCAGGCACACAAAGGACACACAAAACACTGAAGCTGACAGAAGAGAAACCTTTCTTTAATAGTATGCTTCACCCTCATCTTGGGGAGACTCCAAAAGCTGCTCCGCAGTTAAATCCTGTGATCTTTTTGGGAGACAGCCAGAAAGCAGTCACTCTATGCATAACGCCTCTGAACCAGTGGCAGATTTCCAGGACAAAAATCTGCATAGTAGTGAATTCTGGTAAAAAGAACAACCCCACCCCCACCCCCCCAACACACCAAGCAGTAATTCTCCTCTTTGCATTCCGCTCAAGTGCTGGAGGACTGGAAAACAGCAGCCAGGGACAACACTCTTCCATACGAAAGAACACATTCTCTGTAGGAGAAGAGAGGGCAAGAAAACTCTGTAAACGTGCCCGTCCTCATGCTTGACTGCTATAGACTGGTCTTGTTAAACGTTTAAACGTTCATATATTGATAACTGGTAATACCTTACCAGTTATTGTTTAACAGGAGCAGTCCTGTGGG
>NW_017728992.1:87473452-87480183 GCF_001723915.1 Gavialis gangeticus | reverse complement strand
GGGGAGGGAGGAACAAGTGGACAGGAAGAGATGCGGTGCCTCTGAAGGCAGTGGGGTAAAGCAGGAGGGAAGGAGAGAGAGCAGCGAGGAGGAGGGGAAGGGGGATTAGTACCTAGTACTACATGGATGCAGCGGGGCAGCTGCAAGGGGCCTGATCCTTCCTATGGCAATGCAGCCCCAGCCCCCTCCCCACCATCCACCCCAAGGCACACATGTACCTGCCACTGGCAATGAACCGGGCTGAGGCTCCACAAACCCTGGGGCAGCTTCTTGCAGCCTCCTAGTCACCTGCCACAGTTATCAGGCCCAGGCAGGCCCCTGCCACCCATCACAGCTCACAGCAGGGAGGCTGCAGGCAGCTGCACCAGGGTCCACAGAGCCCTCAGCCTGGCTCGTTGCCAGCAGCGGATGCACATGCACCTCAGGCCGGATGGTGGGGAAGGGGCCTGGACTGCGCTGCCACAAGTAGGACTGGGCCCTTTGTAGTTTCCCCACCATCCACCCCGAGGTGCGTGTGCACCTGCCACCACCAAGTCGGGCTGGGGCTTTGCAGACCCAGTGCAGCTGGTTCACCAGTGACAGCAGCAGGCGAGGGGCTTGTCCTGCCTTCTGCTGCCACCCTCGGCTTCACAGGGATTGTGGCAGGGCTCACTACTGCTGCCTGCAGCCAGGCCCACCCCCAGGCAGCGACCTGCCTGCAGCAGCAGTGGATAAGGGGCTTTTCCAATTTGCTGCTGCTGCCAATGCACAGCTATCTAGGGGCCGGGGCCGGCTGTAGGCGGCAGCAGCAGCAGCAAGACCTGCCAACTGAAGCAGTAATGGGTGAGGGGCTTTCCCAGTCAGTTGCTGCCCCGGAGAACAAGTGAATGCAGGCAGAGGCTGGTCCCTGGTAGACTCATGTTATCACTGATCAGTTATCCCTCTAAGCCATAACTTTAAGGGAGTTTAAACGGGTACTTAACCAGTACTTAGGGTACTCATCAGTATTTAGATCCCTAATTTGGATCTCACCCTGAGTGTATATAGGAAACTGCAAGCTTCCAGAGTACATTTTTCCATCCCAAAGCTCGTCTCATAGGCATGGAACATGTAGCCAAGATTTTTAATAGCTAGAACTTGCTGGTTGCCTATGACAACAATTTACTTTTGAGAAGCAGTCTTATTTATGCTGAATATATTACTAGACATTCAGCATCAGTTTCTGTGCAGTTTTATTATTCATGCTACTGTCACCTGAACTTAACTACTTGAGATTTTAAAAATATCCAAGAACTGGTGTTTTACAACAGCATTTATAAGTAGCAAATCACATCCCTATACCAAAATGTTTTATTTCAGAGGTTTTGCTGGCACTGTATCCAGTGCTGCATTCTAGGTAAAGATAAACTGTAAACAAGGAAGGAGAGGACAAGGGTAAAACACCATTTAGGTTAAACATATTCTGCACTTGGGTCTACAATTTTGCCTTGAACTACACTCAAGGATAGTTAGGACAGATATGCATCTGTGGTATTTACATGCCAGATAGTCATTAAGATTCATACCAGGTGACCAGTAATTCTGTTCTTTGTTTCTTCTAAATTCATTTATTCATATTTAATGCTTTTTCTGTTTATTTCTTCCTACTCTTCAGCTCTGGCTAAATGAAGAGATTTGCAACACATTTGGAAAACAAGTACTTTGCAGTCATCTCTGAAGCAAATTCTACAATACTGCTGCAGCTCAGCAGTTCCTGTTGCATTAGCATGAGTTACCCTGACAGGCATGACTGATCGCATCCTCCTTCACAATCCCGAACAAAGCCTGAATGTTCACTACCCAAAGATACCATTCTCAGGGAAATCCTTTATTTGCCCATACACACAGGATTCTGTTGTTTACAAAAAAAAGAAACCAACACCCAGTATTTGGTTCTTTTGATTAATAAAACCATCAACCTAGTCATGTATGTTCTTGCAAAAAAAAAAAAAATTAAAATGACCTGATTTTACAGATCAGTTCCAACATTTCATTCCTTAACATAATTATTTCACTAAAAAACTAGTGAACAGTTTTAAAGTATGAGATTTGAACATAGGATATGAAAAGTATTAATTAAAGACAATAATCAGATAGGTCCATACTTCTCCAAATAAAATAATGTACTATATTAAAATGAATTTGGACTAATAGGCAATGTGCACTACAGATGTAAAGATGAATACAGTAGAGCCTTAGTTCTGAATACTGGGTTGTATTAATAACCGTGGTACTTGCAAATACAGGGAAGTGATTCTTCTGCTCTATTGTGCACTGATAAGGCCTCACCTGGAGTAATATATCGTTTTGGACCCCACACTTCAAGAAAGATGTGGACAGATTGGTAAGAGTTCAGAGGAGAGTGACAAAAAATATTTGAAGCTGTAAAGTATGACTTACAAGGACAGGCTGAAAGAACAAGGGTTATTTATTCCAGGGAAGAGAAGAAGATGGGGAATTTTCTCTGTGGCTGCAAGAGACAGGACTAGGATCAATGCACTCAAACTGCAGCAGAGGAAATTGAGGTTGGAAATTAGGAGGAACTTTCTGACCATGAAGGTTGTGAAACATTGGAACAGGCTACCTAAGAAGCTGTGGAATCTCCACCCCCACAAATTTCCAAAAGCAGGTTAGACAGACAGTTGGCTAGGATGGTTCAGTCAAGAAAGATCCTGCCTTGAGCAGAGGACTGGACTAGATGACTTTGTGAGATCCCTTCCAGCCCTGCTTTCCCATGATCCCATATCCCTACCTTTATCTACCCCAAATCCAGTGGGAAATCTCTTAAAAATACATTTCTAAAAAATACTAAATCATTAATAGGATATGCAAATAAAATTAAAAACAAACACCTGAGTATCACTTTCTTTTTTCACCCGAGAAGGCCTAAATTCAAATTTGTGTTTCTGCAAAGGCTGATGGCCTCCGATACACAAAACTGCATGATAGGGAGCACTTGGACTAATCTAAAATTCATACAGCGCAATAGAAAGGCTTCTGGTGATGTCACTGAGCTATAAATCATATCCTTTATTCACATTTTGAGACACACAGTCATGAAGTAGTCAGAAACAGAATGAGCTAAGTCTTGCCCTATATGCCAAAACTATTTTAATTTATTTTGTAAAATATTCTGTATCCTATTAATGACAAACAGCTGTTAACGAAGATCCCATTTGCAATAGGAAGCTGGTTTGTAAAAATACTGTCAAATTCTAAAGAATCTGAGCTTTTATTCAAGAAGTGGTAAATTTCTGAGCCTTATGCTTTTAAGAATAACCTTCCAAATCTGTCTTCTTAAGTCTGCAGACAAACAGCTCCAGTGCCTCTGTTACTGTTCATTACTTTCCATGCCACAAGAAGAGTGAAGCTAGGAGACTTGTGAATTTTCATTGCTAATAATCAGAAAAGTATGAACAGCAATGGAACACACCATGGCAGGGGTCAATAACCTGTGGAGCCATTTGATCCAGCTGTGGACACGGGGCTTCAGCACAGGACTTTACCCTGCTGCAAAGCTGGCTGCCAGTGCTCTTCCCATGTGACTGCAGGGAAAAGCAGTGGTGGTAGTGACTGGGTCCTAGCACTATCCTTCCACCTACCTGACTCTGCCCCAAATGGGGTCAATTCAAGCTGAAGCCTTAAAAGGTTGCTAACCATTGGAATAGAACATTTTGTCTTTGTATTGCTGATGCTTCTGAAAGCTATGGGGCACAAGCAGCAGTCTATCAAGCTGGGTACCTGAAAACAAAGCCTCAAGAAAGAACATCCACACACTCACTCTCTCTCTCTTTTACACAATTCAGAAAGGTGAGTGAAGGGCATATTTTATGAAACCACCACAGAAACATATAGCTTTGTGGAGGGGAGAAACAGAAACAGGACATATTGCTTTTTTTCAAATTGAGCAGACTCCTGCCAGGTGATCTAATGGCACAATTAAGGCATTGCAGCATCCCAGACACACTTACAGCTGCCCCAAGTAACCCAGCTGTAAATGGGTGCCTAGTTCAGGCAGGGACTGAAGGATGACCAAACATGGTGCTAGCCACTTCGTTCCTTTCTGTACCACTGACTAAATAAAACAATAAAACTTAACTAATTACACTATCTCCCCTGGCTAACAGTTCTCACAGCACCTTGGGAAGCACGGGCACCTCGGGGCGAAGAGCGGGGCAGCGCAGCCCGCCCCAAGGTGCCCGTGCAGTTGCTGCCAGCACAGAGCTGATGCTGGAGCTGTGGAGCCCAGCACAGCTGTTTGCAGCCTGCCCCCTGCTTGCTTGGTGCAGCTGCCCAGAGCCCAGGCTGGCTACAAACAGCTGCGTTGGGCTCTGGAAGCCTGCCATTACCTCTGTGATGGAAGAAGGGGAGAGACCGGGGCTGCGCTGCCTCAAGCCCCTCCCTCACCACCCACTCCAATGCAATGCGTAGGTGCACACACCTGTGCGAAGCCCAGCACAGCTGTTTGGAGCCTCCCAACTGCAGCCAGCCGGGAGTCCAGGCTGCTCCCAGCAGCTCCCCAGAGCCGGGGTAGCTGCTGACAGCCAGAGAACCCAGGCTGGGGGGCAGTAGGGGTGGGAGGCACAGGTCAGCAGGGGCACAAGCAGGGCATCCTGCCATGTACCCCTTGCCCTCATTTTGTTTTTCTGCCATGCTGGCACTCCAGCACCTTCCGAGGTAGGCATTGTGGTGTTTTTCAGTACTCCAGCCAAAAAACATTGCCTACCCTGCCTTAGACCAACACAGCTCCAACCTACACCCCTGAAAACGAAGAGCTAGCATTTTCTGAGGGGTGCCTGAAGTCTAATGAAGTTAAGAACCACTGATTTAGATCTTAGGTTTCAGAGAAGTTTTTGTTTTTGTTTTTTTTTAATTAGAGACTATGATAAAAGACAGAGCTACTAAGCAGGTCTAGGAACAGACTTCTAGTAGGGATCCCCAAGTATCTTCCCTTTTTCCATTATATAGCAAGGAGAAGCACTGACTTTTTCATGGACCACCTAAAAATTGCTGAGGGTCTCGGCAGACCACTTAATAAACTTTTTTTTGTTCTACAAATCAAAGCACACAACTCATATTTTAACATCAGTAGTCTTACCTTACAAGTACAGATATTCTTGATAGTTCTGTAACCTTTCTGCAGACCCCCTGAATGGAGCTTGTGGACCAGTGGTGGTCCGCAAACCACAGTTTCAGAACCTGTCTTAGACTATCCTGTCCACCCGCCATTTTACTCCAATCCTTGGCTGCCAGCTGTATACTAAGAGTCCCAAGAACTAAGCCCAGGTAGCTAACTTGAATCAACAAAGGAAGTAGCCACAAAACACATGGAGAAAAGGAATACATTGCAAAAAAAAACCCCAAAAAACTTGTAAAGAAAAAAAAGAAAAACAAATCTAGAATAACATTAAGAGTAAGGACAATGTATGTAGGACAGTACACAGATGACACATGCTAAATTGCTTAAGATGACTTGTGCAGGCAAGGCCAGCCACATTCAACACAAGCTAAATCTGATGGGTTAAAGTCAAAAGTCGCTTTCAGCATCCACTGTGCAACACAGGAGCCTGGGCAAGACGGACCTATGGTCTGATCCAGCCGGTGGTAATTAATATATTCTTACAAGAGGACCAGAGCTTTAGACCATACTTTGAATCCTACTTTAGACAATGCTATATTGAAGAAAATACAAGCAGACACACTATGATAACAAAAAAAAGCAAAGCCATGAAAGAAAGAAGCAAGGGGAAAAGCAAAAGATATAGAAGTGACCCATTTGGAAAAGAAAAGCTATTGCTGAAAACATCTCCAGGAAATGGAGTGCACCTCAAACAACGCCGATTTGAGATCCCTGGGGCACAAGGAAGGTGTGGCCAAGCAGGCATTTCCCTCCTTGCCAGCAGCTGCTGTACGCAGTTTTTCTCCCCATGGCATCCTCCCACGCTTCCCTGCACAGCATCTCACAGCACTTTTCAGGGGTCATCTCCTTTCTGCTTCTCTAAACAATACCCAAGAATTACGGCATGCCTGCCATACTGTATATGTGGGTCTCAGCACAAGCCTTTCTTCCTTCCAGCCCAGATGACTGTCAGGCTGTGCCAGTGGTTTATTTTTTCCAGGCAGACATGCAATGACAAGCCTCCGTCAATTCCAGTGCCGCGCTGCGTATCCAAACGCTCAGTCTCCCTACTGGAAAGACTCCTGTATCTAGGGGACTTTGAGCACCAACACCCAACCCTTCCTAAAACCCTGGGGGATGGGGGGGCACTGCGCCAGTGCCTGGTACCCTAGAGGATGCCATTACTGGGGAGGTGGGCTTTCTTTTCATTCCCCTGCTGCCGGCTCCAGGTTTTAGAGCAATACCATTCATTTCGCTATTAATAAACACAGGATGCATTACTGAGCTGATGTTCCCTGGGTCCAGCCTGCAAAGCGATGGGATTACACGCTTTGGGGGGCAGGGGTTGTTTCTGGAGGGAGCAAGCTCCCTCCCCCGCCCGGCCCGAGGGGCTGCTCGGGGCCGGGGGGATCAGAGGCCGGCGGGGAGGGCGCCGCGGCGCAGACAAAGAGGCGACATCGCGCCCCCCGGCGCCCGCCCGCCTTTGTGTGCCTCCCTCGGCCGCGCGGGCGGGACCTACCGCTGCCTGCAGCCGGCTCCAGGCTCACGGCGCCGTCCCTCCAGATGCGGAGCTGGGCGGGCGCCTGCAGGCGGG
>NW_017728992.1:87468075-87473251 GCF_001723915.1 Gavialis gangeticus | reverse complement strand
AGCAACGCGCCGCCTCTACCGCCCTCTGGCGGCCGTCGGGGCTGCGGTGGCCACACTGCGGAAGCTACACACCCCCCTTACACACACCCCCCCCGTTACACCCCTCACAACCCTCTTACACACACAACACCCTTACACACCTCTACTCTCCTTACACACACCCCTTACGCATACACTTACCCGTTACACACCCCTTTATACACCTCCACACCCCTTACACACATACTCCTTGCACCCCCACACCTTCCACACACCCCTTACCCCCCACACCCCTTACATACACACACACACACCCTGACATACGTACCCCCACCCCCTAACACCTCCCGCCCCACGACCAGAGGTGCTGAGTGATGGGGCCCGGGCCCCCTGGGGAAGGGGCTGTCCTCTGAAACGCACAAAGGAAAAAAGGAATTTGAATTGCTCTGTAGACAACACTGGCAAGATTCAAGAGAGGAGAGAAGCATCCAAAACAGAACTGCTCTGCAAACGTCTCAGGCTGGATGACAGACTTTGACTTCCCACTTTTCAGCATGTCCTCTGATCCTGCCATGTAGGAAGGCCACTCCTCCAACCAGCACTGAATAACTCATGCTTAAATTTCCCAAACGTCTTGGGAAGAGCTGTCACAGAGGTCCAGTGTGACATGACTTACACCAGCAGCTGCTTTTGTCTGGTGGGGCTCCTGCTTCAGAGATTTTTACTTTCAAAAAGGGGTGGTGGGAGAGCTTAGTTACAACAATAACTTTCAAGAAGTAACCCTAAAAGTACTTCAGGCAATAATGTGCACTGATTTTGCAGACAATGCAAGTGTCTAGTGTGAAATCCTCCCATTCATGTTAATGGGATATTAAATAATTTAAATTAATCCACCTAGATAACTATTTAATTGTTAAATAAAGCACACAAAATGGGCAAAATGTGAGGATCTGCATAATGTACAGTTTCAGTGTCAAGACCAGGCAGAACTTGATTTGAGAACAGAGCTATCCTTGGCGAACTATCACTTTTTTCCCTCCAACTCTGCATGTATTGTATATAATCCTCCCTGCTAAAACACAAAGTAAAATATTTTATAGACAAGAGTGTAGGCTGTAGCCGTATTGATATAAGGACATAGGCAGACAAGGATCTTTGGGTAAATCTGATATCATTTATTAGACCAACTAAATAGTTGGAAAAATTGTTCTTAGCAAGCTTTCAGGTTTAAAAACCCTTCATCAGGCTGAGGAACCAACTGCAGATGCTCTCTCAGCCTGACAAGGAGTTTTTAAACCCAAAAGCTTGCTAAGAATCTTTTTTCCAATTATTTAGTTGGTCTAATAAAAGGTATCAGATTTACCCAAAGAACCTCGTCTGCCTTTACAGACAGGATGCTTATCACTTCTAGTCCAGTAATCCGCCACTACAGAACAGTTCCCTCAAACAGACAAGTATTAGGTTTAAACTTACCTTGAAAGTTGAAGATCTCCCCCTTGTGGAAAGGCAGAATTAGATATTATGTATAATATAAAATGTAAATATAATAACAATTCTAGAGTTACAGCACATATACTGGAAGGGTATCAAAAATGGCATAGATGTAATGTGAGATTTCTAAACTGTTATCCAGAATCGCATTTGGTGTCTGTTCAGCACTTTTTTCTCAGTGCTCTTTGAATGTTTTCTTCTAAATATTGCTTGAAGTAGAGCAAGTTTATCTGCTTTTACTCTCAGTTTGTATCATTTAAATATTAAATTATATCTTATCTTCAAATAATATAAACAGTAAAGCAACAACAATATGAATTAACAACGTAGAACCCATTTCAGAATCATTTAAACTGTATTAGAGCAGGAGCGGGAAATTATTTCAGCTGTAGGGCTGCTTAACCAGTTTTGGTGAGCTGTGGAGGTTTGCATGGGTAGCCCTGCCCCTTGACAGGTGCCCCACCCCCTGGTTGCCATCTTGAGACCAGAAGTCCCACCCCTAACCACTGACCTTTGCTGCCAGAAGTCCCTCCCCTTGCCCTGCCAGAAATACTCCTTTTGGGAGGGGAGAGTTGCTGCCTTGGAACTGGAAAAAAACTCAAATCGTACACTAAAAATCATACACCTACTATAACATAATTTAACGTTATTACAAAAAATATTTTTGTCATCGATTCATAGAGATTAGGGTCGGAAGGGACCTCAGTGGGTCATTGAGTCTGACCCCCTGTCCTGGGCAGAAAAGAACACTGGGGTCAGACGACCCCAGCTAGGTGCTTGTCCAGTCTCCTCTTGCTTTGTCATGATTTGTGTTTACATAGTGTATGTAGAGATGATTGCATAATAATTTAAAAATAAAGTCTTAGTCTTATGTATTGTGCATGGGGGCTGTGGGGTGTGGGGCTGTGTATGTGTATGGGAGGGTGTGGGGGGAAATAGGGTATGTTGGGGGTGTATATTTGGGGGGGTTATGGGGCTCCCGCGCACCCTCCCCCCATGGTGCACACAGCCCCCACTGACAGCAGCAGGAGCACCAGCAGGCAGTGGGTGCTTGTGCCCGGTGTGGGTGCTGCCACCCAGTGGCATGCAGCTCCAGCTAGTGCTGCACGTGGGGGTGAGGAGCTCAGCCTGGCCAGGCTGCCTCTATCATGGGGGCTCCCCATGTGCATGTGCAGCCCCCGGCACTCACACAGCATGGGAGGGAAGCTCCAAGCGCTGGAACTGTCTGCCTTCCCTGCACCCTGCCACACAGGTCCCAGGACTCCGCTGGAAGTGGAGGGGAGCTCCTGCTTTCCCGTGGAATCTTGGGACCTGCATGGCAGGGGGTGGGGAAGGCAGTGGGCTCTAGCACATGGAGCTTTCCTCCCATGCCAGGTGAGTGCAGGAGCTGCACATGCATGTAGGGAGCACTATGCAACAGGCAGCTTGGCCAGGCTGTGCTCCATACCCTTGCATGCGGCAGTGGCCAGAGCTATGTGCCGCTGGGCAGCAGTGCCTGTGCTGGACACAAGCACCCACAGCCTGCTGGTGCTCCTGCTGCTGCCAGTAGGAGCTGTGTGTGCCATAAGGGGAAAGTGTAGGGGGTCCCCACACTCTCCCCCACAATCCCCGCTACCCACATACTGCCAGCATTAACTCTGCACTCCTGCCACCCCCCTGGGCACAGGCTCCATGCTGCCACCAGCCCCAGACCCATGCTCCTGCTCAACTGCAGCTCCCCTCCCACCTCCACCACTTCCCTACCTGCTGCCCAGAACAAGTGGGATGCTGGGGAAGCCAAGCAGGTCCCCCAGCAGCTGCAGCAGTGGCAGCAGCAGCTCCACCCAAAAACTGCTGCTGGCCCAGCCAGGCCCTTTCACCCACAAGGGTGGGAGTGAGGCACAATAGGGTATGTTGGGGCAGGGGAATGTATACATGGACACCTCACTCCCACCCCCGTGGGCAGAAGGGCTGGGCAAGGTTCAGTTGGCAGGCAGTCATGAGCCAGATCCAGCTTACGGGCTATATTTTGCCCACCCCTGTATTACAGACTATAGCTATATTCCAATGAGATCTTAAAACCAAATGTTATAATCCCAGCAAGATAATCTAGAATATTCATAAATAACACCAGTGATCAGTCCCTTTGACAAAATAAGTATCATGGAAGAATCTGGCTGTTTTTTGGCATACTCCTGACTTCCAAATTTAAAGGAAATGGAGATAGAAACAAAACTTAATGAACTATTATTCTACTAGTCACAGAGCACACTTAGATTTTAAAGGCTAACATTACCAGTGACTAATTTTCCCTGATTTTACATTGCTCTTTTTCCATTCTACACAAAGGCAATCTAGGACAATGGCTCTCAACCTTTTTAGACTTAAGGCACCCCTTGGGAAGTGCTAGCTCTTAGCTTTCCCTCCTTTTTTGCCTACAGAGAATTTTATCTGTTGCAAATAGCCACAACAGGTCATAATATTGTTGACATTATGGACTCCTATTTGAAATCCCTGGGTTTATCTTGTGGACCATTTGTAGGTGTTTGCCCACTTAACAGTGCTAATTTTGTATGACACCCTTCAAAGATCTTGCAGCACCCTTGAGAAACACTAATCTAGGACAAGCCAAAAAAATACAGGAAACAGCATTTTGAGACTGTCATTTGCATGGTTCTGAGACCTGAAGCTACAGATAAAGCCATATATCAATACTGTGGCAAAACAGCAATTCTGCTACAGTTTAGATTAAGTCACCGGTGCTCCTAACTCTACGTGCTAACTCAAACTGGCCTGTAGGAATAATTTAGGATTAATAGTCCAAACTGGGTGTCATAGAACCATGTAATTCCTGAGTTATGACTCCCTTGCCTACCTATCTCTCTCCCCCAAGCTTGACAAAAATCACCTTTAAAAAAATACACTTAAGGCTCAAACTGTCTCCAATCCCCTCAACTTCTGAGTGGCTGAAATCAATATGAATTTAGGAAATGCATGACACCTGCTCCCTCTTTTGTGAGAGGGGAAGTTATATTGAGGTGATTGAAGTATATTTACAACTCCAAGTTGGCTCATACCACACTAACATATCTAGAAGACTTAAATGTGTATGCAAAAGATTTTACTGATGCAAGTGAGTTTCTAGACAAGCTATTGTCACAGTAGCTACCTGGCACAAGATGACAGGCCTTTTATGTTCTGCATTATGAAAGAGTAGAGATTGATACGTTTTATCAGCCTGGTACATGTTGATGTCTGTTCAAAAGCTGCTGATCCACGGATTTCAAATTTAATTTTAAAATAATTAAGGATTATATTTATGCTTCTTTTAGAGGTGGGCAGGACAATTTAACTACAAGCTTTTATATCAGTATTGCTTTTTTTAACATGATTTCAGGCCAAGGAAGCCTTACATAATCAGTTGAAGCTCCCAAGGTGGAAAAAAGAAAGCAGCTTTTCCAAACTAGTGGCAGAGTTGCATCTATCTATACAAAGCAGATTTTACTGTATTTACTTCAATCTAAGACTAATTTTTCTACCCCCAGTCAATATGGGGGAGAGGAGCCCCTCATCTTTGATTTGCATACAAAGCGAAGGCAGGGAACAGGCAGGTGCTATGGCTCTGACCCTGGCCCTCAGCTTGGGTTCAGGCAGTCAGATTCACACAGCCCCCTACCCCCTGCCCTATCCACTTGCCTTCTGCAGCTTCTGCCCCCCCCCCCCTCCC
>NW_017728992.1:87458323-87468002 GCF_001723915.1 Gavialis gangeticus | reverse complement strand
GTGGATTCCCTCCCAAGCCTAGAGCACATACAAACCACCTGCTGCCCAGCTGACCAGCAGCTCTGCCTCTGCTGCACAGTCCAGCAGGGGCCGCACTTCCACCTGCTGTGCTCTAGGTGGGAACAGAGCCTAAGCAGTGTCTCACAGTAAGGGGGAAGCAGGGGTAGGGGCAGAGGCCATGTGAAGTGGGAAGGAGTGCTTGTGGCTGGGGGGCAGCAAGGCTGCAGGGGGAAGAATTTGGCGGGGGTGGGGAAGAGGAGGGGAAGAGGGCAAAGGGACCCGATGGACAATATCTATGTCAGCAGAACCGGATGCACTCCATCTGAGAATACTGAACGAACTAGCCGAAATCATTGCATGACCACTGGTGAACCTCTTTGAGAATCTGTGGCGCTCTGGAGAGGTCCCAGAAGACTGGAAGAGGGCTAGTGTTGTACCCATCTTCAAGAAGGGGAAGAGAGAGGGCCCAGGGAACTACAGGCTGATCAGCCTGACCTCAATCCCAGGAAAAATCCTCAAAAAAAATCTCTCAAGGAGTCCATGTGATAAACTAGAAGACGACAAACTATTGATGAGAGCCAGCATGAGTAGGTCATGTCTGATTAATCTCATCGCCTTCTAAGACCAGGTTACTCACCACCTGGATAAGGGAGATGAGGTCAACATCGTTTACTTGGACTTTAGGAAGGCCTTTGACTTGGTGTCCCATGAGGTTCTCAAGGTAAAACTAGGGGACTATGGACTCAACAATTCAACAGTTAGATGGCTTAGAAAGCAGCTGCAGGGTCAGACCCAGAGTGTACTAATAGACCAATATGCGTTGATTTGGTGGAATGTAGCCAGCAGGGTCCCCCAGGGTTCAGTACTGGGACTGGTGCTTTTCAACATCTGCATCAATGATCTGGATGTTGGGGTGAAAAGTACACTGGCAAAGTCTGCCGGCAACACCAAGCTCTGGGAAATTGCAGCCATGCCTCAGGGTAGGCTGACGATGCAGGTGGACCTAGCCAGATTAGTTAGATGGGTAGACCAAAACCAGATGCTGTTCAAAACTGAGAAGTGTAAAGTGCTCCACCTGGGGAGGAAGAATTTGAAACAAACTTACAGGCTTGGTGGTACTACGCTAGCTAGCACAACATCCAAAAGGGACCCGGGGGCTATAATTTACCTTAAAATTAACATGAGCCATTAGTGTGATGCTCTAGTCAGCAGAGCAAACAACATGCTGGCGTGCATCAACCAATGCATCTCAAGCAAAAGTAAGGAAGTTATTCTCCCACTCTACTTGGCATTAGTGAGGCCACAGCTGGAGTACTGCATCCAGTTCTGGGTACCGCACTTCAAGAAGGATGTGGAGAAGCTTGAGAGAGTCAAGAGAAGAGCCACTCATATGATTAGAGGCCTAAAGAGTAAGCCATACGAGGAAAGGCTGACAGATATGGGACTGTTCAGCCTAGAAAAGAGAAGACTTTGGGGGAATTTAGTGGCAGCTTGCAAATATATCAGGGATGAGCATCAGGGGCTAAGCCAGGGGTTAGCAACCTATGGCATGCGTGCTGAAGGCAGCACACAGCATGGTTTTCATTGGCATGCAGACTGCTTCCCACCCCAAAGGGCGGGAAGAGCTATGCTCAAATCCAGCAGCACATAGCTGCTCAGGAACAGCTTTGCACTGCTGCTGACCCTGGTGGGAAGAGACTTGACACCCCTGACCCCAGCCCAAAAACAACCTTGCTGCACTGCCGACCCGAGCCCAGTAAGAGCCTCTGGCCCAAACCCTGCTCAGGCCCCAGCCTCATCCCAATGCCACCAGCCCCAGCCCAGCCCTGGCCACAGCCCAGTGCCACCCCTGGGTTGGGGGCCATTGGTGCCCTGACAGCTCCAGCCCCACACTGCTGGCTGCATGCTGCTGGTGGGCCCAGCCCCAGCTGGCGCCAGTCCAGTCTCACTGCCAGGCCGGGGCCATTGGCAGCACCAGGATGGGGGCAAGGCTGAGGCTAGGGTCAGGGCTGGGGTCCTGCGCAGGCCCTGGCCCCATCCTGGTACTGCCAATGGTCCTGGCCCCAGCCCTGCACCACTGGCCCCAGCTGGCACCACTGCTGCCACCTACCCCAACCTAGTGCTGCCACTGGGATGGAGCTGTCGGCAGCACCGGCATGGGGCCCTGGCCTCATCCTGGTGCTGCTAATGGCTCCAGCCCTGCGCTGCCAGCCCCAGCCACATGCTGCTGGTGGGCCCTGGCCCCAGCCAGTGCCACCACTGCCACCAGCACCAGCTCTGCTCAGGCTCTGGCCTCAGCCCAAGCCCCATGTCCCCACCGGCCCCATCCTGGTTCTGGCAATGGTCCAGCTGCAGCTCCAGCCCCGTGCTGCTGGTGGGCTCTGGCCCCAACCCTGCACTGCTCATGGCCCCAGCCTGGCACTGATGGTGGGCCCTGGCCCCCGCCCTGTGCTGCCAGGTAGCCCTGGCCCCAAGCCCCACACTGCTAGTGGGTCTTGGCCTGAGCTCCAGCCCTGCACTGCCCCCAGCCACAGCCCTGCTTGGGCCTCAGCCCCATCCCAGTGTCTCCAATGGCCCCTGCTACTGCCGGGCACCACAGGTGGTCTCAGCCCTGTGCAGGGCTTGCCTCAGCTCTGCACAGGTGCCCCCACCCCCAGGCCCTGCCGGGTGCTGCCAACCCCCCCAGCCTGTCTTGGGTACCAGCCCCAGCCCAGCACCGGGGGCTCCCACTGTCCTTCCACTACAAGGATGATTAAAACATGGAGACATTCAAGGAACAGGACCAAGTCCTTTACTACAAAAGAAGGCAAATACCCCAGCAGTCCAGACCATTCTGACCATAAGATAAAATTCCTCCCTGATCCCAGCCCAGCACCACTGACGGCCCTAGCCAAGGAAGAACCCAGCGCCACTGTCATTCATGATTTTTTTTCCCCTGAAGTTGAAGGGTACATTTGACAAAATGTCAGTTCCTAAGAAAGCAAAGTTAGATGTTTGGTCATTTCAGCCTTCTTGGACAGACAAATTTGGATGTATTCAAAAGAAGGACCGTGCTGTTTGTGCTCTATGTTGTGAAAGTGTTGTTTGTCACACATCAAGTGTTTGATGACATTTTCAAATGAAGCATGAGCAAACCTTTCATGACAAAGCAGACAGAATTGAATTGATCAAAAAGGCAGTAGCAGGATACACTAACCAAATCAGTGTTTTTAAATGCTTAAGTGTAAGTAAAAATCAAGCCACAGAAGGAAGTTACAAAATTGCACAGTGGATTGCAAAAAAACAGAAAGCCATTTACAGATGGGGAATATATAAAAGAAGCTTTCCTCAACAGTTTGGAGATTTTGTTCAATGATTTGCCAAATAAAGACACGATCCTATCTAGAATAAAAGAATTGCCTGTCTCTGCCAGAACAGTTAAGAGACGCATAAGTGAAATTACAGAAAACATAAGCAAAAAGCAGACAACTGCATTAAAAGACACAGCGGTGTTTAGCATTGCACTTGATGAGAGCGTGGATATAAATGACATTCCACGTTTGGCAGTTACTGCAAGATATTGTGCTTCTGATGAAATCTAAGAACAACTTTGTTGCCTAAAACCCCTGCTTGGCACAACAATGAGGGAAGTTATTGCAAAAATGTTTGTAAACTATTTTGAAGAATGAGGAGTCAACATCAAAAAAATTTTGTGTGTGACAACAGATGGTGCTCCTACCATGGCTGGAAAACAGAAGGGATTTGTAAAGTTACTTGAAGATCAAATCGGCCACCTGACGGTCAAATTTCACTGCATCATCCATCAAGAAAACCTGTGAGCTAAAGTTTCTAATTCAAAGCTCAGTAATGTGATGAATACCATGGTGCAAACTGTGAATTTCCTTGTTGCTCAATCTGCTTTGACTCGCAGTTTTAAGCACTGTTAGAAGAGCTGGACAGTTCTTATAATGACATTCCACTTAACAGCAACGTCCAGTGGTTAAGTTGTGGCAAGGTTTTGATGCGCTTTGTAAACTATTTTGATCCAATCAAGGCCTTTTTGTTGGAAAAAGGACAAAGCTACCCAGAACTGGATGATGATGATAAATGGCTGTGTAAGCTCATGTTCCTAGCTGACATCACCACTCACCTAAACCAACTCAACCTCCGTCTCCAGGGTGTAGGGCAAGCAGTTCTAAATCTTTATGAAATCTGGAAGGCATTTCTTGCAAAACTAGCAGTTTTTTTTGGAATATTTGAACTTTGACTTCCTGCTACTTCCTAAATATAAAAGAGCTATCAACACGTTGAACTGTCAGTGTTGATGAGATTGGAATGTATATGCAAAAATTAATCAGAATTTTCTGACAGATTTCAAGATGTCCAGCCATTTGTCCCAATGTTTTCTTTTCTAATTAAACCAGAAAACTTCAATGAAAACAACTTGATTTGTCTGTATTTCACTGGATGGGTGTTGAAGATTTTGAAATGCAGCTCATTGAGTTAAAAAGCTCAGAATTGTGGGCAAAGTTTAGAGATCTGCGGAGTGTACTTGAAGCTACCAAGAGAGATCATGGGGCCTCTATTCTGACCTGCTGGACATCCCTGCCAGTGAAATTTAACAGTTTGAAGAAAATTCTGTTTGCAATGCTTTCAGCATTTAGATCCACATACCTGCATGAACAGGTATTTTCACACATGAAGGCAGTCCTCTGTCCCTCTTGGAGCCAGTTAACAACTGATCACTCAGAAGCTTGTGTGCAGCTTGAAGTATACAAATACGAGCCAGACGTTGGAAAACTTAGCAAGAAAAAGCAGGGGCAAGGATCACATTAAACTGGTAGGATCTGCATTTTAATTTAATTTTAAATTAAGCTTCTTAAGCATTTTAAAAGCCTTATTTACTTTACATACAACAATAGTTTAATTAGAGAGAGAGAGACACTGTATACCACTAATATGCAGCATGTCCTGCTATGTACTCCCCCACCCTCATGCTGGCACTCCAGTACCTTCCAAAGTAGGCATTGTGTTTTTTTTCAGCACTCCAGCCATAAAACGTTGCCTACCCCGGGCTAAGTGAACAACTGCTGACCAAAGCACCCCAGAGGAAAACCAGAAGCAATGGTCATAAATTCCTAGAAGGGGGTTTCAGACTGGATATAATGAAAAACTTCTTCACAGTTTGTGAGACCAGACTCTGGAATTGACTCCCAGTGGGATTGATGGGTGCAGGCACCCACCCTGGAGATCTTCAAAATGAGACTGAATGCACACCTTGCTGGGGTTATTTGACCCTAGCAGTCTTTCCTGCCTAGAGCAGGGAGGCTGGATCCAAGGATCTCATGAGGTCCCTTCCAGCACTAAACTTCTGTGAATCTGTGAACTTAATACAGCCTCTAGGCTTCACAACTCAGGCTGCAGAGATAATGTAAGTTAGAGTAACAATATACCCCTCTAAAATCTTTATTAAGATGGCAGAATAACAGAGAAATATTAGTGAAATACTTATTCTTACTAGGTAAGAAGAAAGATCCAAAAACTTTGATTATTGTAAACAATCAGTTCAAACTTGCCTCAAAATCACCAGTTGCATGTTTAAATGTTTTCCCCCCATTTAGAGTCCTTGTCAGGTCACACGTGGTGGGAGAGGGAGAAAGAGGCAGGGAAATGTTATGGTGTCTATCCTCAACTGAAGCTAAACCATTCCATTGCATCCAAGATAAAATTTTTATTATGAACTATTAGTCATAACCCAGAAATCCCTCCCACTTAGGCTGTAATTTTCTGTCCCAAACAAACATGGCACAACTTTGATTTGGAAATAAGCTTTGATTAAAGGACACAGTAGTCACATTTCTTGAATAATAGCACTAGGTATGATTAAAAGAAAGCAAGACAATTGGGTCACTTAGATCAGGGCTTTCGGATACGCAGCTGTGTTGCCCTGCATTGCCTTCGATATCAGCCGCTCATAAAATGTTCCTTTTTTGTGCTAAATAAGGGAATACAAGAAAGATGGGTGGTCAGAACAGAGACATGAATGAGAAAGAATCCAAAACCCTAGAACTCTTGGTTCAGAGATGATATTTTTTTATTAGACCAACTAAGAAATAGTGAGGAAAAAAACACCTGTTTTTGCAAGCTGTCAGGCATGCACACCCTTCCTCAGGCTCAGGGAAAATTAAGAATGGTAAAAAGTCCCCCATAGGTAGAAAATAAACTTAATTTTTGCACAGAGGAAGCTGAAGGTGGAAGTCTGCTCCATTTTTTTGCAATTTCTTTCTTAGTCTAATAAAAGGCATCATCTCTGAACCAAGAGTTCTAGGGTTTTGCATTTCTTTCTGTCTCAGACCAACAGGGATACCAAATTTATCCATGAATGAGAAGGAGCACTTACAAATTACATGAAGACTGTTGAAATAGGAAGGGGATTTACAGAAGCATTTGTTTAGAAGAGGAGGGAATCTGTCAACACTACATTCTCCCTTCTTGCTTAAAGTCACTACTTCACTTTTACCCACATTCTCCTTTGTAACAGTTGGACTAGGCAGAAAAGGAAGATGCTTCCCATCAGAGCCCCATCTCTAAGGGTAATTGAGGTGAGGGTTGCTCTCAGAATGGGAGGAAATGGGACAGGAACAGGATAAAAAGATTGAGGATGAGAGAATAGCTGATGTGTGTGTTGTATGAGGGAAGGGAAGGCAGCTGAAATTAGTAGGGGTGTTTATTATACAAGTTTTGGAGCAACAGGTACACATGTGGGGAATATAACCTATATTATGGAGGAAATGTTGAGGAAGCCAGATCAACATGCAGAAGTTTTAATTGGATGAAAAAAAAAATTAAAAAAAAAATAAAAAATCACACAACAGGGAGGAGAAATATGGATATTTTGGAAAAGTGAATAAAAGAACAGGGTAGAAAGGCGGGTCTCAGATTGGAGTGGAGGTTAATGTGGGAGAAAAGGGTGGAAAATATTGGTTAAATTTAATCTGTCCTCCCAAAATCTCCCATCCTTTTCCCATATCCTATTTTCTGCTTCAGGAAATATCCCCACTGACTCCATACGAATCCTTTCCTTACCGCAATCTGTGGATTCCTGTGTTCACATACCTGCTTTTCCTTGTGGAGAACTAAGCCATGCACAATAGGCAGATCAAGGGGAAACACAGATATAATATACTGAGACAATAAAGGAATTAAGGTGTAGTTGGAGTAATCATTGTTAAGGAACCAGAAGCTATGGATGGGGGTTGTGATATATAAGGATACTATTTACAAAATAGTTTTTCAGCAAGGAAATTGAATACACTAGAACATCATTAATGGAGCTAAGATTAGAGTGACCTTTTTCAGAATATGGCTACTTAACCCCTGAAAAGTAAAAAATACAAAGTTAAATTACATGCGGACTCCTGGAATGCAATCTTAACAGTCAATTTTGAGCAGTACCCTAACATAACACTAACAAAAATGATTCTGCCTTCACATGTTATTTTGGACTACCATGGTGTTAAATTTTTGTTTTACCTATAGGGCAAAACACTTATGTCTATTAAAAAGGAGCTACCTACACTAATACTGGACCTATCCCATACAAAGTGGATAAAAATCAATGATTTTTAAAAAGTAATTAAAAATGTTTTTTTTATTTAAATCAGATTTTTTAAATTTTATTAAAATTATTTAAAAATAAACCTATATAGTTTTAATTTATGAGACGTTAAAGCTCAAAGATATCATCATGAATAGTATATAATTAGAAGTTATAATCCCTATTTGAGACAATATATTAATGTGACTTCTTTAAAAATGTTATAAATAGGTTACAACAGGCTATGGACTATGCTAGGGGCCCAATCTTACGGCTCCTCTATAGATTAGCAAAGATTAAAGAAAACCACTCTACCCAATGGGACTCAGTGCTCAGTCTAGAAGACCCCGTTAAGCATCTTTGTGATGCTTAGTTTCAGCTCTCAGACTGTGGACTTGTGTCTCCAGAGATAACGTCCTTGTTAACAGCAGTTCATGGAAATGAGAGATAACAGACTTGATTACCTACCCATCAGCCCTCTTGTCTGTTTGCAAGTTTATGTACTGAGTCAAGCCCTTACCTCTCTCTAAAAGCACAAAGTTTCATGAAGTTAAATGAATAGAGGATTGTTGGGGGTGGAATAGATCTGGGCAAAGAGGAGGAGTCTGGAGATAAATGCAAAGATATAGGGGCAGTAGAAACAAGAGAAACATTTTGAGCAGAACTTTGTTGAAATTGCAAAATACTTCTGCAACAACAACTTTGCAACAGCTGCTTTGAAGAAAGCAGGAGGAACAGAACTAACTCTCCCACAAGACTGCAATGGAACTCAGCAGTGGTCTGTTTTAAGGAATATGTTGAGAACTGGCCTAATCTGATGACAATTTGTGAACACAATCATGACAAGAGAGATGGAATCGTCATAGCCAAAGTTCTCCACATTGGGCTAAAGAGAAATATAGAATGTATGCTGACTATCCTGAAGCCTATTTCCATAGCCTTGAACAAAGGTTATATCAAACAACAATAATGCATTTTTTATAGAAAACAATGATTAAATATAGGCTTCCTGACCAGTGACTGAAATTATTTAAATCAAATCCACCTTGACTCCACATACATCATCTCGAGGTTGTAACCTCTTTTTGCCCTTGTCAAGAGAACTCCTTCCAAGACAATAATTTCACTAAGTAGTTGTCTACATATGAAAGTTTGTCATAAAACACTGTTCTGAAAAAACAAGCATGTGAATTTAAAATTAAATAACTATCAAATTTAATATTTGATATTCTCTACAATATCTAGAAGAGTATCTGTATGGACACTCTTAATCCAGAATAAGACCACTGATACATCAAGTAGAAGTATTTGAGAAGTTATTTAGGGAAGGTACCTTTCCTGAATAATTCCATATGCAGACAAACCGTAACCCTGGACACTACTGTCATGTATGCTGCCAGACTGTTAACAATCACCATTTTACGTTGCTTTATACACGTTATATAACCTACAAAATTGTACATTGAAATAAGGCATACTTACTTGGTCATTGTTCTAATCTACTGCTTAGTAAAAACATGCTTCATTGAAAAAACACACCTGGCGTTCACACAGATATATGCTGAATTTCAAATACAGGCAGTCCTCAACTTGCAACGTTTTGAGTTATGTTTCGCACTTATATTTATAAATTGACACCCTTTTCAACTTTATGATGTCAGTTTCGACTTTACAATGCTTGATCTGATGCGACACCACACCAGTGAACAAGTTCGCTGTGTCAGTCATTTCCCTGGAGAACATCTGTCCAAATTTCCTTGGACGCTTTCTTTAAGGAAGTGGACAAGACTCCAGAAAAACCTGCAGCCAAGACTCCTGAGTATACTCCAGCCAAGAACCCTTCAAAAAGTCCAACCAAAAGCCTTTTTAAAAGTCCAGCAAAGTCGCCTCAAATAAATCCTTCCAAATCAGTGCGATTGCTATTTACAATGTAAATACATTAATGTAGCTATATTACTCATCTATAATTGATCAAGTACAAAATTCTGGGGTATTTTTAGTGAAAATAGGGTATTGGGTCTTGGTTCAGGAACCAATCCCCATTTATAACATTGTTTCTTATGAGAAAATTGGTTCCAAGTTGCAACATTTCGACTTAAGACA
>NW_017728992.1:87432326-87453323 GCF_001723915.1 Gavialis gangeticus | reverse complement strand
GTACGTGATACAAACGAAAAACTCAGGGGCACATTCTTAGTCATTTCTTATATTTACTTATTGTAGGTTTTTCAGGCTATGAATGGAATACTAGATCCTTTAGGCTGATGTGTAACACATGCTAGAAAGCTTCATCCAGCTATTCCTATACTCAGCCTAATAACTCACGATTAATGAAAGCGCTTCCATCCAGGTGTCCAGTCTTGATCTGAGAACATCAAGAGACTGGGAATCCATCTGATGGTAGTTAACTTAGCTGCCTCTCATACCAACTGTTCTCTGTGATTTCTGAAAGGTGGCATGTACCTTAACTTTAGTATTCCTTTATTTACAAAGGTTTTAGTTTAGTCATTCTCCATATTCCAAGAGGGTCAGGAGGCACCACTAGACAACCTTAACTCAACATTAACAAAATGCTGAAGCAATTTACTAAACATGAAGACCATCACATTGCCATCTTACAAATGTCTTATGTTGACACCTCATCTCTTCCTACCTCTCAAAAGATTCCAGACATTCGTGAGCTTTTTGTACATCATAAAAATATTGTCTGACCCACTAGTGGTGATTTTTGTAAACCTTTTCCATGTTAGCAGACTTCAAAGAACTTGAACTGTTGAGCTTCTTCAACTCCTATAAATGATAATCCAAACTTCAAAAACACATTTCACATTTGCTCAAATTAAAATTTATTTTTCATGGGCAAATGTGGTAATAGGGCAGGAAATAAGATCACTAGATCAATTACTGTGTGACTCTGTTCACCCTTACAATAGAGGTCAGCATGAGGAAAAAGACCGTTTATAGAAGCTAGTAGAAATAGGTACTGAATGAATACAGACTTCAGTTCCCAGATACAATTACAATTGTTACAGCTTGAATGAAGTTCCTACCAGTTCCAAGGGAGACTTAATTAGCAGGGCAATATCAGGGAAAGATCCAGGGAAGGTTTGGGAAAAAGTAAGGGTCTCCAGCATTAAAAGTGAACCCTAGGTGTACATCTGTAATCTAATATCCTTGATTTTGATAACATGTAAGAACTGATGACTGAACCCAGGGGCACAGATTTTATATCCTTTAAAACCTGCAAGGAGGAAGAGATTAAATTGCTCAGGAACAGGAATTTCTTTCAATACCCAATTAGGGGTAACATCATCAAAATACATGAGGTACAGCTGCAACTCCCTAGGCTTTAGTAGAAATCCCTTGATTAAAAAAAAAAGAATGAAAAGAAAAAAAAAAAAGTAACTTTGCTGTTCTATCAGCATGATTTGGAATGAACTAAAGAGGACTCAGTCAGAAGGTCCTGATGGTAGTAGTATCTTAGGAAATTCTCCTACACATCGTAAGCCAGGCACATTTGGTGGCCACAGGCTCAGTAATGAGATTTCTCTTATTCCACCGTCCGCTAGCTGTTCTGAGTGGGGAAACAGTAGCCTATTTGCTATAAATGCAAAAGGTCATGGCTACAGGTTGAGAGAGATAAACATAATACTCTCTAGTGAAAGAAGGGTCTGTGAAAGTTAGGACTTCAGCACACTAGCAGTCAGTCTGACAGCTGAGTTACTTCAAAAGGAAACTGCTCTTTTTGGAGATATACTGCTCAGAAGTACAAGAGTTATTCCCCAGGTTTCTGACTAGAGAAGAACCAGCTCTCAGTGGTTGTACACAGTAAGACCAACTATAATGGATTTGAATATACTTGTGAAACACAAGAGAGCTTCCAGATTTAAGAAGAACTAGAATCATCTCCCAAATTTTAGACAAGCTGATGCTCAAAGTTATTACTGATTACAGGTAAATCACTCTCCAGGATGAGAGATGGGCACAGATAAGCATCCCAGTTCAAGAGCCTTACCTTTCTAACATGGGCAACTGACCAAGCTGAGCACAGAAAGACCTTCTTTCTGTGCTCAGCTTGGTCAGAACCTGGAAGAATGTGTAGACAGGTGTTTAAGAACCTCAAAAAGACAGACTTTGAACTTTTCTCAGTTGATCAAGAAACTGCCAAGAGAGATATATCCCATGACTTTATGATATAATAAATCCAGAAATAGCACTGAAGGTGCCAAAATGAGTAGGTCTGAGACAAATATTAAACTGTACTTTCTCCTAACAGACTGGGCTCTACAATATTGGTAAAAAAAAAAAAAATCACAGGTGGAAACCAGAAAACAAAAGAAACAAGGACCAGATGTGCAGTCGTCAACAGGATGCAGAGGAAAATCCAATGACTTGGATGACTATGAATACATAGAAATGGTACCTATTTTTGATGAATTTCTGGATGCTTTGAGCTGTGAACGAAAAGCAGATATCTGCATAAACAGTTTCACGACCACAGAACTTAATGGCTACAAATTTTAAACAAACTGGTTTTTATTTAAATACAAAAATATATACATTTTGTTTATAAATACATTCATTACAGTTTTATACAATTATTTCTGCCTTAATTCTCTTTTAAATACACACATTACAATATTCACTATCATCATCATACTAGCATTTTATCCAAAGTGAAACATCATATTTGAATGATTGCTAATAACATGCCCTTTGCAGATGCACATAAATGTTGTTTCAACACTGTAAAAAGTGTGACAATTATTTATTTATTTTTTTTAGAGTACAGAACGGTATTTACAAGCAAACATGATCCAAACAGCACATGCAGATTCAGGATATGCAAACACTCGCACACGAACTGCAAGTCGGACTTGGTCTCCCCTACAACAGATTAATTCTTCACAGAAAGGGGACCTGTTTGATAACAATAAAATGTGAATAACCATGAGGTTTGAATGTTAGCTTTAAGTTAGCAAATTGTTATTAAAATCTTTAGTAAAAAATATGTAAATATTAATCATGATTGATGCAACACACATTTTTCAATCAAGTTAATGCATTAGGAGGTCTGACTTCTCGGACACTACTACAGAGCAACAGCACTGTTTTTTTAACTTAAAAGTCACTATTTGAAGTGAAATGAAGACTACTGCTGGACGGTACATCATGCCACTAAACAGCCTCCCACACCCCCAACAAGATGCAGTGTTCCGTATTGCTGCCTTTAAACCAATTTTCAACCGGACAAGTGCTCATTCCCCAACACCAATTCAAATGTAAATGTTTTAGTAACACATCAATAACTACATTACTTCTTCTCCAAGACTGCCAACCACTACTTACTGTAGCAATAGCAACATTAGCAATTGGTACTAAACAAAATACTGCTACTTATATTTATCAAGCAATCCCCCTTCCAAAAGGGGAAAAGAGGCAACAATCACAAAATAAGGACTCCAGGCAAAAAAAAAAAAAAAAAGTAGGCAAACAAAATGCTCAATTGCTGTAGTTAGGAAACCCCTCTGAAAACCCAGGATTTCACATGTTTAAGAGAGAGAAATTAAATAAGATGATTTTGGGAGAAGCCAGTTCTAACACCACCTACTACAGATTTCACCCAGACTAACTAATCACTACTAACCTAGATTAGTGATTTAGAAGTAAAAAGCTCTATAACCCCATTACAAATTACCTATGCCAGCCAGTACTACTGCTAATCATTTACTCGCATGATCAGGGGGCACCAGGGCAGGCCTTATGAGGAGAGGCTACGGGACCTGAACCTGTTCAGCCTCCAAAAGAGAAGGCTGAGGGGGGAATCTAGTGGCCTGTTACAAACTAGTCAGGGGGGACCAGCAGGCACTGGGGGAGTCCCTGTTCCCCCGAGCACCACCAGGAGTGACCAGGAATAACGGTCACAAGCTGGCAAAGGGTAGATTTAAGCTAAATATCAAGAGGCGCTACTTCATGGTCAGGGCGGCTAGGATCTGGGACCAGCTTCCAAGAGAAGTGGTGCTGGCTCCTACCCTGGGGGTCTTTAAGAGGAGGCTAGATGTACACCTTGCTGGGGTCGTTTGACCCCAGTACTCTTTCCTGCCATGGCAGAGGGTCAGACTAGATGATCTACTCAGGTCCCTTCCGACCCTAAAAACTATGAAACTGTAATTCACATGCAATCCAATCCAATCCACATGGACAAGAAACAAATACAAAAAGTGTAAGGTTATTTTGTAATTTGTTAAATTTATACCTTAACCTTACCGAAGGCATGTAGCAAATGCTCTCCTGGCATTTCTGTACACAAAATGGATGGGGAACCCTTTAAATGTGTGACCATCAGGGACTGCTCTTCTTATAGCATCTTGAAACTCTTCATTTCCTGCAGAGATGCTTGTTGTACGTTCTAGTTCATAGGCTGCCAAAGCTGGTGACAAGAGATAGGATAGCTGGTCATCCCAAACTGTAGTAAGGCCAAGGTCCTATAAAATGGGATGTAAGATGAAGGTAATGATTAATTCGCATGAAAGATGCTTTGTGTTCTTCAGTGGGGTTGTTCCTAGTAACCAAAAAATTAAATTGTGATTGAAGTCATTACATTAATGAATACAAACTAACTAATGTAGTTTAATCTGAAGGACTTATTGTCCTGAGCTTGTGTTGCATTGGTGTTTTCCACATGTATAAACAGCTATAGAGCAGTCTAAGATGAAGTATGAAAGCACATACTTGTAGCTAACTCTTTTTGATGAAAGACACCATATTCACATGTCAGCATACAATTGAATAGTTCATCAAAACTGAGATAGTCAACAGGAGAGATGAAAGGAATTAAAAGCAGGAGTTGCTTTTACAGGACCAGCCCTCAGAAATGGAGAAGCAAGTAGCATGTATTAAAACCTTTTAGAAAAATCTCACTCTCAGTAACCAGATCAGAGAGACAGAGAATACTTTTAGAACTTGGAAATTAAGCATTTTAGGAATTTCTGAAATAAAAGATCAGATCAACATCCATCTTTATTCCTAACCACGTATCTCTGATTCCAAGTCAGAAGATTCAGTATGAACTGCAAACTCTTGGTACAGTTCATCAACACCCTGATTAGTTTGCTTATAAGCACTTTATAGTCCTGACCATATTTCTGCACTGACAAAATTTAAGGAAAAGTCTTCCTCAAGTTAATAGAAAGATGAGCCTAAGAGGGCTTAAATCAAGTATGCAATGTTTAGGAGGACTTCAAATGGAGAAATATGCACACTTTTTACCTTTTTGTATGTTTTAACTAAAACTATTAAATGAAGACTTCTATACATCTCATAAAGGTTCAGACGAAAACACATGGCTTGTAGTATCTGTTGAAAGATGCATCTAATTTAAACTAATATTTCTGTAATAAACTGGCATTTGATTTTAAAATGGTGTTTTCACATTTATAAGAGAAAAAAATCAACTCTAGTACGCTGCAATACATAAAATCAATTAAGGAGAATGCTAGCTTTTTTGAAGGACTGAGATCCTATAAACTGACATGCAAATAAAAGCAAGTATAAAATCTGAAATTATGTGATTACATTTTCCCAGGCATTTTTCCTTCAGTTTCGTATACTACATGACAGCAAGCTTGCACCTACTGAAGGGGACATGTAAAAAAGAAAGACCCCTTAAACCAAAATGCATCCCTCCAAACTTTCCAAAAAGATGATATAACAATCTGAAACTGGTTTACCTGGCAGACTAATTAAAAGCACTAAAGAGTATTACCTTTCTGTATTCTGACACAAGTATCCTCAATTGTAATTCAATCTCATTGCTTGCTACTGCAGCATCTATTGTGGAAGCACAGAGAGGAGGGAAAGGAGGAAGTGAAGTTGTGGCCCCTGGAGCACAAACCGATTTGATTGCTTCTTCACTCATTGGTTTCCATTTAGATTCATCACGCAAATCAAATGCACAGACTTCCACTGCATCAGAAGGCTGGCAGTTGGCCAAGAACACTTGATTGTTGAAGATACAGCCTATTGTTCGATAAGGATACATTGGCTTTGGCTGTTCAACAAGTGGAGGGTCATCTGGATGGATAGGACTGTGAATGTACCTATCAATTAAGAGAGATCTTTATTATAACAACAACAACAAATTTCATATTTTACTTTTTAAAAGATGCAAATATTCAGGTGGCACAGACATACTAAGATTCTACCCCTATGAAAAATCGTTGCACCATACATGAATTTCCTTTTCATAACTGAAATTTCTTATAAAAAATTGCCATGTTTTGTGTAATACAAGCAAAAATGTTTTTTCCCCCCTTTCAATCTAGATATTTATTTTCCAGCTTAAAATGTCAAACATGGTCACTCAAGCAACTACTCAACTGACAGCAATTAAAATAGCTTTTTCAACTGCATCAACAAACAACCAACACAGTTTCTTCCCTTCATTTATCAGATTTTCAGAGGAATAGTGCTTCACATGACAAAAAAATATAATATGCACAATAGGAAATGATCATTTAAATAAAAAAATAGCAATCAACCCCTTTCACAAAATGAAACATATTTTAATTCTTCAATTCATATCCATTTACCATCATTCACACTACCCTTCATTACAAAGCCACTGTTAACTTTACGTAACACTTCTTAAAAAAAATAAACAGGTAATAAATACACTTCTATTTTTAGCCATCACATTTTACAAATACATCAGTATGGGGCACATTGTTCAGGCAAAGGTGCACTGGTACAGGAAACCCTTGCTATTCGTGGGTTCAGCATTTGCGGTTTCAAATATGCAAATGCCGAACCCACATTTTAAGTACACTTTATACACTTACAGGGGCTCCTTGGGAGCTCTGTGCTTGTCGCCACCAGGTTCCCGCTGCCAGAGCCGTGCCCCCCACCCCTCCCTGTGGCACTGCGTTCATGAATGCAGTGCCTTATTCGCAAAGGGTGAGGGTTGCCTGTATATCATTATGCAGTAAGCATAAACCAAAGTTAGCCTTTTGCAGTTTTCTTCTGAGGCAAGTTACATAGTCTTAGATTAATAGGTAAATCAAAATCATTAGGGAGTCCATGATTCAAGAGATGTGTGTCTTATTGTGCTAACAGAGGTACATTGGAAGAGCTTAGAAGCTACTACTGATATCAAGAGGAGGCTGGACAGATATTTGGCTGGGGTGATATGATCCTGGCACCTGTTCCTGGGGCAGGGGGTCGTACCTGATGATCTGTTTAGGTCACTTCCAACCCTAAGTACTATGATACTATGATATCTAGTTAGGAAAATCCTCAATATTGTAAATCCTATTTAAAAAAAAACAAAAAAACAAAAAAACATATCCATGACACTTTATAGACTAAATATATATATTACAGCTTAGTCTGTCTGTCCATGCTTAATGTTCTTGGGGGTGTGGCTCCTGGCAGGGTGTTGCTCCAGTTAGCGCTGCATCGAGAATGATGGGCAGGGAGGGATGGAGTGCCACCACCACCCACCACCCCATGTCGCCACCGCCTCCCAGGAGCAGGGGGAAGCTTGCATGCGGCAGCTACCACCCACCACTCTACCCTGCTTCTGCTCCACATCTGGGTGCGTGCAAGCTTCCCCCACTCCTCTGCTCCTGGGAAGCAGTGGTGGTGCAGAGCAGGGGTGGGGCAGGTGTGTGTGACTGGATGTGGGCAGCAGCAACGTGGGGTGGTGCATGGCAGCCACTGCATGCAAGCTTCCCCCCTGCTCCTGGGAGGTGGTGGCGCCATGGGGTGATGGGTGCCTTCCCCCCAGGTCATTTTTGACAGGCAATTTGCTAGTATATACATAATAATTTAAATTTACCCAATTCCCAGTGAAAAAATAGCAACATGCAACACCAAGGAAATGGCATATGAACACTCCTTTTCTTGCCTCTGTATTAGAGACTCCTGCCACCACGCACATTATCTTAACTGGGTATCATTATAAATGATCCAGTCTATTTAATGGAAAATTACAAAAATTGCCCAGTAAATACATTTTAAATAAAAAAAAAATGTTATTAATACTGTAAAAAAATGTTTAGTTGATTTTTAAAATCAAGGACAGTCAGCAGTGGGGTGCAAGACCAAGTAATTGTCAACAGCATTTTAATTTTTGAATTTTGTATTTTTTATTTTACTAAAAAAGTCTAGGAAGAGGAAACCTATACATCTTCCTAATATTTGAAAAATGGACTAATCACAGAAGAGTTGCAAAGGCAAGAGAAAGAAAATGCAAATTCTGCAAGCTCTTAGACTGCAGAGAAACATCCGTTCCTCAAAAACTAACGAAGTAGGCACTTGGCTCAGCAAAACTAATTAACTGAGAATATTTACTAAAGTTATAGATAAAGGGCTGGCAACCATTTGCCACTGTGGCCCACTACTTGTGACCCAGCTCAAAACATGGGCTATAACCCCATATCCAATGACCATCAGATGCTGTGAAGCAAAGAAATAAAGCAGGGCAAGCACTGGGACCCCGGGAATACCCAGAGAGAATACACTGAACAGGGCAGGCTATAGGATCTGGGGAATGCCTCCTCTGCTCCTGTGGCTGGAAAATACTGTCAATTCACTAAGCTGCTGCAGGCCCGATCTAGTCTATTCACTAGCCAGATTGGGTTCATGGCCCACAGGTTGCTGACCTCTGCTCTAGATGAGCAAGTAGTTCAAATAATAATATGGCAAGTAATAGTAGGGCAAGTTGATTGACCTAAAATAATGCAGGACAGAAGAAATGACTTATTTAGAGCAAGCCAGTAAAAAGGATTGCTGTACCAGAGTCCAGACCGGAATTTTACTTAAGAATATTTGGCAAAGATGAACTGTGATGGATTTTCACATGTTCTTGCGCCAGATTTAAAATGTTCTACATCCTTCATACCTGGCAGCAAGTGACACGTTTGAGCATCCACTTGCATCATAGCACAAAACCAGCAGTGACCGTTATACCACAATCTACTCTGGACATTCCCAAAATAAATTTAAATTCTGGAAGCCACAGCACTTCAGCAGAACATGAACTTTCTTAGCTCAATTTAAGAACTCAAAGTTTGAGCCACTTAGATAAGAGTTCAATTTTAGTATTTTTAGGCCACTGCTTGGGTCACCATTCCATACGCTCTATTTATGTTGGAGGACAAAAATAATAAATTAAAAGTAAATTAAAAAAATAATTAAAAAACAAAAAAAATGAGACCTTAACTCCTTTACATTGCTAACCCACCTGTGTCCTGTTAAACTCTCCCAAAAAGTGATGATTCCATCAGTTCCACAAGTCATTACCCACGTGTGAGGGACTGCTTTCGCTTTTGTTCCTACACAAACAAAGGCTTCTAATCCATAACCAAGGAGAAGGCTACATAAAAGGTTAGCATGATCTTCACAGTCACCCTAGAAAGTGAACATATTAATTAAGTAGTTTATTCCTAACATGTACGAAGATAAGGCTTTCAATCACGATTTAACAGGTAATTGTTTAATTATTTTTCAAGAGCTATATTTATAGGACAGTAAGGCAAGGTCACAAGTTAACTTCACAGCATCTTAACTCCATTCCAGGAACACTATTACTGATGTGGGGCCAGGAGATGTACTGACCTGTATCTTCTCATGGAAGAATATAAAGGTGGCCAATCAGGTTCATTTGTAATATGGATACCTGGCCACCAAGTCTAGGCTGAGGACCACACCTACAGCTCATTTTATAGACATGCTTTTATAAATAGATAGAGACAGAAGACAGAAAAAAAAAAAACCCCCATCCACCTGACGGTTTTTATTCTTCTATAATGGGTATTGTTTCCTTTCCTTCTAGCCAAGGTATGCTGTAAATTTAAGTTTTATTTCAATTTTACACGATTTTAAAGCAGAATGTAGTTTATGAGAAAATCCTCATTTATTTCTTGATTCACATTCTGGTTATGAATACTGATGAGGATTTCTGTTTATATTATTATGGAAACGCTTTAAAAAACAAAATACAATCTGCAACATCAGGTGCCTTCAGGAGTACTTCAAAATATATACATTAAGTAAGGCAAATATCTGATGAAAATATAACAAATTATGTTACTGTTTCACAGAGCCTAGCTAATAATTAAGGGTATCTACAGTTTAAAAAACTGAAATCAAGAAGTTTCAAGATTAAATTTCCAAGCATTTTTTGACAATAACATTCTTAAGCAACTAACTTACGTTACTTGTATACATGTAGGAAGTAGAAATCAGTGGGTAGTCTGGCTTCTTTTTCTTTCTTACATATTATGCATTTTCCATTGAAAACAGAAAATTTTGTTATCTTCCATATTGTAGTGGAGTAGGAGTTCTGTAGTCACGACAGTCCAGGGAATACGCAAGAAAAAAAGTCTGCAACCCTCCGGCTAACATAAAACTAAGTGCACAAGCCACTGAACGCTGTATCTGGTATTTAGGCTTAAGATGATCCTGCTTCTTTGTCACACCAAAGGAAAGGTACTTTGCGCCCAAAAGTTTGTCTAACATCCATCTCTTCCAACTATACCGGGGCAGGCAAAGTTCAGCCAACAGGCCAGATCTGGCCAGCAGTGGACTCCATTTCCCAGCAGCCCTTGCTCACGTGGCTGGGCCAGTTGCCATGGAGACCCCAGCAGCTGTGGTACAGGGCCAGCCCCATAAAGACTGGCAGGCAGCAGCAGTGCCAGCCTCTTCCTGGTGAGGGTGCTGTGCTGTGGGCAGGAGCGGGGTGAGCTCAGCTGCTGCCGCCTGTTCGTGGTGGGCAGTGGCACTACTGCCCCCTCAAACCTCCCACTAGCACCGTCCCTGCTGGCAGGGTGGGGAGCTGCTCCGGAGCCGGCCTGGGATCTTGTGGCAGTGACAGCATGGTCCAGAGCTGGGACAAAGCTGTGTTCTGCAGCCTGTATGCCCAGGCAGGGGCGTGCAGACAGTGGATCACAGCTCTGCCCCAGCTCCAGACAGTGTTGTCACTGCCACAAGATCTCAACCGGGCTTGCAGCAGCTCTGCGCAGTGCTGTGCACACTGCCAGCGCTGCTGCGGCTTGTCCCCATGGAAACTGTGATTCACGCTATCACAGTGTGGCTGCTGTTGGGGGTCTCCATGGAAACTGGCCCCAGACAGGCAGGTAGGGGCTGCTGGAAAATGGGAGTCTGGCCTCCAGCCAGATCTGCCATTTTGCCCATCCCTGACCTACATAGTTGGTCCAATAAAAAAAAGTTGTTACCAAAGAAACCTTACTTCTTGCATATTCCCTGGAACACCAGAGGTACAATAACATTCCTCTCTCATTGTAGCATTTGGGAATTATAGAAAGAGATTACATATATTTATATTTAATGTTAGACAAAATACAGCATATATAATCCATGACAACTGTACAGTGCCTATTAGTCCAATTTCTGCATATCACAAATTACATTCAAAAAGATTTTTCAACATATACCACTTCCATACTTTTGTCTGTATTGTCTTACATAAAACTCGGCCATTATACCTTGTTTCTACATAGAAAAGCGAGAAGGGTGCACCACTGTTCTTGTTTACCACTTCCGCCTCCAACAACAGGAGCTCTTTCATAACCAAGGACACTGACAAATCTTGCAGCTTGTCTAGGTGTGTCCAGCAATCGGCCTGCTCGAAGTGGCCTGATATAAGAACATACTGGACGGTTTATCCCGTTTTCATCCTAAACATTAAAATATTATGAAGAATGATAAGTAACCAAAGTACCCAATAAAAGAAAAACACCTCTGTTCTTTTTTGGGGGATCAATGACTCCACAGCAAGAAGTAAACTGTGCAACTGACCTAGAACTTTTACTTAAAAAACTATGCAAAGCACACTCTTAAGAAAAAAAAATACCATTCCTTTTGTCTCATTTAAAAACCTTTTTAGATAAAAAGTAAAATAGAAGATAAAAGAAAATTAAATGAATTTATGACTGATAAAAATTAAAAGGCTGATAGTCTTCAAATCCATGGAGCAGATATCAAGTACTTGCTACCCTAGCTTCAACTCTTCTCTGTCCTACTGACTAAAACAAGTTCAGTCTCCATGCTCAGTCAATCCCTGACCAATCCATGACTGGTAAACAAGGGTGCCAATTGCAACACTAGTTTTAGACAGCAATTCTTATTTATCTATTTTTTAACAAAACGTGCATTCATGGAAGTTTCTGGGAGAAACATAAATGAAAAATAAATTGTTCAAACTTCTAATTATAGCAATATAAGTGAACAAAAATGGAAAAAAATTAAGAGACCAAGAACACTGTTATTATTATTATAAATTTTAGCTTTTATGTAAACCATGACCAGCTCATTTTAAAGACCTAGAGAACAGCTATGACAGCAGTAAACTTTTAGAATACTACAGAACAGAGCTAGATTTAAGCTACTCCAAGTCTGTATTCTACTTCCAAAGCATTTCAATGTATAAACTTAACAGTGATCTATACTGATTGACAACTGATTTAAACCAAATTAAGTAGATGTTATTAATCCTTAGAATTTCTTCAAATTTTCCAATAAACAGAATTAGAAGAAATTTCTGATTCTATCATTTTGTTTTTCTGCAAAAGAATGCCAGTCTCTTCAAAGGTTTTAAAGTTGTTCCAGGTAACAATATTTCAGCTATAACACGGCCAAATAAAGCTACTTATTAAAAAACAACAACCTCCACCACCACCAAACAAACACTATAAAACCTCCTACTATAACTCCACAAGTCCTCGATTTGGTACCTAAATTACACAATATCTATTTTAAGACTATTTTTAACAGGTTAGAGATTTGTGTTTGTTTTTTTAAGGGGTGCAGCTGCAAGGTTTTTATGTTCTGAAAAAGCTTTTAGTTACTAAGCACCCAAAACTGCCCATTTTAGGCCCCCGTCAATTGCAATTTTGCAGAAGCTGAAGAATGGAGAAGGGAGAGAATATTACATTGGGGTGGGAAAGGAGAAAATGTGTCTCTAATATATTAAGTCAGCTTAAGAAAAGCAGCAGCTGTTTGAAATGGACTGGACTCATGAAGGAAATGAATTACTAGAGATCACAATTATTATTCACACATATACTTTTATGTCATGTAGAGCTGGACTGCTATGGATATGTATAGACATTAATTTCTAAGGAATTCTTACCAGTAGAAAGATCAGGCCAGGGGCTGGAATGTACACAGGGGAGCTCTCCAGCCAGGACGCACAGGAGGGCTGCTCCTTGGGCCACCCCTGCCCTGAGGGGAACCATTATTTGAAATCCTGTCCTCTCCCCTACCTGGGAAGGCAGGAGGTTCTCAATAGGCAGGCCCCTCCCTTTTACATTGCCTTGCGTACCACTTAGATAGCTTCCCTGCACCTGCATTCTGGCACCCTGGCTCTTAAATTACTGAGTGTGCTACCCAGCTAAGCAATACATGCAGCATTTAAAGCTTGAAGGGCCATGGACCAGGGTAGGGGGTAGCTTCCTAATACCCATTTTCTGTTCCCCAGGGCTTGGCAAACCCCACTCCTACCACCCAGCTGGAACACATGAACACTTACATAAAAACAGTAAACTCTATTTGTAGTCTATATACATAACTAAAAACACCTTGAAGTAGTTGTAAACAGGTGGTCCACATTTTTTAGTTGAGTTTACAAACCTGTGCAAAAATCTTTACCAGCCTTGTGTTATGTGAAGACCTGATCTGCAGGTATTCTCTCCACCACTGTTTAGCATACACAAGAAACAAACGTTCTTTTTCTGCTGTTTTCTGGTGTTCTAAAGCAAGCTGCAATTAAAATATATTTATTTTCTTTTAATATTCTTGGTAGAGATGCCAGAAGACTCTACCCTGTCAATACTGCCCCCCATTTTTCTTTAAGAGGTGGCATCATCTCCCAAAGTTCTTTAAAAACAATCTTAATATTTATAACAGTCCTGCAAGTGCTACAAGGTAATCTTATTTAGGATCAGGAAATAAAATGGGAAATATTTTCTAGTAGTTAATGAAAAACACATTGTTTGGTTTCTTTTTTGAAGACTAATACACCAAAAGTTTCACTAGATTTGTCTTCATAACCAAAGTTGACTGCATACACTTTTTTTTTTTTTTTTTTTAAGAACAAACATGCAATCAAACCTGTGTGCGCCTTTATGCCAGTACTTATCAGCTTTTGGGATTGACAGGCTAGTTGCTGTTGTGATTACATAGATTTTCACTAGGAAGCAACAGATGTAGTAAGATACATAATATATCTAACACCTAACATGTATATTATCTTAAGAAAAAGAAATGCCCTGAAATGACTTTACATTTTTGCTTGGCAGCGTTATGACTCACAAGAAAATTACTGCAATAACACTATTTGCCCACATACAACATACATCTTTCCCCTACAAAATCAGCCCCCCAAAACTGGGTTGAGTGTATTAAGCAGGGCAGCTGATTTTCTGTTCAGGATATAAGACCTGCTTTAATTCTTGCTTGACAGTGCAGCAGCTGTTGCTAAGTATTAAGGCAGCCAAGGGAGTCTGTTGACTAGTTCTTCCTTCCACAGTTGTTATTGATCATTTCTCTTTTTAATGGTCTTGATATTCCACTAATCAAGTTAACATTTTAGGTCTAATCTGCTGTCTGCTAGCTGGTCCTGGTCTCTCTCCTCCTGTTTCACAGCCTTGGAGACTTTTTAGCTCAGAGGAGGGCAAAATGGTGGATCTGGCCTGTGGCCAGACTCCATTTCCCAGCAGCCCCTGCCTACACCACTTTGTCAGTTTCCACTGAGACCCCAGCAGCAGCTGTGACAGTGCAAGGGCCAGGGTTTCCATGGAGACCTGCCCCAGCAGTACTGGCAGGGCACACAGCTGGGCAGAGAGCTGCTTTGGGGCCAGGATCTTGTGGCAGTGACAGCATGGTCTAGAGCTGGGGCAGAGCCATGATCCACTGCCTGCACACCCATACCCAGCATCATTTTTCAACATGAATGCTCTAGGACAATTTATATTCTTCTCTGGCATTGCATTTTTAAACAACTACTTGTAAACAGGAAGGTGAATTTAAAAAACACCATAAATACCCGCTCTGCTCCAGAACACAATGGATATAAATTAGAAATTACTTACCTGAGTATTAATTATTTCCTGGGATAGTATCTTATTCAGCTGTGGATACATTTCAAGTCTGATGTTTAAGACTCCAACAGAAACTTTTGATTCTGTACCTTTGAAGCGCAATATTAATCAGTCCACTGAGAAATCTAGGGTCATTTAACACCACCCCTGCCTCCCGTCCTACCCCCACCATCCAGCTATCTGAGAACAAACGCACAGAAATATTCCCTGCATTCCCCCTCCAATTGTGTCACATTCAAGGTTAAAAACAAGACGAAATGTGTGCTTCCTACATGCCGAATAATGAGAAAAAAAGGTTAAAGTTTTGCGTGCCTCTTATTTGTATTGCACAAACACTGTGAAACCCCAACTGAAGTTCAGAGACCCATTACACTAGATGTACAAACAGAATGAAAAAGAACTACTACCCAAGAGAGCTCACTATTTAGAAGTATAATCTGATAAAATATCTGGAACAAACAAATGGAAAAATGCAGAGAACAGTGTAAGAGATGACAGTGGAAAGTAAAATATAAACAAGTCTGTCTCAGATAATCTAGCTGTATCAAATGGTAGCATCTACAAAATAAATCAAGTGCATCCAAGCAACATAAAAATTAGCAGCTTTACTGATTTCGACACTTAATTAAAACAACAAAAACATCTACTAAAATAACTACAAGACTGAAACACATTTTTCATATAACATGCAGTCCCATATAATAAAAAACTACACTTTCATTTCCTTTGTATGTAGCAATCCTACGCAAATCCAGTTTTATTTTAAAACACTTACGGAAAATATTAGCATCATGCTTTTTTTAAATTTAATTAAAAACACAGAACTTTACTGGAAATGATAAATCAACAGGAGGACGGACTACTTTCCCTTCAACTAGATTCTAGGTTTTACTCACTGGAGTCTTCACTATACCAGCAGTGCTCAACCCCTGGCTCACAGCCCCATGTAATCTGGTCCATGGAGCTCTACACAGATCTGGAAACTTAGTGGTAGGAGAGTGGTGGCACTGCTCCCTCACCACCAAATTTCAGAACACGTGAGGAGCCCGGGGCCCTGCACACTGGATTGGGTGCTCAATCCTACTGAGCAGGGTCAGGTGGGAGCAGCACCAGGCTCCAGGACCCAATCGTGGCACCCAGGTGGCTGGGAGAGGGTGGTGCCAAGCACGTGGGACCAAATCCCAAATGTTCAGGGATACATCCCCATCCTTTAGAATATATAGTGAATTATCTGGTAGAGCTATGACTGGAAATCATGGACTTCTCCCTCCTGGGTCTGTGCATGGTTAGACTAAAGAGCCTCAAGAATTCACCTATTACCTCTGTAGCATCCAAAAAGGTACAGGGCAAAGAGAAAGGAGAAAAAGGTCTGTGATGTGAGTTAGAACCTCAGATGCATCACACACCAACTAGCAGGAGGCTGATACAGAACAGGAAGCCCCTTATTTAGGGTTCAAGGACAGCAACCTGCTAGAAACCCAGCACATTCCTCTTCAAAAGAAAGCAAAAAATGGGCTTTTCAGTAAAGCACTGGCCAGAGACCCTTTTTGTTGATAGATTACTTCATCTTTTGGAGCTCTGTATTTCTGGCAACTTACACAACAGAACAGGTATGAATGGGAAATTCCACTTCCCATTCATCACAGAAAAGAATTTGGAATTCAATTTTTGTTTTTTGCCTAAAGAAGATCCGATCACAGATTTCATTGAATTTACTATAATATTTCCTTGTCATATGTTTATTAGTAAAATCATGATGGACAGTGTAAATCTTGGTATTGTCATTATAACTTTAATGTTAAATCTTACCTACGCCCAGGAGTTCTACCGCAATATTTATTATTCTGTTCTCTGCAACAAGGGCAGATCGCCACTCCAGGAAGTAGGATGCTACAAGTGATGTCTCACCAAACATGTCTGTTTTGATCAGGACCATATGCACTGGATCGCATATAGATAACATAGTGGTTGCATCCATCATCTTACTTCCATCACCTGCCATTTTAGAACAATAAAAACCAACAGCAAGAATGCTGTAATTAGGATAATACAGTGATTGAGTTATTTTTACAAGCTTGCATTTAAATTGCCTTAGAGAGAACATGCCATTAAACCCCTCAATGTTTTTTAAATTTTGCATGGGTCATATTTATTCAATTCCAAGACAAGGCTTTCCCCTATACAACCTGGGGAAAAATGAAGCCTCATCTTAGAATTGAGTGTTAAGTAAAAATGCAATACCTGCAGGCATTGTTGAGCCCTGTATTACTCCCTGGTTCCATGTTAATTCCCTACCCATGGCTCTAGCTCCATCTTGGATTCTACTGCTTCCTGGCTCAGTCCACAGCCACAGAGCAGCACAGGACCCAGTGCTGATTCCCTCACCACTGTCTGGCTGTATGCTGGGACCTATGCTGCTTCCTGGCTCCATGTCAATTCCCCTACTGCTTCCCTGCTCAGTAGGGAGTAGCACACAACCCAGGAAGGAACCAGAGAGTGACAAGGGAATCAGTACAGACCCAGGAAGCAGCAGGACCCCATGTGAAGCCAGAGAGCAGAAAGGGTATGAGCACTGAGACCTGTGCTGCTTTCTGGCTCCATGCTGAGCCAGGGATCAGTGCAGAACCCAGCATGCAGCCAGAGGGGCAAGGGACCCAGTACAGAGCCAGGGGACACTTGCCTCCTCACCACTTGCCTTCCTGCTGCTGCTTTCCAATAATTAGATTCCACCTATGGAACATTATGGCAAAATGTATACTGTTCCATGTGCAGAATCTAATGGGGGGGGGGGGAATCATCTTAAATTTAAAGTCACTAGGGATTCAGGTCAATACAGTATTTAGAAGCAGTCAGGTCTGGCCACTCTTAAGAGACAGAGCCCATGTACAAAGGGCTCAGAGACAGATAATGATTAAATCATGGAAAGACATGCACATGGGTAAAGAATGAAGAGACTAAGAGCTCTGTATACAAAGACCACAAATGGGAACAGACAAGATACAAAGACAGAGAAAATGAATACAGTATTTGACAGAAAATAAAGTTCAGACACACCATATTTGGCCATTCAAATAATATAAAAACAAGGATATAATCAAATGTTTCTGTTTTCATTCTTTTATCTTACCACAGCAGGAACCCACTGCTCCAAGTCATATTTGAAGAAAGGGCTTAGCAGTATTGAAATATTAGACACGTAGAATGAACTTTAACTATTTTTAGCTATTTTTTTTTTTTTAAGTAGCAAGCCATTATGCATCCACTCACAAACCAGCTACTAACAGCTAAAGATTAGGAGGCATCATTCTCTATTAAGTTATTCCACTCTCTCAGAAAGTTTCTAACATCACCTACTGAAACATTTGGTAATGAAATAGATGAACCAGTTCTCTGATTTAGTATAAAAAATCTGCATTATTACATTTACTATGTCTCTGTAGGTTTACAGAACCCTCATCCATAGCTTCACCATGACAGAACATATCATTCACTGTATTTGCACCTAACAACATGACTATTTAATATTTTCCATTAGAAAATGGAGTATGTTCTCCCTGAACAATATGATAATCTTTTTGGGCTTAAAACAGGCAGACAAGGCACAGACCTATCCCTGCATGTCTTTAGTCTATACATATCTTATTTTACTGGGGTGCTAAATTCATCTGATCCAAGAGTGTCTGGGCCAGTCTATGGTGCAGGCCAGGCAGTGAGTCAGCCAGCTTACAAGTTCAGTCCAGAAGGGCACTATGTATAGTGAGCTCCCTGTGCCTGCCCCCCCATGTCACAGGCAGTACACACTGGCCCCCATGCTGCTTTCAGTGGCTGTGGCCCAAGGAGATGGCATGAGGTACTTGCTACATGAGGCTCCCTGCTGAACTGCACCGGCAAGTTGGTTCCAGGGCCAGTTCAGGCTGTGCCACAGTCAGCATGCAGGACTGGTCTGGCAGGCTGCTGCATGCAGCCCACATCCTTTGCTGACTCCTAGTGCTTCAGGCAGCTCCCTCAGCACCAGGTCCAGTCCACATGCCACAGGCAGCATAAGCCTAGTGCACACTACACACAGAGCACAGGGTGGATCCAGCACCACAGGCACTCCACATGGCACGCAGCACCCTGCCAGACCATTTCTTAGCAATGGCTCCAGGGCCAGCCCACATGGGGCCCCAGGCCATCTGTGCACACCAGTGCCAGTGCACAGGGCTGGTCCAGCAGGGTGCTGCATACAGTCTGTGCCATATGCCAGCCCCCGTGCCACATGCAGTGCACACAGTGCCCTGCAGTGTCCTGGCTGGTTTCAGCCTGCACACTCCAGATAGTACAAGCCCCAGAGTGGGGCCAGCCTATGCTGCATGTGGCACAGGGAGCCTGCATAGGGTGCACACTGCATGCAGCACTCCACTGGACTGATCTTGTGCACAGGTTCTGGCACAGCCCAATCCGGAGCAACCCCAGAATCAGCATGCAGGGCTGTTCCAAGCACAGGCGCTTGTAAGCAGAGCACACCCCAGACCAGCACCCTGTGCTGTAAGCAGTATCTGTGGTACCTGGATCAGCCCATGGGCCAAACCAGCTCTATCTGCTGCACAGGGTATGCAGAGTCAGTCTGAGACACACAGGCCATACCATATGGCTCTAAAGGCCAGATCCAGCCTGCATGTTTGACATTCCCTCTTATTTAAGATTACAGGAAAAATATTATTTCTGAGATTTTCAAAAGTGTAAAATCTTGCCCATTAAATTCCTTTTACAGCCTACATGTGTTTGCGCTGCCTAAATTACCACACTCCTTCTGTACTCTGCAAGGAATCAGCATATGAGACTGCTGTACCAAAAGCTACTACCAAGGACACACATAAAAGTGGCTACCACTTGTATAGACAAGCTAATATAAGTTATGGACACTGACAACCTCAAAAATAAACTAATCTGTCTACATTTTCTAATCCTGAAAGGACAAACGTATGTGGAAAGTTACTGTAAAAGTCCAACTTTTCCAACTAAAAATCACAATAACACCAACGTAGTCTTGAAAAATGATTGCATCAGAGAGCAGCAACTTTCACTTGCATAAGCCAGTTATCTGTCATAATATCAGCATCTCAAAACAGCTCTGCAAGGTAAGCACAACATATGGCACTTATTTTTAAGCTTAGAGTTTTCCTTACCTAGGCTATCCTTGTGCACTTCAAGTAAAAAACCATCATGAAAGTCTGGTTCACAGGCACACGGGACAGGCTTAGAACGGAACCGTTGGTTTCGAAAAAGTAAATACAGAGTGAAGGTAGAACACGTTTGGCCAGGCAAGGGTTCAGGTTCTTGTAGATGTTCCAGAAAAGCTTTTCCACCCAAAACCTGAAGGTAAAGATACCTCCGTGTTGGGTCAATATTAGCTGCAAAGTGTAGCAATAAACGTGAAGAAACTGCTAACCAGTCTTAAGAAATGTTTTCAAATCATCACTCAACTAATAAAAGATCATACAAGAAAATCTCCCCCAAAGATGCCTGAAAAAAGATCCATAAAAATGTATATTAAAGAAATATGGCAAATGTTTAAATGTTTGATAAATATTGAGGGTTTCTGCTGTTTGCCTACTGACACTATTCTGTTGTTTACGCTCTTCTATTTAATCTAAATAAACAGGAAAACATCTCATCTTCTGAAACTTATATACACTCCAAATACACATTAGAAATTTAGTAATTAAACAATATCCTATAACTAAATTTTCAGATCTCACAGAACTATGATCCAAATACTAAAATTTACAAAAACATACTTTTCTTCAGTACTGGTGGCTGTCTGTTAACAAAATGGGTAGATGGCTTGGGATCTAAGGTCACTTCTTGGTCATTCTTATCCTGGAATGATAGTTAAACATTTTTAAGGAGCCAAGTTAAGAAGTGTTACTACTTAAAGATCCTTGGCAGTTTCTGAAACCTGAAAATCCCACACCTCTCTGCCACCCTACTACACAATGTTTCAACCACCACCCTTCTGGTAATTGGACTTACTAGTTCAGCATTGACT
>NW_017728992.1:87415665-87427326 GCF_001723915.1 Gavialis gangeticus | reverse complement strand
CACACCTCTCTGCCACCCTACTACACAATGTTTCAACCACCACCCTTCTAGTAATTGGACTTACTAGTTCAGCATTGACTTTAGAATAAAAGTTAAAATAATTTGTAGAAGTGCACCGATACATCTGTTCAATATTGGATTGGCACTGATATAAAGAAAATTGGAAATCATCCTGAAGTGGCCAATAATTGATTGTGCATGTGCACAGCATGCAGGTAGTGAGCAGCATAAGCCCAGCAGCTTGGACAGCTGCATCCAGCTGTTAAGTCTGGTGTGGTGGAAGGGGAAGGGGGAAAGAAGTGGCATGGGTGGGCAGACCTCTGGCCCCTGAGGCAAGGGAGTGTAGATGTATGCCCCCTCAGGTGAGGATAGGTGCTGCCCAACTGGGTTGAGCATGGGACAGAGCCATAGCTCATCCAGGTGCAGGGGGGAGGGGCCAGCTCCTACTGCTGTGCACCACTCATCTGGCAGCTCGTCCCATCGCTGCTTCAACTGCTCAGCCCCAGCTCGCAGCTGCAGCCCACCCTGCCACGCACAGATCCGGGGGCACACTCGCACGCTGCCCACCCCCAGACAAGCAGCAGGAGCCACTGGATGAACAGCGTGCAGCAGCGGAAGCCTCGCCCCACCCCTCCCCGGATGAGCTGCAGCTCAGTCCCGTGCCCGCCCTGTGCCTACCCATGCCAGTCCCACTCCTTCCCTCACCATGGGGGGGTGTTGATTTGTGCCCCCCAACAGACTTGCCAGCTGGACTCAACGGTACTGGAAATCAGATTGGTATTGGCCAATATGCCTCCTTAAAAATCGGCTATTGGTACTGGTCCCTAAAATGTTTAATTGGTGCATCTCTACTAATTTGTCAATGATACGCCAGAAATCAATAAAGCCAACATAAGCGACACTGGGCTAAAATGAGTTTTCACTGCCTATTGAAAGAATTTTAACAATGCCAAGATAAACAAAGTGCAAACATTTCCCTTTTCAAAATGTACTCACAGTTACAACTTTAAGTTCTTTCATAACATCATCAATGATTCCTCTTCGTCTCAGAGCTTTCATCAGATCATCTGTGGATAACTGCTGATGCTTGGGCGCTATCTCATCACGTATAGTCTCAGCAAGAACTTCTCGGATCCTTCCATGGACGTCCATCTAGAAGAGAAAAACTTCTGTGACCTGCTGTCCAATGCTCATTAGGATAGCATTATAGCATTCCTACATTAATCAATGTAAGTTATAACCCTCAATGAGCATTTAATACCATAGAGCAGTGGTGCTCAACTTTTTTGTCCAGTTGGCTAGCTGGGTAGAGCCTAGCTTATTTGTGGGCCAGATGCAGCTGGTGGACTCAATCCAGCATCCAGGATGAGTGCAGTCAGGCCCCATCCAGTCATGCAGGGGAGGAGCCCAGCCCTTGAAGGGGAGAAAGGGGGCTTGCCTGGACCCAGCTCCATGGCAGGGAAGGGGGTGCAGCTGAGCCCTAGTACACATCTGCAAGGTTTGGGAATTTGGCAGTAATGGAGGGTGGCCACGCTCTCCTGCCACCCAAATTCCTGACCAGCGGGGAGCCCTGCAGGCCGCATATCATGACTACCTGGACTGCAGGTTGAGCACCCCTGTCCTCAAACTACATGCTTCAAAGAGGCATGCCGGGATATTAAAAACATTACAATCCCCTAAGAACAAACTGCAGTGAAACAGGAAGGCAGCAAAAGGGCAGGATCCACTGTCACAAATGTGGAAGGAATTGGTCCTTGCTGCTTTCCTGGGGCAGAGGAAACCAGAGTAGCCCCATCCGTTACACAGACCACGGCCTTGCTGTTAGCTTTAACATCCTTATCAAGTGGTAGGTAGAAGGGTGCTCCTTTGGCAGCAGGTGCACAGCCAAAACCAAAAATAAACAAAACACTTAATGGAGCGCATACTAAAAACACCCCAGGGAAGCAGGATGCTGGCTGCCTTGCCTGAGACAGGCAAGGATACTAGGCCTACTGTGCTGTGCCAGAGCTGAGAGCAGCCTCCTGTGGGGTTTAGATGATAGTTTGTACAGGCCAGTTTGGAAAGGGAGTCGCCTGCCTGAGGTCGACCCCTGGAGGCCCTTGCCAGCCCTACAAGCACCTTGAAGGAGGCCAGATGGTGCAGGTGGCCAGAGGGATCCTTGCCCTAGCTCTTCAGGGGCTTCTCCACGTGGCCCCTCTGCTTCCAACAGCTCAGGCACAGCTGTCCACCACCTCGTGGGGCCTGAGACAGGAGCGCAGTGTGGCCAAGCGTACAATAATTACTGTATTCGTACAATAGTTTCAACCCTTCTGCAACAGAAGTCAGTAACAGTAAGTGTTCAAAACGTACAACCATTTCTGGGGCAGCTTGTTGATGCAGCACACGCAAAACCCAAGTCACTCCCAGAGAATCTTAACAGACTTCTGGGTTTGCAGTCAGCACTTCCTTACAACTGCTTGCCTTGAAATAAACAAATGCTTCCACTTAGATGACCCAGGTCTTGGTCACTCACTTACCCACTGGCACCTTAAACAGAGTAACAGAAAATAAATAATAAGAAGAAATATTTGCATCAACTTCCGTTTACGATAGCTTTTCAGCAAATACGATCATTTCGAGCTTGCAATACAATTATTTCACATTTAGGAGCTGGGAGCGCGTCCAGCGCCAGCCGGGACCGACAGCCCCGCGCCCGCGCCACCCGCACCCCCGGGACACCTTGGCGAGCTGCTGCCGGATGATCTGCTTCAGCTCCGAGGCTTTGTCCGGCGACAGAGCCATGGCACAACCCCGCACTCGCCACACGGAGCCGCCGGCAACCACCGCGACTAAACCCCGCTCTGCCCCCGCGCGGCCACGCCCCCTGCAAGCCCCAAACAGCCGTTTCTAACGGCCCGGCCAGGGCGGGAGGCTGCCTGCTCAGCTGCCTGACGGAGAGCCCCCGCCACCACCCGGGACTGGCACCCCCGGCTCAGCCCGCTCGGGGGCTCCGGCAGCCGCGCGGCTCCTGCAGGGAACAGGATGGGGACAGGCGCCACCCCGGACACCTAAGGCGCCGAAGAATGGAAGGCCCCCGCAGTGGAGACAGCCCCGCTCGGCCCCGGGACCCCGTGCTACCTGTCATGTTTGTGCCGTGCGGTGCCGCGGCGCGCCGCGACTTCAGAGGCTTTACGCTGCTTATGGTAACGACCCCCCGTCCCCGTGCTGCTCCTCCCCCACGGTCGTGCGGGGCCCCGCGGGGAGGGGAGCTGGAACACGCCCCGCACGGGGTGGGGGCAGTTGGCACGGGAGGGACCAACGTTCTCGACATGACGTCAGCGGGGCGCCTTGCTGCCTTACCCTGCGGGGCAGGGCACTGCCAAGGGGGTCCAGGATACTGGAAGTGGGGCAGGATCATCCTCACAGCCCACACAAGTTTGTTTTGGTGGACTACAAGAGAAACTAGAACAGTGGGTGGCAACGGTTTTGGCTGGAGCACCTAAAACACAACAGCCTCTGCTTGGCGGGCCAGAGGTGGGGCAGCTGCGAAGGGCCCGATCCTCATTGATGGCAGACACCGCACACATGCCTCCAGGCAGACCGCAGGGCAACAGCGAGGGTTGTGCTGCCCCAGCCCCTTCCTCACTATGGGCATTGAGGCACGCGTGCACCTGCTGCTGCCATGGAGCTGGGGCCAGAGCTCTTTGCAGCCTGCCCATGTCTGCTGCACCCTGTGGAAGGCAGCCAAGAGGATGCAACCAGCTGCTCCAAGCTCCCCAGTCCTGGTATTGACTCCACGGTGATGGCTGTGCACCAGGCTCTGGGTGTGCAGCTGGGAAGGGGTTTGGGGCAGCACAACCCAGGTCCTTCACCTGCTGTCCATCCCAAGGTGTACATGTAGTTGCCACTGCCACAGAGCTGGGTTGGGGAACACAGTGCTGCAGTTTGCGGCTTCCCAGCTGCCTGCCACAGCCAGCTTGGGCTCAGGGCAGCTGCAGCAGGTGGCAGGCACACTTCAAATAGCTGTGCTAGAGTCTGCAGCACCCAGCACTGGTTCTGTGGCAGAAGCAGCTGCACATGTGCTTCTGGGTGGATAGCAGGGGGTGGGGGCAGGGTTGCACTGCCCTCAGGTGTCTTCTCAGCTGTGTGCTGGAGCTGCGCATGCAGCTGCAGAGCTGGTGCTGGGGCTGTGGAGTCTAGCCCAGCTGTTTGTAGCCTCTCAGCTGCAGCTGGCCTGGCCTCTGGCCAGCTGCTGCCTGCCAGAGCCGGGGCTGCTTGCAGCCTTTTGGTCACCTGCCACGAGCAACCTGGGCTCTGGTTGGTGGCAGCTGCCTAGAGTCCAGGCTGGCTGTGGCGTGGTGAGGAACATGGCCTCATGTGCCATGCCCTGGCACATGTGCTGGGGGTTGCCGATCTTTGAGCTAGAAGCTTTGCTCCCAGGTGGGACCCAACACGCACACACCTTGACTGCCTTCCTTATGGGCAACTCCACAATTTTGAGGAGGGTGCAGATGGTGAGAGGCATTCTCCTGTCTAGCCCAACACTTTTTTTTCTCTAGTTAAAAACGAATAAAAAATTTTCCAAGCTGCTAGGCATCTGTGGGTGGATGACCTCTGTTTAAGATGGAAGGAAAAACAAATAGAAGTGCTTTGCAATAAGGGAAAAGCAAGCCACAGGGCTGTGGAAGAGGAGTTTTGTTAGCAGGAGCAGCCAAAAGACAGCTGGAGCAGGGGAAGAGCAAGAGAGTTAAAAAGAAGAGAGGGTCGTTAACACTTTGTGGAATGAACAGTTGAGAAGGGATCAGGTAGATGACAGTGAGCCACAAAGTCAAACGAATTTCCTGGGCATGCCCTGATAGAAATGCTGTCACTACCAAGCCGCTGGTTGGGTGGAGCAGACATCAGAGGGGGTGCAAATGCATCATCATTCTCCCTCTGGATCCATCCCTGGCTTTTCACATTTTGAGATCAAAGTGAAAGCAAAATGCAACTTGCCTGGAATTGCAGGTATCTGCTAGATTAGATGTTAAGTGTAAAAAAGATAGCGTGGCATTAGTCCCACAGTTGTAGTTTACAGGTACGTCTCACTGGGATACCTAAAACAGAATCTTGCCTTCTTGAGAATCTTGACCATGCGGCCAATGCTTCTGTCCATCATTTCTATGCCTGAGTTAAGGTTTTTTAGGCTGCAACTACAAACAGTCTGGAGGGCCATGGAATTGAAGAAGCATTACAGGGAATGGCTAACAGACTGCTAAATTACGGAAGAAAGGATAACTTGATTAGTAGAAGGTCGAGACAGTTAAAAAAAACAGATGGTCATTCTCACCTGTGGAGTGAAGGGAGTTGAGCTGGGGTGGTCAGGTAGATTATAATAAACTCCATTACTCCATCAGCAGCACCTGAATAGAAATGCCACTTCTCCTCCTTCTGCCACTGCTTTTAAATTTTGGGTGGAGGGGGTGCAAATGTGCTGCTGCCCAAATGCACGTCCCCGATCCACCCCTACTTCATAATCTAAAACAGTCGGGACCTGGCTTGGTATTAAATGAAAGTGCATTCTCCTTTTGCATAGCCGTAGGACAGTGGTTCTCAACGTTTTATACTTGAGGCACCCTTTGATAGACTTGGAGCACACTGTGGAAAATGCTACTTCTTATATTTCACTCATTTTTTGACCATGGCCAAATAATAGAGCAGTTCTTCTGTTGCAAAGAACTTGGAAAGACCACAACAGGCCAGAATCTTTTTAACACCATGAATTCCTATTTCAAATCTCTGGGTTTATCTTTTGAATTATGTGTGCATACCTAACAAAACTAACATTGCCTGGTACCCTACAGCACCTTTGAAAGTATGTCAAAGCACCCTTACTGAGAAATCACTGCCATAGGGATTCCTCCCAGAAAGCGCTCAAACAATGTCAGCATAAACTGACTATATCTTTGGCACCACCAGCTGCATCAACCATGTGGACACAGAGAGGGGTGACATTTTTTTCCCTAAATTCTTTGATTTTATTATAAATTGGATGTTAGGCGGCAGGATACTGGTAACTTTTCACTTCAATGTATCTTGCTGGTTCCGGCAAGATACACTTGAACTTAGTTCTGTGACTGTTGGATGAGAGTCGAGTTGAGCAGAGTAGAGCATTGTATAGCTATATAGGGCTGGGGCACATAATACATATGGTACTTTAAGGAAAAATGTGACTTCCCTTCCTTCCCCCCCACTCTAAGTTACTAGCAAGTCCCTGTGAGTATAATGCATTCATTTTTTTTAAAGAAGAAGAAAACTTCTTAGGCATACTTTCCAAAGCTGTTGACACCACAGCTCAGGTGGAGTTTCCCCTGATGCTTTCATCTTCATTAGCAAAAAGGTGATTTTTGAATTAATTATTATAGTAATTTTTTACTTGCCTGAGATACTGACCAGCATCCCATTTATCTTGGAGATAAAGGGTATACAGTTCCGAATTTACAAATCTTATGCTACATATTGGTTAGTATGGAAACACAATGTGAACAAATATGTGTTTTGAGATATGTAGAATAATGCCTCAGGTTTTCATATCCAATTTTAAAATACTGGATGGGAGGAGAGTTAATTAGGTAGTAATTAGGTCAAAGTTGAGGGGATTTTACTTGTTAATTTGAATAGTACTTTTAGTTATTTCAATTAAAATACCATAGTTGTATTTACATATTAAGTGTGTAATATCAAAATAACCATTAGGTGTCACTTTAAGTACTGACAGCTTCTGCATTGAGTTTTAGTAACTTTGTCACCTGTGAAGAAAAAACCCCCCTGAACCCTCAGTCCCATACTTAATTTTCTATGAAAGTAGGGCTACTTGAAGAAGTAAATTTTAATATATATTTGCAGGGTCAAGGCCAAAGTTTGTATTAGTAGGCAAGCCAGGCTGCTCAACAAATTACATGTCTGTCAAAACATGAAATGCTTCTCTTAGAAGTGTGATAAGTCTAACTAGTCTGAGGATTTAAGTCACTTAATTTTGGTCTGTTTCTCAGACCATCACATTTTATGGATAAACTTTACTGTAACTTACTAGATAAACTACAAATGTGTTAGTTTGACACTAAGTATCTTCTGTTGTTTCAGCCATCTGTATCAGTGGGAAATGTTGGCCAACTAGCGATAGACTTGGTTATTTCTACACTTGACATGCCTAAAGTGGGTTACTTCTACACTGATTGCCTTGTGCCAATGGTTGGGAATAATCCGTATGCAACAGCAGAAGAAAACTCAGCAGAATTGAGTATAAATGCGGAAGGTATGTAAAGTTATACCAGTAGTCTTTACAAGCTATTTTTCAGATGCTGACTTAGGCTGCAGTCCTGCAGTAGTCTATATAGAAAAACCTTTTAGTGAAAAGGGGTTCTGCACAGGTGCAAGGACTCATCCATGGGATGCTCTCTGCAGGATTGGGGTCTTTATTTCTAAAACCAGCTGGCAACCAGAAAACAATGAACTAAATTGTGTTAACGTACTCTGTGCCTTTTTATTTAATTAAGTTATTGTCCCGTATTCTGGTAGTGTCAATGTGATTGTTATAGCCATGATAGTCCAGGAATTATATGCATGGCAAGGATTTCTTAGGGTGATATCTTTTTTTTGGACTAACTGCATAGTTATCCTACATTATCCCACCTATGCAGTTGGTCCAATAAACAATAACACCATAAGAAATCCCCGCTTGTCCCATTCTTATGCATTCCAAACCAAGATTTCTACAGAAGTCAAGTGAAAAAAATTCTTTCATTAGGAGCTGTAGGAATTTTTGTCATGTAATCTCCAAATTGTGGATATAATTTTAAAGTCAGTTTTTAGACTGATGCTAGGAAGAGAGCTTCCACATTAGATTTCAGATTTGAAAGTTTTAACTTTAATATTAAAGAACATTTTTGGTGTCCAGTTGGCATATTTTGCTGATTCGAGGTTCAGTTTCACTATATTTCTGTCATATTTACCCCTGCTCTACTTGGAAAAAAAAAAGTAATCTATATACTCCTCTTACTTGTGTTCCTTTTTCCTGTCCAACTTTTTCCCTTCTCATTTTCTAATATCTTCAGTTCCTTTTTCTGTTCTGGTCATCAGATTTCTGTGGACTTTCAGCAGTAAAAACTGGAAGTCCCAAGGTAAATATTTTGATCAGCGAAAGCAGCTGTAAAACTAGCTTCTCTGGTTCAGCTGAGTCATTATGGCTTTTTGGCTGTTTTGTTCTTTTATGGTCATGCTTAGGGAAACTAAGACTAATGAAGACAATTGCAATATAAATCTGGTTGTATACTTTTATTTCTTTAATAACTGGAAGTTGTACTCTAGATCCCCAAGCTTTAATTATGTTGTATACTGGATTAGTCCCAACCCTTCTAACCCTAGAATATTCACTTTTTTTGTTGTTCTGTAACTTTTTTGTAGTATATTCATTACCTTCTCAGAAGCTTGTGGTTCTTCAGATTAGATCACCATTTATAAAGGTGTGTGTTTGCTTGTTTGTTGTTTTTCATTACATATGTTGGAAATGAATTCTGAATCAGAAAGCATCTACACTCAAGTTCTTTAGCAGTCCAGATTGATTTTAACCATCTCAGGTCCAGTACACTAAAATCAATTTTCTATAAAATTAATCTAAAAAAGTATTGCTAACTGTGTTCTTGCTTAATACACATCAAATAACAAGAAAGAAGTTGGAATTAACCTAACATCTTCTCTAATTGTTTGTAAGATGTTCAACAAACCAAAAACAAAGAGACTTTTTTAACCTCTGTCACTGATTGTATGACGTTGAAATTCTGGACTCCTAATAGACGATCAAAATTACATTGGGGTACATTTTACTCAATCATTGATGTCTCCAGGAAAGTGTCAGTATTTTTCAGACATTATGTTTATGGGAAAGATCTCCTTGTAATTGCTGCCTGTTTGTGCTATTTCTCTTTCCTAAAAGAAGTTATTTTCTGCTGTCATGATAACGGCAGAAATAATTTCTCTGTCCCTCTAAAACCTGAATAATGTGAAACATGGAGGATTTTGCCTTGTATACATGTGCTGTGTAGAGGCATAGTGGTTGTCATTAAAGTCAGCATTTACCACGCAAAAATAACTGAGTTAGCACAGGGGTTTTTTTGGTAATTCCTGCTGGAGGAAAATGCTCTGGATTTCTTAGGACCCAATCTAACTCTATAATCCTATCCATATCAGTGGGAATTGGTTCACTTTGGTACCACTGCATGAAAATTAATATTTTCATACTCACAATTTAATTCCAACACAAAACATTTTGGTTAAGTTGTTTCAGTTTGCATTAAACAACTTAACCATTAAAAAAAAAAAATCCTAAAGTAAAGACCTAACAGGCAGGAGGAAAAAATAGTTGAACATTACCTCGCATTGTTGCAAAATGTTACTCTCTTGTATTGTAGTAGTTTGGCATTTCTTAAAGATCTAATTTGTCATTCTTTTTCTCCATTTTCTCCAAAGAATAAATATATGTCCTTTTGTCAAACTGTTCTTTCTTGGGTGAAAAGCAGTAAATGCGCCAGAGTTATTCTTCTGTCTAGCAGTCATGCATACCAGCGTGATGATCAGCAGCTTCATGGGTATGTTTGTATGATTACTTTTGGTCATCTGATTAATATTTCTTTTCCATAAAGTTAAATGTTATATTTTCATCTAGCCTGGGTCTGATTGATTTTACTATGTTTGATATGCTCTTTTTGCTTTGTGTGGATGTGCGTTGTATAATATGTATGGAGTACTGTGTTCTAAGAGGATTCATATGAAGTCAAGACTATTAAAGTCAAATTTAAAAAATCTAGTTTCTCTCTGCTTTCCTGTCTTTCAGTGTAGATAATAAACCAAATTAACTTTTGCTGAGCTGTGGTCAGTTTAATATTCTGTTCTTTACATTAGTAGGGCACTGCAATGTTTAAGCTACAGGTAACGTGGGAGATGACAGTTTTTCCTTTAAAAAAATTGTTTTTCACCCTGAATGCTTTGTAATCCATGATAAAGATGATGAAATTGCTGGATTTTTTTCCAAACTACACATCTTAATGAAACACAATGTCCTTTAAAAGAGTTATAGGCTTAAATGATGTGCCTGTATAATCACCAGTTACACTTTGCATGCTTGTTTTTAAAACTGGCATTTACATTCACTCATCAAAGAATCCTTTTTCATGTTCTAGATTGTTGCATACCACAGGATTAAGTCCTTTGTTTTCTGATAGCAGACATACAGGCTAAGTCTGTGGCACTGATTTGACAGCAAAACAATTTCTGAAATGATTGAAAAGCTATTTAAAGTAGTCATAGCAAAGTATATCTTCCTAAAGTTAAGTTCAAGCCCACTGTAACCCAGTACAGATCAATTTAACAAGTCTCAATGAATTACTCAAACTTCAGCATCCCTGCTTTTCTGTATGTGACAGTTATTTGGACCTCAGGAGAAAAGGACTCTGCTATTCAAAAATAAAAATACAGTAGTTTAACAGTCAGCTCATCTTTTTCTTATATAACAGTAGCTGAAGGAGAAAAAAGGTACTTGATTGCTTTAGGCTTAAATAGGTACTTCCACCATGTACCATTTAGTTATCTTATGTGGTGGATAGCTGACTAGCTTACAGCATTTCGTAACCACAAATTAGCGTTTGGCCTGTCTGATAAAAGAAAACAATCTTTGTGCAATACTTATTGTGGGGTAAAGGCCCTTTATTGATTCCAGTTGCGTTCTTATACATGCAGTAACCCATGCACCATATACAGCATTCTTGCATTTAATGTATTTTTGTTTTTTTTCTCAGTACACCACTGAGGTATTTGCTCTCACCTACAATTCAGAAAACAGTTGGAGATCAGATGCAGGAACTAAACTGGAAAGAGATGGAAAAAGTAGCAGCTTACCCTGAAATAAACAATGCAGAGAAGGTTCTACATATCCCTGGAGGTGGCATCACAAAGTTATTGTTCACTGAGAGGTAAGCAAGCTGGCTAATGTTAGAAAGAAACACAAAGATATAAAACCCAGTTTTAGTCTGTAGGTACAATTTACATTTGACTGTGAATCTACTTCCTGAAAAATTAACATAATTTTCTTTTTGAGAGATGTTGTATGTGGTGCTTTAGAGAAAAAGCATTCTTTAGATACTCCCACAGGAGTTCTTCTGGAGAGGAGACTCATCTTCAGTACAGGCCTGTGATTGGGACAGGAGGTAGAGGATACAACAGAAAAAATTGGAAAAAAAAGTTGCATCACCCTGCTTAAAAATGGCTCAGATATGTATTTTGTGAATGGGCCTGTGGGTGATAGGAGCGGATTGCAATCAAGATCATTCATTTTGGTATCTGACTTAATAAAAAAATACTGTGTATGCTCGATTCCATGATGAAGTTCTCCCCCACTTAATGTGGTGGGGAGAGAAGGCCTGTGTCTTGGAGTCAGGTGCAGGGCAGTGTGGGGGTAGACCACAGCTGCAGCCTGCCCCCCAACCATTTGTACCCTCTGCATTTGTACCCCCCCCACCCCCTTTGCTGCCTTGTGCGCTCACACCCACCCCTCCTGGCCCCTCTCTACCCTCTCCCCACAGCCTCAGGTCCCCAACCCCACCCATTTTGCCATGTCCTGCAGTTTTCTCCAGCAGCTGGAGCCTTTCTCCA
>NW_017728992.1:87408970-87410665 GCF_001723915.1 Gavialis gangeticus | reverse complement strand
TTGCTGCCTTGTGCGCTCACACCCACCCCTCCTGGCCCCTCTCTACCCTCTCCCCACAGCCTCAGGTCCCCAACCCCACCCATTTTGCCATGTCCTTGAAGTCTCTATCCTTGCACCTTCCCCCCAACCCTCCATCCCCTTACCCTTGCTCTGACACTGGCAGGCTCTGTCCCCACTCCAGTCTGGTGCACAGAGCCTGGCCCCAGCCCAGCCCTGTAGCAGCAGTGCTGGTTCTGAACTGCTGCTAGAGGGCTGGGCTGGGGCCAGGCTCCATGCCCCAGGCTAGAGTAGGTACAGAGCCTGCTGGCACTAGAGCAATGGTAGGGAGGAGGGGCAGGGGGCTGGCAAAAAGCAAAGGCTGAGGGGAGGCCCAAAGGCAAGGTGAGGGCAGGCAGAAGGTGGGGTAAGTAGGGAGGTGACAGGCAGCTGGGGGTAAGCTGCCTCCCTCCACACCACCTTCCCCCTACTGTCTGTCCCCTATTCCCCCCACAACCACTTGCCCTACCATGTGGCTCCCCGCACTGCAACAGAAGAATTGCTCTTGGTTTTCTGTAATAAAAAAAATGAGTGAAAATTAACAGCAGGCATTTTCCAAGGGTACCTTGAGTCTAAGGTGGGTGCCTTGAGTGTAAAAAGGTTGAGAACCACTGTACTAGATCATACAGTCTCCCAAAAAGATAACTCTATGCTTTATAAACAATGTAGGTTATTATCGCTAGACTGGGTGTTATCTGGGTACTACACCACAGGAATGTTTTTTTTTTTTTAATTGGCTACTGTTAAGATTGAGAAAAAACGGAACATTCATATTTTTTCTGAGCTCCTCATTAAATATCTCTAGTTCTGTGGAAAGCACACCTCCAAAAGGAGGAAAGGAAAAGCAAGCACACACTTCACAACATCTGATTCAAAGGTTCAGAGCTTCTCCTTTTGTTAGCTTACAGTCAATTTGAGAAAATGTTGAATGACTTCCCCAACCATTTCAGTAGTGAATTGATTATTTTTAATTCTGTTTCATTTGTGGGTGGCAGAGTGCTGTAACATTTCCTCTGTGTCAGTCTCATGACAAAAAATTTCATATCCTTAAATTTTCCCATTCAAATGGAAAACTTGTTTCAACAGTGCTGTAAATGTTGCTGTAACTTTCTACTCTTCAGACAAACAGGATCTTGCTGAGTATGTCTTTCTCTTTTATATTTAAAAAAAAAATTTGGGTTGAACGCCAGTGTACTCTCACTTTAAAAAAACAGTCAAGTACGTGTTTCAAGTCACTGACTTGAAGTGATTATGCTTGAATCACTAATGCTTTAATAGTTCACAGATTTTTTTTCCCTTGAGTTATAAAGCATGACTTTGCTTTGGCACTGCACTAAAATTCCAAGATTAAATATTTTATCAAAAACATCCAAGTTGGAGCCTAATTAGATTTGTTTTCTGCCTTTCAGACTAATGTTAAATGATACCCTAGCACAGGGGTTGGGAATTATTTGGACTAGAGGGCCACTTAGGGAGTTTTGGTGAGCTGTTACAAGCCAGGTCATCCGCCATCCCCCCACCAACAGCTCACCAAAACTCCCAGAACTGGGATCAGGATCTTGGGGCCGTGACAACATAGGGCAGGGGTAGGCAAAATTTGGCCCGTGAGGCCATTCTATCCAGCCTGCGGGGCCTGTAAAAAAAAAAAAAAAAAAAAAA
>NW_017728992.1:87387466-87408526 GCF_001723915.1 Gavialis gangeticus | reverse complement strand
CACTGCAGCTGCTTGCAGCCCACATGGGGCTGCCTGCGCCCGCTCCAGACAGCCCCATGCGGGCTGTGACTGCCTGCAGTGTGGGGTGAGGGAGGGGCCACTTCCTCCCCGTGCTCAGCTTTTCCCTGGGCTCCTTCCCTGCGCAGAGAAAAGTGGCCCCTCGCCTGCCCCATGCCCGGCACTCCCTGGTGCAGGTGCTCGCAGCCCATGCGGGGCTGTCCGCAGCAGGCATGGGCAGCCCCAGGCTGGCTGCAGCGTGGGGCACAAGGCATGGGGTGGGGAGGGGCTGCTTCCCCCCCACACACACACTCAGCACCACCTTGTAACCCGGCCCTACTGCCAGCCTGGCAGTGGAGTGGGTTACAAGCTGGTGCTGAGTGCAGGGAAAAGTGGGGAGCGCTGGCCATGGGGCAGGCAAGGGGCCACTTTTCCCCGCGCTCAGCACCAGCTTCTTCCCTGCTGGCGAGCAGGGGGTTGGGGCTGTGCGCTGCCCCCGCCCTGTACTGTGAGGCTGGGGGGCACTGGGTGTCAGTGGGCAGGGAGCCAGCGGGAGCATGGGGCCCACACCAGTGTCCCGGGGCCAGTGCCAGTGGGGCCCAGAGCAGGGTGGCAGGAGTGCGGGGTCCCAGCTGGCAGGCACTCTGTGGAGCCAGGCCAGCTCCTCTCTCCCTGCTGGTGCAGCCCAGCCTGGCTCCACAGACCCCTGCCAGCCTGCACCCCACTTTGGGCCCCACTGGTGCTGGCCCTGGGATGTTGGTCCCAAGATAGTAACCAGAGGGCGGGGCACCTGTCAAGGGGTGGGGTACCTGTCAAGGGGTGGGGCTACCCACGTGGCCCTCGACAGCCTGCCAAACTGAGTAAGTAGCCCTCCACCCAAAATAATTGCCCACCCCTGGTGTTGGATCAGGGACCAGGGCAGGGCCACAATCCACTCTGCATATTGCTGCGATGGGTGACAGTTCTACAGGCAGGATCATGTGGGGAGTGGATTACAGCTCTACCTAGGCCCTGTGTTGTTACCACCCAAAAATCCTGGGGTCTTGATGGAGACTAGCCGGGACCCAGGTGGGCAGGGTGCATGGCTGGATGGAAAGGCTGGGGCCATGGGTGCACAGGGTGGGGCATCCGGAAGTGGAATGGGCAGAACTGCTGCTAAAACCCATTCCCTGCACACCCCTGCCTGGAGAACTGGCACCCATCACAGGGATGTGCGGGGAGTGGATTGTGGCTGTCTCAGTCTCCAGCCCTACACTGTCATGACCCCAAGATCCCATCCCTGCCTGCCTGTCTGTTCTATTCGCAGATACCACTCTGTGGCTGCCCACAGTGGTCCCAAACCAGTTTTCATAGAGACCCTGCCCGCCTGCTCCATCTAGCGACAGCAGTGACACTAACAGTGGTAGCTGGAAAGAGCCACCGCTGACATGGCTGCGAGGAAGTGAGTCTGGCCGCTGCACCATCCCAGGCATGCTGCGTGCTTGGGGGTAGTAAAACCAGCTTCACGTGCCAGAACCCATGCTGCCCCCTGTGCCTGGGCTGGGTGAGGCCAAGGGATCTGCCACAGGCTGGACAGAATCCCTTGGTGGGCTGTATCCAGCCCATGGGCTGTATTTTGCCCACCCCTGTCCTAGCATGGTTCTTTATTCTAAGATGCATCCAACATCAGATGTCTGTAGGGTGGAGAAGTCAACCGGGGTAATTTAAATTCCCCATCAGGATTCATCTGATTGCTTAGTCAGATTCTAATCTTTCTTTGTCCCTCTTGAGATTTCCTTTCTCCATAATCCTTATTTGGAAATGAATTTACTAAACTTTACACTGCTCATGTAATTATCAGCTACCTCTTAATGCAGATGTCTACACCTTTTTATTTTAAAGTTCCATGCATTCTTTCATATAGTACAGCTTGCATAACTTCTTTTTCCATGTTTAACGTAAATGGAAAAGGGGAGGTAGCAGACAAGCTATGTAGGAGTTTGTGCCATAGAATCTGTGCCCCCCAGTCTCCAGCTTGGAGACGGTTTTTGTAGCTTTTTTAAAAGAAAAAGGTACAGGCAAAAATAAATAAACAAAACCCCAAACTTGTTATATTAAGTGAGCTACTCCCCAATTATTATTGTTCCAATAAAAATTACAATTTCTGTTCTAGTTGTTCTAAAGGAATCCCAATGGCTGTTCTACTGAAATTTTGCTCAGAAGGGGATAATATCCCTGATGCACTTGCTCTGGTTAACTATCTTAATGAATGGCTCCAGCTAATTAAAAGTGAAGTAAGTATTGTATCTAAAATTCTTGGTTTCATATTTGTGATTATTAATTGTTTCAGTAGAAAATTACAAAGACTGTTTCAAATTTTAATTGAATTTTCACTAACGAGCAATTCTTTTTCCTTGGAAGGTTGTATTTCAGGGTAGATTTTGTCATTGTGTTGTCCAGGTTACTGGAAACAGAGAAGTTTTTTCACCATGTTCTTTAGGAACAAAAACCAGATACTGTATGTTTTGAGAATAATAGCATGTTAGGATGAAAGTATAATCCTGGTTGGTCTTATGGTAGCCTTCTCATGATAAATCTACAATATTAGCTGTGTGACTAAAGATAAAGGGAAACAAAGTGGGGGAAATAGTTTTTTTCTAGCTGTGGTTACTGCCATTCTAAAATTTGAAAATAACGTTGCTGTTTTTAAATCAGCAGAGCAGCAGTACCACAACTACCGCTTCACACTGGAAAATACCAAGTTCTTGGAGACTGTTATTTGGCAGCGGCCTTCCACCTGCACTCTTCTGATCTGTGCTGAATTTTTCTAAGTCACCTGTATAAAATATCTGTAACTTCCCCTATGATGGTAACATAACGAGCGTAAGCAGCAACAGCCTAATTTGCTGAAGACATTAGTATCTCTTTATATAAGCAAGCAGATCTTTTCACGTTGTGGTTATTTAAAGAAATTGGTTTAACTTCCACTAATTGGCTAAAGTGCAATTGTGTTTTGCACAATGGTTCCTTTGGAAACTTCTGTTAGAATATTTTCTAATAAATTATTTCAAAAGGGCATTTTTGTTTTAATATCCTGTCCTATCTACTGTTGTCATGGAGAGTGCCATATGGCCACCTCTAAGCATAGCAGATTCAGTAAGATCAATGTGAGAGTCCAGATTATTCATTCAAATGTCAAAGTTACAATTAAAAAAAAAAATCAATGGAAGAATTTCTTACTTTCCATATCTATTTGTATTGCAGCAATAGCAGAGATGAGCCCTCTGGGGTTAGGAGCATACCTCAAGAGAAACAGCAACTGGCCTGAAGAGCTTCCAGTTTCATTTAGAATAGATGAAAAGTGTAGAAGTTAAAATTATTTGGCAGCCATCTAACAACCTGTAGTTTGTGAAGAATTGGCTTCAGCTATTCAGAATAAGTGACTAATCACTTAGCACATATGGTATTACTGTCTTCCTTGATTGATTGAGTAAAGCCTTATGAATGAGAAGAACATTTTTATATAATTAAGAACGTATACTATTCACTTCCAGCTAAGGATGTGTCTGAAGATTCCCCAAACATTGCAATAAGTAAAAACCAAATAGGAATGGAAACTAAAATGTCAGCAATTAATAATCTTTACTGTTCCTGAGAGTTTTTCATTCATATTTTGCAGCCTTAGGCATCTCTGGCTACTAATGCAGAATCAATCACACACCATAAAAAGATCTAGTTGGAGCAAATACATGTAGTCTGAAATACTTTCAAATATAGTGTTTCAGAAGTCAGACATGAGTCCTAAATTAGAAGTACCGGTAAAATCTGCCAAGCCTAAAATAGTTTCAACATATGTAGAATGATGTGGGCATAAAAGAAAACTGTTACTGGTAATGGTTGAGCTAGAAGTATTTTGGTTTCATGTTTTTACTTCCCATAACAAAGCTGCAGTGTTTCACACTGATGAATCTTCAAGCAGTATGAATACCTTGTCTCAGATTGACAGCTCTAAAGTCTGAATCTGGAACTAGCTTTAATCTTCAATCGACAAAGTAGTAACTAGGGATCCTGGTTTTCTCTGATTAAAAATTGAAAATTCTCTGATTAAAAACCCCAAATCCATGATAAAAATTAAAGGCCCCCCAGTGCTGCTGGTGCCCTGCATTCCCCCCCCCAGTTTCAACAGCCCTCCTGATGCCCCTTGCAATAGCCCCCCAGATCCACAGACATGCAGACAGACACTGACACCCACCCCAGCAGGGAAGTGTGTGTGGGGGGAAAGGGGGAGGGCAGGGCAGGGGAAAGGTAAGGTGGAGCTGTGTGGCTGGCCACCGGGTGGTAGCAGCAGCATGGTGGTGGCTGGGCAGCATGCAGCCATCCCCACCACCACCCTGCGCTGTGCCGCTGCCACCAGCTGCACAGCTCCGAGCATGGCTCCGCGGCAGCAGCGGGAGGTTTTGGAGGCAGCAGCCGTCACTGCCATAACGGGCCTCCAGGTAAGTGGCAGTACCGTGTGCAAACCCAAGCCCCTGCTCCCCACCCCGCATCCCCATCCCTCACAGTGGCTGCAGAGCCAGCCACGGAGCTGTGCCCCAGCCGCATGCCAGCCTCCCTCTCCCCCTCCCTTGGGTAGCTGGCTGGGTGGCATGTATGTGGCCCACACATAGCGGGCATCACCACACTGTGCCCTGCATTGCTTGCCCTCAGAGGGGCACCCCTGCCCTCACCCCCCAGCCCTGCTCCCTGCTGCAATGTGCCACCTGGGGCTGGCAGCACCCCCCACTCCCTCAGACCCCAAACCATCTTCCCCAGCCCTGCCTCACTTACCTCCATGCTCCAGGGGCAAAGGGTGAGTGTGAGCCTGAGCCCGGCCTTGGCTGCCTCAGAGGCTCAGGCTCTGCCCTCCCCCTGCTCCCTCCCCTCCAGCCAAGCCTGGGGGTTTCCCACCCTTTTTGCAATTGGCTCCTGGATGCTGGAGCTGTGCCAGCCTGTGAGAGCTCTTTGCAAAAGTGGAGACTCCGTGGATTTCTCTGCTAAAAGGAGAAATCCGTGTTTTCTCCAATAAAAACAGGGAATCTGTGGTTTTCTCCGTTTTTTCCATGGGAAACGGAAAACCCGGGTTCCTGGTAGTAACTTACGCACATGTGATGTACTTTGGCTTACAAGTAGGAGAGGTTCTACACACTCAAAATACATATGTAGACTGTTTTTCAAATATTCATGAATGAGTGACGTGGCATCTTAGTTGCAATGAGAATAAAATATTGTCAGAACCACCAAGCATGTCACAAGTATTTGGGATGACAATGCAGACAAGAAAATACATGAGGAATTGAGCTGTGCTAGAACAGAGAAGATTCTGGAATTTGCATGCGACTACCCTAGAAGGTTTCAAACAACAGCTGGTTTTAAAGTTAAGATTTCATTTGAGGCTCATGGTCTTGTGATTACTTCCCAAGGAACAGAAGCATACTTATTGAAAAGTGGTCAGATATTGGTTAACCATTTTTGCACTTTCCTGTAATTTTCATCCCTGCAAATGCTATGTATTGTAGACCATGACCAGATATGCTGTTTGAGATTGTACTCAAAACAAAAGGGGAAACAGGGGAAACAGACATGCATAGCAGAAGAAATGCTTCAAAAATGATCCTCAAAAACTGAGGAATATCTTCAAAGCAAGGACTTTCTGAAATGGCTGTATTACCCATGATTCTTCAGTCTCAGTGCCCTGATTCCTCTGCCCCATCACCAGGGATCATGTGAGGTGTGTAGGGATTCCTGCTCTCCAGCCCCCTGCAGCCTTTGCTGCCATTGTGAAGGGATGAAGTGGTCTAGGCTAGGATATAGTTTGTACGTCAGTGGCCATAGTTTGCATTTAGACAGTAAAAGTTACCTTCAGACATCTTAAGTGCAGTACTTTTCATCTTGAAGGATCTCCAGATTCTCCAGGAATGTAACACTCTTCATGGGGAACATGTCATCCCTAAGAAGCAACCAGAAGGTAGAATCTGAGAGTTGTTTCCAAAGCAGCACTGCTTCATAGTTTGAGGAGTTGAGCCTACCAGGCAGGTAAGCATTCCAGCTCCAGTCCAGCAAAGCACTTGGCTGGCTGCTTAAATTGAAGCCTATGTGCAATAGTCCACCCATGCCACTCTAACTGAAGGCTCAGGGCCTCATTTTAAATCCCAAAGCATACCCAAATGTTTAAGTGCTTGCTGGATGTGGAACAGACTGCTCAGCAGGGGTTGCTCCTAAATCCAGGAAGTCAAAAACGCAGCTACATCAATTTTCCATTCCTTCAGCGTAGACTGCCAGTAACTAAAGAAGTCAGAGGGTTACTCCAGATATACACCACTGTAAAATGTGAAAGTTATCAATCTTTAATGGCCCCAAGGAGGAAGTTCATAAGCCCCAAAGAGAAAAGGTTGGGGCTTATGAATATGTATAAACCATAAGTGGGCTAGAGTTTAGAATAACTTAGGGAAGGCTGAGTGGAATTAACTAGCTTTAGGTACTGCATGGAAAGTGTGGGTGTGGTTGAGACTGAGTATTTAATTCTGGAATGTTTCATAAATTGCTGATAGGTAGAATTTTTTTTGTGGGGGAGGAATCTTGTTAATAGCAGCACAATCATGCTACTTCAGCATGCAGACTGCTACCCTGAATTCTCTTTGTCTCAATTTCTTTAAAACAATCTTCAGCCTGGCTCAATCCTAGAACCTCTTACTCTAGTCCCACTTAGAGCAGTGGACTGCAATATGTTTCAAAGTGTGAACATAACTAGTGAATGTAGCTATATATTCCTGTCACTCACTGTTCCCTCCTTTGATTTATTACAGCCACTTGTGTATTGTCTTAAATGAGGCCCTGAGCCTTCAATTAGAGTGGCATGGGAAGACTATTGTACTGATGTGTCTTCAGCAGCAAAAAATCAACTGAATTACAGATGTTATTGTAGAATAAAAGACCTTAATGGATAGTAAGCGTGACTTCTTGATGTGGGCACGAACACCTCATGCAATAAATACTGCATGTGGCTGCAACTCTAGCTTGCTTAAAAAAATAATAAACTCACTGAATTTAGTGGAAAGCATGTATGCATTGAAGAGGCATAATTAGGGTGTCCTTTTAACAACAATAGGTTAATTTTGTTTAAAAAAGTATTTTCTATGAAAGTTAGGTATTAAAATTACCTTGCTTTTTCACAAGCTTTACTCAGTAGTTTACTCAGAAAGGACAGGATTAAAGCTTAGTACCAGAGGTTTTAGAGTGCTGATTATCAGTATACATCTATGTAGGTAAAATAATGAGCGAGTTAGTGGCCTGTGGCAATGTAATTTTAATGAAAAGTACTACATGAATGCAAGTGCACACATCTAAGACACCAATTTAAACCAGTTTAAAAATGGACACTTCTAATCTTGTGTTTTCATTCTATTAAAATATGATGGGTATGCTTTAATAGGTGCTATGTGACAGTCGTTTACTGCAGCGAGTTCAAGCTACAGACACTCTTTATTAATTATAGTACCCAAGAATTAACTTGTTTTCTATACGCTGATCAGTATGTGGGAAGCTGCAGTTAATGACAAAGGAGGTGCGTTCAGTTTTTGTAGCTACTAAAAATCAAAGCAAGTTAAGAAAGAGATTAAATTCTGGTCAATGTAGTAATCTAAACAATGGAGAAACAAAGCAATGGGAAGGGTGAGAAAGAAGCAAGAGGTGTGTAGCAACAGCAAGGGACTGTCTAATTGGAGCTCAGAGACAGAATGTGATAAACAAGTGCTAGTTTTGAGGAGTAAGCAAATTAACTTTTTCTTCCCTTGAATGGGCACAGCCAAAAGGTATCATTTCAAACTAATTATTGAAGCAAGTACTTATGTTGTTTTAGTCACCATGGTATCAAGGCAGCTGCACTTTTTAAGAAACAGGACAGAGAGACTTACAAGACGACCAGTTTAAGAAAATAGAAAGCAGACGTTTGAGACATAATCGCATTAAAATAACTTTACCATGTTCCAGCAATGAGATGCACAAATCTGCCGCTTAGTTTTTGCATTTTGTTGAATGTGGACAAAAAGATAGTAGGCTGGTCACTTCCATTTCTATCAGCCTGGGCTGATACTAGGCAGAAGCTGTACTGTCGGCTGCAAATACTTCAGGGGAGTGTTTGTGATAATTAAGGATCTGCTGAATAGCAACCAAATGTTATATCCCAAAAATGTTGTGTTCTCTTTAAAAATAAGCATAATTATATCACAGCATCTTAAAGGTTATTGTTATAGTTCACAAGTCAGACAAACTTGAATGCAAATCATTTATAGAACACAGACCCTTAAGATTGCAGGGATTTCCTTTGACCTCTATAAATGACAAAGGTTTCCTTACGGTCCCTTGAGTTGGGTAGAATCTTTGCAGAGGTGTTATCTCAGTACATGTAACAGTAACAATCTGCTGTGGGGTTTAAGAATTGAGGACAAAATCCTGGCTTCATTGAAGTCAGTCTCAGAGAAGGCATGAGGCTGCTTATCACCCTGCCATGCTATATTACGATTCCTTATGTAGCTATACCATGTCATGAACGCTGAGGAGCGTTTGAAGAAGGCCTGTAGCACTAGACACTAAAAGGCCAAGGCACTAAAATCATGCAGCAAAGACATCAGGTAAGCTCCTTTCTGCTGTAGAAGCATGAACCATAGGAAATTGTATTAATAATTTAACCTATAAATAGTACAAAGTGGCTCCAGGGGGAGGGGTCACTTCATAGTTGGTAGGGACCTAAGCAGATCATCTAGTCTGACCCCCTACCATGGTCAGGAAAGGATGCTGGGGTCAAATGACTTCTTTCTATGTTACCCATTGATTGTTGGGTAACAGCATTTGACACAACCAGTTACGTGATTTTTCTTGAGACAGGTCTCACTCATAGAAGTATATGCAATGAGAAATAAAATTTCATTAGAACTTCATGACAACTGCATGGTTGGAATATATGCTTAGATCAGCTTTTGGGTGCCTCAGTATCCTTCCCAAGGTTTCTGGGTGAGAAGCAGACACCTCCTGATACTGCCCACAAAAGTTCTTTCTTCATGTATATTTCCTGGACTTAAACTTTATTTTTACACTTACTAAGATTTGTTCTTGTTTTATAACAGATGGAATCATTTTGGCCAATGGCACTTAAGCAGTCTTACAGTTTCTTCTAACTCTTCCCTGTGGTTGAAAGGCCAGCAAAGCTTTATTCTCTCTTTTTCCTTGCAACTTCTAAAAGACATTCTCTGCTCTGCTAAACCCTGGAAAGTCATGATCTGCTTGAGCTCAGTATTACATCATCCAGCTCAGCCTAATTCTTCTCCTGAGCTTGTCTAATTGCACCATTACAAATTAGCTAGTTTCAAGTGTGAAGTGGCTGTGGGTCTGGCTGTTTTATACTGTGGGAGGAGTGCTTTGGATTACTTATGCCAAGGATTCACTACATCAGCTGTGTAGGTAAGTAACATGACCAGCAACTGTTTTAACAACTTTGATTCAAAGTTGGGATACATGATAGGCAGATGTTCAGCAGTGAGCCATAATACAGTTATCTCCTATACTTCCTAGTCTACAAGCTAGCTAAAGCTCATATGCTTACAAATGAATGCATGGCATGAAAATTTCATGCAGCTTTTGTAAATGCTTGGCTAGGTGTAAGAAACATATTAGGGTAGTGGGAGGCAACTTATGACAGACTTGCCTTCAGTTAGATCCACACCCTGAGTGCCACTCCCCCCTTCCCCCCTCATCAGCTGCTTGTTTCTTGTTCTCTGCCCTGTGCCTTGTCTGCCACTTTGTTACCTGTTCACTCCCTGGTCTGCTGGATGCCATGTACAAAGGCTGCCCATGGCTCTAGGGGCACGTGCTGTAGTTTGACCACCCTGTATTAGAGCATTTTTTCCAAGTAATATTGCCAGAGGACATTTAAGCACTCAGTAGAGGGAATGATAAAGTTTGGTGTAGCTACAACGATGGAGCTGAGTAGTCAGTCTGGAAGTAGGAGCTATAGATAGGGTTTGCAGATAAAGCAGTAGCATTTGTTTTAGCAACCCAAGATTACATTTCTAGTTGTATACTACTTTCAGAATAGCTCAATCCCAGTCCAGAAGCTTCTCAGTCTAAGGACCAGTTAGCAATCAGGCAGCCAAGCAGAGAAATAGAAATAAGTGTCACGCTATCAAAAGACTGAGCACTATAACAGAATGGGTTCTTCAGGAGAGACTTAACGTGCAACAAAGAAGTGCACTTAGAAGCACTTCGCTTTCTTCTCCAATTGATTCAGAGCATGCTCTCTTTTTCAAGGCACTGTTAACATGGAATTATGGCTGTATCAGCCATAGGGTCATACCCAGAGATGTATGAAGTTTAAACAAGACTCCATATATTATGCAGTAGTGGGATTTACTATAAAGTCTGCCAAATCCACTTTAATTTAATGTGTTTATAGCCTCCTGGTTCCAAAAGTGTCTTGGAAGCTGAGAGCAAATTGTGCATAACATAAAACAATCCTGTAAGAGGCATTAACTACATTATAATATAAATATATACATAAAAAAATTAAGTCTAAGACTGAACAGAAATAATTTGGGCTGTAATTAAAAGACAGCTATTGAATTAAGTTACTACTGGTTAGGTTCATCTTAAAAGAGAAGCATAGTGCTGGATAAGGGCACTTGCCTGAATCAGGCTTGAAGCCCAATTTTGTTAACAGTTTAAGGCTGCTCATGTCAAAGGGCACATCCAACTTTCTGAACTGCCTTCTCCATTTTGTAAGACCAATTCCATTTCTTCCTCATCCTCAACTTACAACACAATTAGTGTCCATGCAAAAAAATTAACCACACATTGAAAACTGAAAAAAGTGTAGAGGAAAAACAAACTGAATTTAATATAAAATAAATTCTTCTGTTTTGTATACATTCATATTCAACTCAAAACATGGATCTGACTTTACCAAGGGCTGAAGAATCCAAAAACCTTGCTGTGAAATGCAAGTCAGTTTGCCACATGATCCCATGTAATCTGTATCAGGTTAAAATAAAAATTAAAAACAAACAAAAAGCACCACTGAAATATCAGGACATGGTTTGATTTGCATCCTTCTCTTCCAGACACTCAAAATACATCAACAAAAACAACTAATGAGAAAATATAAAGGCACTAGACATGGATCATTGTTTAAAGCCATGATTCAAATCCCATCAATGGGAAAAAATTTAACTGAATTAAAAGCACTTTGCATCAGGCCTCAATCACCATTGCAGAAGTCATGTTTGTAGGAACTGGAACTTAAAATATTTCCCAATTTGTAGCCATTTAAAAATCTCAGTCATAACAGCAGATTGCTTGCACCGAGTTATTCTGAATATCTTTTGCATGAACTAGAGCCAACATGTTGAGGGTTACTGAACCAAGCAGCTGAACAAAACAGGAATACCCTTATTTTCAGTATGACTGGAATATTTACAAAACAAGGTTGGGGATGGAGGGGAGAGAAAGATGCATCTTCATTAAGCCTAGGACTATCACAATACTCCATATCAGATTCATGAACATTTTTTGATAAAGTTCACTATTATTATTACAATTCAGTTTTCCAGTTAGGTAAGAAATTAGACAACTTGGAGGTAACCCAGTTTTTTAAACAGTTTTGTAACAGCTTCTCCCTAACATAATGCTCACACAACTTGTTGTCAATTTAAAAAAATATTTAATGCTGCCAAAAAGTATAAAAATACAATAAGAATGGCAGTACAAAACAAAGTATTTTCTAATTTATTTCTTTTACATCTTTCTACAATTAATACAGTCATTATAAAACATGTAAGACAGCAAATTATTTTCTTTCGCAAAGAAGCATGCTGGTGGTGTTCTTCATCCCCTGGATGTAGTTTACGTTGTAAACAGATAGTTATGAGGCCTTGGTATTTATCAGACCTCACTTTTGTTCCCGAAGGGGGGCTCATGTCTTGCTTTGCATGTCAATAATTTGCAATTTATAGCTTCAGAATATTCACAAGTCTTGGAGGTTTAGGTGTCAGTCAGTCTCGGCCTACGACATACAATGCAAAACAAAGTCACAGATTCAGTACACATTAAGAATCAACACGTATTAAGGGCTTGTAGCTCATTGTAACTGTAGACTGCAAAAATGATTTGTTCCAATTTCTGATATTGTTCATCAAAATAATTACCTGATATAATATGTAGCAAAACTGTTTGAAACGCCAAATCTTTTTAGAAAAGTTCTACAAAGTTATTACATAAGGTAAGTGCATGCTGGAGAGTTGAAACTTAAGACAACCCAGTAAGCACAGAGAGGAAGTTAGTTGCCCAATCCAGGGAATCATGTAGGCATGTTCCCAGCTTTACAGATAGGCAGTCCCACTGAAATCAGTGAGACTACATAAGTATTTAGATCAGTGTCCTCCAAAGAATACCGATTAATAATTTATACCTAGAGCTGTTTTTGAAAGTGATGGCTCAATGGAGAAAGACAGTGAAAACATACAATTCTTTTGTACTGAGGGGAGATTTCCAACATTTTTTTTATTTTTTATTTTTATTTTTTAAATAAATGGTAATCTATGCAGCCAGGAACAAATCAGAACTAAGATTTGCAATAGCAGACTGATTTATAACTAGTTTTAAGCCAACGTACAGCATAGTACAATATCTTTCCAAATGAAGCTTTTCAAATCAAATAAAGACTCAGACAGATGTAATATTTTGAATATATTTATTTTAATACATGAAAGTAAAACTAAAGTTTTGAGAGGCAGGAAAACTAATTTCCAAGGCCAATGGCAATGCGTAGCTCTGCATTCAGTGGTGAGGGTAAGTGTAGGATGCAGTAGTGGGATGAGAATGGCCCTCGGTACAGAGCAGGGGGAGCTCAAACAGCTGCCTGCTGGATGCTATGTAGGGCACAGAAAGTGTCCCCACCATTGTGGGCTAGATCAAGTCTCTTTGCAGGCCAGATTTGGTCCACAGACTGCCAACCTCAAGCCTAGGCTCTTTAGTCCCCATCTCAACACCATCCTCTCTAAAGTTTGGCTTTTGTGTATACACTTGCACAATACTATGTTTTTAAAAGGTTTAACTGATAAGTCGGTTTCTTTCTTAACACTTAATTCCCCTAACACTCACCTGTGATTTTTCATTATTTGTTTGGGATGGAATCTGCTAGTTACTAAGAACTACTGCTCTATTGGGAAAAAATAGTGAAGAGTAGAGGGGGCCCTCATCCCACTTTTTTTTTTTTTTTTTAACAGATTTTTCTCCTGCCTGAAAAATACATCATCAAATAGAAAACTATAAGGACCAATTCCAAGTCTTGTAATCTACAGCAAGTGGCCTGTAATGGATGTGCAGATGTTTGTTAGCGATTTTTTTTGTAAAAGGTGCATGCAAGTTGTGAGAAGCTATTCATCTGAATGTCAAAGCACTATTATTTTTCAAGAAAACAATACTTGTATGTATGGCACAGGGGTGAGGAGTGGGAGGGAGAGGGGGAGGTCACAGTTAAGATTTGAATCAGAAGCTCAAGATCATTTCAGAACCTAGCATGCCAGTTGGCATTTCAGATTCTAATACATGGAAACTGTTAAAAATAAGCACTCTTGTGATTGTCAAGCACCACAGAAATATCAACAATATAATCACATTGCTTAGACTGTTGTAATGTTCTAAAACCTTGAAGTCTAGTCTGACTGGGGTGAGCATTTGGCTATTCATTTTAATGTAGCTAAGATGTCACCCAGAATTCTTTCCTGGAATTGCTTAAATTTCTTCCTCAATCACATTAAAATTTAAATTAATGATATTGGTGGTTTGTGCTCCATTAATCATTATGAATGTCTTCCTACTCTGGCTGTTAATGATGTAGCCAAACCAACCAAGAAGCAAAAGCTTACCCAGGAATCAAACTAACTTGCTAATATTCATTTATGGAGTCAAGAACAGTAACTAGAATGTGAGAAGTTATGACTATTCACAACAGCTTGCTTCAAATTGATGCAACAAAGGAGCCAGAATTTAAAAGATGGAGCCAGGTAGATCATTTAAATGAAGACCTGAAGAGCTGCAGTTGGAGGTAGGTGTCAGAGGGAAGCAGAGAAGACCTAGAAAAAATCTCCCTGAAAAACTGAGTCAAGAAATAAATCATAACAGTTTCAGTAAAGGGGGATTTTTCTATCTTACACGATTTTTTTCTCACCTGATTTTCTTCAAACGTTTTGAAACAATAAGACCTAGTTCTTATTCTATTTTATGATAATATTTCATTACCCTGCATGTTTCCCAACAAACAGAAAACAATCCCTGTCAGACACTTTATAGCTTAATGGGAAGGACTTTTGTCAAATCTGAGGCAAGCTATGCTAGAAAGACTAATACACTTCACTTTTAATATAGACACAAGTTGAAAATTAGGAATTCATTCTATCAGAGTTGTCCTAATGAACACAAGTGCCATACTGGGTCAGACCAATGGTCTATCTAGCCTGGTATGCTGTCTCCAATAATGGCAGAAATGGATGCTAGAGGGAGAGCACTGAACTAGTCAGATTTAGAGTGATCCATCTCCCATTACCCTCCTGGGCATCCACCATTACTAGTTTAAAGATGCCAGAGAAAATATCTCCAACTGTTCCGATAAAAAGACCATTTTTTTCCTCTCATGGCTTGAGATTTAAGTTTTATATATTGAATTTTATGATTTTATCCTTAAAAAGCTGTCTATTGACTAGCATATACCATAGCAGATATTTCATCTCGACCATACCACAGCTCCACAATTGACCAGTGTCACAGTACTGATTACTGTTTTGCTTTAGTCGCAAAAATGCACAGTACTCAAAACCATGTTTCTTTAAGACACTATACTTGACTTTTAATTAGGGGTCTACCCAACTCCAAGCAGCGTCAGCCAACTTCATGGACCGGTTGCAGGGCTTGCTGCCATTTTCACAGGTTTACTATAGTGGGGTCCCACCATGCCTCTGATTGCTTATGGGGGGGGGGGTCCTGCCTCCCACTGCTGATTGGTGGAGAAGGCTGCCTATCATATCGCCCCACCCATTGCCACTGACCAATGAAGAGAGGCAGAGCAGCAGGGCGTGTGAGCCATCTTGCCTGCTCACCTTTATGCTGGCAGCCCCCCTTCATGCCAGGCTGCATGGCAGGAAGGACTACTGGCTCCGACTGGTGAGCCAGCATTTTTTAGGAACTTTTTTTGTTTTGTATTTTTTCCCCTGTGGATTTCAGAGATCATCTGGTTTTGTGATTTCCATGAAATCCACACAATTGTGATTTGAGTAGGTCCCTACTTATAATTCTTTTATAAAGACCAAGGGAAATGCACAATAAGCTTCTATTAACACCATCTGGAGTTCCCCATGTATCCACTGCAATTCAATGAGAAACTATCTTTGTGTGCATTATTCAGCCTTGCCCAAACATCTGTGCAACAGTAGGTTATACTCAAGTCTGGGTCCCTTGTTTCAGAGCTTGCAGACAAATGGAGGCCTCAAGTTACTAACTTCTTTGGATGAGACTAACCTATATGCTTAACATATATTGCACTTGTCATCAGTAAAGTTCAAAAGTACTTTAACAAAAGGAGGTAAGTGTCATTGTTGTCATTTAAGAGATGTGGACATAAAAGCCCAGAGATACTGGACTTGCCCATGGTCACTCAGCAGTGGCAGACCTAGGACTGGAAACCAATGCCCTCAGCTGCAACACAGTGCTCTAGCCACTAGACTAGACTGCTTCCATCCTCAGATGAAAATAGATAATTGCATATGGAGCTGGAAAAATAACTACTGGATACAAATCTCCATACAAATAGTGCAAAGTTTATACTTCATGGTTATAAAGTGATCTAGGTGCCAGTACTCCCTTCATTTGCTATTCTTAACGTAGCAGTTACCCATCAGGCCGATTATGATGTTAGGCAACTTAAAGAGTACCTTATAAATGTCTGGCAAACTCAGTTAAGATTGGGCTCAATTACTAGGATCTAAATTCAGCAACAACTAATAGCATCTATACTTGGTACCCAGTATTTTCATTTAAGAATGAATTGGTTTTAAGTTGCCATATATTTCCATTAGATCTTAATTACTACAAGGAATGCAACTCACACACACAAAATATCATGTTTCACATTTAATGGAATGTTAACTTTAACAAAGCTAGGGCTTCAAACAGTAGCTGAAGTCTGAATACAACTTCCATTCACCAGTTTAACAGTTTGCCTTTAGGTAAGGGGGAGTTAAGTTTCCCATAATCTTTAAACCAAAAACCCCCTCAAAAGTAAATTATTTAAATAAATTCCAAAAAAAAATAAATAAGGAATGCAACTTACAGAACAGATAAGTGGTTCATCAGACCCCTAGCTGCTCATATCAAAAGTCCCAAAGTCTTGAAATATGGGGAATGGATGCACTGTTAACTACTGTAATGCACAAATTATGCTTTACATTTGTTTCAAAATCAGATTCTTTCTTGGTCAAAGAGTTTGTACAAACTGAGCTTTAAAAGTACAGTTAACTACAAAAGTAAGATTAAATACGCAGTTATAAAATATCTTTATCCTAGGTCATAAGAATATAAAATGTTTATGCCCATGTTCATAGTACATTACACACATGTAAGGATAGCCTCTTTGCATTAATAATGTAAATGATACAACACTGTTTATTGCTTATGTCAGGTGTAAATTAAGACAGCCTCAGTAGTTAAAACTTTGTGGCTCGGGGTCTGTCTTGTAGATTTTGTGGAAATCTATTTTAAAAAGTGTATAAATACATTTGCAGGAAACTTGTACCTGTTTAACAAAAATGAACCACTTTATTCAGATAGCAGTTTGCTGTGTGGTTTCAGAAGTACCTGCAGTGAGAAGTCCTGAGATGTTGACTTGTGATCAGTTTACATCACTTATCTAGTTAACATTTAAACTTCTGCACCAGTTTAGGTGTAAGAAGTTTGCTGATGAATGGCAAACTCCTAACAACTAACTTGCAGCATAACTAACTGCTAATGCAGACAAGCTCACTTGTTTACTTACAAGGAATGTTCTTGAAAATACATTTTCCAGCAATAAACAGCTCCAAATAAAATCAATGTACCAAACATAACCTTAATGAGAATAGGTTTCCAATATAACCACCTTTTCCTTTTTCGTTCAGTTTCACTTAACTTCTGTTTCATCTGCTGCAGCTTCTGTGCCGTGTTAGCCTTTCTATCCTCTCGAAGGCGTTTCCGAACAGTACTGGGGAAAAGAAAAAGGGAAAACGGGCTAAGCAATGTAATAGGAAGAACCCCTGAAGACATGTTAAAGGTAGCGCTTCTTCCCCCAGCACATACAGAAAGCTTAATCTGTCTGGAACTATTTAAGAACAAGACAAAACTAAGAGGAAAACCTGGAGGGGAATGCAAAAACAACCTGGGTACTTCCAGTAAGGCTGCTAAATGGAGCCTTAGAAAATGCCAGATTCTAAAACAACCCACAAAACCTTAATTTTGTCCCCTCTTGCATAGGCATGATGCACTCAATCACCTGAACTCTGGCTTCAACGACTGTGTATGTGTTTTTGTACAAAAACAGATACTAGACAAATAATGTGCCTCTTCACTTGTGTCTTCCTTGCAAAGTTAACTCAGCTTCCTATCAAGTCACTGACCCTGAAGGCTTCTCCCCCCTCTGTGATCAGTGACTAGGTGCCTGTTTTGGACTATAAAAGTCAAGTCCCAATCTAAGTTTTGACTTGGGACGACAGCTGGCTGTGTCACAGAGCAAGGATGCAGGCAAAAAAAAAATCAGACAAAAACAATACAGCCTCTGCTGCCTTCCCACAATTCCCTGTGCACACAAAAGTTCCCCCACAAAAAAAATACAGACACAATGAACTGTGTTTCTACAAGTCCTGGCTAACACACTTTCATGCCTTCTCCCATGCCATTTATCAAACCCCTCATTTGCCATGAGGCTCATAAAACATTTGACAATTGTTAGGATACCAGTGACCGAAAGTCCCTATCAGGTTAAACACCATTTTTTCACCGTTTCCTTCGTATCTTCCTTATCTACAGTGACTCCCCATCTTCTCTTAAAGTATAAGGCCTGGGGTAGGCCTTCTTGCACCTAAACTGCTTATTCTTGATGTAGGTCTTAGCACTATAAGACCCTGACCCGCAGGCAGGTGCCAACTCCTACAATAATACAATTACCTGCAACATGCTGCAACTTTGGCAAGGACAAAGCAACTCAGAAGGGATTTGTAATGTGCCTGTTCATATCCAGACTGAACCCCCCCCACACCTCTAAAGCAACTGAATTGTAAAAAGGTATAGGTAGGAAAAAGCTAAGATTACACTGAAAAAACAAATCCTTTACTATGTCTGAGACTCTTCAACCAAACTCCCTCCTTCTTCAACACAAGAGACAACTCATTCAAAATTAAAAGCTTTCTTATGACCAGCAATATAAAAATCCAATGCAACTTAAGTGTTCTCTCCTACCACATTCATTTCTGATTACACTCACCTTTCTGTGTTTCCATCCACAGCATCTTGCACTTTGGTGGACAGGTCTGTATTTATTTTTTCCCCAATTTGCTCCTGTTTTTCTATGCCCACACTATTTCCATTGTACTTTTCTGTAATTATTTTGGTTGGGTGTGGAGGAGAGTGCTCAGAACTTGGTGCTTGGTCCTCTTTAGAAAGTTCTTTCCATCGTTTCTGAATAAAGAAGAAAGTTGTTGAGTAACAGCTTCCATATCTTTGACTAACAGGGTTTGTCACAGTACTGTCATAAATAAAACTACATTAACAGAACTAAATATAATAATTTCTATAACAGAGGTTAAGACCAAACTAAGATATTCTCAACATAAGTAAGGGTATCTTATTTTAAAAGCAAGGCAACCGACTGACTTCTAATGAGGTGTTAATTCGCTCCCAATTATGGAGTGGCCAATGCATTTAAATGTTTAAGGTTGTAGATATATTGTAAACCTCACTTCCACCTCCCAGGTTGTGAACTACATCCCCCCTGCCACCAAGTACTATTGCTATGTCCAGTTAAGGCACTAATTTAAGAGAAATGTTCCATCTAGCGCAGATGGAAAATCATAATAATTTGTTTCACTGTGGTAGATATATATGTGCTTGTTCTATTGTACTGGTTATTATTTAAATCTGTGTGGAATAAGAATCACTATATTTAATTTGCAGGACAGAAAGAACATTTATGTTCATTATAACAGTTTGACACAGGGTACATTCTACAGAATGTCTCTCAGAATGATACCTAAAAAAAGCAATTCAAGGACTGAGAACAGATTTTACCAAAACTCTCCCTACACATAAAATTAATGTGACAAATGCCCTATTGCCATCTCATCAAGAGATTTAATTTGTTTCCTCTTTTTATATTAAAAATGCTAAGTTAAATGTTTTCTTGGTTTCACTCGCATGCTTAGATCAAAACTAGGACAGTAAAAAGATATCCAACTGGTTAAGAATTAAAACTTCAAGAACAAGCAACCATTAATGCTCTCACCTTTAAGAAACACCAAAGCCAAGACTAATGACAGTCTGAAGAAAACAACTAGGCCAATAAAAACTCAAAGTCAAGCATTCAGTGCACAGATCTATTTGCTCTGAATTAACTAAAATCTTCTGGTAAAAAGTAGGACTGCAAACCAAAAGGTAAAACTCTCAAGTCCAAAGCACACCTAACATTTCTAGGAATGAATCACAGAAAATTAGGGTTGGAAGGGAGATCAGGAGGTCATCTAGTCCAACCCCCCTGCACAAAGAAGGACCATCCCCAACTAGATCATACAAGTGAGGGCTTTGTCAAGCTAGGCCTTAAAAGCCTCCACAGATGAAAATTCCACCACCTCTCCAGCTAACCCGTTCCAGTGTTTCACCACCATCCTCATGAGTTTTTTCTAATATCCAATCTAAACCTCCCTTGCTACAACTTGAGACCATTGTTCCTCGTTCTGTTGTCTGCCACCACTGAGAACAGTCTAGCTCAGGGGTGGTCAAAATACACCCCATGGGCCAGATCCAAGCTGCCAACTGATTTCATCCGGCCTACAGATCAGCAGCTGCAGTCATAAGATGCAGCCCATAGAGAGCCAGTGGTTCCATCTGCTGTAACATGCTGGGTAGATGGGCATGTCCCAGCCCTGTTCAGTTTACAGTATCTCCCACCCCACGCACTAGAAGTAACACCAGGTGCACACTGGCATCAGCTGTGGATGCTGCCTGCAGGTTTCTGCCAGGGATCAGGGCAACTACCTGGGACCACAGCTGATGCAGCAGCATCACCTGCAGACCCAGGAGGATGCCCCAATCCCCAGTGGGAACCAGCCATTTGCATTTGCAGCTGATGTTGGTGCCAACCCAGTACTCCTTTCGGCACACAAGCCAGGAGCTGGTGTAAGTTGCAGGGCCATGCTGTAGGTGCAGGATGGCAGGAGGGAGAGGAGGTAGAAGCTCTGCTCACAATGAGTAGCAGTGGCCTAGCAGTGGGAGCACCCCACACCGGCTGCCGCCACTCATGGGCAGGGTCGCTTCTCCTCCCCCACCCCCCCCAAACTCCTACAGCATGGCCCCACAGCTTATAGCAGCTCCCGGCCTGTGCACTGGAAGCAGCACCGGATGGGTATTGGCATCAGCGGTGGACGCAAGTGGCCACTTCTCCCTGTGGATCAGGATATCTGCCTGAGCCCCTCCTTGAGGTAGAAGGGTGGGTTGGAGGCTAAAGCTGTTGTGCATTCACATCAGCTCTGCCCTCTGCTCACCCCACCCCACATAGGTTTGGTGAGCTGTTGGGGGGGGGGGGGGGGGGGTTGCTGACCAGCCTGCAACAGGTCACCAAAACTCCCTAAGTGGCCCTCCAGCCCAAATAATTGCCCACCCCTGATATTTGTGCATGCAAGTCTTCTGTCCTACATACAGCACTTTGAATTTGTCCTTGAATTTAATTTGACTGATTTTTGTACCATTTCTCCAGTTTATTACGGC
>NW_017728992.1:87372798-87382466 GCF_001723915.1 Gavialis gangeticus | reverse complement strand
GCCCCCCAAAACTCCATATGTGGACCACGGGTCAAGATAATTGCCCACCCCTGGTCTGGCTCCATCCTCTTTGGAACCATCCCTCAAGTAGTTAAAAGGCTGCTATCAAATCCCCCCTTAGTCTTCTCTTCTTCAGACTAAATGAGCCCAATTCTCTCTGCCTCTGCCCCTGCCCAAAAGTTGTGCGCCCCAGCTCCCTAACTATTTTTGCTGCTCTGCTGGACTCTCTCCAACTTCTCCACATCCTTTTAGTGAGGGGCCCAAACCTGAACACAGTTCTCCAGATATGGCTTCACTAGTGCCCAAGTGCCAAGTAGAGAGGAATAATTACTTCCCTCAATTTGCTGGCAATGCTCCTACTAATGCAGCCTGGTATGCTGTTAGCCTTCTTGGCAACAAGGGCACACTGCCAATGTATCCAGTTTATTGTCCACTGCAAGCCCCAAGTCCTTTTCTGCATTAAACAGATGATTAAATAGAATCTGATTACATAGACGACCATTTAGACTAATTTCTCTCTAACATTCAAAAGCAAGAATCAATAATGCAACAGTTAAACCTAAATAGTCAATGTACAGGAATAAACATTCAAATTACCCTGGTAATCTGCTGCAGGCTCTTGAAGAATGAATCTTCCTATGTAGGGCAGTTTAATCCCTTGGGATTTAGCAAAAGAACATCTTGACCTCTCCCAAGTTCCTGACAGCCACAAAGGTGGCAAATGGGAAACTATACAGTTCCCTTCTGGTGAACTTGATAACACTGATCTCCTTTTAAAAAGCAGAGGGTATAGATAAGAGAATCAGCTCTTAGCTAGCTCCAGTATATCCATTTGATCTTGTACTATCACATTCTTCTTCACTATCAAAACCATGGGACTTTCAGTGGTAGAATACAGTGAGCAAAATCCTGGCCTCTCTCCAGATACTGCCAGAACTCTTACAGACTTCAAGAGGGTCAGGCTTTCAGTTCTTGAGCCAAGAATTCTCATTTTTTAAAATTATACTATTCTCCTCCTCCCCTCAAAGATAGGACAATTCTGGTATTTCCTGAACCTACAACAAAATTAAGTCTCACTCCACAAAGATGAATTTGAAGATAGATAAGCATGACATAGAAAAAGCAGTCAATTACTTTAGAGCAGGGGCATCAGAGATGCAACCCACAGCTGCCCGTGAGTCTTGCTGTTGACCCGTGTGCTGAATACAGTACACACTGGCTTGCCCCACGTGCTAGATCTGACAGGCCAGCCTTGCACCATTCATCTGGCCCATGGGACCTGATGAGAGGTTGATACCCCTGCTTTACACTGAATTCCACGTAGAATCAATTTAGCAGAAAGAATGAAGAAAAAGTGAGCCACAGGAAGCGTAACTGAATAAGGATTTAGCAATAGAAATGAGGAGGTACTGGTGACAGGCTGGTCCAAGATGCTGTGACTGGGAGAAAGATTGAAGAAAACACTTTCTTGCTTTCAGAATCATTTCACCTTCACTAAAATCCCCAGATTATGAAGATACTTATTCATTATGGTTCCCCCCATGCCTATTTTCTGTGTCTGAATTATTCAAAAAGGTTCCTTGTAAACTCCAACTATAACTGTAGTCTTCAAACATACCTATGGGAAGACAAAGAATGTTTTCTGACCTTACAGCACCAGATTCACTGAGATAATATGTATATATGGATCCCTTGTTTGTGGTCCATATGCCTTCCCCCTTGCACAGAAGACTGGAATCTTTTGAGGAGCAATCTCCGTTGCTGCTGCTCATATAGCCTATAGCCTACATACTCTCATGTTACCCCCTTTCCCAAATGCAGAAAGAGAAACGAGTCCTGAAAGAGAAAAGAGTCCTGAAATGTCAAATCAGTTCCTCTGATGCCAAGATCTTGATCAAATGTCTCGAGCTACAGCAAAAGAAGGTAACTCATCTTGCATCCTTCAAGGTGAAAAATCAGTTACTTAAAAGAGGTTGGAAGCCAGTCTCATTTTTGATGACTAGCCAAGCAATAAATCTTCAAGAAGGGTGTGCTAGAAAACATATTTAAACAATGCCTGCAGGACTGCCGGACCAAACTGCACATTGGAGCTGAAGCCCAGTATCGAGGGAGAGTGCCTGGTAAATGTATGAATATAGTACAGCAGGTAGTTACTTTGCAAATACTAGCTGTAAGAATTCTGCTAATGCATGCTGCTGTGGCTGGCTCAGCTCTGATATAACAGTAAATCTCATTCTAAAAAAAGTGTACTTGGTCTCATAGGCAGCAGTTACAATACATTCTGACATTTTCCTCAAAATGCTTTTCTGTGGAAATAGCTTGAACTCTGGATCTGCTTATGAAGGTAATCAAGCTTGAAGACGTGCAAAGTCGCCTTGTCCTATGACGGTTACAAGATACTTCTCATATGTCCAGACTTTTTTTTCCACCCCCAGAAGACAGACAATGGAAGATTTATATCACGAACATGGTGAAAGTTATATTTTTTAGATATAAATTCTGAGGGATGTGTCAGTGATTCTGAGACAAAAAGTTACGTAAAAAGCATCAGCAATCGAATCCTGAATCTCATCTCACAGGATACTAAGAATACCATTTTAAATGAACAAACACAATATGAAATGGATTAAAACAGATTTACGGATCAAATGGCTAAATACGGCAAGTATAAAGTTCAACTTTTAAGGATATTTTTTGACATGGAAAAAGAGTAAGAAACCATTCAAGAATCTGAATAGCTAGGTGTGAAAATCACGCCCAATACTAGACAAGCAGACAAGATTCAGATTTTGATGCTAAAACGGGCAGGTGGAGTTTTGGGGTTTTTTTAAAATTACTAGTAGCTAAAGAATTCCCATGGGCAAACCTGATACTCAGAATACAAAGGAAATACTTCCATTTTACATTACATGTACATCAAGAAAGGATTCTTCTACTCTAAGAGAAGAGAAAATATTCTGGACTTCCACAGAGGAACTGCTGTCCACTGTTGTCAATGAATTAACATCTATACCAGTGATTCTCAATCAGGGTGCCTTTTAAGCATACCACAAGGTACTGCACAATACTAGTGCAGTTGGGTAGGCGAAAGATCCACAAGATCTACACAATTCACAAAATAAATCCAGAAATTTCAAAACAGGAATCCATAGTGCCAAAAAATTTTGACCTGTTACAGTCTTTGAGTTCTTTGCAACAGAAGAACCGCTCTATTCATTCTGTCAGTCAAAAAAGATCTATCATTTTTCAAAGGGTGCCCTGAGTCTAATGATGGGTGCCTCATGTCTAAAAAGGTTGAGAACCACTAATCTGTATGATCAGAAGCAGAGACTAAAAAGACTACATCATGACTTTTTAAAGCAAATCTAGAAGAAATTATAGAAAAAAATAAAAGGTTTATTCAAGGGATGCAGAAGGTTAAAGAACTACAGCTGATGTGCCTGAGACTGATCCCTTTTTAGTCCAACTATGCCTTTCTTATTCCATCTCCTGTTCCTCCTGCTTAGGTGATCTGCTACTTGAGTGCTCCTGGCATTTGCATCATTATGCTGTTGACTATTCTGAAAACACTGTTCCTATTAAATAGGTTCTTAAAAGGCGCTTTGATCTTATTAAAGCCGGCCCTGACAATTTACACGAGAGAGTACTCAAGGAGCTAGCTAGCATCATAGCTCAGCCCCTGGCACGGATCTTTGAAAGCTCCTGGCGCTCTGGTGAAGTGCCCGACAACTGAAAGAAGGCCAATGTGGTGCCTAATCTTCAAGAAAGGGAGGAAAGTGGATCTGGCAAACTACAGGCCCATCAGCCTAACCTCTATCCTTGGGAAGGTCTTAGAAAAAATCATCAAGGAGGCCATTCTTAATGGACTGGCCAACACCCTGAGGGACAGCCAGCACGGGTTTGTTGCGGGTAGGTCGTGCTTGACCAATCTCATTTCCTTTTACAACTAGGTGACCTATCACCTTGACAAGGGGGAAGAGACTGATGTCACGCATCTCAACTTCAAAAAAGCCTTTGATCTGGTATCTCATGAGCACCTTTTGGCAAAACTGGCCAATTGCGGCTTTGGGTCCACCACGATCCACTGGCTGGGGAATTGGCTCCGTAGTCGGACCCAGAGGGTGGTGGTTGATGGAAGTCAATCGTCGTGGTGCCCTGTGACCAGTGGGGTCCCTCAAGGCTCTGTCCTTGGACCTATTTTGTTCAACCTCTTAATTAATGATGTTGACACTGGAGTCAGAAGCAGACTGGCCAGGTTCGCCAATGATACCAAACTCTGGGGTAAAGCATCCACACCCAAGGACAACGGGGTAATCCAGGCTGACCTTGACAGGCTCAGTAAGTGGGCAGATGAGAACCTGATAGCATTTAATACCAAAAAATGAAAGGTGCTCCACCTTGGGAGGAAAAACCTGCAGCATGTCTATAGGCTCGACAGTGCTACGCTGACTAGCACTGTAGGCGAAACGAACTTGGGGGTCAGGATTGACCACAAGATAATCATGAGCCTGCAATGTGATGCTGCAGCCAGTAAAGCAAGGAAAACGCTGGCTTGCATCTATAGGTCGTTCTCAAGCAAAAACAGGATGTCATTCTCCCATTGTACTTGGCCTTGGTGAGGCCGCAGCTGGAGTACTGCATCCAGTTTTGGGCTCCACAATTCAAAAAGGATGTGGAGAAGCTTGAGAGTCCAGAGGAGAGCCATACGCATGATCAGAGGTCAGGAAAACAGACCTTATGACAAGAGGCTGAGAGTCATGGGACTTTTCAGCTTGGAAAAGCGCAGGCTCACGTGTGACCTGATAGCCACCTATAAGTTTATAAAGGGTTTTCACCAGGACCTGGGGAAATGTTTGTTCAACAGAGCGCCCCAAGGGATTATAAGGTCAAACGCTTATAAACTCCTGCAAGACCACTGCAGCCTGGACATAAGGAAGAACTTCTTTACTGTCCGAGCCCACAAGGTCCGAAATGGCCTGCCGCTGGAGGTGGTTTAAGCACCTACTTCAAATGCCTTCAAGAGAAACCTGGATGTTTTTCTTGCTGGGATCCTATGACCCCAGCTGACTTCCTGCCCCTGGGGCAGGGGGCTGGACTTGGTGATCTTCTAAGGTCCCTTCCAGCCCTAATGTCCATGAAATCTATTTTTCCTCACCTGTATTATGCAATACATAGCTACAGTACAGTTTGATAAGACCTAAGGAGTTGTGCCTTTCAAAAAAGGTTGGAATGATCTTCACACAACCCATATTACGTCTCAGCTCCTCTATAATTTGCCTATACCCCTCATCCTGATGATGGCCACAGGCTTTGGGTCTGACAGCTATCCAGATGAGCAACTCAGCCTCTTTTCCAGACATACATTAGTGTTTTGGTAGACTGTAGCAGAAAGCTGCTCCAAATGCATTTTGTATATCCATCCACTGATGTAAAGATAGTAGGATATCTAGCACCTTTATTCAGTTGATTGACTTTGGTCATCCTTGGAAAAGCCTGAGATGAAACCTTGAGTTATAGAGGCAAAGAAGGACACGTGCTTGAGACATTCCTTACATCTTTACTGCTGTTAGGCTACAAAACTAACCCAGATGATATAAAAACTTTGTCAGAGGAAAAAACCTCTGGCTAACCTTGACCCAAAAAAACTGCTCTTATGAATTCCACTAACTGGACCAGGATAAAAATTAATTTCCTGTGGACAACCCAGGTCAGTGAGGAACAGATCTAAAAAACTAGCATATTGAACTGAATCCCAGATGACCTTGAATTTAAGGGATCCCCACACAGTAGCTAGATTCTATACATGGAATACGTATACATTTGTTATAATTTTCCATGTATAGAATCTAATGACTGGAAGACTGTCTTGAATTCATCCCCCTCTACTGCTACTGCAAGGCAAGCAGTGGCAGGGGGCAGACAGTGGGGGATGGGAGGTGTCAAGCAACTTAACTCCTGTCCCCTTCTGCAGCCTCAGACTCCCCCACTCCCTCCCCTACGACCTCTGCCTCCATGCCTGCCTCCCTCAGGCTCCTCCCACTTGCCCTGCCCTCCCCGCTATTTCCCCTTGCTCTGCTCTGGCAGGATCCGGCCCTGCTCCAGCCTGGGACATGGAACAGAACCCCAGCCTGGCCCGGTACCAGTGGCAGCAGCATGGCATCTGCAACCCTGGCTCAGACCCAGACGCAGGTGCTGTCACCACCAGTGCCACAGGGCTGGGCTAGGGCTCAGTGGGGCCACAGCAAGGGTAATGGTAGGGGGGCAGAAGGAAGCAGGTGGCAGAAGCTGCTGCATGAGGAAGAAATGGGGGCCAGGGAGCCTGAGGTTGCAGGCTTGTTTTTAAATAAATGCTGAAGAGAGATTTGTCATATTGGTATTTAAAGAAAAAAAATTATGCTTGTGCATTGTTACATAAATTTGGAAGATTGACCAGGCCCTGTAGCCAGTACATTTTTTGCATCTAGGTCAGGAGTGGGCAAAATATGGCCCGCAAGCTGCATCTACCCTGCCAGGCCATTCTATCCGGCCCCTAAAAAAAAAAATTTGGAAAATTAATATTTATCTGCCCCCGGCTCCTGTCAAAGATGACAAGAGCCAGGGGCAGTAGGACCCAGGGAAAGCCACGGCAGGCTCCTGCAATGGCAGGGCCCGCCCAGCCCTGTCCTCCACCAGCCGGAAGCCCCTAGCAGGGGCCGTTCGTGGCTGTGTCAGCATGGGAAATTCAGATAAGAATTGGGGGGAAGCAGGGGAGGACCATGGGGATCACCCCAGTCCTTGGGGCCAGGCCAGTTCCTACTGAGCCCCACGGTCCAGCCTTGCAGGTGGGTGGAAGCAAGTGGCGTGCAGGAGCATAGGGCCAGCGCCAGTGGAGCCCAGAGCAGGGCAGTAAGAGTGCAGGGTGTGGGCTAGGTTTCCCTGGCGGAGAGGAAAGGAAGCTGACCCAGCTCCAGAGCTCCTCCTACCTGCAGTGGGCCCCACTGGCGGTAGCCCTTGGACACCGGCATGGGCCCCACTCTCCTACCCATCTGCTGCTGGCTCCTGTGCACCTGATCACTCCCAGTGCCCCCAGTCCAGCCCCACAATACAGGTGGGGACGGGTGCGCAGCCCCAACCCCACATGCCACGTGCTGACCATCTGGGCTGAACAGTGGCGGCGGGAATGGTGCTCAGCACAAGAGAAAGGTGGCCCCCTTCTCCCCATGGCCCGTGCTTCCTGCTCCAGCCACTCACAGCCCATTTGGGGCTGTCCTGCCTCTCCACCACGTGACAACAGAGAGCAGGCACAGGCAGCTCACACAACAGAGGCAATAGAGAGCAGGCACAGGCAGCCCTGCGTGGGCTCTGAGAGGCTGCAGCATGGGACACAGACCACGGGGAAGGGGAGCAGCCGCTTCCCCCATGCTGAACACCAGTTTGTTCCCTGCTGCCACTGGTAGCTTGAGCCCCACACCAGCTCTGGACTCACCTGTTGGGGCTGAGCAGCAGCAGCAGCTGAGCAGAAACTGCTGCTCAGCATGGAGAAAAGCAGCTCCCCTGCTCGCTGCCATTGGGCAGTGTTTGCTGTGGATGCCCGCCCAGAGCTTGCACCGCCCTACGCTGCAGTGCAGATGCTTCATCCCTGCCTCTATGCTGCTCAGTGCGGCAGCAGCAGCCATGTAGAGCAGCCACAGGGGAGCACAGAGGCAGCAGTGAAGTAGCCACCCCACAGCTGAGCACAGCGCAAGCTCCGGGTGGGCAGCCACAGCAAACACTGCCCGGTGGCAGTGAGCAGGTGGGCCACTTTCCTCTGTGCTGAGCAGCAGTTTCTGCCCAACTATTGCTACTGGCTACTGCTAAGCTACTGCTGCTGCTCAGGCCTGACAGCAAGCCCAGAGCTGGTGCAGGGCCCAGGCCAGCAGCAGCAGTGGGGAATGAACTGGTGCTCAGCATGAGGGAAAAAGCGCTGCCTGTGTCTGCTCTGTACCCCATGGGCAGTGGTGATATGGCAGAGAGGCAAGACAGCCCCGCACAGGCTGTGAGCGGCTGCAGCAGGAAGTGCTAATCACAGAGTGGGGGAGGCGAGCAGGGCGCTTTCCCCCTGTGCTGAGCACCAGTTCATTCCCTGCTGCTGCTGCTGCTTACTCCAGATGGGCGAGCATGGAGCTTGTGGGGTTGGGGCTGCACGCTTCTTGCTGCCTGTACCCCGGGGCTGGGGCAGGGGGCACTGGGAGTGAGCAGGCATGCAGAAGCCAGCAGCAGCTGGGCAGGAGCACAGGGCCCAGGCCCATGTCCCAGTGGCAGTGGGACCCAGAGCAGGGTGGCAGGAGCATGGGGTCCTGGTCAGCAGGGGCTCCATGGAGCTGGGTCAGCTCCCCACCCTCCCTGCTGGTGCAGCCCAGCCTGGCTCCACAGATCCCTGCCAGCCCACACCCCATGCTTCTGCCACCCCACTCTGGGCCCCGCTGGCACTGGCCCCAGGACTTTGGTGCAGGCCCCACACTCCCACTTGCTTCCACTCCCCCCCACTGCTTTCCCCACTTTCCTGCCTGCCTGCCAGCCACTCTGCACTACATGCCCACATCAACACACACCCACAAACACCCATACGCAATCACTTCTGCATATACAGAACAAATGCACACAAATCAAGACAAATATATATATTTTTAATTAAATTAAAATATATTATTATGGATGCTTGATTTTTTAAATGTAATTTGTTTCCTCCCCCCCCACAAGATGGCAAACCCTCTTTCCCAAAGGAAAACTTTCAGGAGGAAGGGGAAGGACTTCTGGTGGTAAAGGTCAGAGGTTAGGGGTGGGTCCCAAGATAGCAACCAGGGGCCAGGGCACCTTTCAAGCAGCAGGGCTGCCCATGTGGCCCTCAACAGCTTGCCAAAACTCAGCAAGTGGCCCTCCACCCAAAATAATTGCCTGCCCTTTAATCTAGGTTAAAAGACATTCAACTGCTCAACCAAACACAGAAATTATGTGGTTTCAAGCTATACAAAAAAAAAATCATTTGATATTTTAACATTTAAAAATGGATTTTAAAAAGTCAACTCATTTTATTCTGAACATTTACCTGTATAGTTGAATCTCCCATTATAAATTTTGTTCCTTCTATTACAGCCATATATGAAAACCTTAATTGGTCAGGTGTCTGAATAAGCCCCATTCGATATTTCCTCATGTCTAATAATACTTTCTTTATGTCTACAGAAAAGGGATCCTTTTTTTCCATCTGTAATGAAAATGGATTAAAATTATACTAAGAGTTTCATAGATTAAAGGCAAAAAGGATAGTATATAAATCATAAAATATGTACATTCAACCTCATGCTGCATTCTTCAGTTATTCCCAAAAAAACCAAACAACTGAAAACAGGTTTCCCAAATTATTCATCATGAGTTCTACTCAGAAACAAAAAGGTACACTGTCAGTTCTTTTAAATCAGTCAGTAGCCGAAATTTTAAAAAGTATACCAAATAATAAAATGACTCAAAGTAAAATTGCAAGATCTGATAATGCCAACTTTTAAAAACTGCTTTCTGGAGGAACTCTGTGAATCTCTCCATATTCCTCATCACAATTATTCCAAGGGTCCATTTTACTTAAACTAAGCATCTACAACAATGTTTGATTTCACCTTCTTTTTTTTTGGGGGGGGGGGGGGGTTTTTTTTTTT
>NW_017728992.1:87362315-87372716 GCF_001723915.1 Gavialis gangeticus | reverse complement strand
GGGGGGGGGGGGGGTTGTTGTTTTGTTTATTTCTTGTGTTAAGTTTCTTAGAAAACAGGCAAACTAGTTATCATAAAGTAAAGTAAAGAGGCATCAGCAGCTCCACAGCCACTGCTGATGCATATACTCATCTCATGCAGTCAGAAAAAGCTAAGTTGTCCAATATCCCCCTTTCACTGAACGATAAGCTACCCTTTATTAATTTACACTTGCTGGTGGGATTAGCATGAGCACAAGGGCAGTTACTATGGAGCAGTTAACACAAGGTAATCTGACATGATCTATTCCAGAATAAGAAGTTTGTCTGTAGTCTCAGATTCATAATGACAATGTTGCAAGGTCTTTATATCAACCTACATTCACTGCCATGGAAAAAGTGTATATATATTATTAGGGCCTGGTTTAAATCGCAGTCCCAGCTCACTAGTGGTCCAATTGTGGCAGGGGCCACCATTTTTCATCCAGATCATGCCTCCTTCCCCTCCCCACCAATGCCCCCTGATTGGTGGAGGGAGCAGGTTCAGGACCATCTGGATGGCTGAGCCTGGCTCCAGTATCTAGCAGGAAGGGGAAGGGGGGAAGAATACTGCAAATCTCCCCATGGGGCACAGAGCCCCTTCACTGGATGGGGCAGAAGGAACCCACCTGGCTACTGGAGGGGTGGTGGGAAGAGGACTTACCTTGCAGCACACCCAGCTCCTGGCAGACCCCAGCCTGGCCAAACTTGCTGGCAGTGGCTTGCCAGCACCCGCAACCAACAAAGAGTTGCGAGGCAGGCAAAGGGTCTGGAGCGTGGATGGTATCGCTCACATGCTGCTGCCCATGAGACTCGCTCACCGCTACCCCCACTCTGTATGCAGGTACCCTGCTGAGGCAGCGCTGATCACTTCCCTCCCACTGTCCACCTGGCCCCACCCAGCAATGCACCACTGCTGCTGCTGGCTGGGGCGGAGAGGAACTGGGCACTATACAGTGCTGCAGATGCCGCCCCGGCTCCATCTCGTTGCAATAAAATGCCAGAATATGGCCCAGCAAGTGGCTGTATTGTGGAATTGCATTGCAAATAGTAGCTTTTTTGTAGAAGAAAAAAAAAAAAAAATCACTTAAATCTTGCGATTTTCACAAAAAAATGCAAAATTCTGATTTAAACCAAACAGTATATATAATGGATATACGGTTTTTAAAATCTTATCAGGTAAACATCTTTTCCCCCCCAATAATCCATATTTATGACTGTTTGGGGCAATAAATCTTTCAGTACCAAACTGGAAGCAGAAAAATAGGAAATTTACTTCCAATCCTACATGCTATTCAGGAATTTTCAACCTTTTTTTTTTTTAAACAAGTGTACCCCTTCCGTCTCAGTTGCAGCTCATGTACCCCTTTATTTTTTTTCTTCTTTTCAAAGGGCGGGGGGGCAGATAGAGGCCCTGTGGTGATGGAGGGAGTGGGGCAGGGACAGGCACTGCTCAGCTGGGGCGAGGTGTGGGATGAAGCCGCAAGCTGCTTGTCCAGGGGATGCATGGTGGGCAGATCGAGGCCCCATTGTGTCCCTGGATCTGTGCGTGTGCAGAAGATAGGCTGCCACTGCAGGCAAGGGAAGGGGGATAGATCAAGGCCCCAGCAGTGGGGGAGGGAGTGAGGCAGCGCAGGGCAGCTCCCACCGCTATGTGCACCCTGGGAGAGCATGGGGGGGCCTGTGACCCCAGATCTATGCAAGGGGTGCAGGCAAACTGCTACTGCGGGCTGGGCCCTTCCCAGCGGGGGGCTGGGCTGGGCTAGGCTGGGCTGTGCTGTGGTCGGGGTGGGCAATAGCAGCACTGGCAGGTGCTGCCCAGCTGGGGCAGGGCAGGGAACAGGACCAAGTTACAGTTTGTCCAGGGGGCCGCTTGGGCCCCCAGATCTGTGCACAGGGAAGGGTGGGCTGCTGCTGCTGCAGGCTGGGGCAGTGCTGGCTCTTCCAGGTGGGGGATCTCAGTCAGGGCTGCGCTTGGGGTGGGTGGCAGAGCTGGGAGGGAGGGTTGGCAGGGAAGCTGCAGCCACCCCAAAATTCACCATAGCTCCCTCCCAGCACCACCACCAAATGCAGTGAGCACAGCCCAGCCCAGCCCCCTGCCAGAAAGAGCCCAAATGCAGCCCTCGGCCCCAGCCCACAGCAGCAGCCTGCCCTCCCCCAGGTAGATCTGGGGGGCAGCCCCCCCATGCCCTCCTGGGTGTGCATAGCAGCAGGAGCTGCCCCCTCAGACAAACCACAACTCTGTACCGTGCCCCACTCTGCCCACGCTGGGCAGCACCTGCCCAGCCCCTTTCCCTCCCTCACCCTCACATCCCTTCCCTATCCCCCACAACAGACTTACCAGCCTGACACCACTCTCCACGCTGCAGGGCTGCATATTGGAATTGGACTGGTATAGGCCAATACGACTCATTAAAAATCAGCCATCAGCATCAGCCCAAAAAATCTCTATTGGTGCACCCCTAATATACACTGCAATGGTCTTCAAATAATTATTTAGTGTTAACCAGTTACTGAACCAATTAACCAGTAATTGAACTAATTATATCCTTTTAAAAGTCATTCCTTCCCAACAGATAAGGAACAGTAGTCAGGTTTATAAATGATGCTTTGCATTAATTACAGGGAATTCTCTCAAAGTTTTCAGTTTTACAGCAATGCTTTAACTTTCACTTGAGTCATAGAAGCCTTAAAAGAACAAAGCAAGCTTCAAGGTATGTTGGTGTGGCTTTGGGTGCAAGTAAAAACAAACAAAAAGCCAAAACAAAAATACCCAACAACCAACCCTGATATTTCCTGAAAGTTCTGTAATAAAATCAGAAATATATATTTTAACTGGAACAGCAAAAAAGTTATAAACGTCACAAATTCCTGAAAAAAAGTTGACAGACATGAAAGACCCAATAATTCAAGAACACAACTCAGAACTTCTGAGTTTTTACCTTATCCAAAGTATCAACATGGATTTAGAAGCCTAGCTTTAAGCAGCTTTCTTTGAATCCCTGATCTTATTTGTTCTGTTTCCTTCACCACATTTCGCATATAATTTAAGCGCTACAGTGGGGGCCAATCTTTCTGGTAGGTGTACAACAAAATTAGCCCCACCCAAGTCCCTCTCCCCTAACTAATTGGTTGCACTGCTTTCTGCTTCCTGCCCTGTGCACCCTCCCTAATCTAATGCTGTTTTTAGGTCAGCATTAGATCAGGGACCTATCTACCACTGTGTTGCCCGTCCCCTCCTCAATCTGCCATGTGCAACACACAGAGGCTGCCACTTGTGGCACCCATGTCACAAGCTGGCCTCCCAACTTGCATTATGGGTAGCTGCAGATAAATATTTTTAAAGCACTCTAAAGATGAAGTAGTAACGTAGTTTACAGCACATCCTAATTTACTTCCACAAATACTTGTGTAAGATCTCTGTCAGTCTCAAAAAACCCACAAGTGTAAATTTAAAAAAAACCAATAAAACAAAACCACCCCAAACACTTACCAGGACAAGACATGTGTCTACCAATGAAAATGTGCCAGAACGTCCAATACCTGCACTACAGTGAATTACGGCAGGTCCATGTTCAGGATTCAATGACCCAGATTCTCTAACTTTAAACAAAAAGTTGAGGAATGAAGCTGGGGACTCGGGGACTCCAAAATCTGGCCACGTAGTATAATGAAAGTGAGTTATCATCCTGGACTCACCACTCTGAAAATGAAAAAATAGTAAAATTATACAGAAGAAGGCTCTTTTCACGGTTGCCTAACTGTTCTCCTGTGACTCATCTACTTCTACAGGCCTGGAGTTACTCGGCATTTCTATAAATCTTTCAGTTTGGTACAGACATTTTTATCAGATTGTTAGATATTTGCATCCTTAGATCCTAACCAACACCAGGAAGTTAGTATCCAATGTGGCAGTCATAAATTTATTTGCTTTTCTGTTTCAAGAGACAGTGAAGACAGCTACTGAAATCTCCAAGCCCCAACCTCTTCTGGTTTAGTTTAGTTTTTTTCTCTAAAAATAACTCTTTTTTCCTACCTTTCATAATTCAACTGATAGTAGCAACAGCATGAGTATAGACAAGGCCACAGGCTGCTGCCACCATTTTAAGCACCTTGCTAAATACTTCTGCTCACACTACATGCAAGCAACATTGTAGTTAAAATTCTAGCAGCTGCTGGGATCTTTAAATTTTATTTACTTTGAGGCAGCTTGATCATGGATGCTTATGAGACTAGGATACTTCCTTGATTTCATTGAGATCTCTCAATATCAGTTTGCTTTGTTTTGGTTTTTTAAACCATCTGATACACTCAAGTTTACTTAGTTTTATCAACATCTTATTTAACAGAACAATTTTTGGTACATCTACCTAATCTCTATAAAGTAAATAGTAAAAATAAGATTTAACAAACAAATGTATTGGTCCATAGAAGCTAAAGTCATTTTCATCTTCCAGTCACTAGGAAAAGAAATCTGCAAAATGGAAAGAGAACATACAAATATTTGTCTATTGGTCAGTTACTTATGAGTGGCTATGAAGGGCTGATCTACAAAAAGTTGCTGGTTAAAAACAGCCATTCAGGTCACATTTGTCATTCCTCAATAGTTGCTACAAGTGTACTGAAGTTCTGTCCAGTTACTGCCTTGTCTTTTGTCCTTGGTTAATATCCAGCTCTAGCTCTCAAAAGGAAAAATATATATATGTTTAATGATTCATCTTTGTCCCTATGGTTTAGATGAGGGGTGAGCAAAGTCCAGCCCATAAGCAGGATCAGGCAAACTCCATTTCCCAGGAGCCCCTGCCCACGTAACTGCAGCTGGTTTCCATGGAGACCCCAGGAGCAGCAGGGTCATGACAGTATAGGGCCAGGGTTTCCATGGAAATGGGCCCCAGCAGTGTTGGCAGGGTGTGCAGCTGCTCAAGGGCTGGGATCTCGTAGCGGTTACAGCGTGGTCCAGAGCTGCAATCTACTGCCCACACGCCTCAGGCAGGGGCATGCAGGCAGCAGATCGTGGCTCTGCCCTGGCTAGACTATACTGTCACCACTGCAAAATCCCAGCCCTAGAGCACCTCCCCACCCTACCAGTACAGCTGGGGACCATCTCCATGGAAACCCCAGCCTCATGATGTCACAGCACCACCTACTGGGGTCTCCATGGTAACTGCCGGCAGATGCAGGCAAGGGCAGCTGGAAATAGAGTCTGGCTGTCCACCGGATCTGCCATGTTGCTCATCCTGGTGTAAATCCATCTTGACGTGTACAGGGAATATATTTTGTTGTTTCAAAGGGACTAGTGATATTGTCATATTCAGGGCAAAAGACAATCCAGGGCCCCAGGCCAGCAACAACGTGCCCAAGTCTTGCTTTGCTCACGGAAAGTCTCACTGAAGGCTGGCCAATGAACTGGCAAGACACAAGCCTTAAATTCTTCTTTCACACATGGCATCCAATCCCTAAATATGCATTTGATAAACAACATTAGTCTTACACTACTATGATTTAGCAGCCTGCAGTAAACATTCCCTTCGTGGAAACACAGTAAGATTCTCTTTATGACTGCCTGAAGCACAGTTTTAAACCAGATTTTGTGCATTACACCCACCATTTTCTATTTATACCATGTTTACCCAAACAATGAACACTATTACTTTTCTATACAATTAAAAAATAGGATGTGCAGCATTCTTTAAAAAAAAGGATAAAAATCAGCACATTTAAATTGGACAATTCAGTGAGTAACATAGATCTAATCCTGAAAGAACCTGAAGGTTTAAGGATTGGGCCTCAAGGGCATTGAACAGTTACACAATGATAATGCAGAGGTGAAAAGGAATTCAGTGGGATAAACTGAGCCATAAAACAGAAAACCTGAAACAATGCCACCAGATAATCATGTTAGGAGTTCTGCTTGTCCATATAATACTCTGCCAAATGATCTGTTAAGTTCAGGCTGACATTAAGAGAGGACTACACATTCTTCACAAAAGTTTTACTGGAGCTACCCCTACAACAGTGATTAAAATTAACCAGAAAAAGTTTGGTGTTAAAATCTTAATTTAGTATTACCACCTGCAATCTACAACCACAGAAGGCAAATGAAGCCAAATGCTTCATTTTGGCTTAGCTAAAACTTGAGTGCTTGGACACAAAAAATATGGTTGCAAGGTAATTCTTTTCTAGGGTTATTTAAAAACAAACATACAAAGGAAAAAAGTGGATCAGGTTCAGTCATATTGATCTACACTGCTAATGGGGCTGGAACATCTAATCCATGAGGAGACAGCAATAACAGATTAACAGTGTGACAGCAATGATAAAAACCAGCAGTGGAAGGAATGAAAGTACATCTTACTGCTGGGTTTTTAAGACATCTGAAAAACAGAAGAACAGAATGGCGTCTCTTCCACTCCCCTTTCCTTCCTTCCCTTCCCTTCCCACTACATCTCAACTCTTTCCCCTTCCTCCTCAGCGGCTCAGTTTCCACATTCCTGAGTTCCTAATTCCAGTCTTCTGCCACCCACACTTCTCATTAATTTTAGTCTTTCCCACTCCTCAGACTCTTTAGTCAGACACTCCCAACTTCCTCTCCACTAGTACCCGTCCGTCATCCTTCCGGCCCCCCACATCTCCTGCCCCAATCTAGTTCTTTCCTAGCTCTTGGCCCTCTGTGTGAGTAGGGCTATTATTTTTTTCCAGGTTGTCTGAATGCCAGCAGCAGGAGCACTGTGAGCACAACAGCTCCTTCCTGCTCTCAGTCCTGGTGCTTACACTACAGCAGCCCACAGCAGTTGGAAAGACTAATTAACCCCCTCTACACTTCACAGGTATTACACAATTAACTGGTTAATTACACAATGACCTTAAGACCAGATACACATGCCAAGTACTGTTACATAATAAAAAGCTCCAACAGCTATAAAGTTGCTATCAAGCTTTAATTTGCACATGTAGCAGGGTCTCCTCTGCAGCTGGGAACTCCGTACAAGCCCTGGAGAGCGCAGCTGCAGAAATCACCAAGGCTCAGGGGTACACAACACCCCCCCCACACACACACACGCACAGAGAGGGCTCCTGGCTCAGGCTGCGCTTCAGAGGCAAGTGGAACCAGGAACACCAGCAGTTGCACAGCTGTCAGTCCTGGTTGTGTATGGGTCCTGCAGCTGGAAGCCTCCTTAGCAAAGTGGGCTTCTAGCCATGGGAGTCTGCTTCTTGCCAGTGCAGAACTGGGCTCCCCCTGCGCCAGCAATAAAGCATGATTGGCTCTAACGCACAATCCCATAATTTCATCTCCTGCCGAAGCTGTGGCATGGCAGAAGGCGTGATTGTGTGGATCATGCATTGGATCCAATCATGCCTTTACCTGCACGTGTTAGAGGGAGCCTTAGAAACATGAATAGCATAGACACAGTCTTTAGGGAATTTAGCTGATGAACTGTGAACTAACTCCATGCATGTGCACAGCTGGTCCTTAACTTGGCCAAATTAGGATGTTTTCACAGGGTCAAAAGGCACATCCCTGCCATAAACACCAAGCTCCATGCCAGATTTCAAACCTTTACTTCAAGAACTGGCAGCACTAAAATTTCTCAATGGAACAATTAAGAATTTTTAACACAGTAAAGATAGAAGATTAGGAAAAAGAAGCCTGTGAAATGGCTGAATTCTGCAGAAGTTTCCCTAAATAATTCAGCGTGAAGCAGTCAGAAGCAACCTGAACCCGACTACCCAACATGGAAAGTTTCAGTTTAAACAATTTCAAAAAGGCAGATGAAAGCAAAATTCTAGAATGGGAAGTATTAGTCAACTTTAACATAGGTATAAAAACCAGGAAGACGGGGGATAGAGGATACAGTTAAAGTACTGGTGGAAAGGAAGTATCAGATTTCTGTATTCCAGTATTCCAAAAAACAACACATGCAGGCAAAAAATGAATAAGTTGTGTAATCTTTTTTTTTTTGTTTTTTTTTTTTAAAGATAACATCAAACTCTCTCTTCTCCAAATCTTATTGTAAAACACTAGCCACAAAGGCAAATGCAAACATTTACGTGGAACAAAACAGATAAGTTGTCAAGTGTCACGATTCAAACTTGCGCAAGGATTATATTCGTTTGCTCTCTACAAAACCCAGGCACATCCAGAAGTTTTCACTTCTCCAGCAATATAGTACTATGAAATAGGCCCCTTGTTAGAATCCTCCAAAGATGTGCACTGTTACAGTACCAGAAGCAAAACAATTCTACTTTTCACTGTTCTTATGGAAATACAAGGTTAAGGTAGTGGATTTTTGGCAGCTTGTGCCAGAAGGTAAGCCTCACCTCCTTTGAGTGCCACTCCAATCCCATTCCCCTGCCTGATAAGCTCTTCTGCTTTCTGCCCCATCTGCTATTGTGTTCCTTGTTCCTTCCCAATCTACCACATGCCACTCATGGCATGCATACTGCAGGTGGCCACTCCTGTGTTTAGGTACGAACTTCAGAGTGTAAATCTTGTTCTTGGGCATCTTTTACACACTTAAGATCTAGACCATGTTTCTTAGTAAATGTATTATGTTGGACTATCAACTAACTGACAAAATCTTGCGTAAAATGTACTAATTTACGTGTGCCATAATATTCCTGCAAAACCTCATATTTGCATTTTGTAGTATTACTGTTGAGATTAAGTAATTTAACAGAGTATAGTATGTTACACTGGCAGCCTATTTTAAGAAAACAAACAAACAAACAAACTTCCAGAGTTTATCAGCTGTTCTGTAAAACCTCAGTGGTTACAGGCAGTAATTAATTTCTACAATTAACATACTTTAAAAAAAAAAAAAACCATTGTGAAGAAATAGAAACAGAATGTATGTAGAATATTCATGTCAGTAACTGTACCTGCTAGAGCCTTTTAAAAAGCACAGAGGCATTTACATCTCAAACTCATTTTACTGATTTATTCTATGCTTCAAAATTTAACTAAGATGATGACAGAACCCAAGATATTAACATTTTCTTGTTTTGCCTTTGTCCAGTGATCCACGGAATAATATGCCAATATTCATAACACTGATAAGCAATTTGTGGAGCTTTCAAATTAGCATACTTTCTATTCGTCTCAAGGATCTCTTAATGGCTACCATAGAGACGGTTAACATTAACCAGAAATGTCAACATTTTGCTGAAGAAATATTGTTTGACAACCTTCAATTCCAAGTTAGGGATGTAAATACTGATTAAAGTACCAGTTTAAACTCCCCTAATGTGATCAGCAGGGATCCTGGTTTTCCCGTTTCCCACAGAAAAAAGAGAAAACGACGGATTTCCCATTTTTAATCAAGGAAAACATGGATTTTCCCTTTTAGAAGAGAAACCCATGGATTTCCCCCTTTTGCAAAGAGCTCTGCAGGCTGGCAGAATTCCAGCCTCCACAAGCTGTTTGCAAAAGGGGTGGGGAAAACCTCAACCCTGCCTGTAGGGGAAGGGAGAGGGGAAGGGCAGGGCCTGACACCCACACTTACCTGCAGCAAGAAGAGTGAGCTCTAAGTAGGGCTTGAGGGGCAGGCAGGTTTGCAGTCAGCCAAGCACTCTGGCCAGGATGGGGTTTGCAGCCTCTTTGCTCCCCACCAGAGTGCTCAGCTGGCTGGAAACCACTGCTGCTCCTGGCTGGCTGCAAACCTCCCCACTCCCTCAACCCACAGCCAGCTTGGGCACTCTGGCTGGGAGTGGGGGTTTGCAAATGCTGTGCTCCCCACCCTGCTGCGCCCCCCCCAGGCTCTCCAGAGTGCAGCATGTGCAACTGGCATGGCAGGACACAGCGGGGCCACGCACAAAAGCTGCCTGCCACTGCAAGCTCTGTGGTGCCCTGGCCACACTTCCTCTGTGTGCATGGGGGCAGTGCACATTTGCCCTACCCCCATGCCCCACAGATCTGGGGGGCACAGGTCTCCCTTGCCCCCCAGGAGTGCACATTGCCACTGAGAGCTCGCCCAGCCCAAGCCTGCAGCAGGCAGCAGCAGGGGGAGCCAGCTCGTGCTCCAACTGTAGCAGCCACTGCCTTCCACTGGGGGCAGGGGGCTGCGGACCCAGGTCCCTGGCCCCATAACCCTGGCAGCTGGGGGGGGGCATTTAATTTTAACCATGGATTTTGGTATTTGTAAATCAGAGAATTTGCAATTTTTTTATGAGAGAATTTGTGATTTTTTAATCATGGAAAACCAGCATCCCTGGTGATCAGTTAAATGGTTAACTGATAACATGCTTTTATCAGGGCACCTGTACTCACTCATTCTCCACCAGGTGGCAGCGGCGAGGCAGTGAAGGGAAAGCCCCTCACACACCACTGGCACACTGCTACCCAGCCATGACTGCAAGTTGCTCGGGGGGGGGGGGGGGGGGGGGGG
>NW_017728992.1:87344367-87357315 GCF_001723915.1 Gavialis gangeticus | reverse complement strand
TGGAACTCCGACCCAGCTCGTTGCCAATGGTGGGTGTGCATGCACACCTTCGGGATTAGGGTGGGGAAGCAGTAGGGGCCCAATACTTCTTGTGGCACCACACCCCAGCCCCTTCCCCACCATCTGCCCTGAAGCACATGTGTACCCACTGCTGACAAGCCAGGCCAGGGCTCCGTGTACCTGATGCAGTCGCTTGCAGCTTCCTGGCCACCTGGCACAACTGGCCCTGGCTCTGGGCCAGCCCCTGCCACCTACCACAGAGCCCAGGCTGTTCACAGCAGGGAGGCTGCAAGTAGCTCTACCGGGTAAATGGAGCCCTTGCCTGACTCTCCACATTCTGCATCAAAAATCCAGTTAATTACACGCACACTTACCTGGACATTTGTATGCCGTGTTCATTCAGTATACATAATAATTACAAAATTTATCTGACTTTTAATGTAATAGTAAAACTAGGAAGTGCAAGTTCGTAAGAGATTTTTAAAATACATTCTACATCACATATTTAGTCCTATGAATATTCAGTGCACATGTATGGAGAAAAAGCTTACACTGATATTTTCTAATTGAAGTAGATGTACGGTGTAATAGGATTTGATGTCTTCAGATACTAGTCTCACACAAAATCCTGTTTCCTTGAACATCATGACTTCCTCTTCTTTTGTTGGCCAGTACTGTGCACATTTTACCTAGGTTATAGAATGAAATATGTAAGCAGGTGCTCACTGAGATAAGCGACAAAAATGAAATGTGCCAGACCACAAACAACCTACTGGGAAATCTCTTTTGTTTTAACACAGATTTAACATATTTTAAGCTTAAAGATCATTAACTAAAGGTTTTTTGTATGAGGCCTACATAATCTGTCTTTAGCTAATATTCATGTAGTTGCAACATACCACTGAAAACTTTATTCTCATTTCAACACATTAGGAAAAATATATAAGTGCAAGTATAAATGAAAAACCTCAAACAACTTTCCAGAGTTGATAACTGTATAAACATCGTATTTGGGACTCAATTCTCAGCTACTGAGCACACGACAGTGATCTATATCAATGCAAAGAACATTATTTGCTACCATTCTGAATCAGCAAATGTTTTACACCTACTCTGCACAATTAACTATTCAATTGCAAAGGGGGGTGGCAGACTAGAATCAAGCCCTTATTTTCTTATCTTTCCCATTTTTCTCCAACCACTAGAAAAGTTCTTTCTAGTTCATAAACCAGTCTAACTTTATGCTTGTATCCTCAGCAATTACAAAATTTTCTACTGCATCATTAGACAAGTTCAAAGATTCTATTTATTTACTAGTTTCCTCAACCTGCTGTTGGACAGCAGTCAATACACAATGTTTTAAAACAGTCTCAAGTAGACAACAGGTTATCTGGCGTAGAGATGAAGTTTCTGATTACTGCAAGGCTATACTCTGAAGGGTATTCTTCCTTTGTGAATACTTAAGCTACATGATGAGATAGTTAAAATTATCCACAGTTTTTTAAAATACAACCACAGCATGGTCCCAAGGACAATGAATTCCACAAGGTAACTAAACACTTTAATGAAATATTATTTTCCCTTATATATAGCTATATCCTGTACATATCCAATTCCTCATTACATTCTGGGAGTTCCCCAAGAGGCTGTACAGACTTACCATGCACACTATAGAGAAAAGTTTTTAACTAGACCCTTGATCATTTTGATTCTTGGTTACAAATCCTTGTTTTTACAAACTTGTCATTGCAAATACTTGTATACTCTCTAGTTTTGTTCCCCCCACCCCACATTTTCTTGTCCTTTCTTCAGTTCTATTATAGTCCCTGGTTGCATCTCAAGATGCATTTGTTTCTACTGCTTCTTTAGAATGGACACCCATCTTTAACGAGTTATCCCAACACTTTCCTCCTCTGAAAATCCTTGAGTTCAGCAATCACACAGCACATGAAAAGATTACTATTATTCTTTGCCACGGAGCATTACTTTCTATTTACATTTCTCCATCTGTTGTGTTGTCTTAACCTCAAGGCTTTTAAATCCAAATACAGTTTATAAGAATCTTCAGTGCTCACTCACTTCACAGACAATAGGGTTTGTTCCTGGAAGTCAACGGAATTTCATACAAAGAATGCAAACCTGGGCTGACAAACTCCAGTACATCAAAACTTTCTGTTTTTGAATTATCAGATTTCTCTTCTGAACAAGTGACCTTTATTGTAATAGCTTACAAATCACATCTAAAATATCTGTGTGCATCCAATGGAGTGAGTATGCTGGCAAAAGGCCACGCATCAAGTGATTTAGGTACTCTAAACATTCACTGATGTAAGGAAGTGAAAACAGACTAATTTGCCTATGGCTAGTAGCATAAAGTCAATGTTTCACTGTCAGCACCCGTCTACTTAAATTATTAACAAAGAAAACAGTTCTATTGTTAGATTTTGAAAAAATACCAAAAGTTATCTAAACACAACTAAACTGAAAGTAATTTTCTACCTTCTATGTTTCATCTTGGAACACCTCTAACCTTTAACACCTCCTCTCTTAGTTCTGGTTTCACACTCCTTTTTGTCAGAATGTTTCTTTCATCTTTCTGGATATGTACTACTTGCAGAACACTGTGCCCGCTGAGCCAAACTTTAGTTCCATAGTTCTCATTTGGTAAATCTCTAAACATTATTAATATTCAACTGGAAGAAAGTCTGTAAATTGTCTTCTGCCCCCTAACTTTTCAAACAAAGTCACCTCATTTTCCTCCCACTTTTAAAAAACTACTGAAATACTCCTGTTGTCATGAATATTCAAGTGTGACAATACACTTTACAAGATGAGCTTTTCTAAATTATTTAAGCTACTGTCAACTAGAGTGTATGCCAGAGGCAAGAATGCATCAGGTCTTTGTATCAGGACATTCTGATTACTGGCAAAAGCAGTTATAACATCCTAATTATATGTGGTTTGACAAGGTTAAAATTAGGCAGTCTACATATAAATTGTAGTAAGTAGCTAATATTACTTACCGAATCTTTTTCAACAATTCTGTTTAGCATGACAACTGCTTTGGTCTTTTGTTGCCATACCATTAGCCAAAAATGACAACAAGTATTAGGAAGTGGACCCTGGGCAATAAAGAAAAAAGGCAGGGAAAATGATCAAGAGTCAATTAAGTTCTTATTCGACAGTCTTGTAAGACATAAGATTAAAGAAGAAACAGCAAAAATGCTATTCATGTAAAATATCAACATCCAGTGTTTGTATACTTGGGAGTACCTAATAGATTTTTTCCTTTCAGCTAGCCTACCACAAAATGTACTTCAAGAGAGTCATGATGACAATAACAATGAAGCTGTTCAATTCCTTTATCAGTCACTTGGACAACAGGGTAAAAAGCAGCCTGTTTAAATTTTTTGATGATACCAAGATTTGGGGCAAGATGGGCACACTAGTAGGGAAGGACAGATTACAGTAGGACCTGGACAGGTAACAGGGGTGGGCTAACAAAAATAGGATGGGTTTCAATACAGACAAGTGCAGGGTGCTGCACTTGGGCAGCAGGAACCAGCAGCACACTTATAAGCTGGTAAACTCCCTTCTTGAGAGTATGGTGGCAGAAAGAGATCTTGGAGTCATTACTGACTCCAAGATGAACATGGGCCGACAATGCGAGGTCACGGTTGGCAGGGCTAACTGGACCTTATCGTGCATCCAGAGGTGCATCTCAAGCAGAGCCAAGGAGGTGATCCTCCCCCTCTATGCGACACTGGTCAGGCCACAGCTGGAGTACTGCATTCAGTTTTGGGCACAGCACTTCAGGAGGGATGTGGACAGCATTGAGAGGGCCCAGAGGAGAGCTACCTGCATGATCCAGGAACAGCAGGGCAGACCCTACGAAGAGAGGCTACGGGACCTTAACCTTAACTTGTTCAGCCTTCACAAGAAAAGGCTGAGGGGGGACCTGGTGGCCATTTATAAACTCACTAGGGGGGGACCAGCAGGATTTGGGAGAGGCCCTGTTCCCCCTAGCGCCCTCTGGGGTAACAAGGAATAACGGCCACAAATTGTTAGAGAGTAGGTTTAGACTAGACATCTGAAGGCACTACTTCACAGTTACGGTGGCTAGGATCTGGAACCAACTTCCAAGGGAAGTGGTGATGGCTCCTACCCCAGGGGTCTTTAAGAGGAGGCTTGAAGTCTACCTCGCTGGGGTCATTTGAGCCCGGTTTTCTCTCCTGCCCAGGACAGGGGGTCAGACTTGTTGATCTACAAGGTCCCTTCCAACCCTACTTCTATGAATCTACAAATTACAAAACCAGTTTAAAAGTTAATGTATACTGAGATACTATAACCAAAAAGGGCTACAGTGTAATTAACGGAATACAATATGGGAAGATGTAAATGGCAGAAAATTCTATTTTCAAACAACTAGCGGCACAATATGATGCATCCCAGCAGATCTGGTATTAGCTTTTAAAATTGTCTCTCAAAACTTAAGGGGTTCGTTTTAGTTGCAACAGTTCATCTTATAGAGCCATGGCTTTGATCATTCAAAAATCTGACAATCTCCAAGTGGTTCAGTATCATAAAGATTTAAAAGTCTCTGGATTTTGTATATTAAGCTTTGTTTTATTGAGCACAAGTGAATGAGACCTCAGTATGCATCCATTCATTGTGCCTTTTTTTTAAGAAAGCCTAATCCATATTTAAAAAGTTACACTAGGTGGAAGCTAGTAAGTAAAGGGATGTTAAACAAACCTTACTTTAAAGGAGTGGCCATTTTCAGTTCCCCTATTTCTAGGCAAATAAATGTTTTAAATGAATTAAGATTCAAATGATTAGCACAGTGCCCTAGAACAGTGACTGGAAATTAGGATTTTCTTTCTTAAATTTTGCAGAATTTATATTTTTTTTTTACATTTTTCCAAATATTTTTGTTCATTGCAAAGAAGCCTTCCAATATAATGCCAAAGTACACAGATGCACTACTGATTTTCCTGAGAGTTCAGTCAAGTTCCAGATGCTCTATTGCTGCAAGTACTAGTTAGCAAACATGATGTAAGAAATTTACAAGACTCGCATGAGTTTTATAGTGCTGTTATAGCTCTGGCAACAGTTATGTTGCTCTGATTTCACGCTGCTCCTTCTTAGCTAAGTAGAGCAATAGGAAGAATACATAGTGAAATGATATGCAGAGGATGCCCTCAAAATAGAATAAGATGAAGCACTGAGAACAGTCTTCTCACAGCAACCAAGCTTTTCTGCAGGGCTGAGATGCAAAAATGTCTCCTCCATGCCAACATTTAGAGCAGCTGAAGTTTCAAAGGAATAAGATGGCTACTAGCCTGAAGTCATTGTGAAAGAGGAAATCCTCTGTCTACCAGCTGCTGGGATGGCAAGGGAGTCTGAGCATCTTACCAGGACATTTGTTTCAGACCTCCAATAGTTGGACTTTCCTACCCTCCTGTTCTGTACCTGTCAATTTTTTCAAGGCCTCTTACCTTACATTTCTGGATTTAAAAAAAAAAGAAGAAGAAATTAAATTATGTACCCGGTCAAAAGTCCAAATGGTTAAAGAGAAGGAAAATTCAATATTACTTAGAGATCAATATTAAGTTTCAAGCTTTGTTTTAATATTAGGTCCCCTCTACACATTACAGGTACTGCACAATTAACTGGTCAATTGCACTATTATCTGGAGATCAGCTAAACATGCAGACTACCTATCGCATAAAAGCTCCAACCAGCTATAAAGTTAGACCCTGAAAATGTTTAATAGCTGGTTGCTATCAAGCTTTAATTTTCACATGTAGTAAAGTATCCCCTGAAGTGGGCATCCCCATCAGCCTGATGGGGCTCAGCCACAAGGGGATACCATGGCCAGGATAAAAATCCCAATAGCCCCAGTCCCCAGGGGTTTCCTTGCATGCCTGGAGCAAGGGTTGTGTGTGCGTGTGGGGGGGAGGGTTGCAAGAATCATGCCTGCAGCAATCCTTCAGCCCTGGGGTTGTGTGTGGAACCACCACGAGGAGGAGCCTCTCAACTGGATTCATGGGGCTCCCAGTTGCAGGAACTTGCTCATGCAGGGAAAACCTGATCCTGGGATTACGGGGAAAAAATTCAGATTTGCTAATCAGTGCTGTGTCACTACTGCATCTAAGTTGTTAATGTTCTACCTTCAGTGAGAACAAAGAAAGAAAGCTCCTTGTAACTTACCTGGGTTAAAATATAGTTTCTTTGAGCTTCTTCTATTACTACTAAGCTGGCATTTATATAGTCATTCTCTGTGTTCAGCAGTTTTACGCGACTATGATCATCTAAAAAAATGAAATAGATATAAAATTAAAATATATCTACTGTTGTGAAATTCTTTGTAGTTAGCTGAACAACTGCCTCTAACTTTGTGTTGCACACAAACATAAAAAGGTGGTACATGTGTTAGCTTCATAAATAAAATTCCACAGGTTCTCACATGTCACTTTGACAACAGTACCTGCTTTGCTGCCCTGACACATTCCATCAAAAAAATACCTCCAGCATGTCAACCCTCTGAACCATTTCTATCAAGAGCTGTAATTTTTCCTGTCAATGTTGTAAAAAGAAGTTTCCAAAATATGATATTTTCCTACAAGAATCCAACTGCAGCATTCAATCCTATACCACTTAATTTTATGCTTAAAAAAAAATATTATCATAACACTAAGTTTCAGGTTTCTCGGTCAAGAAAGGTTTCATAATGGTTTAAAAAAAATATGATGTTAAACTGATTTAGCTGACCTGTGCAACTTTGTTTTGAATCATTTTAAGTGTTCATACAAAACTTAGATCAATTTTGTAATTCACTGCTTAAGTTTTAAGAGCAATGAAAATGAGGAGATGAGGAGTAGTACACTACTTCAGAGCTGAAAACAAACAAAGAAGCAAACTAAAATGAAGCCTTAAAAATCAGTTGGGTTTTTTGTTTCCAGAATACTGTAACTCCATCTGGTTTTTTCACTAAAAGGAATTTTACAGTCTCTGTCTCTTCAGAGTTAACAGGACAATTTTAAAGCCAATCTTAAGAATGGTAAAAACAGGGTCTGGTTCAGTTTTAAAAAGGTTGCAATCTTAATTCAAGAGAGATTACTTCCCTCTACCAAATACACAAGGGGCCATGTCAAGGTCGCAACAGACCCCATTTTGCTAAATGTAAGGCAATTTGGTGGCCCTTAAATAAGAGTATTTTACTTTTTAATACAAGGAAAGAGAACTTTGGGGTCATTCTCCAGCTCCCCTTTATCTGCAGGCTCTTTAGGGAATACTGCAGGAAACGGATGCATTGAAGATTGAGGTGATTTTTGTTTGTCTGCTTTTAGCTTTGTGAAAGCTGCAAAAAAAAAAAAATCTAAAACAGCATTGGTATTTCTATATTATGACAAAAGCATAACCAGAGTAGGTTTCTGTTTTTAAAAACTGCAAACGCTTGTGTTAAGATACTATATACAAGAGCTTTTAAGAAAAATATGTACTGAATACATTTGCTTTTATAAAGTAAATAACTCCTTACAGTAACTTGCCTTGACATGAAAGTGTTAATAAGGTTTCCTTTCATGTATCATTTTATCTGAAATGTTTCTGCTGGACAAAAACCAAAACCTTTGTAAATATTACATGTCATTTGCCAACAGGAAAAACTTAAGATCTTGTTATAGTAAATCACACATACCAGTACTAGTGTTCTCGGAAAGATGACATCAGCGAGCGCTGTTAACAGTTTAATCACCCCACAGCAGCTGTATTATTTTAAATAGGAGATAACCAGCAAGACCCCAAAGAGGTTTTATGTTATAATATGCACATTGCAAGGTTTCCACATTAGCTGTTATTTCTTTTTTAAAAAGCAAATCATTTAAAAAACACAAAAACTGCGCAATGCTTTTTTTTAGAATGTGATAAAAAGAATCTTGGTACTCCCTCCCCCAAGATGAAGTATAATCCTGAGACTATGATGTCCAGTAACTTAGCAGATAAATGCAAAAATAGGAATAGAGGGGTTTTTTTTTTGTTTTTTTTTTTTTTTTCATATAATTGCCCCTCCTAAAGAGGACAGTTCCTGGAGGACACTATGACCTAGAAATCTCATTCAAGTTCTGGCTTGCTTTGTTGAAAATCAATAGAACAAGCCCATTTTTCACAATGAATTAGTGATAACTCTCTCTCCAGTTTGTAAATCATTTCCAGTTATTATAGATTTTTTACCTTAAATAGATTATATCAATGGTAAAAATGAAAACTTAAAATTAAACTCAGTTTTAATCAACTCTACATCCATTATACAACAAGATAAATCTATAGTTACAGCAACAGTTAGACAGGAAAATTAATGTTAGAATCTCTCTCTTCCAAAGTATGCAGTCTGAACAGGAAGTAGAAACAATAAAAAAAACTCAAACAAAACAAAAACAAAACAAAACAAAACAAAACAAAAAAAACACCACACTTCTCATTCTGGCTCCTCTGAGTAAGAAGGCATGCATACCCAGACCAACCACAACTGAAATTAACAACCTCTTCTGTTACCCACTCTGGACAAAATCCTGACCCACTGAAATCAATGATAAAAATGCCATTGTCTTCAATGGTCAGTCTCTCTCCCTATTACATAAAATGATTTGCTTCTAGCATAGACTGAAGTGGAGAAGATCTAACACCTAGTATTATGGCATTCTTACAGCTGGTTAACAAAAAGGAGATCCATTTGAAAAGAGTTTTTCCAGAAGTGAAACCACTGTATAACTTTTAACGACTTTATCTAAAAGTTTAGCCAGCATGCTTCTTGCTTACCAAAAATGGCACTATTAGGATCAAGGAGAGTAAAGTGCTGCTTTCTGGATTAGAGAAAAATATAAAGAAATACCTAGAAAACACTGATCCATCCCAGCTACCTCTCTGATACCCATTTGAGAGCTAGTCCGCTACTCCTCCAAGAGTAAAGTCTAAATGATTAGCTGAAAGAGACCAAAGCTACTCAGTTCCAATATACTGCCAACAACAGTTTTAGAGATGTCTTAAGAGAAGGAAGGACTTATGGCCCAAATGGAGGAACCACAACTGAAGAATAAGCAGTGCACAGGATCCTGCTTATACCATACCATTTTATGACAATATGCTGAAAACCAGCAACTCCCCCATTAACTTCAGAGGAATGTGTAAGTGCTTAGCATTTCTAAGGGAAGGGGAGGAGAAGCCACACAACCCAATACTAAAATTTATTTTCTATATCCTGGCAAATATCACACCTTTTTGAAACATCTTTCTTAGCTTATTCCCATAGTGCTTATAGTGTAAACTACCAAATTTAAAAGAAAGACAGAAAAAGAGAAAGAAAGAAAACATTTACATATAACATTACAACATATGGCCATAGGAATCCACTTCTCAGCTTTTTATAATGAGGGTAGGTTGAAGTCAAGATGCCTATTTTTGGCATCCCATCATCCTACTCTGACCACTAACACTTAAGACTTGTAAAAGTGCTTCCAGTCAGAGACAAGAGAGTCAAGTCCCATTATAACCTAGCCCTTTAACTCTAAAGGAGAACTGAAGAATACTCCGAGATTTTTTTTTTTTTTTTTTTTTATAGTTTTCATTAGAGACATCAATTAAGAATTGTAGTCCAAAATGTTGTCTTCCCCCTAACAATGTGTTTTCTGAGAAATGGTTTCATCTGTCAGGAAATGACTGGCTCTCATACTGAACTCAGTTGACATTTCAGATTGGCTTCCTGTTTCAATACTACTATATAGTCAAAATATCCCTCTCTTTATTCTAAAGTAATTACATTAGCAATCAAAATCAAGAATAGATATTTTCTATTAGCATCAGAAAATGCTAGCATTATTTTAAAGCTTTTTCAAGGCTAAGTTATTTATCAAGCAAAACTGGATGCAAATGAATAAAAAAAAATCCATAACAGTACATTACTGCAAACTGTATTTAAAGGAAGATTCAAATGGGTTTGAATTGCCAGTGGGGATTATCTTTTACCTTTGTTTCTATCTGGATATTTAAAACATGCTTCTTCTGCAGCAACAAGAGAAACTTCAAGGCATATACCATATTACAAAGCCCAATGAAGTCAACAGAAAGACTAACTTCAGTGGTTTGGATCAGACTTGCGCCTCATATTTTCATCATCTTTTTCCTCAAAGCTATCAGTACTTTTCTGTCAGATACCAATATTCATAAATATATATGTGTTAACAGGTTTCACTGCTTATGGCCTAGATGGGTGTTAACATTCTATATTAGATATAGTGGGAAGGTATGCCTATATTATATCTAATCTTTATTTTTCATTTTCCTCAGAAATTAGTTCTCTCTTCACTTGCAATTACTCCACAGCATTGCCATGCCAAAGTTCACAACAGCATAGAAGCTAGGATTCATTTATTCATTTGTCCAGTAAATGAATACCTTAAATACTAACCTAGAAAACTAAAAGATTTCCAACCCAGAATGACGTGTACTTCCCTAACAAACAAGTTCAGATACACAATAGGGAGTTGGAAGGCCTTTTTTAAAAAAAACAAAAAAAAAAACCCCTATTAACTGTTAATGAAACTTTTTTTTCCTTTCTTTTTTTTTTTAAACTCAAATTGCTCAAATACCTCCTTACTAAAGATCTTGATAGCCAAAGTTAAAGCAGCCACATTAACCATGAAGCATACTTCTTTTGAGTGCATTTAAGAGCAATGCTGCAAAGTGAAACACTCAAAAGGTACCAGGATTGAGGTCACTTTATATATACACATCCTGGCCCCTGTGTCTTATGAACAGGCCTTACCCCACAGTACAACAGGACTAAATTCAATAGAAGTAAAAAGTGTTGTGCAACAGACATGAGTTGTCAAGGAAATTACAGTTTACCCTACAAACCTGAGAAGGCTTTTATTCCCATCTAATTCTCTTTCCCACAAATCTATGGCTCATATTTTAAAATAATGTTGCTGATTCTGGAGGATCTAAACAACACACAACACACAACACACACACACCATAAATCTAACACATTGCTTCTGAAAGAGTGCAGCTGTGACCGAGTAAGCCTTAACTGGACTTGCACAACCTCAGAATTACCCCTTCTATAAAGTAAAAAGGAAAAACAATAAGCACCTTCCTCTTCCAGGAAGTCCATAAGGACTTGCTCAATGAGGTCTTTGAAGTACATAGTATAAAAGGCAGTCCCATCCTGGTTTCCACCTTAACACTCTCCCTTGGCCCAAATGGGTGGCTACTACATCCCCTTTTTTTTTTTTTTTTTTTTTTTTTTTTTTTTTTTTTTTTAAATCAACAGCTGTAATTTTTCTTGTCACCATTACAAAAAAAAAAAAAGCTTCCCAAAAAGTGTACTGTCCTACAAAAATTCAACTGCACTGAGGGCTAAGGTGGACAGCATTCAATCATACCAGTTACTTTTTTTTAAGCATAAAATTATCAGAACACTAAGTTTCAGGTTTCTCTGTCAAGAAAAGTTTAACATCATATCTTCTGTTAAACTATTGTGAAACCGATTTAGCTGACCTGGTGCAACTTTGTGTATGAACACTCGAAATGCTTCAAAACATAACCTGAATCTCAAAGTTCTGTGGGACATGGAAATAGACCCAGGTTAATCATGCAGGAAGGGATAAGGGAGTTAAGGGCTAGATAGCAGATTCAGGACAGGTGAAATTTTAATCAAACAAATGACTACTCCTCAGCAGTTTGGTAATAAAAGGTCCAAAAGTTTCTGCTTATTGTGAGACCGAGATACACCTTTTCCAAAATCTATATCCATTCATAGGGGCATTTAGGCATTTCTTTGAAAAAGGAGAATCAACTAAGCATTAAAAATTGTGCAAATAAGTATTAATATTTTATACATGCATAGCTTCTTTAAGATTTTGCAGTACATAATAAAGATGAAGAATATAAATTTTTATGGAAGAAATAAAACAAGAGTACTAAGGTCAATATTTACCAGGCTATTAACTAAGAATGACCCAACTGGAGTGCTGAACATGTGAAGTTATCACATTATTTTTGCTCTCAATAGGAAATGCAGGAGCTCAGAATTTCTTCGAATCAGACCCCAGGAGTCTCAGACTGCGTTCTCAAAATGAGTGTCTATTTATGAAAATCCTGGCCCAAGAATCTCATTCACTTGTGCTCTAGTTCCAGTTTTGCCACTGAGACAATGAGTCCATACCTGCTAGCCTGAAGTCTATTACACTTGGCTAACTTGCAAGTCTCTGCTACTCTGAGAAATGTAGAATAAGGATCCTGGGGAAAAAGAATCTCCAACACACCTATAGACTGGGGGGTACCATTCCGAGTACCACAACAGTGGAAAGAGATCTCGGAGTCCTGGTTGATGCACAAATGAACATGAGTCGCCAGTGTGACAAGGTAATAAGCAAGGCTAACCACACTCTTTCTTGCATCAGTAGGAGCATCACGAGCAGGTCTCGGAAAATGATAATTCCCCTCTACGCGGCATTGGTGAGGCCGCAGACGGAGTACTGCATTCAGTTTTGGGCGCCGCACTTCAAGAGGGATGTGGATAACCTTGTGAGGGTTCAGAGAAGGGCTACTCATATGGTTGAGGGCCTGCAGGTAAGACCCTATGAAGACAGACAGAGATCTGAATCTCTTCAGCCTCCGCAAGAGAAGGCTGAGAGGCGATCTTGTGGCTGCCTACAAACTCATCACAGGCGGTCAGCAGGGAATAGGGGACACTCTGTTTGCCAGAGTGTCCCTTGGAGTTACCAGAAATAGTGGCCACACACTGAAGGAGAACAGATTTAGATTGGACATAAGGAAGAAATTCTTTATGGTAAGGGTCGCCAAAATATGGAATGGGCTCCCAAGGGAGGTGGTGCTTTCCCCTACCCTGGAGATGTTCAAGAGGAGATTAGACAGGCATCTGGC
>NW_017728992.1:87336244-87339367 GCF_001723915.1 Gavialis gangeticus | reverse complement strand
ATGGGTGCTTTCCCTTACCCTAGAGGTGTTCAAGAGGAAATTAGACAGGCATCTGGCTAGGGTTACTTAACCCCAGTGCTCTTTCCTGCCTGAAGCAGGGGTCAGACCCAACAATCTATCAGGTCCCTTCTGACTCTAGAAATCTATGAAATCTGTGACCTACAAATCATTAACTTATCTCACCCAGACTGCCTGCTCCAGTCTACTTGCCCTACCACCCAGAAGCAACAGTGCCAGCCCAGCTGCCTGCCTGGCACACCACGCTGCATGGCGGCTGCACACTTGGCACACCATGCTGCTCTGCATCCCCGCCAGACTCCAATCCAGGACTTTTGATCAACTAGCTGGGACAAGACTACAGAAGCTGGGAGTGTTCAGGTTTGCCTTGAGCGGATGGTCATTCAGTGCTAAACCCTCAAATGTGGGCAGTTTTTTAAAGCATAAGTTTAAGGGCAGTAAATTTAGCAGGTCAAAACCTAAATTTTCCTCAAAATTTAAAATGAAGCCAATTAAAGAAGTGAAACACCAAATTTTAAAGAATAAAATTCCCTTACACTATCTCGTAAGTTTTTGCTTTGTATTCCCTGCATCTCACACATACACAGTGTCTCTTAATTCACCAATCACAGGATATGTTAAGCAGCATCAAATTTATTCCCACCAATATGCATTATAGTAGTTTATTTAGTTTATTTTTGTAGAAATTTTTTTATATACTATTTCACAATGCAAAGCATTCTAGGTTTTACATACATTTAAAAATAAGCAAATGGGAGGAGGAAAGAAAGATGAGAACAAACTACTACCTCAGTATTGGGGTGCACCAATAAAGATTTTCTTGGCAAGTACTGATAGCCAATTATTCACCAAGGATATTGGTTGATACTGATCCAATAACCAATTTACAGGAATGCAGCTGGGGAAACTTGGAGAACAACACCCTGCAGGTAAGTCTGAGGATGGGCCAGATCAAGTCCCCTATGGTGAGAGGCTGGGGGCAGTGAATGGGACCCCAGGGCCAGGGCAGGGGATCAGTAGCCCAGCATTTAAAAATGGCAATGGGGGCACTTGAATTAAAGCTCATCAAATGAGCTTTAGTTCAAGCACCACCCACCACCACCATTTTTAAGCATGGGGACACTTCTAACCAGAGCCAAGGGGACGAGGGCAGATGTGGACTGCCCACTGCAGGCTTGGGGCTCTCTACTCTGCTGCCTTTGCCCTGGGAGCCAGGCGCTGGCCATGCATCCCCTGCCCATCTGGCACAACTTGTCACCACCACCACTGCCAGATGGGCAAGGGACATGCAGCCAGTGTGCAGCTCCCAGGGCAGAAGGAGCAGGGTAGACAACCCCAAGCCCACAGTGGTCAGCCCACATTCACTCTATGCACAAATCCAGGGGGGGCAGGAACATGCCTCCCATGCCTCTCCCTGGGGTGTGAACAGCAGCAGTGGGGAGACATCCCCCTCCTCACCCCCCCCACTCCAGGTTCCATTCACTGCCTTGGCTGGGCAGTGCCCCCAGCCCCTGCCCCACTCCTTCCCTCATCATGGGGACCTCAATCTGTCGGGCCTCCCCAGACTTACCTGCAGGGCGCTGCTCTCCATGTAGCCTGGCTGTATTCCTGGCCATGTTCATGCTGCAGGTGCATGCGTGCACACAGCACTGAAGGCCCTGGCCAGACAGCATGTTATATTTATTGGTACATTATCGATTACGCTGGCCAAAAAAGAAAGCTGATAGCCGATAGTGTTAATTTTCCTTTTATTGATGCCAGTCTGACATGGTGCCAATATATCTGTGCATCTCTACTCAACATGCATTTGATTACACTGAAGCAATATACTTACACGGGCTGACATCTCTGTATCTATTTCGATTTCTGTTTTCCTGGTATTTTGCAACTCTATGAGGATGGTCGTTTGAGTTATGCCGAATTTCCTTAGAACAGCAAAAACACAAATTAATAATAATCTTTTAACATTTCACACAGCAAAATAAGTGTTTTGAAGCCAATTTTTAAATTATAATCTTATAGCTCGTCAGGGTTCCTCTTCACTCAAAAGTCAAATTATGGTTATAGAAGAGGTAAACTACTGAAATATTATTTAGAACCATCAACTTTTTACACCTGTCTAGCTTGGGCAGCTAACAGTGCATGAACCACAGTCACACGTTTTGGTGAGCCTTTAGTCTAACTTGAAATGAGGGATGATCAGAGACTGTTCACATACAGTCTTATCTACATAGTATACCATCCGAAAGCAGGATTTAGGCAAGACTAATATTGGTATATATGTAGTCCACTAAATAATGATACCCCTCTAAGACCCGGTAAAGCTTCTCTCCTATGGCAATAAATCTGTCAAGATAACTATACCTGGTAACTTCAATGCCTAGAGAAGCAACCTGGCAATAGGACATCCAGAAAAATGACAAACTAATCACTAGGGGACAATGGCTGTTTGTTGGATCAAATAACATAGCTAATCATACCTACAACCTGTTTAAGCTGCTCCATGTTGGAGGACTATTTCCATTACTCCAACTGTTAATTCTATCAATGTGATAGAACATGTGGTCCCCAGAGCAGAAGGGAAATATACTGATGGCTTGCCTGTAGAGACTTCTAGGACATGTACATTTCTAGAGGGTTTGGAAAGAGAACACTTTTATTTAATAAACTACATTAATAAGGAAGTATGAGAGAGATTATTATGCCTTGGACCAATGATGGATATTTGGGGCCACTGTTTCACAAGCTTAAAATTCAAAGGCAACCAGGACTGGCAGCTTCAACTAACATAGACAAATAGGAAAGACAACAAGGGGTCTACCTAAATGGTACAAGGCAGCACCATATACACACAGCCAAGCTGTGGGTTGCTAATTGGCTGGAGGGCCACACCCAGAGGGTGGTGGTAGACGAGTCATTTTCAACCTGGAGGGATGTGGGCAGCGGGGTTCCCCAGGGCTCAGTCCTGCACTGTTCAACATCTTCATCAGCAACTTGGACAAGGGGGTGAAAAGCACCTTCTTCAAATTTGCAGACAACACTAAGATGTGGGGAGAAGTAGGCATACTAGAGGAGAGGGACAGGCTGCAATCAGATCTGGACAGG
>NW_017728992.1:87334878-87336234 GCF_001723915.1 Gavialis gangeticus | reverse complement strand
GAGGGATGTGGACAACATGGAGAGGGTCCAGAGGAGGGCCACTCGCATGATCGGGGGCAACAGGGCAGGCCCTACAAGGGGAGGCTACGAGACCTGAACCTATTCAGCCTCCACAAGAGAAGGCTGAGAGGGGATCTGGTGGCTGTCTACAAACTGACCAGGAGGCAGTGGGAGAGTTCCTGTTCCCCCAAGCACTACCAGGAGTAACGAGGAATAACAGCTGTAAGTTGATGGAGAGTAGATTCAGGCTAGATATCAGGGCGGCTAGGATCTGCAACCAACTTCCAAGGGAAGTGGTGCTTGCTCCTACCCTGGAGGTCTTCAAAAGGAGGCTAGATAAACATGTAGCCAGGGTCATTTTACCCCTGCATTCTTTCCTGCCCATGGCAGGGGGTCAGACTTGATCTGCTCAGGTCCCTTCTGACCCTACCAACTATAAAACGATGAAACTAAGCTAGCCCTGCACAAACTAGCTTGATAACCAGAAGCAATTGAGACGTGTTCATGGCGAGCCTGGGTAATCTCTGACAGAACTGAAGAACCACTGGCAGATAACAGCTCCTGACACAGTCTCAATACACCATAAAGACCTTAAGTAGCCTTATTCTGTTCTTGTTCCAGGAGGTAAAGAAAAAAAAGTTTTACTTTAATAGCATCTTATTTCTACCTTCTCTCAGTCTTTCACATAGATGTTGTAATATCCCTCAAAAATGCTCTATGTTCCCCTTATTCAGCTTCACCTCCACAGCTAATTATTCTGTGTAGAGGTGCACTGATATATCAGTGGCATATCTAATCAGCACCAATAAAAGGAAAATTAACATTATCAGCAACTGCCCTTTTCTGGCCAGTGTAGCTGATGTCACCAATAAATGCCATGTGCATGAGTGCAGCCACAGCATGCACTGGCCAGGAGTGCAGCCCTGCAACTTGGAGAGCAGTTTTCTGCCAGTAAATCTGTGGAGGGGAAGGAACAGATCAAAGCCCCCACAGTGAAGGAAGGAGTGGGGCAGGGGCAGACACTGCCCAACAAAGGCAGTGAATGCAACTCAGAATCATAGAAGTAGGGTCGGAAGGGACCTTGTAGATCTTCAGGTCCGACCCCCCGCCTGGGTAGTCATCAAGCCTCTTCTTAAAGATCCCCACGGTAGGAGCCAGCACCACTTACCTAGGAAGTTGGTTCCAGCTCCTAGCCGCCCTGTGAAGTAGTTCTTACAGATGTCTAATCTAAACCTACTCTCTAATAATTTGTGTCCACTGTTCCTTGTCATGCCAAGGGGCGCTAGGGGAAACTGTCTCCCCTAAACCCTTCTGGTCCCCCCTAGTGAGTTTATAGACAGTCACCAGGTCCCCCCT
>NW_017728992.1:87325023-87334556 GCF_001723915.1 Gavialis gangeticus | reverse complement strand
AACCTATCCAGGTCTTGTGGCAATCTTTCCCTCCCTACTAGCGTGCTCACCTCACCCCAAATTTTGGTATCATCAGCGAATTTAAACTCTGCTGGGAGTGAGACAGAGCTGCGGGAGGCTCATCCAGGGAGTGCAGAGGTGGGGCAGTTATTCACTGCTGCGCTTACCCCAGGGAGAAGCAGGAGGGGCATAACCTCCCATCCAGATGTGTGTGCAGGCCAAGAAAATCTTTATCAGTGCACCCCTAATTCTGGGTCTTGCCTTCTTTGGTCTCCTGCAATCTACATTCCCTACCACCTTACAAAAAACAAACAAACAAACAAACAAAAAACCCAAACCTGCAAAAAAAAAATCTTTCTACAAAATTTTTTTTTTGCTCTTACTGAAGACAGGACTTGAATGAGTACTTCAATGAAGTTTATAGTTCCATAGAACTGGGATTGTTTTGCAAATATTATATCACTTTATCTGCAGTGGCACTTTACACAAGAAATAAAATTAGACATTTGTTTTGCTATAAAAAGCAACAAAAGCACTGCACTAAACAGGGGAAACAGCTGACAGGCAACCCCTTTAGAATTCCCCCCAACACAGAATTTTGCTACTTTTCATAAAGGTGTGTGGTACTGCATGCTGTCTTTTTTAACATCATTGTCTGCTTTCTTACAAGGTTAAACACAAATATGCAGCATACAAGTGCATTTTGAACCAGCTCAACATACTAAGTGAGACAGCAACATTAAACCCCTTAATAGAAAGTATGGAAGAAATTATTTTCCCCACCATATAAAAACATTAAAAAAGAAACTCCCAACTTTTTCCCCACCATATAAAAACATTAAAAAAGAAACTCCCAACTTCTCAATTATAATTATTTTGAAAACGTCTCAATATGCATGTTTACATAAGTCTCCCATTTTTCCCAGAGATCAAACTAGCTGACAACTTTTCTACAGTGGCCCAAATCTCTCTTGAAGGAAGGCACTTGAGCGTAAGTGGCATCAATTTCTTATGCCAGCTGGGGGCAGCCAACCTGGCGCACGAGTGCTACAAGTGGCACATACAGCCTCTGTGTGGCATGCGACTGATCAGTGAGGGGGACAGGTAGCACAGCAACAGCTAAAGCATAAAGCAAAAGGCTTAGTAGGAAGTTGGGCTGAAGGCACAGAGTATGGAGCAGAAAGCAAAGTAGTAGATTGGATTGGGCAGTGGCATTCAGGGAGGGTGCAAGGCTAATTTGTGATACATATGCCAAAAAGGTTGACCCCCACTCTCCAAGTATTATCACAGAGTTACTCATGTATGAACTAGGTAGGAAATGACCAGATGACAGATGTGATACACAGCATATTCACCTAGGAAGTCAATCTGTTGGGGGAATATACCCTAATCACAGTTCTGTACTGAAAAAAAGAGGGTTCAAGTGAGCAGCATGAGGGAGACAATTCTCTACAGGAATCCCTGAGCTATTTCCAGATGCTCTGTGATCTAATACAATTTTATCTCTAACAAATTCATGGAGATGGAGGACTCAGTAGATAGGGGATGTAATCCCCTGGTTTTCAATTTGCTTTTTTTCTTCAGAATTTGTTGAGTGTAATCAAATTATTTCTATGGAGTACCTACTTCTTATTTATATCGTTTTCATAGTAAAGTATCTAGAGGTTAATACGATTTCAGTGAACATGCAACCTAAGCATCGAGTATAATATCATATGAGCTCACAATATTATAGTTACACCATAAATTTGATTGAATTTCACAGATACAATTACTTTGCATTTCTCTAGTGTTAAAACAAATCCAGAAAAATTAAAAATTTTAGTTTTGGAGTGTAGGACTGAAATTTGTGGAAGCTTACTGAAAATACTTCCTAAGTATTCAACTTCTATGTGTGAGCAAAGTCGAACAAAGATCTACATCTATTAAAACTACATAATCTATCTGAAATCAGACTAGAAAAATATATAGTTTTAAAACTATAAGGTTTGCAGAGCTCTTAATGTTTACATTTTTAATCCACATTCATTTTAATAAAACTGAGAGGATTTGTGAAAAGTAACTTGATTTATAGAGGCAATCTGGACATAAGTTGTGCTTTCTATATATATTTTAACAGCAATAGTGACCCATATTGATTACATCATTACTACCGGTACATAGGCTTACCTTATAGTCATAGATATTATTGGTCTTCTACTGTCATATTATACCACTGTTTAAAATCCTATGTCTTATTCATATATTAATATAAAAATAAGTTCAAAAGTAGACCAAACTGCAAATGTAATTTAAGAGGGAAAGCAGCAGATAAGAAAGAATGAACTAGGAAGTCCTAATTTTGCCAGGGGTTCTTAAACAAGTCAATTCCTCATTTGTTTCCATGATTTATAAAATAATACTTAAGACAGCTCAAGGTACAGTAGAAGTTAGCTCATCAGCATTTATCAAGACATGCTGTGAACACCCTAATTAAAAAAAATCTCAGAATGCAAATTACCATCCTTATTACTAACTGCTGCTATTTCCATAAAAATAGGAAGCTGGTTATTTCTTGCATGTAATTAAGTTGCTTTGATTCAAATAAGCAACACAGGATCTTCCAGGAAGCTAGTATACAACATCTTGAATTAAGATGCAAGCCTCCAAATGCAATCACCACCTGCAAGAAATCCTGCAACAAACACAAAGGATCCATCCATTCTCGGTATCCTTTACTGTTTAAAGCACAGACGCCCTGATACAAGATTCAACAAGGACAAGTGCAAAGCCCTGCACTAAGGACAGAACAATCCCATGCTTAGGTGGGGAGGCCACAGGAAAAGGGGACAATAGAATTTGTGGGAGCTGCATTAGTAGACCATTGCTAGCAGATTGAGGGAAATTAAGTATTCCCCTCTATTTTGCACTGTGTCCAGTTTTGGTCCCCCACTATAGAAAGGATGTAGACAAGCTGGAGACTCCAGCAAAGGGCAATGAAAATGGTTAGGGGGTTGGGGCAAATGACTTTGAGGAGAGGCTGAGGGAACTGGGCTTATTTAGTCTATAAAAGAAAAGACTGCGTGGGGGGATTTGATAACCAAGAGCAATGGTGTCAAGCTGCAGCAAGGGATGTTTAAGTTGAATATTAGGAAAAACTCTCTCACTAGGAGGGTGGTGAAGCACTGGAACAGGTTACCTAGAAGAGTTGTAGAAGCTCTACCCCTGAAGATTTTTAAGGGACAGCTTCACAAAACCCTGGCTGGAGCCATCTAATTGAGAACGGTCCTGCTTTGAGCAGGGGGTTGGACTAGATGCGCTCCCGAAGTCCCTTCCAACCCTCATTTTCTATGACTCTATGACAGGGGTGGCCAAAATGCGACCTGGGGACTGGATCCGGCCCACCAGGCCATTCTACCAAGCTCATGGGGCCCCTAAAAATTTTAGAAATTAATATTTATCTGCCCAGGACTGCCTGTCATGCGGCCCTTGATGGCTTGCCAAAACTCAGTAAGCAGCCCTCTACCCAAAATAACTGCCTGCCCCTGCTCTATGATGTACTTGTGCATGAAGTGCTGCAATGCCAGGCACATCAAAACCACAGGCAGAGTGCACCATCAAATTTTCCCAATCAATGAATACTGCCACATTTGCACTGCTGCTCAAGTCTTCAGCCAGCAGCAAGGGGGGGAGTTCTGAGAGAGGGGATCCTAGGCAGCCCCCAGCTTTGCTGTTTGGCAGGTGGCAGGGTAGATTTGTACCTTACAGGCTAACCAAATAAGACAGTGAGAAGTTTTTGTGAACTGGGGCTCACTTCAGAGGAAGCAAGCTGGAGTTCAGAAAAGCCTCTCCTCTCTACCCCCATCTAGAAGGTGAACATATTCCCTGCCTTCTGCCTGGCTACAGACTTAACAGGGCTACTCCTGGCCACTTTCTCGCCTCTGCCTGGCTTTACAGGCATGAGTTAAAACCCCTGTCAGCCGAGAACGCGGGGCGAAGGAGAGCAATGCGCTCACCCACAGCCACAAGCAGCAGCAGCAGCGCCCCGGAAGCCCAAACAGAAATAGGGAGGGGAGGGAAGGGAAGGGAAGATCCGCGCCTGCGCACTCCAGTCTTGATGCACACCTCCCCCCAATGGCGCATGCGCGGCTATCCACCTCCCCCTCCTCTCCCGCGCGGCGCATGCGCTGTTCCAGCCGCATCGTTGGCCGACCCCCGTGCTCGCCAGGGAGCACGCGCGCTCCCCTCTCCGCCCCGAGCAGTGCGCCCTCCGTGTCTCCGTTCTCCCACCCGCGTGCCTGCCTCAGAGCATGCGCACCAGCCACCTCCCGCAGCCTCGCACCTGAAACCGAGCCGCGGGTGAGCGGTTCCTGTCGTCCTCCCCTCTCCCGCGCACTCACCAGGTAGCGCGCCTGCCAGTCGTTAGCGGCATCGATCTCCTGGAACTCCTGCTCGATGACAGCTGACATGATGGCGGCGGCGGCCGGAGCGAGAGTGGCCGCTGAAGCCCGACAGGCTCATAACCCCTCCTGCGCGCCACGCACAGAGCCCGAGTGCCCGCCGCGCCGGCACTGGCGCGCGCGCACACGGGAACCCACGGGGCTTTCGGCTGTCCCCGCGCGCATGCGCGGTGCAAGTGCCCGCCCCCTCGGGGAAAGCACCTGGGGTGACGTCACAAGCTGCGAGAGGCGGGGCGGGGCTGCACGGGAGGGCCTAGGTGGGGAGGGGGCGGAGCCACCTCGGCGCAACCGTCGCCTCCGCAGTGCCGAGCCGCAATACCTGCCCGGTTCCCAGCCGGCCACGCGTGGCGACGGACGCGTTTCACGGGCCCGGCCGCGCCGGGGAACTGCTCGCTCCCGCAGAGGCGGAGCCCTAGGACGGCGGCAGGGGTTTTTCAGTCAGCTCTGCTGCCCTCTGCTGACGCGGCTTGCGCTTCATCTCGTGTTCCAGCTGCAGGCAGTGCAATAAGCCAAGCCTCATCAGGTCCAGGGGAGTTGGCTCTGAGGACGCGGGCAGAGAAGGTCTTTTGGGTAAAGCCCACATCTTTTATTAGACCAACTCTTGAGTTGGAAAGATTCTTCCTGGCAAGCTTTCAGGTACAAGCGCTCAGGTGTTTGTACCCCCCCAGCTTGCCAAGAAGAATATTTTCCAAGTATTTGAATTCAGATATCGGATTGACCCAAAGGACCTTGTTGCCCCGGATAGGACCTAGGGGTGATGTCCTGCCCTTTTTGCAGGGCCCTCCCTAGGGTACAGCAAATTGGGGGAACTGCCCTGGACCGTGGAGCTGGGTGGAGCGACTGCATCCCCTCCGGGGCTGCTGAGCTGGCAGCTCCGCCCTGCGCCACGGAAGAAGCACAGAGACCCCCCTTTTCGGGGGGTATCACAGCCCCATGCGGTGTTAAGAGGGCCCCGCACTCCCCTAGGGTCGGCTGTGCCTCTTCACATCCTTTCCTCACACGTCCAGCCACACGCTCACTTCAAGCGGCTAGAAACCAGCTCTGGAGTTGTTAGGCACCTTCAAGCACTAACTTTGCAGCTGCTCAGCTCTTTTTATAGCTGAAGAGTCCTTTTTATGGCTAATAACTGGCATGTCTAAATTTATGGTGTTACCAGTTAATTGAGTGATTATTGCTCTGCATGTGGGGCTTCTCTAAATGTGAGGCTTCTCCAATTCACAGGAATTGCACAATATACAAGCAAGGTGTAGCAGGGGCCTTGTCTCCCTTTCTTTTGGGCTCAGGTGCATAAACATGAGTCGCAAGATAAACCCAGGGATTTCAAATAGGAATTCCTAGTGTTAAAAACATTCTGGCCTATTGTGGTTTTTCTGAGCTCTTTTCAACAGTATAATTGCTCTTACTATTTTTCTACAGTCAAGTGAAAACTAAGAGCTGGTGTTTTCTGACAGATGCCTCAAGCTGGAAAAGGTTGAGAACCACTGCACTAGGGTATGGGACAACTTAAATGACACGGGATGCCAGATGGCCAGATCTCTGACTGCTTGTTTCTCCAAGGGAAGTCCAAATGCAGTTACCTCTGTTTGGAAGCATTTTGTTCTGCTGCTTTTTTTTGCCTCCCATTGTATGCATTACACTGCTTAAACACACAGACACACAAAGGTATCACAGGGTGCTTTACTGTGCATCTGCTGCTCAGCTGCAGCTGCCCCTGTGGATGTCCTTCCTTACCTGTGCTAATCAGAAGCTAGCCTGTGTAACTTAACCCTCATGTACTGAGGACTAAGATACTATGGCTTACTTTCTAATTACCATAGTATAGATAGGGTGCACAAGTAATTTCCATGGGGCGTTGGATAAGCAGTACCTTACCCTGTGACAAGTTCATATATATCAGATAAGTTGTTCCATACCCTAGTACTGTGGTTCTCAACTTTTTCCAACTTGAGGCACTGGCCAGAAAATGCCTGCTCTCAGTTATCACTCATTTTTTGTGGAAAAATAATAAAGCAATTCTTCTGTTGCAAAGAACTCAGACCACAACAGGCCAAAATGTTTTTAACTTTATGGATTCCTATTTGAAATCTCTGGGTTTAATCTTGGAAATCACATTTGTACACCTAACAGTGCTACCATTGCCTGATACCCTCTGGACATCTTTGAAAGGATCTCAAGTCACTCTAGGGTGCCACAGCAGCCTGGTTGCAAATTACTGCCCTAGTAGATGAAGCCGTGTTTGTTTTGTTCTATCCCTGCTGATCTTGACATCATGATGATAAATGATAAGAAAAAAGACATGTTAGAGGAATCTGAATATGTTTGCAATTGCTTGTAAGTGAATTAATTAGAGTAGTTCACCTTGGGTGTATGAAAACTGTATGTATGTGTGGTTATTGTAATGAAGTGTAGATATCTTTGAAATAGATTTCTGGCTGTGATTCTGTTTTATTCTCTCAGAAAATTGTCAAGGGCCGGCTGCTTTGTTTGGGGTTAAAGTGAAATAAAGTATTCCCATATTTACTAGCCAAGGAGAATCTTCTGATTCTGTGGAAAGGGTCAGTATCCCACTTATCCTCCCTAGAAGCAATATTGTGTATATCTCTGAAGCAGAGCTGGTGCAACATCACTTGCCATTAAGTTCCAGAATATTTTCTTAGGGTATTTAATCAAATCCCAAATAGGTATTTTCCAAATTAGTGTGTAGGTCCATTATGTAGTTCTTGACCTTCTCTGTGTCTACCTGCAAAATAAAGGGATAGATGACGAGTATAATTGAATGTCCTGTGAATGTATACTGAAAGCATGTGTTATGTGGTAGTGTATAAGATTAACAAGTAAATAAATTAATTATTTTAATGGTAGGGGAGTAGAGAGGAATTAATGTACTGTGACAGAGCTCAACAAGGATGAAGTGTGACTATTAAACAATCTGGGGAGAAGGAATTATCTAGGAGTACAGAAATTGTTCTCTTCAGAGAACCTGGGTTTTGACCAGTTACACCGCACTCCCTTTGATTCCTGCTTCACCCAGACTTTAAAACCAACTGCCTGGGAGGGGCATCAGTATTTCTGTTCAGAAAGTGCTGAAAGAGTCAATTGGCTTAATGGCTCATTATCACCCCCCTGATTCCTGCTAATCTCGTTTCACTCTACAGTGGATTCACTATCCTTTTTAAATGGTCTTGGTGTTCCACTATTCAAACTATCCTTTCTTCTGCAATTTTGTTGTCTGTTAGCCTTTCCTGGCAATGTCTCTTGTCTATATCACAGACCTGCAGACTATTTTTAACTCTAGCTAAAAACCTTAACTCAGGTGTGGTAGTATTAACTCAGGTGTAGAAATGACTGACAGTAAAGTATTGGAGGCTCTGTCAAGATGTTCAGGAAGGCTAGATTTTTGTTTTATGAATCTGAATAAGAGATGTACATTTAACTATGATGATTACATGGCTAATGTCACAATATCTTCTGACAATTTTTTTACCTAGTTTGTTGTGGTTTGTTTAAATGTGTATATATATAATTTAGTAAATTAGTGCAAATTCCAGTATATTTATTTTTACTTTGATTATTAATAATATAGTCCTAGTGCTAGCCACTGAGCATATTAGTAAAGCTTCTAGTTTCCCTTTAACTAGAAAATGTGTGTTGTCCTAGATGTGATGATGTGCCACATCATCTGCACCCTCCTTTTCAAAATCCTAGATCTGCCCATGCTGATGTCTGTACAAATTAGGTTAAATTATTTCATTCCTGTAAAGTAGCCATGCTGGACTGCATGCACCTGAGCTTGGAAGCTAAGCAATTCTGGGCCTCTCAGTATTTGGTTGGGAGACAACCTGGGATCTCAGGTAATGCAGATACAAATCAAGAAGATGTGGTCAAACCTTGGTAAACATGAAACCATAGTAACTAAATGAGTGGAAGTAACTACATTCAGCCCCATTATTCTTCTTAGCCTGCGTGATGAGAATAAAGTAAAGGAAGGACTTAGACACATTGAGCATAATTATATCTTTTTCTCTCTCTGAACAGTCCAGATTGTGGGAATGATAATGTTACATCCAAGATTCAGCAGGAGTATCCCTGGGCACGTACACTAAATGTGATATTGGCAACTTGGTATGTCTTTGGGAAGATGAAGAGGAGTAGTGCTGCTGATGTATGAATGTGTGAGATTGTATCATCTCTTCTAATGAGTAGAATTCTAGTGAGAGCTGCCCTGTACATTGCAGGTTTTTACTTGTAAAACCATTTGGGCATATAGGCTCATGGTGTGAGCAACACAGGTGTTTTCTTAGGTGGAGGGTTGTACAAGTTCTGTTTTGAATCTGTTATGCAACTCTATGCCTGCACCCATCTGTTGGAAAATGGAAAGAGCATTTATTTGTTGTGACTTAGACCTGGGTTTAGAATAGAAGAGTACCAACTAGTAAAGCAAAGGTTACTGGAAACATTGCTGTTTCTTTACACTTTATGGTACATGTTGTACAAGTGAACAGTTTCTAGGAATGGAAGTGTTGGATAATCCCTGAACTGCAAGTTTTGCTCTGTAAAATGGAGAATTGTGGAATATAAAATTAATATTATAAAATATAATTATATAGTATTGCCAATAACATGTTCCCATTCCACATTAACTGTGTAGTTAAGTATTTTATAATTCAGAGGAAGATTAAAAAAACCAAGCAAGATACTGTTATAACAGCATTCTTTTGGAATTACACACCTAGTAGTTCCAACTAGTTTGAGCAGGAATAAAGAGCAGCACAAGTATAATCATAAAGTCATAGAATCATAGAAGTAGGGTTGGAAGGGACCTTGTAGATCTTCAAGTCTGACCCCCTGCCTGGGCAGGAGAAAAAACTGGGCTCAAATGATTCCAGCCAGGTAGGCATCAAGCCTCCTCTTAAAGACCCCCAGGGTAGGAGCCAGCACCACTTCCCTTGGAAGTTGGTTCCAGATCCTAGCCACCCTGACTGTGAAGTAGTTCTTGCGGATGTCTAATCTAAACCTACTTTCCAACAACTTATGGCTGTTATTTCTTGTTATGTCAGGGGGTGCTAGGGAAAACAAGGCCTATCCCAAACCCTG
>NW_017728992.1:87313666-87320023 GCF_001723915.1 Gavialis gangeticus | reverse complement strand
ATTGCAGTTGGAGTTTGTTAAAAGTTTGTTCTCCATAGTTAAGAGGCTTGGTGATGGAAAATTACAGGGGCCCATCACATGCTTAACCTTTTGAACCCACTGAGGGCAGTAAAGTAGGTTAGATGAATAATGTATTTAGGTCAGATGAATATGTATCTAGGTCACTAGTGTATGAATAATGTATCTAGGTCACTAGTGTAGGAATGTAATTGGTGGCCAGTAAATATTCACAATTGGCATGTCGCGATTGGTCACTGCTGACTATAACTAAGAGCAGATTCCCGCTCAAAGCGGAGAACTCGGTGCACACCAAGGAGACGCAGTCAGCGGATTGGCCACTCGCAGACATCTCTCCCCGCCATTCAACCTTCATTTTGACGTATTCGTACCGGTTCGCTCGTCCTTCTCGTCAAAGAGCTCTCGGAAGTTTACTGATCAAAAGTGCATTTTCCCTGTGCGTGAGCTGTTGACCAGTTCTGGGACTATTGAGTCAGGCAGCCGCACCTAGCCTCCGGGTTAGAAACCAAGGGCTCAGCTCAGGAACCCCGTGAACCAGCAGACCCCTTTAGATTGTTCTGTTTTATGCACTGTAACTGAACAAGTCAGCTATCCTGCCTAGGCTGCGACCATCAGTAGCGTAAGTACAATAAACCTTTCATATAACCAATACGCTCAAAGCTGCCTGACTCCTACTTGCCGCTAATCCCCACCTGTCCGGTCATCTATCCTCTCTGCGCCAAGCCAGTCGTGCCGACCTAGGCTCGCAGGTCAAGGGTACACCGGGTTACCGAAGTGCAACATGGCGTCATGAACAGGATGCCAGGGAGGCGAATTGGAGTCAGAATTAATATGCTACTGTCCGTGGTGAACGGGAGACCGTGATTGCGTGGATTCAGACGACCTGTGGGTGCATATTGCTTATCATCAGGCAGACGGCCCCACCTGCCTGTGCATTAATGGGTTCTTGTCTCTTGCTGGGGAGCCAGGATCCAAGGAATGGGCCGTTCAACTAGCACCAAACTCCTTTGGGTGCATTATGAGCCGGAAAAAGGTCACCTTTCGGCCCAGGGACGAAGTCGTGAACTTGTCTCTGGCACGTGTGAAACCTTGTGGCACGGTGAACCCAACACCCGCCCAAGAATTTGTGTGCTGCATTCAATATGTACGGGAAGGGGGAGAGGACACCCCGCCCGACAAGTTTAATTGCCCAAACTTGCCACCTGATTTACGCGGACACGAACTATTAACACAGCTCCGCGAAACCCTAGAATTATTAGGTCGTATGGTGACAAAGTGGTCTAGTTCCAAATGGGACAAAGGAAAAATAATTAACATCTTGTTCCGTACTGTGACGGTATTACTGCACGAAAATGCAAACCTAGAATCACAGCTAAGTACGGCAAGCAAGAGTGCTGAGGATCTGGCGGTAAAGTGCAGTGCTCTGTCAGCACCTGAAAATGACACTGACCACAAAGAGCCATGCCCAGAATTTGGCGCCGAGCCAAAAAGGGGAGGTTATACCCAAGCCTGAAGGGACTGATGACGAATGATGAGCTGTCACCAAATAAAATCATGCCTACCTCCTGGACGGACCATCTTCCTACGACCGCCCCGCCTCCGCCGTACCAAGGGGAGGTCGATGAAACATCAGCAATGAAAGGGAGAAGCAAAACCAATGGAAAGGGATTTACACTTTCCGCTCTTCCCATCAGCGTACACAAGTTTACTACAGGAGGGGTCGGAGCACCAGCACAGCTTACTACAACGACACGTTCTAGAACTCGGATGGAGATAAGCGACCTCCGTAAAGAGACCGGAATCCAGCCTGAAGAAACCCCCATCGTCTGGCTAGGCCGCCTCGTAGTGGAAGCGGGGAACAAAACCTTAGACGCAGACGAGGCTATGCAACTTATCCGAAATACAGCCTGGAGCAGAGGATTAGTTATGGACCCAATCCCCACAACGACGAACCACCACTGGCCAATATCACTACCAGCCCTAGTGGTGGAGACTCTTATGAAGAAGTTACATGTGTGGCATGAAGGTAAAATCAAGCAACCTAATGCCATCCAACTACTTCATGCTGTAATTGGAGCATCATATGCCCTGTGGAACCTGATCTTGCAGCCTTTAAATCTGACACCACATCAGCAAAACGCAGCATGGCCCCAACGTTACCTGACTAATCCAGGCCAAGTCCCTTGCCTCCTTGAAGCCATCAAAGCTGCATCCGAAATGTATGGAGGCCCACAAGGACTCACTGCAAAGTTAGTTCTCAACCCATCTGTTAATGGAGCAACAGCAAACATCTTGGGGCTAATATCCCACCTACAATCAGTGATAGGGAGTAACATTACCCAAGTCCATATTACGACCTGCCCGACCCAGACACCATCGCCCGAAGGGCCTAGTGGCTGGGGCCCACCCAGGACAGCGCCACCTCAAAGAACGACGGAGGAAAGAGCCATGTTTGGATTCCTGATGAACCACACGAAACTCAACAAAACTCAACTACGGGCATTAGGGGACGAGGGACAAAAGGTCCTCGCAGAACAACTGGGCTTCAAATATAATGAAAAGAAAAAAAATGAGTAGTCACTGTCGGCGAGCCCAATGGCGTAACCCAAGAAATTAATATAGAAGATCCTCGTCCTTATGCTGAACTTACCCTCATCGATCCGGCGAATCCCCACAAACGAGTACGTGTCTCATTCCTACTCGACACGGGAACCCAAGTCAGCTTAATCACTACACATGTACCTCATCAAGTGACGAAGAAAGTCATCATGGTACAAGGCCTGAATGCTGTAAAGTCCACACCAGTAATTAAGTTTTTAGTCGAAGGTCATCGGAAGGCGCTAACAGGAGTCCTAGGGGGCATCAATCTCCTAGGCGTTCCTGCAATCCGAGCGTTAAAACTCAAAGAGCAAGTATTACAAGTTCTCCCACTCGCCGTGTCGCCTGACAACCGCCATCATCCACCGTTATGAAATAACACTGCCTGGCGATATCGACCCATCCCAACTAAAGCACCATTACGAGCTTCTCTCCAGACCTTATTATCACGGCTAGAACAGGAAGGTCACATCACGCCCATTGCCGAAAGTATTTACTTATCAGCGGGATGGGGTATAGCCAAACCCGGGTGCCCGAATGAGGCCCGACTCATCATTGATTATCGCATGGTGAACAAACATTGCGCATCCATCATCCAGCCAAATATTTCAGATCTTCCTCAGCAATTACATAGCATAGCCAAGTACCAGAGCGAGCCTTGGATAGGAGTGACCATTGACATGAAAGATATGTTTTTCTCTATCCCCATTGACGATCATTTGGGAGTCCTTAATACGTGTATCGAGGGAAGAATGTACCGGTGGAATGTTTGTCCTCAGGGTTACTGTAATTCTCCCGCCCTGGCTACTGAAGCCATGAACAGATGTTTACATAAATTCAAACAAAGCCAGATAATGTCCTCCTATGCAGTTATGTAGATGACATTGCTGTCCTCGGCCGAGATAGCCTAACAGTTACATCTTTAACACAGCGCTTAATTGAATACCTTACGGCTGCGGGCTGGATGATAAACCAACAGAAGTCACGCCTTAATCCCTCAGACGACATCACCTTCCTTGGAACCAGGTTTACAGGACCATGGAGACGGAGCCACAAACCACCAAACGACCTAATCTTGCCACTAATTGATCGCTCTAATCACAACCCTCCATCACGAAAAGATCTTCAACGAATGATGGGACGAATCAATTGGCTCCAACACTATGTCCAACCCCAGAGCCTCCCAGTACTCGCCCAAATTCAGAAACGTCTCCGCCATGTTTGGCCTCTCACCCCTTGGACCTCAAAAGAAGACCAAGATGTCCAACATCTAATTACCCAGTGCGAAGGTACTAAACTCCACGCAATCAATTTAGCTAATGATTTGACTGTTGCCGTTGGTTATACAGACGCGCACATATGGGCAACAGTGCATGACAGGACCACCTTGTCCTAGCTGCCCATCGTACTTTACAAGATGCCCAGCATTGATATGGAACTGTCGGAAAAGTCCTACTTGTGCTGCAGCTGGCGAAACCAGTCTCAAAAGGTCACGGAACCATCCTAGGCCCAGGAATAACACTATTAACCCAAGTCGACAGTGATCGAGTAAACCCGGCATTCAATGGAGAGCCCAAAACTTGGACTGATCTCATACTCAATTACCAGTATCACTGGTCCACTTCATGGGAACATCACGATACACCAACACCGAGTGAAGTCAGGAACCGCCCAATTTTGTACGGAACCACGGCACCCGCCTGGATGGCCTCCGATGGAACTACCTGCCATGGAGGACTAATTGGATGGTATTGTCAAGCTTGTCTAGAAAAAGGAGTCAGCACAGCCTCCAAATCAGCCCAAATAAATGAATTAATTGCATTTTGTAAAGTTATTGGACATTGCCACAAGTTTCATAATGGTTCACAACCGGTCCCAGTAATCGCCATCTATTCCCAGTTCATATATAAAATCGTTACTGGTAATGCAGATCCAGATGACTACGGCGACACCTGGGAGAAAATATTTGCTATGATTGAGACTCTTGACCCACCCCCACTCATCAAGCATACTCGCTCACATCGCCCTGATACAGATCCAGTACATTCAAAAGTCGACCAGTTACTCCAAGACGGTGAACATGTGAAAGCCTGCATCAATTGAGCACATACGATTCCAGAAGAAAAAAACATTGACCCTTTCCTTCATTGGCTGCATGAACACTGGGGGCATCCCAGGGTAAGTGCCTCCTACAACCACTGGTGCAAAGCCACGGCCCAACCTCAATTTGAAGGAACTCGCAAAGATTGGACTCGCATAGTCCAAGCCTGTGAACAGTGTGCCAAAGAAAAGAAACACTCAACTGCCATGGAGCGAGAAACCTTTGCCAAAGAACACTTTAAACCCGGTAAAGTATGGCAAGTCGACTTACTAGGTCCCTTGCCCGGGACAAAGCGAAATCCAAAAGGACTTGTTGCCGTTGGTCTCGGTACATGACAAGTGCAAGTTATTCCCCTACAAAAAAGTACCGGCCCGGCAGTTGTCACTGCGTTAAAGCTACTCATTGCCCGTTGGCAAGCCCCAGAGATCATTCACTCAGATGGAGGACCGCCCTTCACGTCCAAACTCATTGGCGATTTTGTGACAGCCTATAACATTCAGTGGCACCACCATATCCTGTACCACCCAGAATCTAACAGTGTAGTTGAGCGCACTATTGGCCTTATCAAAGAAAAACTCCGACTCTTAAACAAAGGTTCCTACACCGGATGGGACACAGTCCTCCCTAACATCCTCATTAGCCTAAATGCCGATAAACCCCTATGAGAACACCGCTCAGTAACTTCTCCCAAACCCTGGACACCAAAATTCCTGCCAGATGAACTCATTTGGGTCACCACTCCAGATCCGAACGACAAGCACCCGACGCCAACCAAAGGGAAAATTATAACTCTGGGACAATATCCAAATACCTACTGGGTTATCCAGAACCTCGACAACCTGGACGTCCCGCATTTACTCGCCCACCATAATTGGTTATCTAGGTGCACTGAACAAAAAGTTATGTAAAGTGCATAATACCTTTTGCTACAGCTGGTTATTCCTTTATCTTGCAGGTAACCACTATGAGATCCTATATAATCGCTACCCTGTACTGTGTCGCATATCTCACTTCGGGCACAATTCAACAGAATACGTTCCTGACTCTGCTAGCTGTGTCTACCACCGAATGCCATAATTTTGAGGAAACCGGAGACTCCACATATGACTACTGACTGTGTTTCCCGAAGCTCTCAGCAACAATGGACATTGGTATCATTACTCATCTTGGACGACCACCTTCTAGTCTTAACGTATCTGTCATGGCGTGGGGCCTGCGAGCGGCCGTAATCCCGCTAGCGCCCCCTTGCCGTGGCAATTAGGAGATCAGCACCCTCTAATTCTCGCCCACCACGTCTTTGATCTTATATAAAGGTAATATGGGAGGCTGCCTATGATCTCCTGTGATCTTAGGGTGACTTGGTGCACCCCAGCCTTATGGGCTATGCGTGCCTCCTACCTCCCCTTTAGCACACCCCAAGCCTCGCAGCTGTTCCTGACGTTCTCGTGTCTCAAACTTCTGCTAGCCCTCCGTGGGCTTCACTCTTACCGGCTGGCCCCCCCAGGGCCAATGCCGCGCGCTTCCTACGCTCTGGCCCCTCTTGTCCCTCACTGGGGCCTTTATCCGCACTACGCACGCCCGTGGCTTTCCCACTAGCCGGTCCCACGCTCTCGTGCCCGTGGCTCTCCCGGAGCCTGCTT
>NW_017728992.1:87310611-87312556 GCF_001723915.1 Gavialis gangeticus | reverse complement strand
GCTTCCCGGCACTGGGGCTCAGGTGGCATGCAGCCGTGCCTGGCCCCTGACCCTTCTCCGGGTCCCTATGCCACGCGCCTCTTGGGCGCTTGCCCTCGCTGGGGCCTGCTCCACGCTGCGCGCCCCTTGGCTCCCTCTGAGCCTACTCTGTGCTGCGCGTGCCCCTTGGCTCCCTCCGAGCCTATGTGCCAGCCCTATCTCGGGCTTCCCAGCACTGGGGCTCAGGTGGCACGCAGCCGTGCCTGGCCCCTGACCCTTCTCAGGGTCCCTATGCCACGCGCCTCTTGGTCGCTTGCCCTCGCTGGGCCTGCTCCACGCTGCGCGCCCTTGGCTCCCGCCGAGCCTATGTGCCAGCCCTGTCTCGGGCTTCCTGGCTCTGGGGCTCAGGTGGCACACAGCCGTACCTGGCCCCTGACCCTTCTCAGGGTCCTAGGCCCTTACTGGGCCGAATACTGCCCTCTCGGGCTGGGGGTCTCAACCCCACACCCCGCACCATGCTGGTGCCAAGTTGCCGTGCCTTCCCGGCGCTGCTCGGTGCCCGCACAGGGCACCCAGGAAACCCCCGGACTACTTGGGATCTCCTGTGAGGCCTCCTCACACCCCTACAGCCTCACCCGGTCCTCCGGTTGATATACACAACTGAATCATAAGCCAACCGGCTGCAACCAAAATCATAAGCCCACCGGCTATAACAACACCATCAGCCTACTGGCTTCTACATCAAGTCCCGGCCGTCCTGGCTCTCGGGCCAAAGCCTTCTGGTCAGGCTTCTCTCCGCCTGCACCATAATGCAGCCCTCTATGTGCCAAGCAGCACTGCTCAGCCTAGCTCTCCCACAGAGCTCTTACACACAGGCTGCCAGAAGGGAACTGCCAGCCAGGCTCTGGCCTAGCTGTTTATAAGGGCCCAGCCCTGCCCCCTTCCGGTCACATGGCCGACCTGGTTACTCCCACAACCCACAGCTGAGCTGCCCTGGTGATTGGCAGCTGCTGTAATCTCTACTCAGGAAGGGGGACCCAAGTGCCCCCGTGACAGTATCCCACTATCTTAATCTTTTTGGCTGCAATCTCCCTACAGCAGATGTTTCGGGATTACCTTTAACTGTTAGCCCTTCTATCTATGAACCTACATTTAATTGGCCATATGTTTGTGTCGGGCCATCTTCCCTGCCAGCACCATTAACTGTCTTACCTCTATTATAACGCTGTTCGAAACACTTAACGTGTGCTTAACCAATGACTCCCTTTCCCAAATTGCACACTGTATTTACGTTCTCCGAGTTAGTCTCACTACCGATCGAAATCACTCCCTTATGGAGCCGAAAATGCAACGCAACGTGCACATATTGTGTAGTATTCTTCACGCTTTATGGCCTCAGTGCCTAACCTATGACCCACTCTCTCCCAATAAAAGGAGCCATCAGAACTGTCGTAATGTTAATGGTTCTAGCCCCCTCTGGTTCGTACCAGACCCTTCATGGCTCAGCCCAAATGAGATCATTAATTCTATACCTTGACGTCGATTGATCTCCTGTACGAGCAAAAATCCATATTCATTTTCCCCTCCAAATCCAAAGCCGGAAGTCCTTTATACAAACTTAGCCATTCCTTGTCTTTGGAGTCAATTTGAAAACTCCAATAACTTTAGTAAATCTTTCAGAATCAGCCCAACTCGATGCAATAACCCCGTCCCAAACGGACGCTTACCCCCTGTTTGGATTTGGTTTAATCTAAAAACAAACGCTACTAGTATTTATCCCAGTCTTACCCCAGATGAAACTCTAACCCCTGTAACCTCGTTATGGAGTTTAAAAGGACTCCAGATAGGTCGGAGAAAGACCCCCGCTGCTACACAAACGAAATCTAGTCTTTCCTGTGTAAAACGTGCCTCGCACCTAGCCTCTGGGTTAGAAAGCAAGGGCTCAGCTCAGGAACCCCGTGAACCA
>NW_017728992.1:87310398-87310600 GCF_001723915.1 Gavialis gangeticus | reverse complement strand
AGGAGAATACCACCTGTGCCCCCATCTCCTTAAGCTTGTCTCCCAGAGTCTTGAAATCCTTCATAATGCGGTCAGGGTTTCCCCTGGTCGCATCATTTGTCCCCACATGGATAACAACCATGGGGTACTGGTCTGCAGGTCGGATGTAGGCCGGGTTCCTCTCCATGATGTCTCTAACCCGAGCCCCAGGCATGAAGCAGAC
>NW_017728992.1:87300176-87310007 GCF_001723915.1 Gavialis gangeticus | reverse complement strand
CCCGGACCCTACCGAGGCCCCCCCACAGACAGGGGGGCAAGGGGCCACTGACCCTGCCATGAGCTCTGTCTGGGTGGAGGCCTCAGAAGGGCCCATGGCAGGCGGCTGCGCCCGGGTGGAGCCCCTGGCAGCTGCTCGCCGCGTCTGCACCATGTCTGCAGAACTGTGCCTGCTGCTTTTGCTCACTGGAGGTGTTGCTCTGGGCAGCTACCTTGCACCCGCCTTATGCAAACGCCTGGCACAAACGCCAGCGTGCCCTTACAGAGCGCGCCTGTTTGCGCACACCGTTCGCCTACGGCTCCCTGTTGGGCAAGCTAAGAGGGCTCCGGAGGGCTTCCCCTCCAGATCTGCCTCAGCAGTGCTATACCCTCTGCCCCACTTACCTTAGAGGGAAATCAGCTGTTGTTGCCCCCGCCACTGTCTCCTCTGCAGCTGCTGCCTTCGCCGCCGAGGTAAGGTGGGAACACGTGGCACACGTGCACCCTGCTCCCTCTGCTCCTGCTCCCCAACTGTCGTGGGAGTTTTTCCATTTAATCCATCCCCTGTGCCTCTACTGATTTGTGTCTAATCTGAATTTAAAGTTACCTATGGAGACAAAATGAAGAGTGACCAAGGGGATATGTATATACAAAGGCAAAACAAGCTATGACCCAGTAATGCAATGATTTTCAACCAGGGTGCTGCAAGATCCTTTTAAAGGTGCCATGGGGCGCTATGTGTGTAAACACCTACACATGATTCACAGGATAAATCAAGAGATTTCAAATAGGAACCCACCATGTTGAAAGTATTCTAACCTGTTGTGACTGTCTGAGTTCTTTGCAACAGAAGAATTGTTCTATTATGTTTCCTTAGTCAAGGCATGAAGGAAAGTTAACAGCTGGCATTTTCCAAGGGATACCTCAAGTCTAAAAAAAGTTGAGAATCACTGTTCTAGTGTTTTGGCCTCCGCATAAATCTGTTTAGTATTCAAAGTCTTGATATAGATTAATTGGATACCTTGCAGGGGAAGGTAAAGAGAATAGTTTGTCATGAGGAGCCATTGGTGACATGTAGGGGGTGCATGCAGGTGCACATGCACCCCGTGAGATTGGCAGTGCACCCCCTGAGACTGGCTGCTGCTGGTGCCAGCTGCACCTGCATGTGGTTGCCGCTTACCACCCCACCCCTTCACTACTGACACCACCGGCGGTGTCTGCAGGCAGTCTCTGACTGCATGTTCGGTGCTCGCCACACCCACCCTCTGCCACCAACACTACTGCGGCCACCTGTGGGCATTCCCCACTTGCCACTGCCACCACCTGCGGGTGGTCATCGTGCCCCGCCAGCCTTGGGAGGCATAAGGCGCTCATGTGTGGAGCAGTGATTCTTGACCAGGGTGCCACAGCAGTGTGAGCAGTGTTAGGTGTGCAAACATGATTCACCAGATAACCCCAGACATTTCAAACAGGAATCCATAGTGTCAAAAACATTCTAACCTGTTGTGGTCTTTCTGAGGTTTTTGCAACAGAAAAATGGGTCTATTATTTTTTCACAGTTAAAAAATGAGTGAAAACTAAGATTTAGCATTTTCCAGAGGGTGTCTTGAGTCTAAAGAAGGTGAAAACCATTGGTGCAGAGATTAACTGTAATCTCAACTGCAAGAAGTTGAGGTTAGTTTGTTGGTGCTCCTTATGATTAATTCTGTTCTCATTACAGACATGCCATCCGTTATGATTATTAACTCATGACATTAAGCATCCTAAATTGGTAGTTTCCTTTGTGGCATATACATTTTTGCATCATATATGTGCACAGAAATTATTAAATGCATGGAGAAGCACAGAGGTGTGGTAAATTATGACTGATGTGTGGACTGTTATACCGTTCCTCCACTCCATTATATTGGTGTTTAAAGACAGACTTGTATGAGTGTTGGGGAATGTCTAGGGGCTGCCTTTCATAGTTGGTAGGGTCGGAAGAGACCTGAGCAGATCATTAAATCAGACCCCCTGCCATGGGCAGGAAAGAATGCTGGGGTCAAACGACCCCGGCAAGGTGTCTATCTAGCCTCCTTTTGAAGACCCCCAGGTTAGGAGTGAGCACCACTTCCCTTGGTTGCAGATCCTAGCCGCCCTGACTGTGAAGTAGTGCCTCCTGATGTCTAGCCTGAATCTACTCTCCATCAACTTATGACTGTTATTCCTCGTTACTCCCAGCAGTGCTCAGGGGAACAGGGACTCTCCCATTGCCTGCTGGTCTCCCTCGGCCAGTTTATAGATGGCCACCAGATCCCCCCTCAGCCTTCTGTTCTGGAGGCTGAGCAGCTTCAGGTCCCGTAGCCTCCCCTTGTAGGGCCTGCCCTGCTGCCCCCTGACCATGGAAGGGGCCCTCCTCTGGCCCCTCCCCATATTGTCCACATCCCTCCTGAAGTGCGGCACCCAGAACTGGACGCAGTACTCCAACTGCGGCCTGACCAATGTCATATAGAGGGGGAGGATCACCTCCTTGGACCTGCTCGTGATGCATCTGTGGATGCATGACAAGGTGTGGTTAGCCTTCCCGACTTTGCCAATTGGTATCCTCTACCAGTTACATGTAGTAGATGTTTGCAATGAGCCTGCTTTAATTTTTTACTGTACTTTGCCAAACACTGCTTCCCCCATCCAGCATTTTGGTTCAGACTCCAGCACCCTGGTGAAATCATTATGACCTTTTCTACACTATGTTGTTGGCAGGTTCTGCTGAAGAGAGGGGCTAGATATGCCTTACCCCCCTGTACCCATACACATGCTTCAGAAGTGTCTTGGCAAGGCAGCTCTGGAAATGCTCCTAGAACTGTCACATTAATATTCAGGTGCAGATGTACCCAGAGGTATCAGTCTGCCGCAGCCTCTCCCACTTACCTAAATAGTTCCCTTAAAGCCCTTTACTGAGGAAGAACCCTTTCTGACCTGCACTTTCCTTATCTTTCCATTGATGCACAGCTAGTACTTGACCCATGTTGAGGAAGCAGGTAATATCTTAACTCAGGGCTGTCCAACTGCTAGCCTGCAGGCTATGAGGAGTTAAATTGCAGCCCCTGGGCTCCTGCCCAGCTACCACTCCCCCGATTGCTCTGGCTGTAATAGCAGCCGGAGCCTCCAGGAGCCCTCTTCCTCCTCCAGCTTCCATGCTAAGGGCTCACCTTAGGGAGTGGTGCAGTGCAGCATGACATGCTCATTGAGGCTGGGACAGTGTGGCGTGAATTGCAACAGTGATGGGGGGGGCATCCTCATTGGGTTGTTGCAGTGGTGGGGTCTCCATGCAAGCCAGGGACTGTGACCCCAGCTGGTGCTGCCCACAGTGTGTGTGGCCCTTGGCCACTTAGAAGCTGGACCACCCCATCTTAATCTTTAATGGTTAAGGTTAGAATGGGGTATATGCATCCCAGACAGAGATATATAAAAAAATAGAATCCACCCAGGGTTACAGTTTTTTGGGGGGTTTTGGAAAAGGACAATGATGATACTTTTGTATGGCAGCATAAAAAACAAATAATTATTGGAAGGATATATTTTCTTGTTGGAGTGAAGTGAGAATTTGGGAAACATCTTGTTACTGTGGCAAAATTAAATTGGCTTCAGGGAGTAGGGATCTGCAGCAGTGCTGAACTCAGTAGTGCTTTGGTTACCCTAGGGACTGCTCTGTATAATGTGTGATACTGTTTGCAAGGCTGATGTCTGGTAGCTATTGCTGTAAAAATAAAAGTGGTAATGGTGTAACTTGAAGTGATCATTTGTATGATAATCTTGGCATAACAGTTCACTCTGGTGCCACTATGGAATGGACTAAGTGCAAGTTTCTCCATATTTACTGTGACACTGGGGCACTCTCCAGGGCCTGGTCACAGTACCAGCCTGCCCCCTGTCTAGGGCAATCTGCCCAGTCTCTCCTGCCATGCCTTGTTGTTAAGATACTAGTTGTAATAATGTGGGAAGCTGCCCATTTAATACCCCAGTGTCTAGGTCTTTACACACAACTCCGACCTTCCCTTAGCATGTCCCATGACTCGCAGAAGTTACACTGCTGTTATCAACTCTATAAGTCCCCTTGACATGGAGCCTTTGGCTCCTGCATCTCTACACCACTCAGGCATCAAGCTCTCTGGTGCCTGACTCTACGCCTTTCTCTGGAGTCTGGCTGTCCACTCCTCCCTCTCTCTAGTGCCCAGCTGTATGTGCCTGTCACTGGGCTTTGCCCAGATCATGTGCCCTTCTTTCTGAGCACTAATGAGGCCTCCAAACCTCCCCTTATAGCCTCATCCTGGACCACCTTATTAAACAATAACACAAATACAAGCCCTGGGGCTACAACATAACAACACTAATGGAGACTGTGTTCTGTCTCTTTAAGAGGGTAAAACTTCCACCCTTAGGACAACACATCTCTTAGCCCTGGGTACCTTAAACCCCTGGATCCTCACTGTTCATGTAGGCAGCAAAATAGGCAGCACCTAGTCTAAGATAGCTCGATTGGGCAGAGACTCCTTTCCTTGGCAGTTGCTAGAGGAAGTGGGTGTTCCTCCTAGCTCCAGCCCTAGACTTATATATCCCTAAGGGCCCTGCCTCCTCCTGGTCACCTGACTGCATGCAGGTGCAGGCCAATTACCCTATTAGGCCATTGCTTAGGGCAACATGCAGTTGTGGAGCTCTGCCTAGCCTTCTGAGCCCTTTGAAGTAGCAGGCACATCTTGGTGCCCTGCTACATTCATGTTTGTTCCATTTGCTAGCAATGGCGTAAATGTCATTAATTAGAAATTTTTTTTTTTCTGTGATACTTTGTTGTAAATCACTCTGGAATTGGAACTGGAGGTAGATGAGGAAGAAACTTCTCACTAAAGCAACCTGTGTTCACAAATACACATCCATCAGCATTGCCCTTTAACAAGTCAAATTGTATCATGTTCAAGTCTTCCACTGTGCAAATTTTGGAAAGGGCAATATGCCATTCCTTCTTTGAAGATAAGGGATATTTATACGAACATGTAAAGGCTTCCCTACATTACAAAGCCCCTGTCATTATGTTGCAGCCACGTCTTATTGTTACAAATTATTGCTGGGAGGATGTTCTTGAATCCTGCCTCTCCTGGTTTCTTCTTTCAGTTTCCTTGTCTGGATCTCCATCTTGGGGCTCCACCTCTCCTACACCCCATCTTGTGCCAACCAGAGATGATGATGGTAGTCCTTGACTCAGGCTAAAACAAAGTCCATCAGCCACGGTTGGGCCTTATCCCATATCTAATCACAGTTCTGGTTCAGACAGTGTACCAGCCTTATTCAGGCATTGCATCAGCCTGATTCATTCTAAGGTTCACCCTGGGGTGCCCTCCTCCCAGGCACTCTCCCGTTCCCTGACAACTACTTACAGCTCCAGCCTCCTTTCTTCTTTCTCTCTTTACAGGTTCACCAGTGTCCTAGTCTCCACCAGCTTCATCTAGGATCCACAGCCTCAGGAAAGGTAACTGTCCTGGCTCCTCCAACCAGCTTTACCTGGGCATCTGTCCTCTTGGGGTCGCCACCACTCACCCCTACCATGGCACTTGTTTGTTCACGGCCGCTTTGGGACCTCCAGAGGAATCACTTCTGTTCCTCCTCAAATGTTGGCCGGTGGGGTTTTTATCCTTCTCTCTGAGGATTGGTTGGAAAACCGGCATCAGCACACAGCTATAAAGTGTGTTCACACCAGTTCAGGCAGATGTGTTGGATCTCCCATGGCGCACTGTTGTTTGTGCTCTTCCTTTCCCCCGGCACCGGCATGGCTTGATCCTCAGCAGTACTCTGTGGCCACCACTTTCCTCTCTACTCTAGCATCGGAGGTAGGTTTTGGTCCATGGTGGTGTCCCCACCACCATTGATGATGCTTGGCAGTGCATCCCCTGCAAAAAGATGCCACTGACACTACCAGTGGTTCTTGCAGGTGGTTGCTGCTCACCATCCTCATCATCGGTGTTTATGGGCAGTCCCCAATCACCTATGGCCACCACTGATGCTGCCAGCAGCGTCTGTAGGTGGTTGCCGACCACTGGTCAGCGCTTGCCACCATCTTTCTCCCCCGCCGTCAACAGCACTGCTTCTGACAGTGCCACCACCACCTGCAGGAGCTTGCCATGCCCCACCAGTCTCTGGGGGCACGTGGTGTGCATGCCTGCCACACCTTTTCACAGCCCTAGCTGATATAGCTATTTTTATAGATCTCTGTAGCACAACCAGGGCTAAATTCAAGTGGATACTGCAGAGGTATTGATGAGTAGAAACTCCTTACAGATGGCACACAGGTTCCCCTTAGCTAAAATTTTATAGAATCTCTTGTGATCATTTGAGGTTGACTCATCATCTTTTCCAGTGATTCTTGTCAAATAATTGAATGTAGATACCATATCTAATGTTTGTATGAATCACTGTCCCATTTTTCAGGCTATTTTATGTCACAATTTACATTAAAGCATAGCTTCAAGTTAAGCTAAGCTGCAATTCTGGAGATATCTTTATGTAGCCTGCTGAGGTTTTTGCTCACCTATTCTGCTAATTTGGAGTCATACTAAATCCATATAATTTGTCTATCATAGGAATTATGTAGTGTGTTTCATTTTCTTTTTCAAGTGTAAATTTGTTGAAATTATCATTTATTGTCAGTATAGGCATGAGATTAATAGGACTTGTCCTGTTGCCTACCAAGGTTTGAAGTGGTTCTCATGCACAAATCATGTGTAAAAGTGGATAATGATTAATCAGAAGTGGTCTTTTCATCTGTGTTAAGATCATGTTCCAAATCAAATATCTGTAGCAGTTGCAGAGTTTGCAATTCACGATTCATTGCCATGCCAGCATTATTTGCTAGAACGTATTTTCTTATGAGAACATTGCTTTGACTCTAGAGATTATTGTTTGAGTGTCAGTAAATATTTCTGCTGGTAACTTATCTGCCTTCTCAATTTTGTGTTCCAGTTTTACTTTGTTAACGCTGAATATGGGGGTTTCCAGAGTGTGGATACATTAGTTATAGTTATCTTCATGGGTGTTAAAGTTTAAACAGGGAAAGAAAAGCAAAGCATAGAGTTCTCTTTTATCATGATTCTGACAGTTTATTAGGATGATCAGTTAGCCATTATTTACATTTAGGCATCTGGCAACCTACAGCACCATAATTAGGAGGAGTCTTCTCTCAAAATTACCTGTAGTATTTTTTTATTAAGTTGCCAACTGGTATGAGTTCAAGTGGCCTAAATCCTCCATATTGGATTATTATTGGACCCATATTACCTTAATCAGATTTATCTTTAGCAGTTCTATACTTCCTGAGTTAGTAAACATAGCTCTTTGTGAGACTTCAAACCCTGCGTCTGTCTTTAAGTTGACATTGATATAGCTGATTACACACAATTTCCCATATAAATTTGCCCCACTGAGACAATCATCAGCCTAGTAGGAGCCACATTCTTTATGACTCAGTGCTTTGATGGCCAGACTCCACAATTGTATGGACAGATGTTTGCCTGCTGAGATGTTCTTGTACACACTGGGTAGAACAGAGGACTCATCCATATAAAGTAATGGATTGTGCCAGGGCCATGCAATTGTTGTATACAATTTAGATATCTACATTTGCTTGCCAAGGCAGAAGGAAAGCAAGGTTATAATAATGGATATATGTCACTTGAATTATGTGATAAATCACAGACTCGTTTCATAGTTTTCCAGCTTTTAAATGGTGGTGAATAAGTGAAAATAAATAATTGTTTTGTCATGTGGATGTGATTCACAAGGGAAACCAAATTGGCAGTGCATATAAAATGTATCTTTCCTTTTGACTGACCATCTGCAATACATGGTACAGAAATTACTTTGAAAGGCACAAAGTGCAGGGGAATTTTTTTTTCTTTCCATAACAAGTATTTGATATATTTCTGAATTAAAGTTCCCTTTTTTGTTGTGTTGCTTCCAAATTGTGGGGCACCTTCTAGTTACTTTAGAATTACTTCTCTAGATCTGTACTCTAGCATTCCCACCAGTGAAAGTAATTTGTTTCTTTCTTCAGTGGAGCATTGTCTTTCATAAGAATCATCTGAAGCAAAGTGTTAAACCTGCAATGGAAGTGTGTGTTATGAATTCGGTAAATGTCACAAGAGTTTTTCAGCTGTCATTGTCAGTGTGTCTGCGCAGAGTACCCCCTGAGCCTCTTGATTCTCACCTGCCACGGCTTTGATGTCAACGGAAATAAGGAGGAAGGCGGTGTTACTCGAGTGGGTACCTGCAACCACGCTGGATTGAGGTATGGTACAGGTGCTTTTATTACTCTCTTTCTCTTATTTACAGGAACCCCTGGAGGAGGAAGCAGGCTGACAGACCGATCTCAGGGATCCCCTGGGCATCCAGGCTGATCCCTGCCCACTTATGCAGTCGGTAAGTGCAGCGTAAAGTCCTGATACCTGCCACTAATTATCCTATTAGTGGCTCGTTAGCGGCAACACCAAAGTTCCCTTGCCACGTCTTGCGCTGGATTGGGGCCTGCAGTGTTCTAGGGGTCTCTTATCCCCAACCCCCTTCTCTTTGGGTGTGGGGTGCCAAGTCCCTGCCTCCTCAGAGCCAAGTCGGGCTTTTCCCACTCCCCTTTGTCTCTCAGGTAGCTCCGCTGCATCCTGGCGTGGAGCCGTGGCTTTTCCCGCATTATGGCTCTGCTCCTCTACAACTCACCATTGCCAGCATGGACTTCAGGTGCGTAGTGAGGAGGGTGGCCAGTCCCGGGACTTTGTCGTTGTGCCCGTATAGACCCTTGCGCCTAGGACCCACCCTCAGGATCCTTTGTAGCGGCGTTCTCAACGGCGTCTCCTCGGTTTGTGGTGCCCGAAGGCAATTTCTCCCCAGCCTTCTCTCCCTCTTATACTTCGGGCCCAGGTCTCATTGGCTCTCAGTGGGCGTGGCACGCCTCCTCCCCACCAAGTAACAATTGTCTCCAGCTGCCCACGGCCCTCTAGTAACAGTGTTTCAGTTGGGACACTGTTACAGTCATGTTATTAATTTCTTGATCATCTTGTTTTGTCCTATAGAGCAGTTTAAGCAATAGATCAGTGGTCACCAACAATTGGATCTCAATCCACCCCAAGATCTTGGAGCCTCTTGTGGTAGATCTTGGAGCCTCTTGGAGTCAATCCAAGGTTGGCACAGGGGCAGGGCCATCCCTAGCAGGGGGCAAATTGGGACAACCGCCCTGGGCCCTGTGCTTTGGACCCCGCAGAGCTGGGCGGGGCAGTGTGGCAACTCCGTGCTGCCACTGGCTTCATGTCTAGCTGCTCAGCACCACCCCCTCCCCCCGCCACCAAATCCATCCCCAAATCCGGTGTGTCTGGCTGCTCACCGACCCACCTCGCCAAATAGACTGTTGGCTTCCTTGCATCCAGGGGCAGGGCCCTAGACAGGCTGATTTGCCCCAGGCCCCACACCCTGCTCAGGCCATCTCTGGATGGGGGGCAGAGGGCCCGTGTGCATGCACATGCGTGTGCTCCAGCCCAGCAGGTGAGTCTGTGGGGAAGGGAAGAGGCAGGGGCTAAATCGAGGCCCCCGCATTGAGGGACAGTGCCACAGAGGCAGGAGCAGGGGTAACTTGAGTGGAGCCCTGCCCGAGTGGGACTTACCTGCTGGGGAGGTGCGCCCCACAATAATTTTTTTCCCCTCTGCCTCAATCTGCACCTTCTTCCCTCCCCAGAGGCTTACCTGCTGGGCAGGGGGGTGGGGGATGGTGGCGGTGTGTGGTAAATCTTGGGTTGCTTTTAAATACCAAAGGTGATTTCCTGCTTTAAAATGTTGGCGACCACTG
>NW_017728992.1:87290754-87295176 GCF_001723915.1 Gavialis gangeticus | reverse complement strand
GCCTCAATCTGCACCTTCTTCCCTCCCCAGAGGCTTACCTGCTGGGCAGGGGGGTGGGGGATGGTGGCGGTGTGTGGTAAATCTTGGGTTGCTTTTAAATACCAAAGGTGATTTCCTGCTTTAAAATGTTGGCGACCACTGCTATAGATATTCAGCACAGCTATTCAACACATATTAAACCTCTGTGATATCAGTTATTCCTGGTTCTACACAATACGACAAGAATATTTTTCATATTGAGTTCTCTATGTTCCCAGAGTGGGGTCCCTCATGGGGTTTGTTGCTACTCCTGGTGTCCCTCACCAGAGGCATTCTTGGGGCTCCACCTCCCCTATACCCCAACCAAGCACCAACCTTCCAGGCCGCTGGATGATGGGTCTTTGGCCTGCTCCTTGGTTTGCCTACTCCCAACGATTGCAAGGCGTACAATTATCTCTGCCTTTGCTCTCGCCCCTCCTCTGAGGCTCTTGCCCAACCTGGCCTTGATCTTTCTCCATGGCCCTGGACCTGTAGAGGGTCTTTCCTGGGTCACCCTCCGTGTGCCCTCCAAGATAGGATAGGTCAAGAAAAAAGGAAGAAGAAAAAAAATAATGAGAGAGTCTGGGTGTAGGCTTCTGCCCACCCCACTCATGGGTCTGTCATCCTAGACTGTCTCTGGTCCCTCAACATCGTCCCTCTCTTCCTCAGCTGTCCTGCCAGTTGATGTGGTGGGCCCCACCAGCGTGGGGAGACTCCCTTTTAAGGGATCTCCATCTCGCCCCTGCTGGGGCTGTAGGCTTCCCTGGGATGTTGGCTGGGGAGCACCTTCGCCCCTCAGCGTCCCAGCCACTTCTGCCGCCATTTCCCCACTGTCGGCTTTTAAATCCGCTGGGCAGCAGTTTTTTTATAACATCACCTGTTGGCGCTGCCACCAGCTGGCAATAAAAGCGGCTGGTGAACCACGCCAGTGGCTCTCCTCGGCACAGCTTGCTCTTCCCTGCAGGAGGTAAGTGTTTCTTCTTTTCAGGACTCTTTCCCCTTTCCTTGGGCGTGTCGTCCCTTCCTTGGGTCCCACTGCGGGAGGTCGTTCTGAAGCCTCCATTTTTGTTCCCCTGGGACAGTGTCATACATGTAATGTGTAAAGGGGACCTAAGTGTGTAAATCTAGCAGATGGTATACTCATCTCGCTTTCCCATAGCAGGGAAAATAAATGCTGAATATGTTTTTGGAAAGGCAAGTTTAACTGAATAAATATGATCATTACAATATTAGAATATTTATACAATAATGTTTAGAAATAGCACTCACAACTGTGATTCAATGCTCCCCCCGCCTTACCATGTGAGAAAATACAGGAAATCCATGTTATTTATGCCTTTTATCCCATATAGAAACTGGTGAATCACTGAGAAATTTAATTTGGAACAAATTAAGGCTGTTACAGGCAGCATCCCTACCCTGCAATGACTGCATTGTATACTATTCACATCAAATATCAATCCCTATATCAATTATCAATTGATTTTTTCAAGTATTGTCTCTTGTATCTCTTGGTGCAAATTTGAATCATTTGGTGATTCAGGTTGGAAGTGTATGCACAAATAATTGTAGAAAAAATTCATTTGTTTTAGAGGATAAAAGTCATTCCTTGCAGAGTGTATATGTTTTGTGGAATATTAAATCTAGGCTATGCAAGACTGTCTGTCTGTGGAAACAGTTGTTATGTCTACATATATTTCTACATGGTGGAGTGCATCTGAATTTGGGTGTTATGTAATTGGTAGTGGACTCATTAAATATCACTTAGTTGGTAACTGTTGAGAAGAGTGTTCAGCTTTTGGTCAGCTACTGCTAATGAGTGTACAGTGCTCTTATGTAGTTTCCAATCTGTACTGAACCAATAAAGTTCCGTTTTGCAAACATTAATCCTGGTGTTACCAACAAATGCTTTTTTCAGTTTTGCTTCACAATCCTAATTTTGTGTGCTGTCTGAGAATGTTTTGCAGCTGTTTGTGGTAAAACATGCACTTAGGCTTTTTAAAGGAGGTGTGTGGAAGTGTGTAGAAGTGTTTAGATTGCCAATGAAGTAAGACTCTTGGGTAGGAAATGATTTGTATTATTCCAACGCGCTGCCTTACAGTTGACAAGTTCAAGCATTAATTTGCTGTAATGCACTTTATTGGTATTTGTCCATTTGATCTCTCAACTTTGTGTTGCACCAAATTGGTTTGCTGTTCTCTTTATAGAATCTCAGATATCTGTTTCCCAAAGATTTGTATGTTTGTCTCTCTGCCTCCCTGGGCTTCATTGTATCTCTGGCTTCTCCTTCCTCTCCTGCTACAGTGATTTGGAGGGATTATGTGTGTAGCACTGAAGAAGTGTGCAGAAAATAAGGGTTGTATATTAGTCCCTTAAAATTAAAAAAAAATCATCATAACAGTAACATTAATGGGAGGCAAATTTCTTTCCCAGTGTGTCAACTTAAAAGCATTAGGTAGGGAACATTGATTTGGGGGATTTTTTGATTTGGGAATTTGATTGGGAAGTACATCTCTTATCTTAGTGAAACTGGTGGTACAGGTTAAGACATCTTGCTACATTTCTGATGCCTGAGTTTGAAACATGATTTTAAGCCATGCCACTGACTGGTAACCCAGCTATAAATGGGTGACTTGAACTTGGGAATCAAAGGCAGATGAATAGAAATGCTAGCTACACCATTCACTTCTGTATCATTGGTGTGGATGCTAACATAACATAATTATATTAGTACAATGGAACTTCTGGGCTCAAGTGGCCCATAACTGACATTCATGTATGTTAAAATAAATCATGGCTTTCACAAAATAAAAATTTGCGGTGGAAAAACTAAGACACTACTGAAAAACAAAATGCAAGATTCTGACTGCTCTAGATTGCATCATAGATCAGTAGATGTGTACTCAGAGCACTTCTTACTGTCCACTGGGACAACAGTAGATAGAAGTGATACCATTGCAGCAAAGGGAGGAAGATGAGGGTATTTTTCTGGCTCAAAGAAGAAGATTTTGTCCATGTTGTGTAAAGGCCAATGGGGAAAAAGATTTTAAGTGTTTGTTTTATTAACTTTTAGAGTATCTTGCTTGTCTGATGAGCTGCATGATGACTTGATTCTGTTTTTGATGCCCCTCAGTCCTTCTGCCTTTCCTCCTACATGTGTTACCCTCTTTCCTGGGACTCATAACCTCCAAAGTGATACTTTTTCAGCATCTCTGAGAATGCTTTGTCCCTTGATTTTTTTTTTTCTCCTCCTTACCATTCTCAGCCTTTTGGTTGGATTGGACAGGGTGGCCTTTAAGGCTATTCACCACTCTAGGTTACTTTCCTAAGGGCTGTGCAAGAGTGTACCCTATATAGTAAGCATATAGGGTATTTTTACACCCTCCAACTTATAGAGAGTGAGGGGGGCAAGTGCAGGGATAGTATGGTTAAGACTGCTTAACTTACTATAGTAGTGTAAGAGTTATGTTGTATCCATGAAGGTCTAGAAATTATGTGAGAGGCAAGAATTTCTTAGAGTGATATCTTTTATTGGACCAACTGTATGATTAGTATAGAGTTAGGCAAGCTTTGAATGGAAGACATTCTTCACCAGGTCTGTTTGCCTGGTTTATTGTGATCAGAAATCTGATAAAGAACATCTTGCATTTGAAACTTGTCTAACTTTATCCCTACTACGTAGCTGGTCCAGTAAAATATATCTCCCTAAGAAATTCTTGACTCTTGCATAACTTACTATAAACAGTCAGGATCCTGTCAGTATATTGCTCTTGAGGACACAAAGTGCCCATAGAATTCAACTGCATGAAGGACTTGAGGCTATCCAGGACTATCTGTTGCTGGCCTCTTCACAGCTATATTATCCTGGAAGTTCATTGCAGAACAATGCAAGGAAAAGTTATCAAAAAGCAAGAGATGAGTCTTCTACTCCTAAAAATGTACAGGCAATGATCAAATCAGATATGCTTGAAAAGTGTGGGCCAGATGAAAAGTATGGGCCAAACTTTTCCTCAGTAAGTTCTCTCTTTGGGTATATCTGGATGTCTGTAGGCTCTGTATCTGTTATGTTTCCCTTTCCCCACAAAGCTCTCTTTCATTGCACTTTTGGAGCACATTTCTCAGACATGAGGTATCCCATTTCACTCACCAGTTAGTGGTGAGGGCTCTACTTATAAGACATCTAGCTCCACAAGAACAGCAGCAGCAGTTCTGGGAAGCCACATATGTTTTATTGTTGGTTTTGGGGGGGGGTTGTTGGGGGTTTTTTTTTTTTTTTTTGATTGCTCGGTCATAGTCCCTTCCTCCTTCACCATGCACTGGAACTCATCCTTGTCCTATCTCACCTTTTGTATCTCCTTGGAAATATCGGGCCCCAGGGGAGGCACACCTGGGCCAAGGGTTAGC
>NW_017728992.1:87285901-87288995 GCF_001723915.1 Gavialis gangeticus | reverse complement strand
TCAGGTCCCTTCCGACCCTAGAAACTATGAAACTATTGAAATAAACCTCTTTATTCCCATAGGAATGATGCAGCTGGATTTGCATCACCCTTTCCCATAAACCAAAAAAATCCAAGACTTCTTTCTTGGACCAAAAAACAACAAGTATTTTGGCTAGTATTTTAGCTGTAATTGTATTTACTTGTGTGTTGGCAAAAATGGGTCAGCCAAAAACAAGCATATCTTAAGTATGCTAAAGATTTTAAAGGGGAAAAAGTGGGCTTCTGGTCACAGTGATCTAGGGGATACAGGATTAAAAAATTCAACCATGTTAATTACTGCTGTAAGGACAATGCTGTTGTAAGATTGCTTCACGGTGACTATTTGTACTGGTAAAGTAATGCAACATCCACATATGTTTGGGTTGGTGGACAGTAGCAGCACAGGATTTATGTCACTCAGGTAGGTAGTTTAACTTGATGGTGTTATTCTGTTTTTTGTTGGCAGAGCTCAAAATTAAATGTGGATGCATGTAGCATCCAGGTCCATGTAAGGCAAATTTTAAGTAAAACGTTGTAGAGTAAATATGGCTAAAGCAGTAGGTAGAGATTAGGAACAATAATCATGTTTCTTTCATAATTCCAAACTAAATAGTAAGTATAATAGCATAACAGGAGGCTAATTCTGTTACTTAGCATCATGGCCACCAAAACTCATTTTCAAGATTCTGCCAGCAACTTGAATTCTTTGAATGGACATTAGGGCCAGGTACAGACATTACAGTTCTACTGGTATAAGTGATCAGAAATCAGCCCATAGCCATAACAGAACAGAAGTTTGGCGCATGTAGACTGGTTTAAAAATGGCAGAACCTGGTTTAAGATTTGCCTCTCACACCAAAGGGTGAATATGTGTTCTGTTCGCTACTGGTCTAAACTATGCCGCTTACAGAAAACTGTGTAACTTAGATGGATTCTGCATCAGGCTTTTTGGATGTCTGTACCTAGCCTAGATAATAATGCAGTAACATACTAGGAGAATTGGTGGTAATAATGAAAAATCATGTATTTTCCTTTATTTTGAACATGGAGTATTTAATATAATAATATCTTGAAAAAAGGTATTGTGCCTATGGCATCGTCTTCTATGTATACCAGGTATGTGGCAAAATTCCCACAACCATTTTTCTTTGTCCCTGCTTGCAGCACATGCTAATACATACTGTAGATGTCACTACCTACTGAACATGGCCTGCCTATCAAGATTTTTTTCAATAAAACTATATCTGTAAGCTTCTTTGGAGTAACCCTTAAAACCCAGGAGTCTAGGCATTCTAGGCACTCCACGTGATCAGCATCTCAGGAGAACAAACAGAATAATCTAGTGGACAAATGCCGAGGTGAAGGGCTTCGGCTCCTTTATTTCTTCCTTTCCTGATGGTACAATGTTCAAAGTTAGTTCAATTTCTCAAAATAAATATGTATGGAATATAACAGTCAAAATGTAAAATAATGTAATGGATCAAACATCTAAATGAAGTAGTCAGCTCAGTGGTCTGTTGTTAATGTTTCACAGTCTTCTGGAAAGTGAGTGTCACTACCTGGGGAAGGCAGACACTTCACTTCAAATTAAATGTATTATCTCATCTGTTTCAATTTATTTGAAATTGATTTTTTTGTAACTTTGTATGAAATGTATTTTATCAATCCAAACTTTCCTCAAAGTTCTGCCTAAAGATGCACAATTTTTGTTTAGTTTCAACACCATTTGATTACTGTTGGGTGACTTGGTAACAGATTTAATTCTGTAATTGATAAAGTTGTGTTGAATGTCATACTGTGATATTTTGATCATATACAAATGATCACCTTAATTAAAAAGATCATATCCTCCTGTGTTTTACAGGTTCATAGCATGTTCATGAAAGTCTGGTTTTCCAGCATGTAAAATTCCTGTGTCCTACACTGAACAGTTCTTTGTGTGTCAGGCAACCTGCTACCATATTTCACATTTAATATTCCTCTAGCTTTTTCCAATTCTTTTTATGTTATTACTGAAGCAATAATTCCTGCACTCAGCTGAATTGGAGAGGACCATCTCTGGTGCTAGCACAATTCTATGAGGCTGTCCAAATCTACCTTCTGGTTCTTATCAGCTGTATACCGGCATCCTAATCCACTTTATTTCCTCCCAAGTTAATTGCTAACTGTCTGGTAACATAGTGCTGTTCCACTATTTAAATGCTGCTCCACTTAGAAACTTTGATGCTGCATAAAGGACCATTATTCCAACATATTCCACCTCTTTTCATCCAAACCACATTGCAACCAGAAACATTTTTACCATGCTGGGTTCTTCACTGCTCCACAAAAAAGTTCTAAAGTCTTGTGATCATTAGTGTAATATACAGCAGTCACCATATACTAGCTACTGAATCAGTAACCAGGCATTCTGCACATTGGTTTGGTTCATATTTTTCTTCCATGTTAGGAGCCAGAGCATGGGCAGTCAGGTAAAGTCACCTGATACTCAGACAGGCTTCCTATACACATTGTCAGGGGGTAGAGGGGAGGGGCATTTTAATCAGAGCAGTTCCCAGACAGCCACTCTAATTAAAATGTCTCACCATCACGTGTATTAAGCCCCCATGTGTTCACCGATATTTAGTGAGGTTTAGTTGAAGTGTCCTGTGGCCATTTAAAAATTTGTGGGAGCTTAATACACATGACGCTGCAGCTATTTAGAACACCAATAAGCACATGTGCAGGCTGCTGCAAAGTCCAGGGAGTAGGTTCATATGGAGCAAGGAGGCAAGGTCAAAGTCACAGAAAGCCAGACACCTAGGCTGGAATCAGGGTGAGCCAGGGGTCAGAGCCAGAGTTCCACTAAGCTAGAGACAGAAGCACAGAAATATTTATAGGCCATGATGAGAAGCCAGAGAGGGGAGCACAGATGAGCCAGGAGCAGAATCAATAGCTGGCTGGCTGCCAGGCTAGTGTAGCAAAGTGGGCTTCTCTCAGGCTAGCCGTTGCTGGCCTCCCACCTTCCTCTGGGCATGCCGCCCGCCTATCTTGCCCACCGCAACTTGCTGGAAAATTAATCAGTAGATGTTGAA
>NW_017728992.1:87272064-87280901 GCF_001723915.1 Gavialis gangeticus | reverse complement strand
AAGCACAGAAATATTTATAGGCCATGATGAGAAGCCAGAGAGGGGAGCACAGATGAGCCAGGAGCAGAATCAATAGCTGGCTGGCTGCCAGGCTAGTGTAGCAAAGTGGGCTTCTCTCAGGCTAGCCGTTGCTGGCCTCCCACCTTCCTCTGGGCATGCCGCCCGCCTATCTTGCCCACCGCAACTTGCTGGAAAATTAATCAGTAGATGTTGAATAAGCGGGAGGCTGCCCATTTCTTGCCCCGATGCCAGGGGGTGCCATCTGCAGCTCTGATCTTCCCCTACACCACAGCCCAAGGCTAATAAATGGCATCCAGATGTTACAAACACACCAGCCCCACACTAGGCTCCAGAATCCTCCTCATAGGACCCTCCTTTTGTTCTCCGCTCTGGCAGCCTACACTGCCTTCATCTGGGCTGCCAAGCTCCACATAGCTGACTCCCCTCTTGGGCATCGTCCCTACTCAGGACCTTCAGCCATACATGGGCCCTGGCCTTACCTCAAAGGCCAGGTGGGATCCCAGGCCCACGACTCTGGGTGTCCCTCGCGGTGGGCACTTGGCCCTTTTGACCTTCTCGGTCCTGGCCCCAGCATGGGCCAGTCAAGAGGGCACTCTACCTCAGCCTCACTAGCCCCACACTCTCTCCAGGTCCCCCTTCACATGATGTGGGGAGCTGGGGTACCTCACACCACGACTGGCGCCCCAGGGTCTCACAGGGGACTCTCACTCCCCACCCGGGGCAGCAGGTCATGGTGCTACTACAGATGTTAAATTCGACCCCACACTGCCTCCCGGCAATAGAGGATTTACTGGGGTCAGGACTCGCCTCTCTCACTCTGGGGCTGAGCCCCCTTTCACTCCTGGTCCAAACCTCAGCCTCAGGTGTCCAGAGACTTACCTGGGCCTACCCTCCTTACTTGGGCCGCTCCCTCACCCCCTTGCTTGGGCTGTAGATCTCTGCCCCTTACTAGGAACTACCCCCTCACTGGGGCTCCCCAACAGTGCCCTGCCTGGGGGCTAGCATACCGCCCCTCACAGGGGCTACTGATCTTGGCTCCCTTCGCTGGGGCTACTCCCCCTCACTGGTGTCCCACAACTCTGCCCCATCTTGGGGCTAGCACACCGCCCCTCACAGGGGCTATTTGTTATCAAACCCACCAGCCCCACCCTAGGTTCCAGGTTCCTCCTGGCAGGACCCTCCTGTAGACCCTCTGCTCAGGCGGCCCACGCCGCCTTTATCTGGGCTACTAAGCTCCTCGTAGCTGGCTTCCCTCTTGGGTGTGGTCCCTACTCAGGATCTTCAGTTATACACAGGCCTTGGCCTCAACTCAAAGGCCAGGTGGGGTCCCAGGTCTACGCCTCTGGGTGCGCCTTGCAGTGAGTGCCTGGCTCTTTTGACCTACTTGGTCCTGGCCCCAGCATGGGCCAGTCAAGGGGGCATTCTACCTCCAGCCTCACTAGCCCCACACTCTCTCCAGGTCCCTCTTCACTGGATGTGGGGAGCTGGGGTACCTCACACCATGGTTGGTGCCCCAGGGTCTCACAGGGGACTCTCACTCACGCCCTGGGGCAGCAGGTCGTGGGCTACCTTGTCTGATCTTACAGACCCTCCCTTCCTATGCGGGGCTCCACAACTGCCCCCTTTGCTCAGGCTCCACAATGCCCCCCTCTGCTCAGGGTTCCACAACCCTGCTCCCTCACTTGGGGCTACCAGATCTCCACCCCCTTCACTGGGGTCATGGGGGGGAGGGGGTTTGCTCCCTGGTGGGCTGAGGCAGCCTTGGCCATACCTGGCCCCAACCTTCCCTCTTGGGGGTCTCGAACCCCACAGGGCTCAGGCGACCTCAGCCATACCTGTCCCCAACCTTCCCTCTTGGGGTCTCAAACCCCACAGGGCTCAGCCGGCCTCAGCCGTACCTGGCCCCACACTCCCTTGCAGGGTTTGCACCCCTGCAACTACCTCCAATGTAACACAACTCACCCAAAGGTGAGGGCAAGGGTTAAGGTGCCCCTACTCACCTTTGACTGAGCCGATAACTGGCCTGGCATTTCCTGGGGACTCCTGCACCACTGAGAGTCCCACCAGGCCACCCGCTCCCAGCAGGGTGCAGTTTTAGGTCATACCCAGGACCACAAGCCTCCTGTCCATCCCCTACAGCTCCTCCCTTACCTCCAGATGATACTAGCAGCCCTATAGCCACACAATGTTGTTGCCTGGCCTCCAGCAGCAAAACTGCCCTGTTTATATGGGCAGCCCTAGGTCCAAACTGGCTCTACTCATCAGGCACCTGACGGCTGCCAGCATACAGCCCTTAAAGTAGCAGGCCCTGCCACAGCTACAGCCAGCTTTTAAAGGGTGGTGTGGGTGGGGCCTGTTGCCTGCCATCTCAGGGAATTGGTTGCCCTGATTGGTTGCCTTGATTATCCAATTATTTGGGCTGGATGACCACTTAAGGAGTTTTGGTGAGCTGTTGTGGGTATGGGGTGGGTAGGATGCTGATTCATCTTGTACTGCCATGGCCTAGCAGGGGGATTGATCCTATATGGCCTGGGCCCATCTGCCCTGTACCCACCACCAGGGGCACTAGATGGAGTGGGCAGGTGGGGTGGAAACCAGCCCAGGACCCCGCACAGACAGGATGCACTTGTCCAGGTGGACGGGGTGGGGCAGGTGGAGAGCAGGAGACGTAGATCTCATAGACATTAGGGCTGGAAGGAACCTCAGAAGATCATCGAGTCCAGCCCCCCGCCCAAAGGGCAGGAAGTCAGCTGGGGTCATAGGATCCCAGGCAGGTGGGCCTGGGATCACAAGTAGGTGGTAGCATGGGGCTGGGTGCCAGGGAAGAGCTGTGATTTGCTCCCCACGTGTCACTGCAATAGGTGCTGATTCTATAGGCAGGGATTTTCAGAGAGCATATTGCAGCTCTGTCCCAGGCCCATGCTGTCACTTTCCTGTGATCCTGGCCCTGGCCCCACCCACCCATCCTCCTCCTGGACACTGCTCCCTGCTGGCCTGCAGCCCCATCCCATCCACCCCACTGAGCACGCCCTGCCTACAAGGATCCCAGATCAGTCTCCATGGAGACCCCACCCACCCACCTGCTCTGTCAGGCACCCCCAGTGGTAGCTGCAGGCGGACAGGCTGAGGTGCCCAGGCAGTAGGGCTAGGTCCAGTGGCAGCAGTGGCAGAGACACTAGGGCTAGGGACAGACATTACACATAAATTGGTTTAAATGATCAGAAACTGGTTTAAACCTGTAACAGAACAGACATTCAGTGCACTTAAACCAGTTTGAAAATGCCTGAAACAGGTTTGAGATAAACCTGGTTGAATGTAGTATTAGACTTAACTGATTTGGGTCAAACTGGTTTATGCAATGTGTATCCCAGAACCCTGGCTGGTTTACGATAAACCAGACACCTCCAGCATCCCGGCATGCTCTCTAGGCTGGGTGGGGCTCTCTCTTCCACAGTAGGGCTGGTCCCTCACCTCTGCTCCCTGGGCAGAGTTCTGACAGAGACTTGCAGGCACAGAGCATCTGCCTGGCTTCTTCCTGATAAGCAGGGATTATTACCCGCTCCCCTCTGCTTTATACAGACACCTCAACAATAGCTAGCAGACCACATGCTGGCTACGGTCGGTGCTGTGGGAGACAACAGGCAGACAGGCTTTTTGGAGCTAATCAACTGGTAGCCTAATGTCCTTCCTTGGAAGAGCAGTTTAAGAAGAGCTTCATTAGTTAATGGAGAGAGGCTTTGTTTTTTTACTGGGTTGATAAACACTGAGTTAGGGGTGATAAACATTCTGTGCTGGGCTGCTTGGGTGGGAGGTGGTGAGGGAAAATAATCAGAGCATCCTGTCAGGGCCTGTCCACACCCCCCTCAGCTCAGCCTGCGGAAGTGAAGGGAGGGCTGTCTAGCACCCCCTGACTTCTAGCCTGAGTGACTGTAAGCATGTGTCTGCATTTCTGGGATGTCTGTTAGGTTACAAAACTGATTTAGCCTAGCCAGGTTAGACTAATCTGCAAAGACTGAATCAATTCAGGCTCAGCCTTTTTGAATATCCGTCCCTAGCCTAGAAGTGGTAGCTGGGCAGAGTGAGCCACTGCCATGGGGGCTGCCAGAAGGCCAAGTCCTGCCACTGTGTCATCCCTACCCTGCCGTGTGCCTGGGGGCGGTGGGACCAGCCACACATGCCATGGCCCAGGCAGCTCCCTGCCCTGGGCCAGGCGAGACCAAGGGATGCATCGCCAACTACATGGAATCCCTTGGTGGACCGAATCCAGCCTATGGGCCATATTTTGCTCACCCCTGCCCTATGAGGACCAATTGGACCCAGGGCACTGATCCTGGCTTGCTGCAGGTGGAGCTTATTTCCATGCAGCTTTAGGGGCTGGGTTGGCCTGATCATTCAAGGCAGTTGAGCCCTGGGCCCTGATCTAAGCTCATTACACTCTGTAGATTATAAATAGCACTGCCATTTATGCAGCTGAAAACTACCTTTGTGACATAGGCTTCTACTCCATATTATTGCCAGAAATCCTGAACAGACCATTTCTGCCCCACTCACATGCTGATGCCAACCATTCCTTGCAGTGCCAAAGAGACAAGACATGTTTAGAAAGAAATGTCTTTTTTTTCAGGTCTGATCCATCATGTCAGAAACTTTGGGGTTGGCAGTACTGAAATACTAGTCCACCAGTTCCCATGTTAGAAATATTTCAACAAGATCACACATTTGTATAATGTTTAATTAATCATTTATATTCCTCTGGAAAGAAGTGGGCTTGGCATAAGGAGTCACAGCAGCCTGAAATTATTTAATTATCATAGATTTCATAGATATTAGGGCTGGAAGGGACTTCAAAGATCATCGAGTCCAGCCCCCTGCCTTGGGCAGGAAGTCAGCAGGGGTCATAGGATCCCAGCAAGATAAATATCCAAATTTCTCTCAGTTTAAAAATAACTGTTTTGTTATTGCTTAGGTAGCTGGTGTTCTGTCATGGCTCCATATTACACTAATATAGTCTCACTGGTGCCTTGTTTGTGCCTATCTGTATTTTATGCCCATTTGTTCCCTGTCTTAAAGGCCCAGTTTTACCATTTGCAGCACAGTGGAACCATAAGGCTTGACGACCAAACTTGATATCTGAGCCCATGCAATATATGAAATACAATATACTAAAATTCTGGCTGCTTATACACATTGTCGGGGGGGGGGCAGTTTTAATTAAAGCGGTTCTCAGACAGCTGCTCTAATTAAAATGTCTCACCATTACATGTATTAAGCCCCTGCACATTTAAAAATGGCCATGGGGCACCTTATCTGAACCTCAATTGATGAGGTTTTGTTAAAGTGACCCACAGCCATTTAAAAACATGGGGGCTTAATACATGTGACACTGTGATGATGACACTCCAGTGTTCTAATGAATTGAGTTGGCTAATTAAAACACACTAATTAAAACGAACACGTGTCTAGGCATCGTCAAATGTCTATATCCGACAGAATAAATAACTCCCATCGCTCGGTCACCCACTTTGTCATAGGAATTAGTAATTCTAAGAACATTCATAGCAAAACTATTTTTCACCAAATTGGTGTTCATGAGATATTTCACTAACACTTGTATCTCTGTATGGTGACACTCTAATTACAAAAATAATTGCACTTTGAATAAGCTGTTGAAAAAGAATAACCTTTTTATGCTTAATCTGATCTCTTAGGTGGTCTCTTCTGATAATAGTACTGCCTTTCACAAACAGCTGTTTCTACAGTGTAGGGCTAGCTGCACTTCTGACTACTTCTTTCAATAAGGGCATTTCCCCTTTTTCTAATCTCTGTTTTTCTCTTATCTCTGTTTTTCATCTCATCTCTTTTTCTAAATTTGGTTTTGTTCCCACCTAGACTGGACAAAAAAATATTAACATTTCCCATGAACTGCAGTCAGGGCATCCAAGACGGTTTCATCAGAATTCTGCCTTGGATTCTGTTCACGTCTGTTGAACTTGAGATGTTCAGAATTAAAATTTTGGGCTCAGTTAATTGGCATTTGAAAGTAAAACTGTTTTGCTGGAAAACATCCAACTGGCTGTACACAGCATAAGAAGGGAGATTTTCTTTTTAAGCAGTAACAGTCTCTGTGCATCTCTCTCTTACCTGAAAGCTTCTCATACCCTGTGCCCACAACTTCTAGAATCTGGTTAGTAGATTGGTGCCTAACAGTCTCCCCCTTTAATCATTCAATGCCTCAAGAAGTGTCTTTCTCTTCTTTAATATATAGTAAATCCTTTGATCTCTCCCTACCATGGGCTGAGATGTTTCTTAAGAAGTCTGTTTAGCAAGTTTTTGGAAGGGGTCTGGCCAGCATATCACAGTAAACAGCTTCAGCATTGTCCACCCACTGTTTGCTGATAACTTATCCAAGGCTACCAACCTCTATCTGTCTCTTACATTAACTAACCCCATGTAGTCAGTCAACTTTTACAATAAGCAAACCACTAGATAAATCATACAGTGTTCATAAATAATCACAGGTAACAGTCACATTTTGTGGAGGGTTTTCTTGTGCGTATTTGTGTATCATGTTGAAAGTGAAAGTCTTGAAGTGCAACAAAGATTTGATCTACGTTTGGAGAAATAACAGCAAGACTTCTTAAATAACTGGGATCCTGGAACAACACAATACCACACAGTCTCTTTAATTTTCTTCTAAAGCTTCAAATCAACCAACAAACTCAGAAACCTGCATCTGATTGTGTAGGATTTGAACCTGTGGTTATGATTCTAAAACCACTTATGCACATGCTTCAAAGTGCAGCATGCACAAGGTTATTTGCAGGACCAGAGCTTAAGTCTGTAAAATTTAAATTATAGTAGGTACAATAAGAATCTTTATGATACCTCTTGTACACTTGTTTCAGAAAAGAAACCTTTATGTAAATGATGATCCTGCCAGGTTTGGGATACGTCCTTTTTTGAAACATTTATTTTTAAAAGCTCTTTATCTTGCAGTAAGATAGCTCTTTCATTGCAGAATCTTTTCAGCATGTTTACTGGCAGCAAGAGTACTGATGATATCACAGGAGTAATTCCCACACTGATAAGTTAGTTATTTCCACGGTTAAATATTGTTGTGATGATATCAGCGCTGCTGCCGGAAAACTTCCTGAAAGTGCTTTGCACCATTTATGCTGCAATAGGAGCTCTAATTTCTGATACTCAGAAATATATACTTCTCCCCCCAAAAGGGAAAAAGGTGTTTTATTTTTATTGCTAGGCAGCACTTCAATTTAAATTTTAGGCTTAGATTTCTTATTTTTCCTGTATGTGGGTAGTGAACTTTCAATTAACATTTTCCAATTTAATTAGCAGGCCAAGTTGAGTTTAATGCTCCATTTTCTGATATCAGAAAGACAGGAAACCTGACAAAATATTTTAAAGTGTAAATCTATGCTCAACAAAATTAGTTAACATAAGCTAAATACATTAAAGAGATCCATAACCTATAACAAATTACATATTTTGCAAGGCTGTTAAAAGTAATGCCAGATCATAGTTGTAATCTACAGAAACAATTTAAGCTATCAATTTTATGCCAGTGATTAGGCATCTGTCTCTAATTCTGACCTGTTTCCTTACACACAAACTAAAATATTCAAGCATATACAGTTAAGAAATGGCTAAACTGGATAGCCATTTTATGGCTAAATTGGATAGCTTCCTCCTACTCAAGATCTCAGAGATCTGACATCCCTTCTGTTTGGCCTTAATCATCTAATTCCCAGACTACTGCAACCCTATCTCTCTTGTTTTTGGCAAATGTAAGCTTACTTCAAATTCATTCAAAATATTACTGAGATCTACTCCCTGGCTTGATACTCTGTGCACCACCTCCTTGTATCCCTTCAGTGTCTCCCCCATCTTTGCCCCATCAAACACACACTACTAGCCCTTACTTTTAAGTCCTTTCGTGGCTTGAACGTGTCATGCTTAAGAACTCTGCTGACACTCTACTCTGCACAGCAATCCTAAAGTGCAATTGCAGTTTGTGTAGATAGAGCTGAGCTAGCTTTACACTCAGTCGATTTGTTAGTGATAGTGTGGCCATGACAGCCTAGAGTTCCGCCAAGGCTGGGTGAGTTTTTACCAAAGGCCTGTGTAATTTTGCAGTCTGGGCTGAGCTGTACCTGTGTTTTCGTGGCTAGATTATTATCAGTACTTAAGCTAGCTAGTTTAAATCTAGGTCAAGTACATCTGTGTGTGCAGCAATCACACCTTTGGGTTGCTATGTTCTCAAGTCATCAGCATCTGCCCCCCCACTGGTAGTTATGCTAGCCTTCATTACTAATTATTCTAGCTTGCCCCTATGTTCCTTTGCACTTTTTCTCCTGATGCTAGAGTAGCTCCCCGTTAATGTCCATAAAATTACATTCTGACTACTTCAGGTTCCCACTGGAAGATTCTCTCAGCTGTGATGCCTACATAAGACTTGTCAACAGCCAGACAGTTGGTCTGCAAAAAATGCCACTTACTCACTTGATTATTGTTTCAGTTACTTTGTCTTTCCATAACTTGTTTGTTTTATCCACCTCTTTTCTATTATCGCATGGTAAAGTATAAATTATTTTGGACAAGAATTGTACTTCACCCAGAACAATGGAGTTGTGTGTTGGGACCTCTTGACATGACTGTAATACACAAAATAATAAATAACAATTTGTAAATGGAATGGTGAAAGCAAAGCCAACAACACAGGGGCACTTTTAGGACTGTTCACTTTTTTTTTTTTATCTCCAGGGGCAGGCTGCTTTCCTGTTGGTGTTTCAGTTACC
>NW_017728992.1:87266500-87267064 GCF_001723915.1 Gavialis gangeticus | reverse complement strand
TTGATGTTATAGTTCCGTCTACCTCAGCACCTCCTGTTAGCCTAATTTTAGAAGGTGCCCAATTTTTTGTTTTGTTTTATCAGATTATTGGTTCCTATTTTGTTTTGTACAAACTCTCTTCTCCGTTTGTTTTCTCGTTCTGTTCTTAATATTTTCATATATTTTGTCATACTCTACAGAGTATAATGGACAGCAATCAAATACGTTGCTTTCCATGGGGTGGTCCCATCCACAAAAGTTAATGCTGATTCTAAGGGTGTGTATAGATGACACAGGCATTAATGCAGAGCACCTGAAAATTTTAACACACCTTTTTTTTTTTGATGAGTTTGTGTTTGCATGACACAACGTTCGTGTTTGCACTAACAGGCTTTAGAGCAAGTTAAGCCTCATGTGTCATTCCCTGCAGATTTCAGTATGGGGAGTCAAATACAAATTTACCCCCTGTAATGTCTTTCCTAATGTATTACAGCCGGAGGTGCATGTAAACCACCCCGCCTCCCCAGTCCCCGCCCCCGGACTCTCACTGGGCAGTCCTGACTTTCACTGGGAGTCTCCCCTGGG
>NW_017728992.1:87246794-87261500 GCF_001723915.1 Gavialis gangeticus | reverse complement strand
GGGCATGGTCATTGTCACCCCAAAATCCTTGTCACTTGCACCCACCGATACTCAGTTGATCTGGTCTCTCTCTGTCAGTACATGATCCCAAAGACCCCATCCCAATCCCAAAGACAAGCCACGTGAATCCTCCCCTCCCATTTCTTTCCCATCCCATCCCACCATGTTACAAATATATGTGTTTTTTCTTTTATTTGCTATAACTGCTATGATAACTGCTACGTTATCATAAAATGTTCAGGGTTTAGAGTAGGGGGTGGGTGGGTGTTTGTTGCTGCTTGGTTGATTGGCGATTGCTGTCGATGTTGGTGGTGGTGGCCACAAGCTCTTCTGGCTTTATTTTTTCTGGGTTTTTTGGACTACATTTCCCAGCATTCCTGAGCTCAATGATCTTTGTACAGTTTCCAGTGGGGGCTTCCATTGGAACCCTCCCGTTCCCTGCCCAGGTACACCATCAATCTGTTTGTGTAGTGCCACATATGGCTTTTGGAGGTGAGATGTAAATTGTTTTATAAATGTTTTTGGAATATTTTTGAAAATATGGGCTGCTGTTCATCTTGGTCCCTAACCCACCTAGCTGTAATAGTTAACCTTCTCACCTGTTAGTGTCCTGCCTCGCAATGTGGGGCCCCAGCATCGAGACAGTATGATAGAACATCTCCCTTTTCATTCAGAACATCTCCAGCCACTGCTGGTCGTTCCAAGTCATCAGCATGATTCACTCCCACCAGTCTCAGCTGCTCTTGTGGGCCCACACAATGCAGATTCTGGTCCTTTAGTCCGGTTTCTCAAAAGAGCCCAGTCATCTTCCACTTCTTCACTTTCCTCTGGGTATTCCAAGTCCTCTGGGTACCTGTATCTTCTTCTTCGTATTGTCATTAATGTTGTTAAAGCAGAAACACAACTTGCCACTGAACACTCTAGAACAGTTCCTATCCTTCTCAAGAGTTGCAGCAGTAATCCCCAAGTAAACAGCATTTGCAGAAGCAGTACTGCCACCTCCTCCTCCTCCTGTTCATCCATATCCTCCATATTCTCCATGTTGGAGGACTCTTTACTGCATTGTTCTCCATTGTCATGCATTCCATCCTCATTCTCTGTTTTGCCCCTCTCCATCAGCAGCAGCTTCTCACCTGTCTGCAGCAAGTGGGAGGCAGGAACTACAGGGTGTTCTGTGGTCTGGAGCTTGGTGTAGCTGCTTTTTCAACACTTCACCCCAGGGCATTGGGGTTTTTGCACATCCTTTCATCCTGAGCTTAACAACAACTGCTGTTCTGGTGTAATCAAGCTTGCAAACAAAAAGGGTTTTGCCTACTCCTCTCCTGGTAATGTAGGTTATTCAGAACTTTTGCCACTTCAGGGAAAACAGGCTGTGCTTCTGCAATAAAATTATTTTGCACAAGCAGGCAGATAGGTATCAATTTTTGCAACATTTTGGGCCATTGAGCAGTCATCCCAAAGTACAATGGCCTTATTCACCCTATCACCATGTCTTTGTTGGTAAACTGGGTGCTTCATCACCTTTGGGTGTTTTGACACTTACAGGTAATGACTTCACAATCCTTGGAATTTTCCCAGAGCCTCTTGCAAGTATAGCCTGAGTATAAAGGAGCCCCACCCCACAAATTTTGCCAGCCCCCCCTTTTCACAAATCGCTTTTGCTGTTGATCATGAACTCCTTCGTCATGTCTCAGAAAGCCAAGGCCAACAGTATGAAGCTGACAGCCTAGGAGGCTGATACCTTCCAATGCCTGTGGACACAACTGGACCTGGGAAGAACTGGAGGACTTAATCGACTATTGGTCAAAGCAAAGGATCATAGGCTGTAAAGTAAGAGGAATAAGCCTATTTATTTCAAGATTGCAAAAGGCATGCAGGTGCAAGGGCACAATCATGACTGAACCCAGGTCTGGTGCAAGATCAAGTTCCTGAGATCAGCATTTTACAAAGCAAAAGATGTGAACTCTCATTCTGGGACAGGTTGCACAATTGCTCCCTTCTACAACAAGCTGCTTTTCATTCTCTATAAGGATGCGGGCAACAACCTGGGTATGGAGACTTACAGCACCAGGGTTGGGCCGGAGGGAGGTGGAGGCGGCAGCAGCCCCTCCTGAGTGTGAAACCATGAGCATTTGTCAGATGTATGCAGACTGTTTCCTGCTCCTTGATGACTATGACTGGCAGGAAGAACCGTTGGTCACCATACACTTAGTGCCACTTAGCCCCATTCCAAGAACTAGCACAGATAATGAAGCAGAGGAGGTGGAGGCTCATGAAGAAACCCAGGCGGCTAATACATAATCTACTGCAACCAAGACTCAAGAACATGCTGGACCTGGTAAGTGTCTTGTAATGTGCCTCTTGCCACTGCCAGGAAACTCCCAGGTTCATGCTGGTTGGGTTTGAGGGGCGGGGGGAGAGGGGGAGAAATTCATGGGTTGCTGTAGGTGGCTCACCATGTTCTTTCAGTGGTGGTGCATGACGGGTTCAATAGCTTGTAATGTAACAGATGCCAAACTAATTATTTGCTTTAATTATTTTTTTCCAGCTAGCATGGGCAGTGGCAGCCATGGACCTGTTTCTGAAGTGGGTACTTGTAAGTTTTGGGCAGTACGAGTGGTGCCCCACTGTTGCGGGGTCTGTTTCCATGCCTGCTGGAATTTTATGCACTGCATGGTGGGGGTGAGGATGTGTACTTTCCTCCTCTTGGGGAGAAGGCAACCATTGCTTTTTCCTTTGTTTATCAGACACCATGACCCATGGCCACCTGGAGCAGGGCCCCATGCACACTACAGCAGAGTGCTGCAGAGATTTTCACAGCAAGCAGAGATGGTCCCGTGAAACCTTACCTGAGGTTTTGGTGGAGTCCTCAGTAGCCAGAGCGGAATGCACAGATGACTGGCGGGACAAACTCCATGAGTTGCTGCATAAGCATGATGCCATCCTCGAGGAAGTGTGAGACACCATGAAGAATTTCAAAGACATGGTTGACGAGTCCCATGTTGAATTACAGAGGTCACAGGACACTTTCAGTGATGCCTTTCGGAGCGTGCAGAACTACCTCTTAAATAAGAGGACATGGCGATGTGTTACATGCCACCTCTGGTAAGTGACATCTGTGCCCTGAGGGTGGCAGGGTCATGCCTAGGGGGGTGCGAATACAAGTGACTGTCCCAGGCACAGCACTTTGGGGGCCATGCAGAGACACGCAGAGTGGACGGGGCGACTTCAGTGCCGCTGCCGGCCTCACATCCAGACACTTGCCAATTCCCTTCACCCCTGCCACCTCTCCGGCATGCGACATGGGCTCTGCACAGGGTGGTGGGGCTAATTTGCCCAAGGCCCTGCACCAGTGGTGTACCGTGGTTCTCTGGGGCCCGGGCAACAAGCCCAGGGTGCTGCTGCCCTTGCTCCCACACACCCTGCACAAGCCATCTTCTGTGATGGATTCGGCAGTGGGAGAGAGGTGGAGGTGAGCGGCGTGTAGTGCTAGTGCTCCCTTAGCACCTGCCAATGGCACCCCCTTCGCCTCCACACCCAGGGCGGCTGCCCTGCCTGCCGCTGTTGGTACGCCACTGCCCTGAACCCTGATAGGGTCATCTCTGGTTGTGGGGGGGATGCATTGTTTGGTTCAAATGTATTGTTAACAGGGCTGGTGGAATTTTACAGACATGAAGGAAGGTATGCGAGGTGCACAAGAGACACCAATACAAATACCGATGGTCTTTCTATCCCGCCTCCCTCCAGTTTTTAGATCCCCTTCCACTGCTAGCCACCAGCTGATCAATCCCTGTTGGTGTGACAAGAGGCAGAAAGAGAAAGGTAGAAAGAGAAGATGAAGCAGATGACAACACTTCCTTCAGGATTCTCTCAGCAACTGAACTAATTATGCATTATAATTATAGTTGACTTTCATCCTGACTTACATAGATTTTTAATAACAGGTAATACCAATAATAGGAGTCAATAATACTATTAATTCCAATAGTAATATAATAATAAGAGCTTGTAATAATATTAATATTAATGATGATGTATTAATGGTCAATAATAATTGTAATGGTTCAATTCCTTATCCCAGCATTTCAAAGCAGGTAGATCTGCCTTATCATGCTTCTCCAGCTGCCTCTTGCAGCATGCATACCACACATCCTTGGCGCACATTACATACATCCTGAGCCTCCACCATATATATATAGCCAATATATGATATAGACTTATGTTATATAGACTTACATTATATAGACTTATAATTACAGTTCAATTCCTTATAATGAGAAAGCAGATACTGGGCATAAGGCAAGTGATTATGCACCCTCCCTGCCTCTTTCACCATGGGGGCAGCGGTGGGGAATGCCTACCTCCTGGTTCAAGCTCCAACCTAGGTCCCTCTATTTCCATGGCTGGGCCTTCTGGTTTGTGGAAAAGTACTGAATTCTGAGCCTGATGCTGCGCCAGAAGGAGAGCAAGGCTTTCTTCTTGCCCTGCTCCTTGGTTGCTGGCGAGGCCACAAATGAAGCTGAGGCTATTTTCAGTTGGACACTACGCAGTATAAAACGTATCATTGAGGGAACTCATGTTCATTGGGTGACAGTCCCCTTACTAGCCTATTATCAAGTGACTGTTGATGTAAATAAACATGTAAAGAAATGTGTAATTAATGTGTACTAAAGTAAATATATACATTATATATCTTCCCTGTCTCCCTGATCTTTGTGTCTCTCTCTCTTTCCCATTTGTGCACCGTTGCCTCTGCTCTCTTTTCCCGATCTTCCGTCTCCCTGATCTTCATTCTCCCCATTGCACTCCACTACCTCTGCTTTCTCTCCCTGATCTTCCCTGTCTCTCCCTCTCTTTCTGTTCCCATTTGTGTCTGCCTTCTCTCCCCAGTCTTTCCTGCATCCCACAGCCCCTCTCCGGTTCCCCGGCTCCCCCAACCTGGCTCCTGGCATCTGCAGCTCACCTGCAGCTTTTCCCCAACACCCTCAGCATCCGCGGCTCCCCCGCAGCCCCTCTCCGGTTCCGGACTCCCTCCAGCCCCAGTTTTCCTGTCCCTGTACCTCTCGGCTCCCCCGCAGTCTCTCGGCTCTGGCTCTGGCCTCTGTGCCAGCTTTCCCCTGGCATTGCTCCTCCACTCTGTCACCTTTTGGCTTTTTCCTTTGATCAATTAATACCAACTAACCTTGAGTAACCCTAAGCCCCAGTGACCTCAAGTAACCCCAGGGGCCACAGTGACCCCAAGTAACCCCAACCCCAAGTGACCCCGAATAACTCTGGGGCATATTGACCCCGAGTAACCCCAGGGCCACTTGACCTCAAGTAACCCCAAGCACCAAGTTACCCAAATGTCCCCTAATGTTAACACACAGCCACGAAAGTGCGTGTTTGTGTGTTTGTGTGTGTGCATATAGTTTTGTATGAACCCATAGAGTGTTTGTGTAGTTTGTGTGTGTGTATATAATTTTGTGTCACGCCCTCCTGTCTAACAGTGCAATATTGAGATCCCGAATGTTGATCTGGTGCATGTCAAGTCAACACCAGGGTCTGGGTAGTAGGCCCATGCCTGCAGGCTCTTTGCCCTACTCGCCCTGCTCTGCCTTACACCTCTTTGTTGCACCCTTGTAACTTTTGAATCATTGCTGGCCACAAAGGAAGCTGAGCTTTCTTCACTGGCTTTGGCCCAAGCATCAGCTCAAGTTGCACAGGTTTTTCAGGCCCATTTCATAGTCTTCTCACCCTCCTCCTAGTTACTGGCCATGTCCCGGCAAATTGGGACTGGGGTACATGTCTTCTGGCACCCATCCACCACTCTGTCTCCTTGAGGCTTCTGTCTCCTTGAGTTTCTTCTCTGACTTGCAGAAAGAAAGAAGATTTTAAGTAAATAATGTCGGATAACAGGAAGTAGTATAACAGAAGGGGGGATTTTCCTCCCCAGCACCTTTACAATATAAAATATTGTAAAACCTCTATAAAATGGCACCTACGTGTCTGCCTGCCTGCCTCCCTCCCTCTCTCTTCTTCTTGCAAGAAATGCTGGCTGCATTGAAATGGGGCGAGTAGGGCAATGCTTGGGCACTAGCACTGGCCAAGCATTCGACTTCCCTCCATCTGATAACAGTCCACCTGGCAACTTTCCAGTAATGCCATGACTCCATAAAAGTCGCACGGTCATAAGCTCTCTGAAAACCACTCCACCCACCCCTCATTGGCCATGCAGACCAAAAATAAAACACTGCTCGGACACTGCCAGTAACCAGGAAGGGCTAGTAACCAGGCTGGCTGCCTCCCTCTCTCTTGTCCTCCCACCATGCTGCCCTCCATCCATCCTTCACCAAGTGACATACTGCATGTGATTGGAGAAAGGGAACACTCATACTTATTATACAACAACAGTTGTTTGATAGTGGTAATACTGAGGGATTAATCAAGGGATTACTCAAGGGACCTTGGGAGCATATTGTGAGTTGGGGTTTTGTCCTATTGTATTGCATTTGCTGGCAATGGCTGTACTGTATAAAAAACGTATTCACCAGTTGATTACCAATGGCATTGTTGAATAAAACAAAAATGTGTATACTGTTTTAGCTTTATTGTGATTTCTCAATAGAATTGATTGCAATTCAGTTTATTGTGAAAAAAAAAAGATAAGGAACAAAAAATTCTGATTTGTATTTTTTCTTGTTTGATTTCAAGGCATACACCAGGGAGCAGGTGAGCGGTTTGCAGATAGGCAGGGGCAGGAGTGCAGTAGCTTCCTAGGCTGGACACAAAGCTGGTCAGGGGCCGTATTTCAGATTGGTTGGTTTCCCCTCCAGGCACCTCAATAATATGTCTGGGGATAGCCATCTGCTGCATAATACTTCTAGCCTCTCCATAGGAAGCAGAGTGCTTTTTGAAACCCTGGCCTTGGGTGATTAGCAGCTCTGTGCTAGGATGACTCCCTGAGGTAGCTGAGACCCATCTGATGGGGACATGCCAATACCTAGTGTAGGAGAAGGAGGTATTACAAATTTCTTGAATTTGGATTAAAAGAAGTTCTCCCATGATGCTTTCTTTGAATACAGTTGATTCTGCAGAGGCCTAGAGGTAGTTGAACAGATTACCCTGGGCTGCCTTGGGAGTGCTGTTCCTTGTTCCCCTCTCACCTTCTCCCTGGCCTTTAAGAAGGCTGAGAGGAGAGATATGGCAAGGTAGGACAAAGCAATCCTGAACAAAATCTAATTAACTCTGTCCGGGGGAGAGCGGGTTGTAGCCAGCTGGTGGGGAGTGGGTTGCAGTCCACCTTGTAACTCTTTACAACTCTTTCCAGTAATGCCATGACTCTGTACAACCTCCCAAGCACAGCATCCCCATGCTGAGGTGGGCATGGTCTCCAAAAACCACCCCAATCACTCACCCACCCCAAAGAAAACTTGACACATATATAGAGCAAAAATAAACACTTTATTCAAAATGGTTTATTACAAAAATGGGATCTTCCTCCCCAGCTGCTTCACAATATAAAATATATACAAAATGTAAAAAAAAGAAAAAAACCCTGCAAACCTGAACATAAAGTTCTTTCTTTCACTCTCTTAACTCTCTTCATTCATTACTGGTTGCTGCCCCCGGTCAGTTCCACCCATGAAAGTTTTCTGCAAGGAGGGGGAAAGAGGAAGAAGAGGAAGAGGAGCGGGGTTTGGAGCAAAATAAAAAAACGGACTTTTGCTTTCCCCCCCCACACAAGGTTGGTGGGACTTATTACCTAAATATTACCTGGGACGCTGCATATCCTGGGCATCGGGTCTGGCAGGCAATGTCCTGCCCCTGGACTTTTGGTCGTGGTTCTGAAATGGACTGTGATGAAGTTCAGAAAGGTTGCAATACTGAAGGAAGTCATGTACCCACTCACTCCAAAGTTTCAAGCTACTTGCAAAAAACTTACCATTATGGTGATACTGTAGCTGTAGTCAGGAGCTACGCCCACTGCAGTGGCAGCACACGATGGAGGGCATGAGGGGTGTAGGTGGAGTGTACATGGGAGGACAGGAGGACAGGAGGGTACATGGGTGGAGGTGGGATGACATACACTATAGGTGGCAGGGGGGTGGAAGAATTAAAATTTCTTTTTGTTAAAATTAAAATAATAATTTTGCTGAGCGGACCTGACCTGAACCTGTGGCCACTCCACTGCGTGCTGTGAGGGAGGAGGGAGGGGTGAGGAGTGAAGTTGGGTAAAAAAAAACACACAGCAACATCTACTGGTTAAAGGCCGGAACACATCACCCCATCATGGCAGAGGGGATTAATTAGAAGTCTTTGGAGTCTCTGGCTGTTTGCATGAACAAATCCACAGTTGGGGCGGTATAACTGGAAAGCGTGGCAAATTAACACGTAGTGTTAGTTTAAGGTACTAAATTAACTTTTAGAGCAACAGGAAATCTCGGGTCGTGTAAACACAAACTTTGTTGCGTCGGCATAAACGGGAAATATTGTTTCATCTACACATGCCCTAAATTCCTTCTCAGTTCTGCCAATTATGCTAGCTAAGTGAACCCTGTAAATTGACTTTCTGCTGATGGGGATAATTACTGCTATTTTGTTGATAGAAACTTATTTTACATTTTATAGATACCATTGCATATGATCTCTTTCATTTGGATTATCTACCTTTGGACTTCTATTCTACAAGAAACATTGTAGAAATTACATAAAGCACTGTTTGCTATTTAAATGAATTAGACTCATAACTAGGGAGCTACTGAAATCATGATTGTGCAATTTTTGTGGAAACCATGATTTTGAGTGGGCTCTGTGCCTTTGGTGGGCTCACTGCAAAAATAAATAAATAAATAGAACTGGCAAGGAGAAAAGCGTGCAGGAAGCCTGGCAGTCTTGGAGTACAGGAGGGAAGGTGGAGGGGGGCAGGGTGGGGGTGGGGAAGATGGAGGCAGGGAGGGGCAAGGATGTCTCTACAGGGGGCAGGGTTATGCAAATAATGGAATGAAGAGGGAGGGAGGCTGAGTGATTCCCAATGAGAGTGCTGGTGGGTGGAACATGGGTGGGGTTATGTACATGATTAAATGATAGGTGGGGAAAGGAGTGGGAAGGTGGCACTAGAGGCAAGATGATGCAAATGAAGGATTGGGGCTATGGAAGGGAGGTGGGGTGGGGCTGGCTCTGTCCTCCTCCCCCTCCCTCCCCTGCCACCCCCTCTGTCTTCCCCCTCCCCCCGTGCTCCAAGACTGCATACCCCAAGGTATTTCCCCTGTTTCTGGTCTTTGCTGGATGCCCACTTCTACCATCTGCTACATATGTCAGGGTGTTTTTAAGCCTTCCTCAGAGGTGTTGGGTGTTGGCTACAGTCAAGGCTGGGGACTTTAACTGGGGGTCAGTAAGGAATTTTACCCCATGGTCAGATTGGTACAGATGGTTTTCACTTTCCTCTTTAGCTGGGGGTGTGGCCATTTACCTGGGACCTTTTGAGCATATTTTGACAACATTTAATAGAAGCAGGACATTGGGTGCCATGGTTCGCTTGCTTTACCTGTGGCAGGTTAGGATGTTAGGTCTATATTGTATGAGGGTTGATGGTAGTCTTATGTAGATTTTAGATTATGGATTTGTATAGGATGGTGTGGATAGGTATGATCCTGCCTCAGACGGGGTTGGACGAGATGACCTCTGGACGTCTCTATAACTTTATGAGTCTGTTTCATCATGAGCCTCAGGTTCCCAAAGATAATCTGCCTACTTAATGACCTGGTTTACTCTATCATATCTGAGTCTAATTGCTATATAACTCTGCTTGCATTTTTGTAATGCCTTCCATCTAAGAATGTCAAAGTTCTTTACAGACCCTAATTAATTTAGTTCCTCTGTGATAAGTAAGCATTATGATTCCAGTATTATAGATTGGGAAAAGTGGAGCACAGATAAAAAGTTACATGACTTTCACTAGGGCACATAGAACAACTCTATAAATGAGAGAGAACTATTGAACAATTATCAGTAACGGGCTACCCTTGACCCAGTACAGGAGATGGTTAATTATTGTTGTAGCTATGTATAAAATACCCTTTCAGCACCATTACATAAAGTATAATTAGCATTAGTTGTCATAAATATATCTTTCTTTTTTTGGAGCCTATGGAATAGGTAACTGCAGAACTTGGATATCCTCACTCTGAAGAATGTGCCTAAACAAATGAGCCAGTGATTCTCAACCAAGGTGCCATACAGTCCTTTTAAGGTACCACAGAATATTAGCATGTTTGGTGTGCAAACATCTACATATGATTCATAAGAGACATCAAAGGAAATAATAACAATGCATTTAAGTACATTAAAAGCCAAAGATATGCCAGGGAGTCATTCGGGCCTTTGGATGATCAAAATGTAAAAGGGGTGCTAAAGGATGACAGAGCCATTGGTGAGAAGCTAAACACATTCTTTGCATCTGTCTTCACTGTGGAAGATGTTAGAGAGATTCCCTGACCAGATCCACGCCTTTCTAGGGACAAGTCAGTGGAGCTGAACCAAGCTGAAGTTTCAGTAGATGAGGTCTGTAACAGGGTCCTGCCCCAGGGATGGTTGTGATACCCTTGATACCCCCTTAGCCCGTGTCTCCTTTAACTCTCTCTAGGGCGATCACCCCATCTGCTCACCTGCCATGCCTTGAAGTATTTGTATTTAGAAATGGGAGGCTACCCCAGGGCTCTCCAAGCAAGATCTTGCTCATGAATGCCAGCGTTGCTGCTTCTCACCTTAAGAGCTAATTATGTGGCTTCCTTGTCTTCCTTTATAGCCAAACCCAACCCTTGCAGCTTCTACTGATCACTCTGACTTTCTGCACTCTCTTCCCCTCCTGGGCTCAGGCCTCTACCTCCTTCTGCCTACATCCAGGCACTTCAGCTGTCTTGGCTACTCCCAGATGCAGTCCTGGGTCCCTGACCCTGTCTCTACCTCTCCCAGGTGCTGGGCCCCTGACTCTGACTCTGTCGTTCTCTGGACTAAAGGTCCCTGACTGTGTCAGTGGCCCCCTCAGCCTTTAACCCCTACCCCTGGGAGCTCCCTAACGTGGTGAGGTCTGCAGCTGCCCCTGCAGCACTCTGCATGGGGCTGAGCCCCACCTGCTCCTGCCCAGGGTGCCTTGCACCATGGTTCTGCCCAGGGTTTGAATTACACTTCGACTCTTGATGGGGTCTTCAGTGGTGGCAGCTGTAACCTGGAAGGAGCAGCCACCACCACCTGAGCTGCTTAGAAATGTGCAGGGCAGGCTGGGAGCTGTCATCCCTTATGGGGGAGCTTATGGGGGCCTCCCATCTCTTATGAGAGGGCTCTCGTCTCTTCTAGGAACCTGGCAGGGAGGGTGGAACCTTTTTTGTTCAATCCAAAAGTAAACATTTTGAATATTTACTTCTGAATAATTGATTATTGGTAAATTTTAAAACAAGATGTCATTAAAAACATGTTCAGTTATTTGTCAGCCAAAACAATTTGACAAAACATACGTTAATTTGAAAATAATTTTGATGGACCTAAACAATATATTTAAAAAATGATACTTTGACTGAAAAAAATTACTTAGTCACTAGTTGTTCTTTTGCTTTAAGCTTTGACTACATTAATAGATCATGCAAACTGCAGAATAATGGCTTTTTTGACAGATGAATCACTCAATGACTGGAAACAATTCTTCTGGAAAAAATGAGGCATTGTTCTGTAGAAATATAATCAACCATGTACGGTAAGAGAGAGGCGTGCTTCACAAAAAACAGCAAACAAAAATAGCCATTTAGGAACAGTACTATGAATTCAAGAACTTAGAAAACATTAAAGCTGTTTTATATTACAGAAAATGTGTAACCTGCTAGCTCTTTTGAAGAAGCAGTTCCTTAGGCTACATGATGTCCTACTGCCTAAACGTCCCTAAACATTGCTGTTTTCTGGTTAGCAAGTATCGGATGGTCCCAAATGAGTGCACAAATGCGCAGCTTTGTTATTCTATTTTATTTTACAGTAAAACCTCTTCGTATTTCAGAAATGTGTAATTTTATTAGAATATTCAACAACATTTGATTTCATTTTAAATTACAGGATTTCAAACACCAAGCATGACCAGCTTTACTTGTTTTATCATTATTTACACTGTGCATTTTTTACAGCTTGCTTACTATATAGCAAATTATGAAAAATTAACTTCAGTTTCTTTGCATAAGATTGGAAAATGTGAAGTATCTTCAAAGCTATATGATTATAGCTCTGCAATCCAGGCTGGCATCTTTTTTGAAGGCTGATTCTTATAGTGCAGCTTCAACATCAAAAGCATTAAAACATCATTCCTATCTACTCATTCATTCTAGGTTTCCATTCAAAATTATCCATCCTATTTTTCAAAACTCCCTACAAATTTGCTACAAGTGATTCTCACAGGCTTGACCAACTTCCCTTCTGGAATAAGTGGGCACAACTTAATTCCTCTAACTTCTAGAAGGATGATTTGCAAATCTTTCTCTGCTGGCTAGCGTCTTTCTCTAGATTCGAACTCATACATGGAAGTGCTTCTGAGGCATCGCTTCTTGAATATTTGGCTGTCAGGGTAATATGCCAAAGTCCGAACTACTCATCTCTGTTCCATAAGCCTTAGCCATTTCTCATTCTCTGTAGCTATCAACAGTTTTACCATTTTTCCTGCCTAATTAGCCTATGTCAAGGTACAGGTGTTTTAAACTTTCATTATAACACTAGCTAATTGCCCATCAGGAATGACTTATTTCAGAGAGTGTTTACATGCTCTGACCCCTCCTCACCCTTCACGGGCAGCCATGTAAAGACTCCCTCCACTGCCGCTGCCTCCTCCTCCTCTAGCCTCCGGTGCAGGGGCTCCATCTTTCTGCCCAGTTCCCTTCCCCTCCGTTCCTCCCCACCACCATGACCCCCTGCTGCTGCCCTCCCATCCTTTCTTCCCTGCTGCCCGGCCCCGACAACAGCCACCACCAAGACCCCCCCTTCGCCTCCCCCTGCCTGTTCAGGCCCACACAGCCTCCCTTCCTCCCCACCTCTTTCCCTTCCCTGCTGGCTGTTGTTGGGGCCCCCTTCCTGTTCCCCTCCCTCCCTTCCTCCCTCTCTGCCACCTGGCCCCAGCAACCACCACCCTAACTCCCATCTTCACCTCCCTCCACTCCGCTCCCCTCCCTTCCTGCCTGCCACCTTCCCCTCCCCATCTCTGCTGACTGTTCTGGGGGAAGTCAGGGATGGGGGGTGCTGCCACCATCACCCCTGCTTCGCCCTCAGGCAGGGAGGCATGGGGAAACCCTGCTGCTAGGGTGGTCACGGCATGTTTGTCTTCACCACAAACTTCGCTGGCAGCAACTCAAACATGGCCCGCGCAGCCAATTGCCGCCCACCCTCTCAGCGGTGCATGCGCAATTGGTCAAGTGTTACGGACAGACAGACAAGCAAAAGCCCTTTATTATATAAGAATTATCATGTAATAGCAGTGGCTTAGTATATACCGCATAATGGATACCTGACTATTCATCACCAGTCTTTCCATTATAACTCACCCCCACTTGATCATTTTGTACCTTGGCCTCTACAGAAATCTGTTTTACCTTTTTTATCTTCTTTGCCCCATTCTTTTCCATTCCACACAAAACTTGACTGCAAAATGTAACATCTATTGCTTTAACTGCTTTTAATCCACTTGCAGATTACTTTACCTGTTTTCTTTCATTTTTCTATGCCAAGTTTAAGTTATTTGTCCTGACCTTCAACTCCAGTAACACCTTTAGCACAGGGAATGGGGCACAGGAGTTCATAATTGTTTTAGAGTTTGTAATTAAAGTAAAGCAAATTGCTTCATGTCCTTTTCTTTTTTCTGTTTCTAGTGAGGGATCTCATTTTCTAGGGCAGGTGCTGTGGGAGGTGGGGAATGTGCAGGAGTCACGCTAGCATGAAGTAAAAGAGGGGAACCACAGGGGTATTATAAAAGGACCTCTTGAATGCATGGGTGGGTCTAGGATTTTGAAGAGTGGGGTGCAGGTGGAGGGTGCAGGATTTTGAAGCAGCAGGGTGCAACATCACGTATAACACAAAACACATTGTTCCTTAAGTGAAAAGGCAGCTAGAAGATTTACTAATATGCCAGAGGCCCAGTGCTGTATAAGATCGAAGCAAAAATATAACTTTATTGGAACGTGTACTCATTTACTAGGTTGTAAACTTTAAAAAACACAACAAACTAGCCAAAAGAGCCCCAAGATACGGTTGTATTAGCCCTGCAGCCCCTAGAGTTCAGCCTACATCTCTCCTACAACAAAATCCGGCCTTCGAGAGCGTCCTGACAGCGCACCCAGCCCTTCACGGTCAGTCGTGGCTGCCCCTGGGTTCACGTCAAGGTGTGTAGCTAGAGTTGGGAGCAGGCTGCAGCGCAGGAGGACCCGAGAGACTTGACCAGGAGCGGTTAGTGGGTACGGGGGGGAGGCTAGGGTTCTACAGAGGGCGAGATGCGTCGTCTCCTTTAATCCAACACATTTTTCTTCAGGAAAGAGGATCACTGCGCCCCCGGCCGTCAGCGCGACACGGAACCAGAGACGAGCCGCGCTGCCAGGAGCTCGCAGCCCAGGCAGAGCCGGCCTCCCGCCGCTGGGGGCACTGTGCGTACGGGGGGAGCGGCGGCTTGGCCCGCGCACAGCGCCCCCTAACGGCCGCGGGCGAGCAGGG
>NW_017728992.1:87246170-87246697 GCF_001723915.1 Gavialis gangeticus | reverse complement strand
CGCACAGCGCCCCCTAACGGCCGCGGGCGAGCAGGGTAGGGCAGGGCGAGCGGCGCCGAGGGTCGGTGGGCGGGGGACGAGGCGCCGAAGGAGCGGGCGGCGGCGCGGAGATGTTCGTGGCCCGGAGTATCGCGGCGGATCACCGCGACCTCATCCACGACGTCTCTTTCGACTTCCATGGGCGGCGCATGGCGACCTGCTCCAGCGACCAGAGCGTCAAGGTGCGCGGGGGAGGGGGCGAGTCCAACCGTAATGGCGGGAGTGAACCTGCCCCCCGCGCCTGCTGTGGTCTCGCCCGGCCTTGTTGGCGGCCGCGGGGCGAGTCGAGTCGAGTCGAGTCGTGCTGTGCTGGGGGCTGCCTCCCCCCCATCCCGGCGTCTGCTGTAGTCTCGCCCGGCCCGTTGGCGGCGCGGGCGGAGGGGGACCTAGTGCTGTGCTGTGCTGTGCTGTGCTGTGCTGTGCTGGGGGCTAACCCCCTCCCCTCCCGGCGTCTGCTGTAGTCTCGCCCGGCCCGTTGGCGGCGCGGG
>NW_017728992.1:87242769-87246159 GCF_001723915.1 Gavialis gangeticus | reverse complement strand
CGGCCTGCGGCAGCCACGTGGTTCCGGCGGCGGCGGGCGGGGCCGCCAGGGCCTGGGGCTTCCACCGCGGGGCCGAGCCGTAGCCCTTCCCTTGGGGCGCTGCGGGAGCAGTTCACGTTTGGGCCTCCGCGTGTGTGGGGCTGCGGCTGCTGCCTAGGTCTTTGAGGTTGTAGTCTGCTCACTTGAAAGTGCTTGGCGGGGAGGGATGCTGTGGCTGCGGGGACGGCACGGGCCCTGGGGCAGTCTGCCAGCCCCTTCTCCCGGCAGGGCTTGGGGGGTCAGTGGGCCCTGGCTCCGCTCTTTGCTCCCCCTTGGAGCCCTCATGGGTAACCTTTGACCCCCCCCGACCCCTTTCCTGATTCATTATTGCCACCAGGTTTTGCTTTCCCTTGCCTTTCTCATGAAGGGAGGCTCATAGGTGTCTTTATGGGTGTAGGCCTGCTGCAACCCCATTGCATGACAGGCCGACAGCTTGGTTTTCAAATTTCCTTACACAAAGTGGAGCCATATCTGCCTTTCATGTGCTGGTTTTATTTATTTACTTATTTAAAAAAAAGAGAGGCAATATTAGCTGGGAAGTTCCCTTAGAAGGCTGGCCTGGGCCTTCTTTTTTGTTAACAAGGTAATAAGGGAGAAACTAACATATTTTAAACAGACTGCGAAATGTACTACCTCTTCCTTTATGAGCATCTGCAGTCACAGCTGCATTTGCATATCACTTGTAAAATGTAGGTGATGAATAGAACTGTATCGCTTCAAATTAAGCTGATATAATGTAAAAGATAACATGCATAAGGAAGGTGTGACTGCCTGTGAGGGAGTAAGGTTTAATAATATGTTCGGGGTTTGCTGTTCATGAATGGTATAATGCTGCTTTTTTATCATAGAAACTTTATGTTCAGTAAGTCTCACACAGTCTCGCATGTATGGTGGTATTCCATTTTCGGTCTAGTTTACAGTGTATTGTAACCTGGGAGATTGCACAGTCAAGTAACCAACATCATAGCTAACGGTATATCAGTGTGCCATGCGAATGTAGGCTTGCAGGCAAAATTATTTCCCTTAAGTTTGCCTAGTGAGCAAGGATAGATTGCATATGCCTAGTGCACTTATTCCTTTGCTGTGATTGGTGATTTCTTCAGCCACTTATGTGAGGTGCCACAGAGTGCATCTACATGAGACGCTGACTATGCAGTAGCCTAGTACTCCTGTGCGGTAGTATCACGTGGCAAAAACTGTTACATGATGCTACTGCGCAGTAGTATCACAAAAAAGGTACTGTATTTGCCAGTACTGCTCTGCAGTAACTCAGGTTACTGTGCATTTATCTAGTACTTGTTAATACATGCACTAAATAAACAAGCAATAATAACTGCGCAGTAGCATCTTGTGTAGACTCTGTCACAAAGATGCGGCTAGATTGTCCCCATTTTTTGGGGTATGTGGGATTACTGAGGAAAAGAGTGTAAGTGATTTGATCAGGGTCCTATACCCAAATGAGAGACATTGGGTGTAGAAAAGAGACTCCTAAATTGTTGATCTTGTGTTCTGACTGCAGATGCCCAAAAGGGGAGAGGTAGTAAATTTCACAGTCTGTTTAGAATATATTAAGTTTTCTCTTATTTATTAACTTACAAATTTTTGGAAATGTTTGAAGCAAGTCTCTGGCAAGATTTGGATCTTTTGTAGTACTATATAACACTGTTACTTGTCTAAATCTATCTCAACCATGTAGTGGGTCCAATAAAAGATATTGCCCATAAAAACGCTTGCCTCACACATGTTCTGGACTGTCATTTATTTTTACAGCATTTCATATACTGTATTTATTTGATTTTAAGAAAAGGTTTCTCCCCTCATTTAACATTGGGGAAAAAAGCCCCACCTCTTAAAATCAACATGAAGGCAGTGGGATCTGTAGCTGCAGCTGATCTCTGCCCTCACTGCCAGCTTTTCACTGCGCCATCTTCCCCCAAAGGTCCTTCCTCCCCATGTCCCTACCCTGTGCAACTTTGCTCCTCAGCCTGCCCCTTTCTTCCCCTTTCTACACCCTTACCTGTGCTACATGCCAGCAGGTTTTTATATGTGCTGCAGTCTGGGGTACTGTGCTGCTCTGGACCTGGGCTAGGTCTGAGTTTAGTGCCTCAGGCTGGAAAGGATCTAGAGCCTTTCAACACAGAGCAAGGGTAAGGGAACAGGGAAAGCAGGGAGCAGTCTGGAGAGGGGAGCAGAAGATGGGGACGGGATGGGGGAAAGGCAGGGCTAGGGCTAGGGCTGGGGCTGGGGTGGGAGGCCTACAGGGGTAAAAGTGGCAATGTGGCAGGCACGTGCAGGTGGCAAGCTACTTAACCTCTCCATGCAACCTGCCTCGTTGCCTGCCCCCCTGCGGCAGTGGAGGGCATGAATTAAAGGCAATCCTCCAATAATTAGTTTCTGTACGTGGGAATTTATAACAAATTTATAGTTTTTCCATGTAGAGAATCTGATTACTGGGGGGTCATCTTGAATACAAGTAAATACAATATTTTTAAATGTCAGTCACTTGAAAAACGTTTCCATACAAGTACTGAGCTGCATTTTTAGTCACTGCATTAGGAATGTTGAAATTTTACTTGTTTACAGTTGTCACGTGAAGTCCCAATTTTTCCCCCCCATGCACAATTGTCTTAAAGCAGTAACCTTTATTTGGTCATATACACATTCAGCCCTGGCAATTGTGCCATTAATGTAATGCCTAACAGGTTAAATATGTGATGTGACATATGCTAAGCCAATATATGGTGCCATCAAATGGTAAACCGCCACAAAGATGTTACACATTTGTTTCAGATCTTTGCTGATCTCTTTGTGGCTGGTTTGTTTGGTATTATAAACAGCTTGTGGCATGTCACAGACATGGGGCTGCCCCATCCAGATCCTGACAGTAATCTGATTGGGGCAGGCCTGGGTCTGGAACTGGGTGAGGAGTTCTGGGGTTCCCTACAATTCACAGGTTTGCTGCCTTGCTCTATACGTCTCTTGGAGTTGGCAGTAGAAGGCAGCAAACCTGCTGGGTCTCAGGGAGCCCTTCCCTTAGATTGGGTAAAGGGCAGCCTGAGTGTCAGCTTGGGACTTAAGGCTGCCCTAGTCTAGTATCAGAGATTGGCCACAGGGCAGCTGTGTCCTGAACCAGGGGTTGTTCCCTGCTAAACCCTGATGATCAGCTGATTGTTGGTATTAGCACAGGGCAGCCATAACAGCTGGGAGTCATGTGATTGTGGTCTGGGGCATTTTATGACCCATTTCCCAAATTGCTCGTGAACATGTAGCATGGCAAGTTGCATGATTTGGGGCATAAAAATCCTCATACCTCAGTTTCATAGTTTCATAGTTGGTAGGGTCAGAAGGGAC
>NW_017728992.1:87241491-87242758 GCF_001723915.1 Gavialis gangeticus | reverse complement strand
AAAAAAGGACTTCTTGTCTTTGATCCGGGAAGCTAGTCCCAGTTCTATCTCTGCCTTGGCCTTCCTGACCGCAGTTGTGACTTTTTTAATTTCTCAGCAGCCACAGAGGTGGTCATCATTCCACATCTTCATTATTATAAACTTCCGGCTTGAGTTTAAATAGGACGTGAGATCCATAGGGAGGTGCGGGGGTGAAATTTACTAATTTTGGTGCATTCATGCTATTCTGAGAGCCAACAAAGTGAGCAAAACATTACTTTTTATAAATAAGTTCTTGATTTTTTTTTTTTGTTTTTTTTTAAAGAAACAATACACTTCCTGCAACTGATTCTGCAGAACTGATCTCTGCAAGGAACTACTTTTAAAAGAGGGATGTAAAAGCATATTGGGATAGGGTAGGGTTTTAAGGGAAAAATGGAACTGCATGGTATGGCTGTTTTTTTTTTTAAGTTGTCTGTGTTTACCAGTACTATCTTGGGAGCTTTGTTTGCCTTTCATTTCTTGCAGGATGAAAAAAGCTTTACAGCAAGGTTTACGATTGTATTTTGTTTTCTTAATAGGTCTGGGACAAAAGTGAAAATGGGGATTGGCACTGTACTGCTAGCTGGAAGGTAAAGATTATTACTACATTTAAATATCAGTAATTATGTCTGAAACCCCTTGCGTTTTGTTAGTAGATCCCTTCACTTGTGCATTTCTTCATGAGCCAGGAAATACTTAAACCTAGAACTCTTAGTTCTAAAATTATACCTTTTATTAGACCAACTGAGAAATTGCAAAAAAAAAAAAAAAAAATTGCTGCAATTTTTCTTTTCTTTTTTTTTTTTTTTGGTAATTTCTCAGTTGGTCTAATAAAAGTTATCATATTGAAACCAAGAGTTGTAGATTTTTGCATTTATTTTTGTCTCAGACCAACATGGTTACCACATATATCTCCTGGCTCATGAAGCTTTTATATGGTAGCAAAAGGAGAATCAGCAAGTGCCTAATCCCTAAATTCAGTGCTTCTCATTTAAAAAGAAAGTAGGCATCTGATGCTAGGTTTCAGAGACTTAAAACTGTGGTGGTAATGTAGTCCTGTACCAGATAAAATTTACAGAATATGTTATTAGTAACAGGGAAGTGTTTTCAGGGGCTAGTACAGACTAAAAATTCAGTAGAGTATTTTGGTTACTTTTACACTTACTTAGCAGTGAATTTCTGGAATGAGATAATCTCTTGTTTTGGAAATTGCAAAAATAAATCAGATATTATAAGATACGACTTT
>NW_017728992.1:87224903-87236491 GCF_001723915.1 Gavialis gangeticus | reverse complement strand
AATTCAGTGCTTCTCATTTAAAAAGAAAGTAGGCATCTGATGCTAGGTTTCAGAGACTTAAAACTGTGGTGGTAATGTAGTCCTGTACCAGATAAAATTTACAGAATATGTTATTAGTAACAGGGAAGTGTTTTCAGGGGCTAGTACAGACTAAAAATTCAGTAGAGTATTTTGGTTACTTTTACACTTACTTAGCAGTGAATTTCTGGAATGAGATAATCTCTTGTTTTGGAAATTGCAAAAATAAATCAGATATTATAAGATACGACTTTTCCCTGTAACTCCTCCTATCTTTTTCTGAGAACTGTCTTATAACAAGGTTAGTCAGCATAGTTCCAGAGCAGAACAGGGACATCAAATTTTGAATTGCTCTTGAGTTTATAAAATGGAGTTTAAATCTTATAGTCCTATATTTAGAAAATCAGGTAACGCTTTGAAGCCATTTTCCTCTAGGAAAAAAATATGTGCAGCTAGAGAGGTATAAGAGACATTACTCCTTTGGAGAAAGGTGCTGCAAAGAGGCAGGAAGATGATGTAAGTTCTCTTCAACACAGACTTGAAAGAAGCACAGAGGAGCCATAGGTGATAATGGCAATGGGTGGTAGTGGAAAAATATCACTTTCATTTGGAAACAATTCAAAATAATTAGCACTTGAACTACTATTTGAAATTTAGGAGTTTCATAGCAATCTGTAATATTGGTGAATAAAGTTTATCATTTGACCTTTGGTGGTTGATGTTTGTGGTAACTAGTTTTTCTTTAATGTGGTCTTTAATATTTAATATAGTTGATAGAGAATTTGCAGCTTTTTAGTGAGCATTCTCTTGAGAGAGAGTCTGAAGTCTAGATTTGATACCTTTGTACAGCTGTAACTTCTTTCCCCGTCAGAGAACTACTAATGCAAGAGGTGAACTTTAGATGATTTGGAATTGTAGAAATGTTTTCATTCTACAGATGACAGTGTTTTTTGTATTTTGCAGACGCACAGTGGGTCTGTCTGGCGTGTGACCTGGGCTCATCCTGAATTTGGACAGGTTCTGGCTTCTTGCTCTTTTGACAGAACTGCTGCTGTGTGGGAAGAAATAGTGGGAGAATCGAATGATAAACTCCGAGGGCAGAGTCACTGGGTGAGACTTGAAATGCTAACATTGGTTTTGAGCAGGCATGTTTGTTTTCATGTTTTTTGTGCCTTGTCTATTGTTTATAATTAAGGACCACAGTTTCAGTGGTTAAAATTTCAGAATGACAGGGCTAAATTTTTTAATGTTAAAAATTGTTTAAAACTCCAATTGTCCTTTGATGTCCTTTGATGTCCTTATTTTTTTTCTCTTCACGTCTTAATCCCACTTTCTATTCTGAAATACATCCGAAGAGTGCATCTCATTTTCTGAAGTGTCTCTCTTAATAAAGAATAACTAAACCAGAGTTGGAGGGTGTTGTGTGATATTGGCACTACTAGGTGTATAAACACTTGGATATGATTAACAAAATAAATTTAGAGATTCCAAATAGGAAACCAGTGTCAAAAAATGTTCTGAGATGTTATGATCTTTCTGAGTTCTTTGCATTAGAATAATTGTGTTCTTTCCCCATAGTCAAACAACAAGTGAAAGGTGAGAGGGGAGCCTTGAGTCTAACATATCGGGGACCCTGAACCTAAAAAATATGAAAAATCACTTGAACAAAAAGATAGTGAAAAAAGCCATGTTTTGCTCATTACCTCTTTTAATTAAAGATTGTCTTCCAATATACACTACAGACTTTGTCAAGCTAGTTTTAAATAACTAGATAGTATTGCTTCCTGATACAGCACCAAAAATATTAGTGTTCCAGCACTGACATGTAAAAATGTGGTCAGTAGGCTTTATGATAAGCATGTGTTAATATGACAACAGTAGCTCATGTCTTCCAGACCTATGGCTTTAAGCAGTCTACAATTAGAATAGAAACTATTTTTAGGAATACACATTTGAAGATTATCTTTCCATATATAAGAGACTAAACATTGGTTGGTCTACATGCACAGCTGCTATGGTGCAGAAATATATTTGTTTAGTAAATTTAAGTAAATCATATCAATATTAATGCACTTAAATTCATGCAAATAGAACCATAGGTACAGTTAACTAGATTAGTTATTTAACAGATTTAGTTAATTTGGTGCAAAAAGTATGTGTAAGCCAGTAACTTTTTTTTTCCAGGTGTCTGTGGACACTAGACTTTAGAGCACAAGTATATGACAATTTATGTGGCCATATGATTGCTTTATAAAGTGTACAGCAGGCTTCCCTGGTGTATAATAGTGAAAATATGATTAATGGAACCTCATAAGCATTTCTTTCTTTAATGGTTTCTGTATTTGTCTGCAGGTAAAGAGGACCACACTGGTAGACAGTAGAACATCTGTTACAGATGTAAAATTTGCTCCCAAGCATATGGGTCTTATGTTAGCAACCTGTTCAGCAGATGGAGTAGTGAGGATATATGAAGCCCCAGATGTTATGAATCTCAGTCAGTGGTCACTGCAGCATGAAATATCATGTAAACTAAGCTGCAGTTGTATTTCTTGGAATCCTTCAAGGTATGTTAAATAGCATCACTTAAGATTTTATGATTAATTGAAAAGCAAATCTAAGGCTTAGTCTGAAACTGAATGGAATAAAAATCTAAATTTTCACGTGTTAGAGTAGATACATGTTAGGGCTAGAAGAAAAATACTCAAAATTTTGACCCACTCTCTCTCCAATTCTGACACTTAGGAGTAAGTAAAAATTTTAGGTTGGGTCTATGCCGCTGCCAAAGTAACAATGCATCTCTTGCATTAAGAAACAAGGGAGATGCTGAAGCAGCACTAAGAGAAAGATGGCAAGAGAGAGCCTGAGTGGGTTTCCTTAGTAAGCTCCCAGGTTACTATATTTTCAGTCAGCTACCGCAGACCCAGTAAAAAGCATTAATTCCTTTGCTTCAGAGAAGTGTATGGGACAAAAAACTCTCTCAATAGCAGGAATGGTGGAGAGAGCCAGTCTGAACTGTGCTTTTTTAGACACCTCTGTCCTAGATCCAGCAACTTATCCATTCTTATAGAAGGAAGGTAGTCTTCCTGAACTCAGCAAGTGAAGCAAATCCTGTAGTAGTAATTTGCTTTTCAGTGCTGCAGGCTCAAACCCTCCTGATTCATATGCTGTGGGACTGTCAGCATCACAAGCAAGAGAACTTCAGCCATTTGAAAGTTAGGAAATGCTGGACTGACTGTTGCTTATGCAACCCAGTTTCTACCCCATATATATTATGACAATCCTTGTATACATATTATACAAGATGCCTCCTTATAACAGTGCACAGGATGGAATTGCAAATTGGCAGAACTAAAGCTTCAGCTGACAGCTATAGATAACACTTAACTTTTGCCCTGATTTTTTGCAAACTGTTCTTTTAATGTTCTTTCTGTGATACTTATGGTGTTGCTTATCTAGGAATCATTTGTAAACCTAGCATCATTTACTTTTCCCTGTTTAGCTCTCGAGCACATTCTCCAATGATAGCTGTTGGAAGTGATGACAACAGTCCAAATATTTTGGCTAAGGTTCAGATTTATGAATATAATGAGAACACCAGGTATGTTAAAAAATTAAGGTAATCTTTGAAATTGACTTAAAATGGTTATTTGCTGGTGCATAACATATGACTAGTTAAATAATTCTTGATATTGTGCTTAAAGAGAAGTAGAAAAATAATGCACTTCCTAGAGACAGGAAAAAAATTCAATAAAAATATGGACATTGAGAGAAGTCTCTGGAAATGGTTGCTCTGTATGTTGCTGTATGGTAGAGTCGGTAGAGGAGAGGATCAAGGAATATCAAAATGTTGTCTGATGCTTCTTGAAATGGGTTTACAAACTTCTGTTAATCTGATGATTCAAATGGTTTACTATTGCTGGAATTTTCAGAGGATCTAAGCCTCTGATCCTACTAATCCTTATGTTAAAAGTAAGTATGTGCATAACTTAGCAAAGCCAAGGTTAATATGGTTCTGTGATTGCTGTTGGTTTTTTAAGTCAAAATAGTAATCCGTGCACTATTATTTTTAAAAACTTGTAAAATATTTTACATTTTAATAAGTCATTGGTAAAAATTCTTGCAAATCATTTGCATGCTATAAAAAACTTTTAATGAAACATTAGGTTTGTAAAGTTAAGCACTCTTCATTAAATAATGTAAAGATGTACTTGTGGTATTTTAATTACATTAAATCATTCCATTGTCAAATACAGACATTCTATAGTATGCCTGTAGCATAGTCAGTGAGGCATGGGAGTTGTATGGGTGCCTGGCTGTTTCTGGGTTTGTAGTTAGTCAAGAAAATAAATACTGTTTATCCTGGTATAGATGATAGCATAATTTGAACCTTGTGTACATGAAACAATATAGTAAATGAAGCAGAGGTCTATTCACTGAACACAAATGATTACAATTAAATGGAAGTAATTAGTTTGTGACTATATTTTAAGACATTAATTAAAAATATTTATTGTTGAATGTCTATGAAGAAAATGTTATTCTATATTTGATAGTCTTGGCTCTGGTCACTTACAGTATTTCCTTCCACATTATTTGAATCATTAAACCTTTTATTGGGTCTCAATTAATACATAACTTGTCTGTTGTTCTTTAGGAAGTATGCAAAAGCAGAAGCTCTCATGACAGTCACTGATCCTGTGCATGATATTGCATTTGCTCCTAACCTAGGAAGATCCTTCCATATCTTAGCTGTGGCAACCAAAGATGTACGAATTTTCACGCTAAAACCTCTAAGGTGAGCTTTTGAAGCAGATTCTTAATACAAAATTACATAATTATGTCGTCCTACTCTCTGGAAGTGAAACAAATTATTTGTAGTTGTAACAGGGTGTACCAGGGCATCCAAAAATTTTTGGATAATACTTTTAGGGACAGTCCACCTCTTGCCTGCCATATCTTGAATGTTATTAGATATACACATTGAGGAAGGCTGCCCTGATCTTACTATAATAACCCCTGACTTGCGGTCCTGGCCTCATGGGTCAGTTACACAGCTCCGTACCTGCCCTACACTGTCCCATGCCTTGCAGATGGCATTCTTACTAGGGCTATGCGAAGCTTCAGGTGCTGATTCGATTCAGAGGAGATTCCTCCCAATTTGACAGCCGAATTTCTGAATCTGAATTGAATTGGGAGATAAATAAAAAGGTCCAAATTGATTCAAAGCTCTCAGAATTGATTTGGGGAGATTTGGGCAGTTCCTGCTCGCTGCTGCAGGGGGCTGGACTTGGACTCCGTGCTGGTAAGTAGTTTTGTGGGGGGGCACACGGGACGACACATTGGGTTGGGGGAACCCCCCCATTCCCTGCTTGCTCCCCCAGCCCCCCTGAGCCTCACCGCGACACCTGCCCGCTGTCCCAGACCCATTAACAGATGCTCTGCCCGGCCCTAGCATCCCAGTGCTTAAAAATAACCCCGCACTCACCGGCTGCTGCAGCAGCTTTCAGGCCTCTGGGGACTTGTGGCAGAGCCCTCCCAGGCAATTTGGAGATTTGGCAGCAGCCAAATCTCCACATCGATTTGGGACAGTGATTCAAATCACCAAATTGAATCACTGTCCTCTGAATTGGCTGAATCTGAAGCAAATACTAGCCACTCTGCACAGGCATAATTCTTACAAGTGTTCCGCTTGTTACTGGTACAGCTCTTCTCTGGGCCCTCAGACCCTTATGCCTCTCACTCAATTTAGGCCTCAGGTCTTTCTCCCTGGGCCTGCTGGACCTTCCATGCTCCACACATTTTCTCTTGCCCAGTGCTTTTCTGTTGGGTTGTGCTCATATCCTTCCCCCCCCCACAGGGTCACCCCCAAGGCAGTGGGGGATGAGGCTTTCCGGCACCCCATCCTCACCTTCTCCTGGAGTGGCCCATGTGTGGTATTTCATTGAGGCTGCCCCGCCACAGCAGCCCCACCATGCCAACCAACTCCAGCAAGGTGCAGTTTTAGGTCTTACTCAGGACCAGTCTTCAGGTCTACCTGATCCTCCATCCATCTCTCTGGGTTACCCCTAGATGTCCTGCGCCTCTCCTAGGCCGCTACCTTTGATCTGGACTCCATCTCTATTCTTGTTCTGTATCTCTGGCCCCCAGCTTGCGCTTAAACCCCATCTTCAGATGGCTTAGCGCCAGCCATTGTAATCCACACTGTATACCCTCTGACTCCTTTTCTCAGCAGTGGTCCCCATCCAGGGACCTTTGTGCCTCTCCAGGCCCTGGCCCCACTGACAGGCCAGTCAAGACTCCAGACAGTCCACCTCTGGCTGTCTCTCGTGGTGAGTTTTCACCCTTTGGCCTGTCTGAGACCCTCGCCCCAGCATTGGCCAGTCAAGGTCCTTGATCAGTTATTCAAGCCGTCAGTCCCACCATCTCCGTTGGTCCACCTTCTTGGGCCCCTCCATGGTTCAGTCACTTTCTCTCGGTGGGCCTGAAGCTGTGCCTAAATCATGCAACACAGCTGCTGTCTTCTCTGGGCATCCCTGGACCCATCAATGGGCCCGTGTACTGTGCCTCACTTGCAGGTCATGCCCAGGCCTCTTTTACCAGGTGTCCCTGCTGCTCAGGCCCTTACTCAGGGCTCATGTGGCCCCTCAGTAGGCCCCAACCTCCAAGCCCTGCTCTGGGCTGGCCTTGCCTTTCTCTAGATCCTTGTACACACAGCTCCTCTTCCACTGGGCTGGGCTGGCCTTTCTGTAGGCCCCATGCACACAGCCCCTTGCTCTTTGGGCTGTCTGGGCCTCTCATTAGGCCACTCTTTCCAGCCTTACCTGTCCTCTCAACAGGCCCAGGCACTCGGCCCCCTTTCCAGGGCTCTGGATCTCCTCTGGGTCCCCAGGAACCTTCTCCATCCTCATGGTGCCTACCCGAATCTTCACAGGTCTGAGACATTATTCTCCGTACTGGCAGTCAAGAGCTTCAGCCTTTCTGTTGGGTTACGTTTCTTCCATGGCCCCCAGGATGTTACTGGCAGCCCTGTTCCCAGGGTCTGGGCTTATACCCTGTCTAAGCCCAGCCCTCTTCCAATCAAGCATCCCCACTGCAATCAGATGGCTCCCCTGATCAGGCCTGGCCTCACTTGCCATCTCCTGAGTCTGCTGACTTCCTAATTAGGTGTGACGTCACCTGCCAGCGGTTCTGCAGACTGTCTGGCCTGTTAAAGTGGTGGGCACAGTATTAAATATTTTAGCAAGTCTGTTCAGAAAGAGGTGCTTTTTATCAATCATCTGGTATGTCTGTACTGTTGTTATGGAATATGTTTATGCTAGCCTGTACTGTGCTGAAATATACTGTACTGCTGTGTACATGCTAGCTCATGATTGGTTGTAGTGAACTGCCATAAGTGGTGTTAGTCCATTATTAGTATGGAATCTGGGTTAAAGAGTTATGTTTCTCAGCAGAGATGATTAGCTTACTTGCTAAAGTGGCACAGCTGTTTCCAGGTGACAGTGTGTGGAATAGCACAACATGTTTTATCACCATGCTACCAGCTTTGGTAGGTTACCGGTTTTGACATGTCTCGTTTAAGGCAACCAGTGAACTAGCAAAACTATTTTGCTTGATGAGTCCAACACATTATTGTCATGCACACTTCTTGGAAAACTACACATTAAAGAAAACTTGGGTTTTTAGAACTTAAAGGCTAAGTACAGATGATCAAAAAGTCCAAGACTGAATTGATTCAGTCTTCGCAGGTTAGTGTAAGCTGCATAGTTTGAACCAATAAATAAGCGAACAGACATTCACTTTTGATTCTGGAAATGCAGTCATATGCCTGCAGTGGCCCAGGCCAGAAGTCAGGGGGTGCTAGAGCACACCTCCCTCCTTGGCTGAAGTGGAAAGCTTGAGCCAAGGATAGCCCGCCTACTCTGCGAGGGGGAGAGTTGTAAGGGAGATGTAAAGCATCTTGGGATGTTGGGAGACTGTGAGTTAACTTGAATCTGGAGAGGATCTAGGATAGAAGTTCAATAAACCAATGTAACGTAAATCAGTTAAGTCTGATACTGAATCCATCTAGGTTTATCTTAAACTGGTTTCTGCCATTTTGAAAGTGGTTGTACACTGGTTTATGTGTTATTTCTATCCCTAGTCTAAATGTTTCTCCTGCCTTAATGTTCTTCTTTTTGCAGACCTTTACCCTGATATATGTTTTCTTTTAACAGGAAAGAACTGACTTCTTCTGGAGGATTAACAAAATTTGAAATTCACATAGTGGCTCAGTTTGATAATCACAACTCCCAGGTCTGGCGAGTGAGCTGGAATATTACTGGCACAGTGCTTGCATCATCTGGTGATGATGGCTGTGTTAGGCTATGGAAAGGTAAGAGCAGTGCAGGTCAGATATTTTATCTACTTCAACTGAATACTGACTTTTGGGAGAATCTATACAGAAATTTAACTTCTTCCTGCACAAGGCTTTTGAGTTTGTGAACAAGTCTTAGTACTCCTGTGTGTGTTTGGAAAAAGGAAGTCAAACCTTCTGTATATGGACGTAATGGGGCACTCTGTTCAGTATTTTATTCAGACCACGATAGTAGCATGTATCTTAATTAGGCACCTACCTAAATCATGATGGAAGTTTGTGGGGTAGCAGTGCCTTTAATCTTGTTCTTCTCGCCATTGTGCCCCTTTCCCTCTGTCAACTGAGTGGTCTAGGGACAAAACCAAGGCATTACTTGCCTCTTGTCCACTCAGAGGGAGGGGGTCTGTACAGCAAAAAGAGATTAAAGGTACTGCTGTACCCCAAACTTCTGCTGTGATTTAGGTAGGTTCCTAATCATAATTTGTGATCCAAAATGCTTACTACTTCAGATTCAAATGATAAGCATTCATAGGTGACTTTGGTTAATGAGCCTACATGGTCCAGCTAAATGTCAGACATATACAGAATTCTAAGTTATGAAATGCTGATTCTTTTGTAGGCATTTCTTCTTCTCTAACCACGTCAAAAGAATTTTCACTCCCTTCTATTGATTATGTTGAGATCTTGTGCCAGACCAGTCTTTTTGTAGTGGACAGACTTATTTTTTTGCTATCCATGGACTTCATAATATGTTTTCAATAAGCCTACATTTTAAATGCTTCTAGTCTCTGAATTTCTCTTTTAAGGTTCAGGTTTTGGAACTGCCTGTTCTCCCCACAGTTTCTGTCAAAAGTCTGACTTTTATTTTCAAGCTGACCCAGATTAATTTTTGAACATTAAACGTAGTGCATTCATGCTTACTACAATTAATATCACGAAAATACAGTTTAACCTGCCTTTTTGTATAGGGGTGGTTTGTGACCTGCTTAATTACAGTGGGCTTCTAAATTAAGAACAAGTTGATTGTTGCAACCTTGACTCCAAAGGGTGCTGCTTTTCCATTCTTCTGGAGCACAACCACAATCCTGTATAGCCAATAGGAGAAGGAAGCTGCGCACAAAAAAAAAAAAAAAAAAAGCTGCAGAAAACAGGTGAAATACCTGGGTGGTTGTGTGCAGCTCTTCGCTGCAGCTAGTTCACAAATCTTTATCTTTTTAGGGAGACCAGGAACTATGAATTATGTAGCCTGTCACTCTTATTTGGTCTGTCACTCAGACCAATAATGGGGAAGCAAATGTTTAATTTCTGTGGCTTCTGGAATAAGCTTCTATTTAAATTTAAGGAGGACTGTGAGAGAATCTCAAGCTGTTATGAAGCCAGATGGACGCTTGTTTTTTACATTGATGTAGTGCCATTGAATTGTCAAACTTCTCCGATTTCCACGGGCTGAATATCTGTCTAAGTTGTGATAATATCAAATGTTCTTGAATATGGGGATGGAAAGTAAATTCATTTTATGTATTTTAGCTAATTACATGGACAACTGGAAGTGCACTGGCATTCTGAAAGGTAACGGGAGTCCAGTCAATGGTAGTTCTCAGCAGGGCATTTTTAATGCTTCTTTAGGTTCAGCCAATACAAGCTTCCAGAATTCACTAAATGGATCATTTGCTGGCAGGTAGGCTAACTTGAGACTGGAATTTTGGAATGTATTTGGAATGTATTGACTCTTCTGTAAAACTATTTACTGAATTGTACTGAATTTTGTTTTTTGTTTATGGTTCTTAAGTATGTTTAATGATACTTTAAAGTTATTTATTACTGTATTAATGTTTCTACAGATTATTCAGTTGTAGCTCTGAGATTAGTATACTATGCCAGTGTCAGTAGATGGGGAACCAACAAAACCATAAAACAAATGGAACCCTTCTTTTAAACACTCAAGACTGTTTTCACAAATTGTTTCCACTCACCTTTTTTTTTGTACTTTTTAAAATATCTTCAGTAGTTTCAAACAGGGAGAGACAACACTGTGTTTTAGTGCAGTGTAATTGTCTTATTGTTTGAGGTACATAGCTAAGTGCTTAGGAAGGCTACCAACTACAGATCGTATTTGTGGTATGAGATAATGTAGGAAGGTAATGCGGAAGGAAACAATAATCTGTGCTTGCCTTCTAATAAGAACCAATTAGCTCTTATTTCCAACTGATTTTCTTACATACCTAGGCTGATTAACTTAAGAGTTCTTTTGTGAATTATTGTTTTGAATTATTAATTGCTTTCTCTGTTATGTTTCTGAAAGAATGACACTCATTTTCGAGACATATTTAACTGAAAGCTTTTAATGAGTGAAAGAGTCTATACTAAATTCCTGAACCTTGCATTTTTAATATAATTATATAGATACAATCATACAAGGCATGATCATACAGGGCATGTTGAAGGCCCTGTTCTTTACAGCTCACTGAGGGTTAAATTCCACATAATACATTTATTTTATCACCAAACTATATTTCCCTTTGCATTTCTATACAGACATAACTGTTATTTGTATACAAATACACTCCAGAGCGCCCCCCCACCTTCTTCCTTGGACTTTAAACTGAACTACAGCACTGCCTTGCTCCATTGATTGCGGGAAACATATTAAAGCAATTAACTTTCCCTTGGGGGTGAAAAGTGGGAGTGCACAAGGTGGCCATAGAGTAAGAAAACAAGAAATTGGTCCTTTAGTTCCAGCAGAGATAACTTACGCAGGAAAAACATTGAATATAATGTCAGCTTGGAAAAAAATTAAGATAAGTTGTAGACTCTGTAGAGCCCTTCATTGAGATGAATGAGTCAGTTTGCACTTAGCTTGTTTCCAGCTCTCTGCAGTCTCAGAATGGATTGGTGCATATGTTCAAGATTATATTTGCAAGTATAGTGCTGGAACTATAGCTTTTTTCCTAAATTAAAGAAGTGATTGTTAAGTATAATTCTTCTTTAAGTGGTGAATTCCTGAGATTTCATGACCATATACTGCAACAAGACTACATGGGATCTTGCCTTTTAAAAATGATACAGCCATTTTGTGATCACATATACTTGAGAGTGTGTGTAAATTCCATAGTTCTAATATATTTCAGAAAACTAAAATGCTTAATAAAAACCAAATATATATTGATCAATGACCAGATTGGTATACCGTATTTTATCACGTACCCCCCCCCCCCCC
>NW_017728992.1:87217847-87224867 GCF_001723915.1 Gavialis gangeticus | reverse complement strand
CCCCCCCCCCCCCCGATGAGATCACACATGCCCATTGCTTTTTGGGAAGGCAGAATGTAGGAAAAAATAATTTCTCCCACCCCAGACTTATGGCCATAGGCAGCAGGAACACAGCCTCATTTTCAGCTAGCCCACCCTCCCTTTCCTGTTTAGGCAAAAGCTGCAGTGTTAATCCTTTCACAACTGAATTTTCAGTAGCTTTTGGATGCTCAGGCACAAGCTTGAAACTATAGCTGCTGCTGAAGTCTGGACTCCATGGGCAGACCAAGGATTTTGAAATAAGCTAAAAACAGTCTGCAGGGTAAAATAGGAACTGAGAGTCCAGGAGTAGTTAAATTTGGCACCAAAATTGCTGAAGAAAGGATTGCTTGATCAAGCCTCTTAAAAAAAAGAGTGAATCATTAATACCTGCTTAGTGAGGAGCAATTAATAGGAATAAAGTGAGCCATGAAATCAGTTGACTCCCTAAAGCCTGCCTGAATAGAAATGCAACTGCTGCTATTCTGAGCAAAAAATCAGCTTCCCTGCTGAAGACATGCACCTAATTTTGGAAGGCTAATATTTTGGGAAAAGATACATGTGGTATGTGAGCAAATACAGTCAAATGCAGACTTAAATAGCTTGTAATCTGTATCTTTAGGTAGTGACTTTCAATGATAGTATGTTTTAAACACTAAAGAGGGATTTAACCTATAACAAGATTTTAATCTTCTGAGGATTAAATGTGTCAAAATCCTTATGTTCAACCAAGTTAGTGACCAAAATTATTTTGGAATGACTGAAAAATTAAAATTACTGGAAAAAACTACACTCAGTAGTGCTGTGTTCTTATTTGTACTGATAATGTGTGTCTAGATTTGTGATACATTTTCCCTTCTCCATTTGTATTATGTCCTTTTTAACAGAAAACAGAGCTGATACCAAGCTAACTGGAGTAACTTTGCTGTTTTGCTGCTTGTTGCATGCACACAGGAATGGAAAATGAACTCCTTTTTCCCTTCCCCAACGCCGTTTGACCTCTCCCAAGACACCAGCAGCCTGCTAACTACTAAACGCAAAAAGGCCTTTAAAAAAATCTTGTATACCTTTTTGTATTAGCCAGCAAAGTTTGATAATGTTGGAACTTCAGAAAGAAAGATAATTGGAGAGGCTTCTTGATGAGACAAATTTCCACCAAGACAGGTGTTTTTTTTTCCTGGAAAATTCATGAAATTAAAGAACTAGTTTATTGCTATAAAGAAAATTGTTGTTCTTAAGTGGGATGGGAAGAGGGGGAAGATGGCCTAATGACCATTAAAGTCAGTTAATTTTCATTAAAATTGTTCTGAGTGTTTATTTGCTTTACGTTTCATAGTGCTTAATTATATAAGTAAGGTTCCTAAACATCACAACTTTGTAAATGATTTTTAATATACAGAAATTGCTGTCTTATTCCTTTAAGGCTAACAGTGTGATTTGACAATTGTACAGATGATAGTTTAAATTAGTTTGATAATGTTACATTTATAACTTAACCACTTCCAAGAAATGTTTTGTAAGCACTGTCATAGTTTATTCATCCTCACTAAAAAGTACTTTTTCTGATGTATGCCACATGCCCCTATGTTGTGATTTCATGGATTCGCGGATTCCTTCTAAGCACAACATTCTAATTTATTAAACATCAAAAGTCATCTTCCAATGTAGATTGTCCCAGAATTTCATAAATTACTTGGCCTCTGCATTCTGTAAATGTTCTCCACAGAGCTATAAACACAACAGATACAGTTTAGAGATATTTTAATAGCTATAATAAATTAATGCATATTACGGGTAAGTCATAATAGAAATGGTAGAAGAATGGCATAATTCCTAGAACTTGAGTTTACCGGAAATCTTAATCTTATCCCAAGGCTTTAGCAGAAATCTGTAAATACATAGTGATTGTATTTCATGGAAACAATAGTCATTCTTTGTAGATGTATACTATGAAAGATAACTGTTGTAAAAACAATGCAGTGGTTTTACATCTATCTTAAAATGTGCAGTGAGATTAAATTGAACTAGATGTAAATGCAGCATATTATTTAATGTGTGCCTGGTGTTGCAAATGAAGTGTTGCTAAAAGCTCTGTTAATAAGCATGAATTATTGGAGAGAGCGAGCATCAGAGAAAGATGTTGATAGTTGTGCTAGAAAATCTTTTTACTTTACAAAGTAACTTATTCCTTTGTAAAATGCCTGTTAGAAGTATTTTCACATTATACTTTTTCTATACTTTGAGTGGAAACATGTACTTTTCTTTAAAGAACTGTTTGAGCAAATCTGGAATCTTGTTTTGAATTAGGGCCTGATTTTTGCTATTACACTCTATTGGTTTTGGCATGGATATACTAAAGCTTTTTTTTTTCCAGCATGTCTTTTCTCCCCTTTGGTTCTCCTTGTATTTACTACTTTTCTCTTTTTCTTCTGTTTTTGTTTTTTGTTTTGTTTTCTTTTTTGTTTTGGTGTTTTGTTCCTGTCTTAATTGTTTCAGGTATTTCTTTCCCCCTCTGGATTCCCCACGGGCTGGATCAAGATGGTCCAGTCATGCCCAGCTCCTACCTCCTCCTCCTCTGATAGAGCACTCTTGCGATGCTGACACTGCCAACCTACAGTATCCTCACCCTCGCAGACGATATATCTCTCGGCCTCTTAACCTTTTACCTGAAAATGAAGGGGTTTAACACATGTTGTTTAAAATAAACTCTAAAGGGCCTACTTGATGCTTGTAAACGCTTCCATTTTCTAGCTGCTTTCATTTTTCATTTTTCCTTCTGAAGATTTTCAAAATTTGGGGGCTTTTTGCATGTTTTGCAAAACAAACCACAGTATTTGGAGTCTGAACGTTTATGCTTGTGCATCAAAGGAACACTAGCTTCATTGTTCCAATACCCTTTGAATTATGACAACACAATACCAGCAGCATTAAGTATGAGACCTATATGCAGAGTAGTTGACTTCAAAATGCCTGTCCCATATTTTTTGTACTCAGTTTGTTGTGGTCTTGAGTTTCTTTTTTTTCTTTATTTCTTTTTTTTTAATTATTTTTATTTTTTGTATATCACATTGATATATGTGAAATGTATTGTCAGAGTTCAACATGCTCTCAAGAAACCGTTCTGTAACTCAAGGATCACATTAGAAGTAACTCCTAAAATAAACGGTTCCTGTGCATATTGCAGCAAAATGGTAATTTGGAGTGTTTGGTCATTTGAAGTTTCCACCTCACTGCATAAGATTTAAATATTTAATTTTTTAAAATTGTCATTGAGTAGATTAATAAAACTTATTTTAAAAGATTTGGATTATTGTGCTTTTTTTTTTATTTAATTAAAAGGCACCTAGTATGATATAGGGGCATGTTAGAGTCAAGTGTCCCATCTGTCATCTTATTCAGATTAAGGTGTATGTGGTGGATTAATCTGGAGCTTCAAACAGAATTTTCCTTTAAAAAAAGTTTAGTATACAGTTTTTGTTAAATACTTTTCAACAAGAAGAATTAGCTGTTGATATGGAACACAAAACATCTTGTTTGTAACTGCTAGAAGACTGCTAAAAAGAAAATTAAATTATATACAGTTTATTAGCCTTGTGATAGAAAAGGAGCATATATATATAATATCTCATTATAATTCAGGTCTGGTGTGAATTATATTAAAGGGCCTACAACTATGAAAGGTCAACAAAAAAGAAAGTGTTTTTGGTCACTGTCAAGAGCTTTTAACCACCTAACATTTGAAGCTCTTGCCCTTTCTAAAAGTAGGAGGTTAATAATAATATAAGTCTCTGGAGCCAAAGCAGAGAAATATAGAATTGATATTCTTAATCTTGGCTGAAATGATTTAGATGGATCTCTCTCTCCTTGAGCAGGAAGCTTGGATAGTTGATCTGAAGTCTCTTTCAGCCCTATTTTTCTAAGGTCTTAAGGTAAAAAATGGTGCATTTGTATAACACAGCAGCATAGTCCTGATTGCTCAAATATAATTTATAGGTCACGTTAAAATCTGTAACATGGCTGCTATTCCAACTCCTATTTTGTCATGGTATAGCTTTACAATTACCTTTGCATCTGAATTGAAATATTTCAAGATTCTACTTTGAATCTGCAGGTTTCAGTATGTCTTTTAACAGTATACACAACCACATTTGTTTTGCATGCCTGAGACATCTTTGACATTTATAATGAAGAAAAAATATATTACAAGAATTCTGAGTGTAAAATATACACTCTGGCTCACTCAGAGCTGAGTAATACTACAGATAAATGCTTAATGTACAATTTCTTAGTAAAAATTCAGCATGCTCATTATATAAGAATTACATGATTATGATGGAATAAAATAAAGGTTTTTTGCTTGCTTTCTTATATCCACTCATCACCAAAACTGGTAAGTCTACAAAATGGAATGGCTGAGTATCCAATGCTTTGAGAACAGCAGCTGACTTGGGGGTTGCTAGAGAAGATGCCTCTAAACCAGGGGACTTCAGTCCATCAGTAGATCTTGGAGCCTCTTGGAGTCGATTCAAGGCTGGGGTTGGGTTGAGTGTTTGCATGCATTCAAGAGTGCACCCCAGTCCAACAGGTCAGTCCGTTGGGGGGCGGGGAGGGAAGAGGCCCCCACATTGAGGGACAGTGCTGCAGGGATAAATTGTGGGGGGGGGGCCCTGGCCAGGTGGGACTTACCTGCTGCCCCCAAATCATTTTTTCTCCCTCTGCCTTGACCTGCCCCCCTTTCCCTCCCCACTGACTCACCTGCTGGGCAGGGGCAGGGGGAAGGGTGGAAGTGCACGATAGCTCTTGGGTTGCTTTTAAATGCCAATAGTGATCTATTTAAAAAGGTTGGAGACCACTGGTCTAAACAGGCTGCTGCTTGGTTGAGGTTGGGGTGCCATTAGAGTTGGTCAGCAGATGGCTCCTGCTCTTGACCTGGGCATCCATTCTCTTTAGGTAGCCTTCAGCAAGCCCTTGTAGCATTTCCTCTAGTCGCCACGAGATCCCTTGCGAAGCTGGGAGCAGAAGGTTCGTTTTGGGAGTCGAGAGCTGGGTTTGTGCACACCATGTTCAGGCCAGCAAAGTGGGTGCTTCAGAATCGCTGACTCCGTGCTGGCAAAATTGGCTGAGCGGGTACTAGGAGTATCACCTTTCAGATCCGGGGTGAGGTGTGCTGTGGTCATTCCTTGCCCCCGGCATACATCATTCATGACACCTACCGCCAGGCGGGAATCGCGCAGGCGCACTTGTGAAGCCCGGCCCCGTGAAGGCCGCCTGTCCTGGCTAAGGGGGCAGGCTACTGCTCAGCGGGGGGAGGGGCGGGATCTTTGCAACCAGCCCCTCAAGAGGGGTCCAGGCCCGCCACTCCTAGGCTGGTGACGTCACGCGTCTCTTCCTCCAATCACAAGCTTCTATAGTCTCATGCACTCCCCCGCCGCCAATCGGCGGCTGCTGCAGCGGCTCCCGCCGCTTTTCGTGTGGCGGTTTTGTCCCTCCCACCTTCGTCCTGTCTTGTTTCCTTCCTTGGCCCCGCCGCCACGCTGGTAGGTTCGAGGCGATTGGCTGAGAATCGGGGAAGGAGGCGTGGTGAGCAGAGCTGAGAGTTGGGCTGGCCGAGTGTCTGGTGCAGGCGGTGGCACTAGGTCGGGAACTGCGAGCACAAGCCCGGCGGGGAGTGTGTGAATGTGGACTTACGCAGCGGTTGGAAGTGGCGGTTGAGTGGGGCGGGTCGCTTGGAGCCTTCCCGCGCCCAGGGTGAAGCGGGCGCTGCCCCCACCCCCCGGCTCCGCACAGCAGGGGCGGGGCCAGGCCGCGGGGGCTCCCCGTAAGTTGCCCGGCACTGCCCTGCTCTGCCCGCGGCCGCTCCTCGTGCTGGGGGTGTCGTGGGCCTGAGGCTCGTTCCTCACGTTGGGTTTCCAGCTGCGGCGCCATGGACGGCTCCGGCGACGAGACATTCCCCGGCACCTCGCCCCCCTCGCCCGGGGCCTCGAACAACGTGACGCTGTGCTCCAACCCGGGCCTGCCCGTCGCCGCTTCCACCGTGGCAAGGGCCCGCCCGGGCTGCTGCACCAGGTAACGGTGTCGCCGCTGCGGCTGGCTCGTCACAGGGGTCTGCGAGCACTTCTCTGACAACATTGTTTAAACGAAGCCCCTGGATTGGAGGCGGGAACTTTTATTAGACCAGCGAAATAGTGCCACAAAAAAAAAAAGGTCTTTCTTTACAAGCTTTGGGGTGCCCATGTCTTTCATCAGGCCAAAGACAATTCAGAAATTGGGAAAGTTCTGGGTAGAAAAGAGACTTCACTTTGTGCAGGGGAGGTAGAGGGTGCAAGTTTATTCCCCTGAGTACCTCAGAGTCCTATTTCAAAGGAAAATCTCACATCGTCTTTTACATCCCAGTGTCCTACGCTCATCCGAGAACAGACTTTTGTCCTGCATGATATGTGGCTTTGTTGTCCTGTCAAGGAGATGTATTTGCCCCTGTGTTGTTTCCCTTCCTCCCCTACTGCTCCCTGTCACCGTGGGAGGCATCTGAGTAGTTGCCCGGAAGTGGGGTGGTTGGGCAGGGTGCTTCACCCCCACCTGCTCCAGTGCCAGCCTGCAGAGCCCTACTATTTGGGGCTCCTGTGGGTCCAGAAACCAGATGGCATGGCAGTAGCAGTTGCTGCTCCCTAGCTGCCAAATTTCCATCCCCTTCGGCAGCTCCAGGTAGTGTGTCAAACGGAAATGTGCAGGTGGCTCCAGCTTCATCCCCAGTGCACTAGCGCTCATTTCGGGCAGCAGGCGTACAGTCTCAGTAGAGCCCATATCCAGCAGTGCAGGCCTGAAGGAGGGCCCTTGGGGCTCTATCCTGGCCTGTGCTTCACCCCTTGTGCCATTCCCCTGGGCTGTACCATGCAAATGATGAGCAGTGCTCTACCCAAAGACCATCATGTTTGTGGATCGACAACAGGTGACTGTTACCTGTTGCTTTATTTCATAAAGTGCAGCTTAAGGTAGCATAAATCA
>NW_017728992.1:87210780-87212847 GCF_001723915.1 Gavialis gangeticus | reverse complement strand
GTGCAGGCCTGAAGGAGGGCCCTTGGGGCTCTATCCTGGCCTGTGCTTCACCCCTTGTGCCATTCCCCTGGGCTGTACCATGCAAATGATGAGCAGTGCTCTACCCAAAGACCATCATGTTTGTGGATCGACAACAGGTGACTGTTACCTGTTGCTTTATTTCATAAAGTGCAGCTTAAGGTAGCATAAATCACGTTATACCTTGACTTTAGCACGGCTTTTGACAGAGTCTCCTGTGACCTTCTTACCAACAAGCTAAGGCAATACAGACTTAACAAAAGTACTGTAAGGTGGATCCATAATTAATTGGAACATTGTGCTTAACAAGTAGTCACCAGTAGCTCAACGTTTAGTTTGGAAAAGGTATTAAGTGGGGTCCCCTAGGAGTCTGTCCTGTTCAACATTTTCATTAGTGATTTTGAATTAAGGGGTTCAGTGCATCTAGCAAATTTGCAGATTATGACACTGAGCTGGCTGGAGCTACAAACACTCTGGAGAGAAGGGCTAGGACCCAAAATAACCCAGATTGATCACAAACCATTTCTCCAGTCTATGTGATGAGATTCAGCAAAGGCAAATGCAAAGTCCTGCAGCTGGGACAGAATAACCACATGCACAAATTCAGACTGCAGTACTAGGTACTCTTCAGTACTGCAGAGAAGTACCTTGTTGTTATGGTAGATCATAAGCTGGATAAAAGCCAACAGCATCCTGGGTTATATTAACAGTAGTATCACTCGCAAAGCAAGGGAACTGAGTCTTTCACTCCCTTCAGCACTAGTGAGGCCTTCCCTGGAGTATTGTGTCCAGTTTTGGGCTTCACACTTCAAGGAGCATATGAACATGCATTTTACTTGCTAAGCAAGAAGTCCGAAGTTGGAGTAGCTTTTTATCCTAGTCACATGACCAGCCTGGGAATTAAATAAACTTTTTTTCTATGGAATAGGCTTTGATGCTTAAAATTGTTTATATTACTGAAGTGGTACTCAGGTGTGCTACATTGGAATACATGATGCTTTAAATTACATTCTTAAAAAAAACCAAATCCAAAACCAAAAAAAAAAATGAAACAAAAAATATACACTAGCAGCTGCTAAGCTACTAATGCTAGCAATTGTCTTACCTGGTTTTCTGTTCTCCTTGTCAAACCTGTACTGCAGAACCTATTTGTTTATCAAGTAACAATGCATTGTCTATCTTGCCCTCCTATTCTGTGTTAAGTAGCTAAAGCATTTTAAAGCAGTGTTAGGACAGGGCTTTTAAGCTGAAGTGGGCATCTTTTTGCCGTGTGGAAAGTTAGGAAACTTAAAATATGTAGCTATAGTATAGACTATTTGGGAGCATGATATAACAAGGAAGGGGAAAGCCTTTTAAGGGCTGAAAGACCTTAGTTATGTTTTCTGGGGGGTTCAGTTGAATGTCAAAGGAGAAGAATATTTCCAGAATTCTAGCTGATTGCTTTGGCTTTTACTTCCAAGGCACTGCTCCTCACTCACCTCTGGTAGAGGTAGGACTGCTGAGATGTTCCAGCTGAATGAGGAAGTGATACTTTTGACATAAAAGCTGCAGTAAATATTTGTGTGGCTAATTGTTTACAAGGCAGCCCACTGCACATTAAGCCAATTGCAAACTATTTGCATAGGAACGATCTAAGTTCCACTGTACTGCGTAGACCAGGGGCAGGCACAGAACATCCCGTGAGCTGGATCCAGCCTTCCAGGCCTGCCTTTCTGGCCTGCGAGGCCCTTAAATTTAGAAAATTAATGTTAATCTGCTCCTGGCTGCCTGTCAGAGATGACAGGAGCTGGGGCAGTAGGACCCAAGGGAAACAGGATCAAGTGGCTGCAGAAGCAAGGGCCACCTGGCCCCGCCCCTCAGCCAGAAGGCCCATGCAGAGAAGAGCAGAGGCTTCTGGCCTGAGACTGGGGCTGTTCCTGCCTCCCTGTGTCGGAAGGAAATTCAGATAAGAAGGGGGAGGCAGGGGAGGACTGCCAGTGATTGCCCCGTCCTCAGGGTCAGGCTGAGGCAGCTGCTGCGGTCCCGACCTGCAGCTGGGAACCACGTGGT
>NW_017728992.1:87209927-87210534 GCF_001723915.1 Gavialis gangeticus | reverse complement strand
CAGATCAACCCCCTTCCACGGTGAGGGAGGGGGCAGAGGTAGGCGCTGCCTTGGGGGGTGGGGGCAGAGCTGTGGCTCATGGCCCCTGGTGACCTCCTGGGGTGCAAGCGATGGCCGACCCTCCCCTCCTCCACAAGTTGCAGCTCTGGTTTCCCCCCAACCTTGGTTAGGCAGCGCCTGCTCCCTCTCTGTGGGGGGGTGTTGATCTGCCATCCCCCCCATGCCCTCTCCCTCTGCATCACGTGGAACTTAACAGCTGGAGGCAGCTGTATCAGAAATCAGATCAGTATCTGCTGATACGCTTCCTTAAATATCAGCTGTTGGTATTGGCCCCAAAAATCCCTATCAGTGCACCCCTACTAGAACCTGTTTGCTAATGCTTAACCTACAAGAAGTTCTTTGCAGATGTGTATTTTGTTGCATTTATCTTGATGCAAACATCTTGCATAAGTAGCAATATTTCTACATGCATACTCATGTAGATGTGTTAAAATTAAGCTACGGTTCTTTTTAGGGCCTTTATCTTGTAATATATGTTAGTCTCAAGCTTGTCAGGTTTTTATGTCAAATCTTTCAAGAGCAGACTAGATATAAGCGGATCAATTTG
>NW_017728992.1:87200835-87204927 GCF_001723915.1 Gavialis gangeticus | reverse complement strand
GCTTAACCTACAAGAAGTTCTTTGCAGATGTGTATTTTGTTGCATTTATCTTGATGCAAACATCTTGCATAAGTAGCAATATTTCTACATGCATACTCATGTAGATGTGTTAAAATTAAGCTACGGTTCTTTTTAGGGCCTTTATCTTGTAATATATGTTAGTCTCAAGCTTGTCAGGTTTTTATGTCAAATCTTTCAAGAGCAGACTAGATATAAGCGGATCAATTTGTGTGGCATTTTCTTTCAACAGGATTTCTGATGTTCAAGCATCTTATCTGGAAGAAGGGAGACTTTCACTTCCATCAATAACTCCCCCAAGTAGCCAGTCTGACTCTGAGCCAGTGGGGAAGCTTGCTCTCAACCTTCAGGATGATTGGTAAGTAAGAGTACTATTTTACTCTCTTAGAGAAGATTCAAATATTAATTTTAACTAATTATGTGGTGTAATTGTATATCAAGGACTGAATTGTTTTCTGTAAGAAAATAACTTGGCTCCAGTTGCTTCATTATGTTTTTATCTGTTTTCCAATACAACTTTTCTGAGGTTTTTCTTTTTATACAAAATTTGTATTGCTGAAATCTAAAAATCTAGGAAATAAGCTTGCATTTAAAACTACCATACTGGAAGGGATAGTGATGCTTTGAGAGTTTATTTCTAGTTTGGTGGCCCTGAGCAGTTTTGCCGTGGAATTAAAAAATAAAATCTGATAATTAATCTCATTTTGCTATTTGTGGTAACTTCAGATGTTGTTCTTGCTTAGGCAGCATTTCCTCTGTTAATTGAAATATTCGTATGAGCTAACTAGTTTTAGTATTGCCAAAAAACCCTATGGCAATTTTTTCCCCTGCTTTTCTGGACTGCTCATGTGAAGTACTTGTGAAGGTCTTAAAGTGATTCTTAACCAGGGTGACAAAACATTCTGATCTATTGTAGTCTTAGTGTTTTTGCAACAGAAGAATTGTTCTATTTTTCTGTAGTCAAAACAAGTGAAAATTAAGAACTGGCATTTTCCACAGGGTGCCTTGAGTCTGAGTTTGAGGTCCACTGTCTTAAATAGTCTGCAGTGGAATAAACAGTTGTCTTCAGAGAACATAAAATTAAGTCATAACATGTAAACTTTTCTAGTTCAGAAAAAAATTGTGGGAGAACTAATTTTGATTGTAACACTTTTGCCGGTTTTGAAATTAAGGAGGTATTAGAAAACGTAACTCACAGATTCCTGTTTAACAGTAGTAAATTTTGCTGATAATTTTGGTTTGGAGTTGTTAAAATGCAGAACCACCAGAAACCAACCTTGTTTGGTTACTATTTGCTGACAGACTGTGAAGCCCTCAGTAATGGTTAAGACTTACAAAGCAGAGATGCGTATGAAAAATAAAATATTCTCTTTAAAAGTATTGCACCTAAATGGAGTTTCTAAGAATTTACAGGTAAATGCCGGTGAAGAAATAAAACCTAAAATGGACCTTTTCGGAAATGTAGTGCCCTCCTTCAGCTCATTTGCAAATTATTTTAGTAAGAATAACTTGTGAAAAAGTTTCTCCTTCAGCGGAAAGCTTAACATTCTAATATTATAAAAGCTTCAATCTGTCCATCTGTCCATCCATAATGCTTTATTCACGGTCTTATTGGCTTAAGAACAGCCAATCAGGGCATAAAGAAGCGTTCGGATGGGTGGCAGGGCTCCATCGTGATGGTGGGGACACAGGACTGAGTGCAGGAAGCAGCAGCAACAGAGCGGATGGCATGTAGGGGTGAGGCCACCAGTGCTGGCTTTGCCACCCCCTGCCCTGCTCCCTGCAGGGGGTGGGGGGTGGGGAGGGAGGCCACTAGAGCAGGCTTCCCCCCCCTGCTCCTTGGAGGTAATGGCAGAGGTGCAGAGGGGAGCAGGGTCAGGATGCCATGGGGGAGGGGGCAAGGCCCCCGGCACTGGCCTTGGCCCACCCCTCCCCCCTCCCATCATCTCCACCTGCAGGGCCCACGTAGGCTCACCTGGCAGCAGTGGGGGGGGGGAGTGGGCCTGACGTAGGGCAGGGGAGGGAGTGGGTGCACCATGACGGGGGCAAGGGTAGGAGTGGACCCAGGTCTGGTGTGGGGAGGAGCAGGGGGGAGGAGGAGTGAGTCTGAGCAGTGGCAGAAGGTGGCCCGCTGCGGCAGTCGGAAGGGAGCAGGGGGCCCAACCTGGCCCGACACAGCGGCGGCAGGGGGAGGGAAGGAGCAAACCACCTCCTCCTCTCTTTGAGCCTGGACCCACACCCCCAACTTCTCTTGTCTCCCCACTGCTCCTCCTACACCCCCATCCCCACCGCCCCCCGTGGCTAGGCTTCTCCCCACCCTCTGGCCCAGTCCTCCCCTGCATTGGGCCCAGGTCCGCTCCTCCCCTCTCCCCACTGCTGCGGCACAGAGGAGGGGAGCGGGTCAGGACCCCAAGCAGTAGGAGGGAAGAGGGGAGTGGGCCTGGATGGAGGGGGCGGGGGCGCAAGGCTCCATCCCTGCCTGCTCCCCTCCTGTCATTCAGACAATTGGCTAGTTGTATTATAATGACACTGTGAAAAATCATAGGTTTATCATTAAAATCTTTTACTCTGTGAGAATTTAGATAATACTGAATTAATTTTTTCAGGTAACTAGGTGACTCTAATTTTTTCACTTGTGGAGTCATGATACGGAAATAATCCTTACTTTGAAGGAATCAGCCTGTAAAACAGAAAAAATACACCTATGTATTAGGGATGTAAGTGTTGTTTAAATAATTACCCATTTAAATCCCTCTAATCATATCAGTTAAATGCTTGACTAATAACACATACCTAGCGCCCATGTGTTGCAGCTAGTCTTTGTTCCCTCCTGGGGCACTGCTGCTTCCCTTTCCTGCTGGCATTAAATGTTAACTGTAATGCATTAACAGTATAAATACACTTACTGTTTAACTGTTTAACCTACTATGTATGTGACTGGAGTGAGTTTTAAGAATATGGGAAGTTTGAAGAATCTGGTGGGATGGAGTCAATATGGCTTAGATGCTCCGGCATGCTGCTGTTTCCCTTAAGTTTTTACATTCACTGTTCATTTCTTCTTAGTGTGTGTGTACGTGCGGCTTTCATAAATGACACATTAGATACACAAGTAGTATAACTTGAACTGTACTACTTGAACTGAAGATTCATTTTTAAAATGATACAGGGCCTGTTGTGAAAGATTGAACTTGGTTTATATTGGTTTGTGTCCTTTATTTCTGAATTCAAGTGATATGTCAGATTAAAACCAAATGTCAGCACATATAAGCATAGGTTTAAATAGTTTTAAAACATCTTCTTCTGTTAAATTTGGTACAACTTCTTTGCCAGCAGAGTCATGCATCCTTACTAGTTTTCAGATTTCTTGTAAACATAGTACCCATTCATTGTCTATGAAGTACTTTTAAGATAGGGGTTTCTGTACGCTTGCAAACAGTGTCTAATTCTTCATCAGCATGGTCAGTGAATGCTAGTAATGACTTGGTGTACATGGGTGTTAGGTATACTTATCTCGCCTTTTGATCTTGCTTAGAATCAAGTTAGCTGACACAGTAGTAAAAATAGTTTAATAGTTTCGTAGTTTGTAGGTTCGGAAGGGACCTGAGCAGATCATCAAGTCTGACCCCCTGCCATGGCAGGAAAAAGTACTGGGGTCAAACAGCCCCAGCAAGGTGTTTGTCTAGCCTTGTCTTAAAGACCCCCAAGGTAGGAGCCAGCACCACTTTGCTTGGAAGTTGGTTCCAGATCCTAGCCGCCCTGACAGTGAAGTAGCGCCTCCTGATGTCTAATCTGAATCTACCCTCTGCGAGCTTGTGACCGTTATTTCTAGTCAGTCCTGGTAGTGCTTGGGGGAACAGGGACTCCCCCAGTCCCTGCTTGTCCCCTCTGACTAGTTTGTAACAGGCCACTAGATCCCCCCCTCAGCCTTGTCTTGTAGAGGCTGAACAGGTTCAGGTCCCTGAGCCTCTCCTCATAGGGCCTGCCCTGCTGCCCCCTGATCATGCAAGTGGCCCTCCTCTGGACCCTCTCCATGTTGTTCACATCCCACTTGAAGTGTGGCGCCCAGAACTGGAC
>NW_017728992.1:87194081-87195835 GCF_001723915.1 Gavialis gangeticus | reverse complement strand
CAGCCTATTCCTCCCTTCTGGTGTGCCCGCATCCCCCCACAACTTAGTGTCGTCAGCAAATTTGAACAGGGTGCTTTTTAGTGCCCCTTTCTTCCCCTTGTCCAAGTCACTGATGAAGATGTTGAACAGTGCGGGCCTGAGGACCGAGCCCTGGGGGACCCCACTGCCCACATCCCTCCAGGTTGAAAATGACCCATCCACCACCACTCTCTGGGTGTGGCCCTCCAGCCAGTTGGCGACCCATTTGGCTGGAGGCAGGCCTATGTTTCATTTTCTCCAAGTAAAAATGGGGAGATGTAATGGCAGTGTTTTGTGTCTGTCTTCAGCTATTATGGGTAATAAGTGGATAGAGTTTCACTTGTTTATACACCAGATGTTTGAAATAACCTTTGTATTCTGACTATGATTGAGCTTTGTCTTAAGCAGTCTGTTAGCAAAATGACTTTCCCCCGCTCTTCTCCCTATCCTAGGGAAAGTACTGTCCAAATTAAAGAAGCTCATCCTATTTTTGATAATTTGGAAGAGTCCAGCTTAATACAGAGAGGAATCAATCAAAATGGTGCTGCTGAGTGCTCAAGTCGCAGTCAAGATTCTTTGTTTGAAATATTACCACTTGAACTTTTGGAAGGTATTTAACTTCTAGAAATGTATACACTTAATTGTTCACTACAACTTTTTTGCATTCTCTGTTGACACCATTAACATTTTTGTAGCACAGCATGAGCAGTACTTCTCTTGGAAAATTATTATCGACTTTCAAAGATAGAAAGATACACTAGTAGGCATCTGGGGCTTGTATCAAGTTTCACATGTGATTCCGAAGGTAAGGCTAAATGAAATGGCTGTTCAGGTCCAAGGTCTGATGTCTGACAAACAGCCTAAACCAGAAATCAATCATGAATACTCCTGAAAAATTGATATTCATGGGTTCACAGAGAAGTCACTTGTTTTCATTCCTTGCTACAAACCATCAGAATTGTATTGTGATGAGCACCTTTCCTTTTTCCTTTTCTACATTGGCCTGAATTAGATGGTCATATGCAACTGGAAGAAGAGCTAGAAAACAGTGCTTGTACAATTTAAAACATTGTTCTGGTTTTGTAAAGTGATTTAATTAATTATAAACTTCTTTAATACCAGTTGCTAAAATCACAATGCCTTAAAATAAGAGCGTAGTAATGGAAATGAGTTAGTAATTGGTGATCTGATTTTGAAGGCTTGGGTATCAGTATTAAACCATCTTTTATTTTTTGAATGCTAATCTGAATAGATTAGGGAATCACTAAGTATTGTAGGTGTACTTGTATTTTTGACTCCCTGCTTCAAAGAAAAATCTGGGAAGAAAACAGTTCCTTCTGGCTACTGTAGTGCCTTTTTTTCCATTCAAAGAGAAATGTCATTGAAATTCGGTAGAAAAAATACCAGATTTAGAAAATAGGTACATCAACTTTTTAAATATAATTGGGTTTACATATTTCCTCATGAATACAGATTCATAGATTCATAGATTAAGGGTCGGAAGGGACCTAGTAGATCTTCTAGCCCGACCCCCCGCCAGGGCGGGAGAACAACAAAAAACCCCAAAAAGAGAAATGGGACTCAAACAAGTCCAGCCAGGTAGGCATCCAGCCTCTTCTTAAAGACCCCCAGGGTAGGGGCCAGCACCACTTCCCTTGGAAGTTGGTTCCAGCTCCTAGCCGCCCTAACCGTGAAGTAGTTTTTGCGGATGTCCAATCTATACCTCCTCTCCATCA
>NW_017728992.1:87177691-87193845 GCF_001723915.1 Gavialis gangeticus | reverse complement strand
AGGTATACTCCTCTTTGGAGATTTCACCCCCCTTCCACCGGGTGTACGCCGCCTTTTTGGCAAGCAGGCAGTCCCGGACGCCCTTGGTGAGCCAGGGGGGCTTCCGGACACTCCTGTCCCCCTTGCTTCTTGTCGGGATGGACACCCCTTGGGCCGTGAGTATCGTTTTCTTAAGAAAATGAGCACTTCTTGATTTTAGCAGAAGAACAGCCATTTTGTAGTTTGCGGAGTGGGGCTACCACAGCAAAGATAACAACACAATTTTTTGAACTGATGGCTACAGAATTATTTTTTCAAATTTTTGTTGAATATTAGGCAATATCTGTGTCTTTAACATCTTTTTGAGCCACTGTGGCATGAAAGACACCAGTCAACTGACACTGGATTAATTAACTTTTTTTGAGACTAGCCCAGGATAAGCTTTTTATTTATTTGTTTTTTTCCCCCCTACTGAAGCAGTATCTAAAATCATGAAGGACTAGTGCCTCCCACAACTGGGGGAGGCACCATTTGTAGGCGGCAGCACCGGTGGCAAATGGGGACCGCCTGCAGATGTCGGCGGTGGTGTCACCTGGGGGGCGGGGGGTGGCGAGCAACAGGCAGTCTCGGGGTGGGCATGTCGCTACCCCCCCCCCCCCACGAGTTGCCTGTATCTAAAATCTTACTTGAGGATTGGGACCCATTATGCTGACTGGCATACCCACAGCTAAAGGACTTCCTGCTGCAGAGCTTATAGTCTAACCCAGGGGTGCTCAGCCCTTTTGCCCCTTGGGCTGCATTGGCAGTGCCCAATCTGCTGGCGGGCCAGATAAAGCCAGTGTTCCTGATTCTTCATCTAGGTGGGCAAGGCAAGTGCCATCTGGCTGAAAGGCTGGGGGGCAGGTTGACTCCAATGCATCCCTGCAGGGGAAAAGAGCTTGATCCCAGCCTTGCAAGAAAGAACAGAACATGGTCTGGCCCTGCTGGTGGGGAGGAAGGGATGTGGCCATGTCCCCACTGGCTCCACGGGGAAGGGGGCATGGCCCACCCCCAACAGGAGGGAAAGGGGTGTAGCTCACTGTGGGGGGGGCAAAGGGGACTGGCCCAGCCCAACCTAGCCCTGAAGATGGGGAGGGGGGATGTGGCTTGGTACCTATCCAGAAGTGGGGGGAAGCATAGCCTGGTCCTGTGGGCTCCAACTTGACACACAGGAATTGAGGTTTGGGTATTTGGCAGGGAGGAGGTTGGCCATATTGGTTGGGCCAAACTTCCAGACCTGTGGGGGAGCCCCACAGGCTGGATCTGATGGTGTCATGGGCTGCGTTTGGCCTGTGGGCTGGAGGTTGAGCACCCCTGGTCTACCCAACAGTTGAGATTGTGCTCCCTTTTTCTACTCTACCACTAAGTAACTGGAAGGGAGCAAAGAAAGTTGTGGCTTAGTGGATAGGGCATGATACTAGTTTTTAATCACCTTTGTTGTTGACCTGTGGTGTGAGCTTCAAGTTATTGCACTGTATTTGGAATTCCTTTTATTCTTTGTTGCTAAATAAGATTGAAAGCCCTGGGAGTAGTGATTGTATCACACCATTTATGCAGGTGTCAGCCATAGTGAGACCTTGATTTATATTATTATTTTTATAGTAACTTAGTCCCTGATTTTTGCTATAAGTGGGGACTTTTCAAAGTTATGTTTGTGTACCATGTGGTATAGATGGCTAATAAAACTAAACTTCAAGCCCTTACCTCAAGAGGCTTAGTTTGTAGACCTTTTTAACATAGAAATAGAATGTATAATATTTAGTAATGTATTAAAAGGTCATATTCAAGTTGCTATTAAATTGCTCTCTCATTCTAGATTTGTCCATTGGAATATGTTCATTGCCACAAACTAATAAAGAGATCAAGGTAAATGTACTTTATATTACAGGAGTTTAAAGGATGTGTTTTATATAGAGAAAAGCACTTGAGAGAGTAGTGGTTATCTTCTATGTTATTAAATTTATAAATTAGAACAGTAACAATTTGCAGAATTTAAGGCAGAAATTACTTGCAGGGCAGCAAATTACCAGTGGCAAAACAATTGCCAGTTCATGGCCTCCATTAACATCAAATCTTGATTTATGGAGGAGATATTGATCTATAATAATCCAACAGGATAATTTGAATTTCATTTTAAGTGGTTAAACGTCTCTAAAGGGGATTAATAATTATGTCTGTAGTCTTAAAAAAAATATTCCTCACTGTTCATATAGAAAAGATTCAAGTTGGTCAGCTGGCTATACTGTTTTTAAGGAAACTTAAGTTTTGCTGAAGCTCTCAAAAGCTTTTTGAAGCTGACATATACTGTATTTTTATTTAATGAAGCATTTGCTACTAGTACCTCGGTTGTTTTTCTTTTTAAAATCTTTTTGCTTTAGCATCTCCTCCTTTAATGCATAAAGCCAAAACATCTGGAAACATTGAGACACTACCATATATTGATATTTTTAATATTTTTCTAAACAATTTGTGAATTTAGATTTTTTTGATTGAATGGATTCCGTAGGATTTTATTTGAAAATGTATCTTACAGGCTTTTTTTGGCAAGTTCCTTCAAACCAATTTATGCTTTGGTGTTTGGAGCCTGCAGGAGCCTCTTCAAGCAGTAGCAGTCTGTTATGCATGCTTCAAGGTGGAATCTGAGGATTATTGAATGGAGGGCCAGACTAGCGAACAAGAAAACTAAAAGCTTCTATTTAGAAGTCTTAGATATTGCAAGTTTGTAAGAGTACTTTTCCCCCTCTCACATCTCCTGTTCCCTGCATTTCTTTTACCTATCTTTTAATTGCCTGGTGAATGGTGGTTAGAGACTGGAATTTATGGTGGAGGATGGAGAAGAGAAAAAGTCTTTGCCAAAATTACTGCTGTTTTATGAAAAACTTGAGTTTTACAGCTGGGAACTCCTGGACCATGCATGTGTGTGTTTCATAGGTTAAGCAGTCTGAACCTGGAGGAAAATTGGATGGTGAAATGTTAAGTGAGCAGTGCAGCACAAGTCATTTGGATTGTTTGGAGAATGAGAAGCTACTGAATCTTGCAAGTTTAGATGAATACTCAACTGGTCAGTATACTGTGATTCAGCTTGTAGCATATCTTCAGATACTTGAGAGGGGCAGATAGATAAAATAACTCTAAAACATTAGATTTCATTGTCTGTATAGCTAAGGAAACTTCTCGGTCGAGCTAATCAGTTTACTTTAAGCAGAAGAACATCATGGTTGCTTGAATTACTGGTATATTAAAATTGGTATCTACGGAATTCACTGCTGAACTTGGTATTGAGTTGTATATCTTCTAGCTAGAAAATCAAAGCTGAACAATGCTTATGTTCATATTGTGAATGAAAAGGTTTAAGAAGAGATGCAGACCTTTTGTAGTAACGAAGTTGGCAGCTCTTGGCAGTGGGTACAATTTGTACTAAGTATTTGTCTTACTGTGACAGAGCTGGATTGCTAAAACAGATTGCTAAATCTGTGCCACCCAGTTAACTTGGCTTTTTATCTGAATTTTAAATCCAGTTCCTAACCAGTTGTGCATAAACTTCTAGCTGGCATATTAGACTTATTTTAAGCATGGTATTTTAGAGGTGCACTGATTCATTGGTCCATATACTATCGGCACCAATAAAAGGAAAATTGACATTATTAGCAATTGGCTGATGTGGCTGATCTTTTCCAAATCTTAAATTATTTTTAGATTTTTAGTTCTTTAAAGATTTAACGTAATTTTTTGGCTGATGTGGCTGAAATCATGCCATGTACATACACGCAGCTGCAGCATGCACGTGGCCAGCCTGGCAGTTTGGAGAGCAGTGTCTGGCTAGTAACCGTGTTGGGCCCGAGCACAGCCACGTCCCAGCCCATCCCGGGGAAGAATCTGGCCCCAGCCCACTGCAGGCAGCCTGCCCTTGCTCCATGTATACCCCGGCCAATGGAAATGGCGCCCCCACGCCCACAGGTGAGCCACTTGCTGCTCTGTCCTTTGCCTCGCCTTGGCTGGGTAGCCCCAGCCCCCTTCCTCTGTCACTGTGGGGGCCCCGATCTGCCCTACCCCTCTCCCCCCAAGACTTACCAGTTGGGTGCTGCTATCCAAGCTTCCATGCTGCATATCGGCAGTTGGATCTGTATCAGCTGATATGGCTCATTAATAATTGTCCATTGGTATTGGTCAAAAAAATCTTTATCAGTGCACCCCTAGTATATTTCAGGGCTGTCCAGCTTCTAAGCTTCTGGGGCTGAATGCTCTGTGGATTGCACCTGGGTTATAGTAACAAATTCCTTAAGTAAATAATAAAAGTTTTTATTGTATCAGATTTTTAATCCTTTTCTTTTTCAATAGATGATGATATTGATGATGGAGAATTCTATGACGACCAGCTGGAAGCTTATTTTGAGCAGCTGGTACCACCAGAAATGCTGAGAGGAATACAGGAACTTTCAGAACGTTGTGCAGTATTGGAACTTCTGGAAAATGGCTTGAATCGGGTAGGATTAAGATAAAATTCAGGGCTGAATATTCTTTCTGTATATCATTTCCAGCAAGTTGGGTTCCATTTGGGGTAGAAACAGTGTCTTCAGTGTAGTAACTATAGGGGGCAAATTTTAAAAAGCTTTTTTAAAGATTTAACATAATTTTCCGTCATCTTTCCTTTTTCATGTGAGTTTCTGCTGTAGAACAAATAGGGCAAGCAGTTTCTGCTAATCAGCCACTTCTGCTTTATTTCCTTCTCTTGTTGCACAAAGCTCTTGTTTGCATTGTTTTCTGTTTTTTGTGAAGCGGAGTTCACTAAGTGGTGAACTGCCTCACAGGTTGATAAACTGATATAGTATAAAAGGTTTTCAGAAGGTGTTGATAGTCTGAATATAATTTCTTTTCTTCCTTGCTACTTCTGTGATCTTATAGGATCTCTTACTACAGTATAACCTCATAAATCAAATTTTCAAAATTCTGGAATTCTCAAAAACCCAGCACTTTTAAAAAAAGTACTCTGCATCAGGGGTTTTCAACCTTTGCTGACCAATGTACCCCCACTGGCTGGCTGCGGAGCTGGGGGGAGGGGAAGTAGTGGCAGCGCGGGGTGGTGGATGGTGGCAGCAGCCACTGTGTGCAAGCTTCCTCCCCTTCTCCCCCAGTATCCATTCATCTGGGCAGCGCCGGGCTATGCACTTTCCTTGTGTTTCAAAAATCTGGAATTTTCAAATTTCTGGCAGGTGGTAGGTCCCAAGAACGCTGGATTTATGAGGTTATACTGTACTTAACAGTTGAAGTTGCGGAGAAGTATATAAAAAGTTACGTTACTGTTGCTGTTTTTCCTGAAGAAGAAGGTAAAGTGATTGTGACTAGATCTGTGTTCCTGCTGTGTGATGTATGAGGACTTTTACTTGGATTATGGTAGTGATAGCCCATAATTCTTATACAATGACAATGTCCCATTTCAGGAACCACTTAAAGGCTGTTTCACGTAGCGGCCACATTTGGAAAGGCGGTGTTCACTAACTTTTAAAGTAACTGTGTTGCAGTGAAGTACCTCTATCTGGTTTTCTTAAATGGATATTCCAGTATTTGCTCATTCAGTACTTAGCAGGAATGAGGTGTTTTAATATTCCTAGTTCAGCTTCTTCTTGAAGTCCTTTATCTGGATGGAACAATGGTGAAGAAACTAAACTAACATATAGCTAACCATAAACCTCTAATGGCTGGAAGACCATGCCTGTTCTACAACTGGTAGACAGTTTGTAAGAAAATTGGGCTCACTTTTGCATAGATTTTTGATTTAATGCTTAATATGCATATACCCTTAGTTAAGTACGTTGTAGTACGTCTGTGAAAACTAGTATTGTAACTACAGTCCTGTAGAACAACTTGCTACGTTAGGATACGTGAGGACTAGTCTTCTGGCAAAAAAAGTCCTTTGCATAATAGAATTAAAAAAAAAAAAGTACTGGAGACCTTTTTGGATTACTGTGAAAGCAAATGATTAAGAGTTGGATGCATCTGCTATAGCTGAATTTTAAATCCTAATGGTTTGGGACAATTTTCAGGTGCCTACTGTTCATGGAGCTGCACCCAGAGTGGATGCTACAACTGCTAGTAACAAAGAGGCACATGAACTGGGGGAAGCTGGACACCACAAACAAGCAGGACAGTTCTTGTTGCCAAAAACAGTAAGTCCAGTCGTGTGAAAGGGATACTTGTCCTCTAGATCTTCAGCAAACTAGTTTTCATTTATCTAGAATAGCTAGCAAAGTTGGGAACCAAATTTGAAAGTCATTTAATTGTCAGCTTAACTACTTACACTCTTCCTCATATGTAACTCTTCTAATGCCAGTATTTAAGATAAGGTATTTTAAAGACCCTACTGTTGTTTTGAACTACTGTAAACATGTAGTTGCTAAATGGCTGAACTTTTTTCCTCTCGACAGATAGGTGAAAGTAACAGGGCAACTTTCAGACCTGGACTAGAAGGTATTTCTGAGGAACCTTCCTTTGGAACAGTGGCAAATTCTGAGACAGAGTACAGTCAGTCTGCAGAGAACCAGGTTATTAGTGTGCCCATAACAGGTATGTGTACTTTGCAGCTCTGTACTTACTGCAGCTTAGAGAAACAGCAGCACTTCATAAACTGCTACTGCACTTAATTAATACTTTTTTTATCTTGGCGGGGTCTGGAACCTTTGACACCTTAATGTCACAAAGAAGGTAAGTCCTAGTTGAGATTTAACACTGCCTCTTCAAGCCCCCCTTAAAAAATAATGTTATGCAAACTCTCAATAAAATGGATAAGAATAGATGGTCCCAGGTAAATGACTGTATTGTGACTTAGTAAAATATTGTTTGGGGAAGATTCTATCTAATGATAACTATAATGATAATTTTGGCAAAATTATCATTTATCAATCCCATGGGTTAAGGGATTTTTCATTAATGTATAATACTGTTTTGGACGGTGCATGTGGTGGAGATTGTAAGGTACAGGAGGGGAGGGGGGAATTGAAGGGGGGGAGCATTGGGGCAGATGAATTTAAGACAGCCCCCCAAGAATTGGGTTCTCTACATGCAAAATTTATAACAAATACGTAATTGTCCATGCAAAGGATCTAATTATTGAGGATTTGTCTTTAAATTTGAATTAGTCAGGTAAATACAATAATTCACAAGTTTCTTAGGAAGATGTGACAGTTGAACAGGGTCCAGATGTTGATACTCTGGCAGCTAAATGTTCATTCTTTTTTTTCAGCTGATGCATTTGTCACTAATCACCTTTTTCCACCTTGCTAAAACCTGTGTTATACAAACTTTCAACTGAAAAATGCATATGGAAATAATTTTGCAGTTTCTGTACTCCTTTAGTAGTCTCTACTCACTTGAACATAATAAAACCCAAGCTCTTTTAGAAAGTGTGGGAGATACAGTGCTCCTGACATGTTTTTAGGAACTACCAAGAAAACACTACAGCACATAAAATATACAAAAATCTACAGATATTCTTTAGGGTATTTTGATCTTTGTTTAAACAAACAGTGTTCTTTGTAATAACTGATAATCTATTTGCTGCTATTTCTTGTAATACTTAAAATATTGCAAAGGAGTGAACCATTGCCCATCCATCACAGGTTAAGTGAAAACTCAAAACTTCTTTGAAAAACTTCTATCGTATTACTTATATTTAAAAAAAACAAAAAATAACCCCTCCCCAGAATTAGATTGGACTGTTAAAAAATGTGAAGATCGTTAGATCCATTTAGTTTATCGCTGACTTACTACAGCCAAATGACATATTAAATATCATTTCACACTAAATCAATTTGTTCTTACAGCAAAAAATAAACTAATAGTAATAGTTTCTTACTATTACTTCTATATCTTTCTTCTCATTTTGCAGGTAATGGCTGTAGTATTAAAGAGAGTGGAAATGAAGATGGAGTAACTTGGGTACCATCTTTTCTTCCTGAAGTGGAGATAGTTGGGGTTAAAAATGAGTTGGCACAGGCTCCTTTCACAAGTGTTATTCCTGAAGCTATTCCTGTTTATGCTGAGGTAAGAGAATTTGAGGTCTTGGTATGTGTGAATACAAAATATTTATACTAATATTTATTTATCTAAAATATTACCTCAGTATTGCAATAGTTTTCTTATTTTTAGGTGACCTAGGCCAGTGGTTCTTAATGTTTTTGGATTTGAGACATCCGTTCCAAAACTTCTGTGGATGGAGTGGCACCCAATTTCAAAAACTAATTTTACATACTACATTGCTTGCCTCCTTTCAGATGGTCTGGGAAGTGGGTATGTGTGAGGGATTGGCCAGGCAGGTACAAGCCTGTGCCTTTGCATATCTGCTTATCTCCCTGTACCTTGCAACATCCTGCAAAAGATCTGGTGGCACCTTGGGTGAGAGTCCCTGACCTAGGCAGTATCATTGTAGGAAAATGAAATGTGTTAGCTCCTCAGAAAGCAAGGGATATACAGTAGAGGGGGATGTGACTTCAAAAAAATGAGCAGAGAGATGTGTAATCTGGTCTTTATTATATTGCCATATTTTTACTCTGTTTTTCACAACCCACAACTATAGTCAGTGCTGAATTGACTGCCTTGTACAGCTTTTCTAGAACTGGATTTGCCAGTCGGCTCTTAGAAACTGGGAGGAATATTATCAATCAAGGGAACTCAAACTGGTTAAGATTAGTTCTTTTGAGTCAATTGGGAGTGGATTTTTTTGTTTAGTTTTGTGTTTTAAATAAGGTATAGGAGGGCATGCTGAAATTAAACAGCGAACTTAAAACACTTCAGTCTGTTCTCTGGCATGCAATTATTACTGCATTTGATCCACAAAAATAGTTATAATTTTCTGTTTTTCCTGCATCTTTAAGTATCTACGGTGTGTACAGGAGCAGGGGTTGGCAACGTTCTGGCTCATGGACCAGGTCTAGCCTGTGAAAAACTTGGATCTGGTCCATGAAGATCTGAACTAGCCTTTGATAGTGGGGGAGTGGGAATCTGACATGAGTGGACACACCAGTCCTGGGTGTTAAGTTAGAGGGGTTGTGCTCCACATTCCCAAACCAACTATGATCTGTGCTAAAGACTTCTCACTCACCCTTGCTGTTAAATCAGCCGTTTCTGCTTAGTATTGGCTGTGTTTCAGTGGTAGAGAAAAATGTGGATTTCTCTACTTTAAAGAAAAATGAGGGAAATGGCTGGTTTAGAAATTACTGTTATTTGCACTGAGCTATAACTCATCTTGAGGGTGGAATTCTTTTTTTCCCCTTTCCCTGGTTGGAAACAGTGAGTTTCAATCGGTATATTTTGGGGCATTCCACTTCAGTTTTGTTGTTTTGTAAATAGTCAAAAATGGTGGTGAGGTGACTTGAGCAGTGGAAACTTGATGGACATAAATAAGCTTTATTAGTACTGAATGTTAATATAAAATCATTTTTGCTGAATTAAAATAAAAACATAGTTCAATATAACTTAATCTAGTTTAAATGTATATACCAAACTGACTTGCTGTTAAAAATGTCTTGTGAAAAGTCTCCATGATCTTTTTCTAAATTTTTTTTATCTTTTTAAGGATTCCATGAATTGTGGTGGTATGCCAGAATCCATCAATATTGCTGAAGTAAAAGTATCTTCGTTATATCTTCAAAACATGGACAGCAATAAGAATAACCTCTCGGAAGCCCTCTTGAAGCAGGGAACACAATCCTCTATGCACCAGGCCTCTTCATCTGATGCAGAAGTATTGCATTTAACCAAGGGGATATTTGTGGATGATACTACTCCTAAAATTCCAGTCAGTGAAAATACATCTGTGATGGATACAAATTTGACTAATGAGTGTGAACTTGGTCTGGCTGATACTTATTTGTCTCCAACTGCTGATAGCAGAGAAAATGAATATCAAGGTACAGCATCACAAAAGTCAGTTGCTCTAGGAAATCTATTACAATAATTCAAACAATATTGTTTCTTGTCCCTCCTCACACCCTTCTTTCCTCCCTCACAGAAATATGGAGTTATCACAAATTGAGGAGAAATCTTTTTACATCAGTTACAGAGAGTCCTTTATTATGACTTAAGTAGAATTTAAAAATTTAGTTCAACTTTGTGGGTGTATTGCTTATTTGTTTTTAATGTATGAAATTGTTCTACAGGTAATCTGATGAATTAAAACTTTGCAATTTAAGTTTTTACCAGTTTCAGTAAATTTTAGTTGCATTTTCTTACTTTGTCTTGCTATAAATAATGTCCTTTATTCCTAGAAGTAAGAAAAAAATGTTTGTACTGTGTGTCAATCAACAGTGCAGTATTTGATATGTGGTCTCTTTCAGGTGATCAACCACATAGTGTTGTCTATCAAAACGAAGAGGGAAAATGGGTGACTGACCTTGCATATTATACATCATTTGATAAAGAGCAAGACATAAATCTGTCTGAAGACAGTAAAATATGTGAGGATTTCATAACAGGATGTAAGTAACTTCTCTCCTTTTTTTTTGTTTTCCTCCCTGTTCCCTGCCCCACCCCCCCACTGGGCTATTCTTATACATATTTAAGACTGTGCTTTTGTGCTGCTACCTACAGTACCTTCTAATATTATAAAAACCTAAGTCTGTCTGGCTGTCGGACCTTATTTGCGCTCTGATTGGCTGACGGAAACAGCTAATCAATGTTCCAAGCATGGAGGAGTGCCCCCATGATTCCAAAGCAGTGCTGGCCCTGGCTTCCCCACCCTGGTTCCTGTAAGAGGCAGAACAGTGGCAGCATGGGGCATTAGGTGGTGGCACTCCATCGCAGCACCCTACCCCCTTGCCCCCGTCATCCTTGACGGGGAATTGCCTAGACTAACATAAACCTCTAGTTCTGGGATTCTGAAGGCTTCTCATACTGTGACTATATTTCATAAATTTCATAGATTTCATAGACATTAGGGCTGGAAGGGACCTCGGAAGATCATCAAGTCCAGCCCCCTGCCCAAAGGGCAGGAAGTCAGCTGGGGTCATAGGATCCCAGCAAGATAAGCATCCAATTTGCTCTTGAAAGTGTTCAATGTAGGTGCTTGAGCCACTTCCAGTGGCAGGCTGTTCCAGACCTTGGGGGCTCGGACAGTAAAGAAATTCTTCCTTATGTCCAGCCTGAAACGGTCTTGTAGTAGTTTATGACCATTCGACCTCGTCATCGCTTGGGGCACTCTGGTGAACAAATGTTCCCCTAGATCCTGGTGGTCACCCCTGATAAACTTATAGGTGGCCACCAAGATCACCCCTGAGCCTGTGCTTTTCCAGGCTAAAGAGCCCCATGGCTCTCAGCCTGTCGTCATAAGGTCTGTTTTCGTGACCTCTGATCATGCGTGTGGCTCTTTTCCGGACTCTCTCAAGCTTCTCCACGTCCTTTTTGAATTGTGGAGCCCAAAACTATTCCAGTGGGGATTAAAGTTTTAATGCAGGGGTAGCAACATCTTCCACCTGTGGACCAGAATGACCCACCCTAGGTCAGAGGTGAGTGGGTGCTAGAACCTGGCTGTTGCTGGTGCTTGGCCCCACAGCAGTACAGGAAGAGCGCTCATAGTTGAAATGCCACATCCGCAGGCCAGTTTTGGTGATTCCACAGTCCTGTGGGCCATAGGTTGCCAGCCTCCGGTTTAAAGGGTATATTGGCCCAGTAGCAGGTATCAGTGTAGAGGTTTATTGTGTAAGCAAATGTAATTCACTTTCTGTGTAAGAAAGAAAAAATCTTTTGTTTGGAAACTGGTCAAAGTTATCTTTCGGTCCTACAGGAGGAGAATGTTATAGTCATGCTGTGGAATGGAAAATAGAATCAACTGGATGACATTTCAGTTGCTTTTCACTGCTCACCGCTCACTTACTAATTTTAAAGTGTTAATATTATCTTTGGTATAGTGTTAGTTTTTACCTTGTAATCAAACTTTACGACTTAGTCCCTCCCTGCCCTATTTCTAATGCTATTTGGTACGGACTCATAATATTGAATCTCAAGATTTCAGACACTCTGTCATGTAAAGTTATCATATTACTGAATGATTGTCACAAAAGCAGACATACAAACAGATTTTGAAAACACCAGAGTGTACTGATCATTAATTTGTAGGGTCTCTTAAAAATGACTCTACAGTAGTGATTCTCAGATAGTGTCACAAGATCCTTCTAAGAGTGCTACAATACCTGGCCCCTGTGCTAGGAGATGTGCAATCACTACTCTTTCTGTTGTGTGCCCCAGTATCTTGCAGACCAGTGACTCTTTGTGTGACTGTTCCCTACCCTTCTGGCAGCATCCATGCTGCCAGCAGTGAGCTCTGCTGTGTGTGTAGATGCATATGGAGATGTGAAGCTGTGCTTTACCTACAGCCTGGATTGTCTCCCTTCCTTGAAAGTATTGTACATCTGTGCAAGCTTTGAAGGGACAATCTGGAATTTGGTAGATTAAGGCTATATGTGCTGTTCACCTGTTTAGGAATTGCCAAGAATGTGACACATTATTTAGCCATCACTTGAGGAAAAATTATTTGCATATAACAGTACCTGACATTTTTCAAGAAGTTTAGTCCACATACATATTCCTCAACTCCTCTCTATTCCCAAATACTTAGGGGTCCTTTTCACCATGAGCCCTTTAAAAAAACAACAACAACAAAAAAGCCACCCTCCCCAAAATTTGGAGTGGTGTGGGCACATCTCTCCCCCCCACTTGGCACGTCTGTTCCCACTGTGAGTATGAAGGATGAGTGTAGCACCTCAACAGATGCTGCAAAGATCTTCCAGTTTGTGCACTTTTGGCCATACCTATAAATGGTGGAATGTAAATGGATTAAGGCCAGAACATCAGTCACTATGTTAGTTACCACTTTATTTTTCAGCCCTACTTCCGTCTGTGTGTGGTATAATAGGGTAATAGAATTAAGATTTGAAAGTGTTTTTCAGAGTGTAGGCCAGTGTCACTTACTGTATACTATCCTTAAATTGCACAGAAATGGCAATATTTGTTTCTGCCTGGGCTTCCTTTGGCTCACCAGAATAATCTGCCTCTCAAATACTTAATGAAGCCTCCCCAAATTGTTGGTGTATATAAAACAGACAGAATCTGAATAACAGGCATCCTGGTTTTCTCTGTTTAACAATCTGAAATTCTCTGATTTTAAAAAAAACCCCCAAATCCACATTTTTCTGCAATTAAAATGAAATACATAGGTATCAGTTGAGCACAATGTTTTTAATATATTTACAGTTTTAAAGCAATTTGGAAGCTAAAAGTGCATCAGTCATTATAATAAAATAAATTCTAAATACCTATATATTTTGGTATTTGATTTTGGGTTTTTAGCAGAGAAAATCAGAGTTTCCTTTGCCCACTTTGCTCACCAGGATGGAGGTCTAGCTGTAGCTGTCCCTCCTGCTGCTTTGTGGCAATGAGCAGCCATGATATGCCAGTGCCCTGCCCCTGCCCACGCCTGTGCTATTGCCCTTCACTCCCAACCTGCACAGAAATCTGGGGTGGGGCATGTGCCCCCAGTCCCCAGATGTATTGACTATGCCCTTCCTATCCCCATAGACTTTCGCGGAAAACGCTGTGGGAGCTGCTTTCCACAATACTGCCTTGCTGCTGTGTGCATGCACACATTCATGAAGCACCCTCTGCGTTCTGCTCCCCCCAGCCCCTTACAGGCTGGAAATATGCCAGCCTGCAAGAGGAAGCACTGAGTTTCCCAGGTTTTTCTCCGCTGAAGGAGAAAACCCACATATTGTCATTTTTTTCCCCATGGAAAACAAAAAGCCCAGATCTCTGCTGAGGAACAAATACGTGCTCTGAAAGCATCTGCTGGGCTTTCTGGATGCATAGTGGTAAACTTCAGAATGCATAGCTGCTTCTAACTTTAGAGCTAAGTGCTAAAATTCAGGATTTTATGGATTAAAAGTGATGCATCTGGAAGATAAGGAACATAAACTCAAACATCTCACCTAATATTGCAAATCTCCAATCAAACAACCATCATTTCTCTCTGTATACTAACTCAGTCCCAGGTTTGTCTTTTACCTCACAATTTCTGGTTTACATGAGGTGGTGGTCCTAAATCCAGGGGCTCTTTTAATAAGTGTACCCCTGGCAGCTGGGCATGGAGGGGTGGGGGCACGTGGGAGCCCCATGGGGTGGTAGGTGGCAGCCATGGCTGCTGCATGAGAGCTCCCCACCTCCCCTTCCACTGTATCCAGCCAGCCAGGTAGCGCCTGTGTGGCTTGCAGAGGCGCACTGCTGCCCTTCCCTACCTTTCTGGCCCTGCTCCTAGGCTACATATACCCCTGGTTGGCAATCCCTGCTATAAACAACCATATTTGTTTCAGGTTTAAGTCATCTATTCCTCATGTGCATAGAATGTGTTCAGTATATTATACTATATCCTAGAGAATTATTAGGTTACCATAAGGATGCATACAAAGGGCCAGAAGTAAGACTGCAAGGTAACTTCTCTCAATGAGACTGATGTTCCAGAACTGCAGATTCTCCTTGTTGGAACCAAAGCTTTATTTAGAAAATACAGGCAACCCCAATGAGCGCTCTTAATTGGCTCCTGAAAAACCAAGCGTTAAGCAGAATAGCATTAAGCGAAACCTGCTGCCAGCTGTATGATGCCTGCTAGCGTTGTACCAAAACTTTCTTGAGTGCTAAGTGGTATCCAGTATCAGTGTAAAATGAGCGTTATAGTGAAATAGCGCTAAGTGAAACAGCATTAAGCGGGGCTTGACTGTACTAATAATACACATACAGTTCAAGACATTACATTCATAACAAATATATATTATCAGGGCTTTTTCTATTTTAGGTGTTCTAACAAACTGGTGAATGCACCTGTTCTAACTAAAGCAGTTTATGGGAAACATGTTTTTTCTTAAATACATCTTAGAAGTTTTTCAGAAGTTAGTTTACTTTCTATAGCTATGGACCATACAACTCTGAAGACTGTCTCAAATAGTAGGAATCTGGGTTGAGTTGTTCTTAAAATAAGAACTTTTCTTCACCCTCAGGCTAGATTGACAGAGGTATTTGGACACTTTTTAAATATGCATATAAGCAGTCATTATCACTTTTAAAACAGCTGCAATTTTGCCCAAACTGCCTGGCATGCAAATTACATGTCAGCTGTGTCAGTGTGCACTGACTAGTTTTGGTAAAACACTAAATTTTAACTTGATATGACAGTTTAAAAGCCTAAGCTGTATTTTCATAGTGTTCTATAATTATTGCAACGTATATAAGTTTTTGGTTGTTTTTTTTTTAAGCTGAAGCGGTTGCTATGATTGCACAAGATGAACAAGAATTTGAAAGAGAACGCAGATTTTTGCAGGTTAGTAACAACAATGTTTCTCTCCATTTACAGGAAGCTGCCCCCCCCCCCATTTCTAACAAATTTTAAAATGTCTCTTCACAGGTAGGGAAAATAGACACACTAAATACAACTGGGCTAGCAGATATATCGTGGAAATCTGCCAACAGCTATAACCTGCTGAGAGCATCCCAGACATTTGATCTTAATAAGGATGCTAGCTATTTATGTTTGTCTTTGGGAGAGTTCTTCAGTCAGAGATCTGAAGCTCTTGGTTGTCTTGGTGGAGGCAGTGATGTAAAAAGGGTACGTGGCTAACTAACATTTTTTTTCTTATCCCTTTCTTCAACTCTGCATAAAATAAATCTTAGACTCTGGTTAGATTCGTTAATTATTTCTTCCAGAAGTCCATTCTTCTCACTTACTCCAGTTGTAATATTCTGACCTGATAAATGAAACGTCTGGACAGATTTTGTTCTTAGACTGGGAGGGTTAGGCCAAGTCTAGGGAAATGGTAAGGAGCCATTCTAACTACTAGTGATAACTACCAGTGACAAATTGGTTTTCTGATTTTAGAGAGGTGATGTTGCATGGTAGATTGTAGAAAGACAATAGAAGTACCTTTTTAAGTAGAGCTATTGTCATCTTCCTGTAAAAACGATCTTTGGGGTGGAGTGAAAAACTGTCTCAATGCTTTCGTTGTTCAAATATTTTTATATGAGCAGGTTGAAAAGATGCTTGACTGGAATGGTTGAGTCAGGAGTAATCCTGCAGTAACGGGGGGGGGGGGGGGGGGGGGGGGGGG
>NW_017728992.1:87172681-87177269 GCF_001723915.1 Gavialis gangeticus | reverse complement strand
GGGGGGGGGGGGGGGTTGGGAAGGGCTGGAACAAGATGACCTTGTAAAGTCCCTCCCTGCTCTACTTTATGATCCTATGTATGACCTTACCATAATTTGTGTAGACATTCCACAGCCCTTTTTTAGGGGAGGAAAAAACCCTAACATTTTTTTTCTTTTTTTCTTTTTTTGAATAGCCATCTTTTGGTTATCAAATTACATCTCCAGAGAAAAAGCAGCCTGTTGCTTTGTTAAGGGAATCTGATGCATCGAGTGGTAACTTACATGAAGAAAGATCACAACTTTCTGATGTATTTCCAGGTATTCTAAAACAATTGTACTGTAAGGTTTGTCTGATGGATTGATAGCTATGTATTAGTATTCTTAGTTATTATTAAACTGGTAAAGATTTTACTATGAATAGAATCTCCAAGATGAAAAGCACTTGGTCGCCTTTCACCATTAGTTCTTTTCTCCAGAAAGGTTTAAAAAAACAAACCTTTTTCTTTAAAAGGACAGAATAGGGTCCTGATGCCTGAAATAACTATCAAGTGTTCTTGTTTCAGATTATCCTTTTTTGAGGACACTGGAAAAACTGGTTTTTTTTCCCCCCAGGTATTGCAGAACATTCTGGGGCACTTATTGCCTAGACTTTTTTTAAATCTCATATTTATATAGCTACCTATAGTTACATTTTTCTAATCTTGTACAGGAAAACTAGATTAAATCCCTACTTTGAGGAACAGAGGGAAAGTTTTGTTTTATTTATTTGAGGTGTGGGTTGAAAAAGTTGTAAGCCTTTTGTATGAGACAAGAAGGAACTGATGCTGGAAAAGTCTCTGTCTGTCTGTTTCTCTTCATCACAGTTTGGACATCTTCCCTTTCCTTTCCCCAAGGGGAAAAAAAAATCTCTGGTTCCACTATATGTAATTAAACTGTTGTGTTGTTTGTGGAGGAAGGTCAATAGTCTCTGAATCATTCCTTGTTGAAGAACTGCTTTTGCTCAGGGGAGGGAAGGGCCTCTAGAATCCTAGGGAATTTTAATATCTTCTTATTCTTAGTATATAGCGCTCAACTTCTTCCTAATTCCCTAGTATGGGAAGAGAAATATCGAGAGAGAATTAGACAAAGATTAGGCAAAAATGCCTGATCATTCAAGAATGTACATTTTTGGAGACAGATTATAAGACTGAGCAATGCAAGAAGCAGTGCATTCTTACCAGGCTGTCTTCTGAGAAAACTGTCAGTCACGTTGATTCATTGAAATCCGTTCTGGAAGTGGAACAAAGCTAAGGGTGTATGTTTCGTAGTAAAATTATGGTAGACTTCTTTGCTTTATTAACAGAATTCATTTCTGAAAAAAAACTTCACCAACAACCCATGAAGTACTAACACATCTAGATATAAACAGACTTTGGTGGTATGACAAGATATAATTTACCTCCAAAAAACCTCCTGACCTGAAAGATCAAGAACGTATTTTAAAGCATCTTTTGTAATGAGATTCAGCTTTCTGAAAACAATGTTGGCTTCATGAGCTCTGGTTGTGAAGGGCCTTTTTGTTCTTTTTAGTTTCTTTAACAGCATTGGCTCTAGCATCAGTGAAAAATTCCACTCATCAAACTTTCTTGAGCATGCATTCCTTACATGGCTTGAAAGAATAGCTTGCCTGTGGTAACACATCTTTGGCCAGTAACAGAATCAGCAGGTTATGGCTTTAGTTGTCATCTTGGATGGTATATAATTACTCTAAAACAAATTCTCTCCACTCCCTCAGTTCTCCCCAAACAGCATTCCTCCTACATACCTATCAAAATCGCAAGTTGAGGTGATGTAGACAAAATAAAGGCAACTTTGACATCTTGTCTTCATTAGCGCCATTAATAGTAGAGCTGTTCTTGCAGCAGCATTATGGTATTTAGTGGGTGTGAGAAGTGAGGGGTGACATAGTATAAAGTTATGACTTAGAAGGGATGTCGATAACAAACCATTAATTTGTCAAAAGCTCTTTCATAGTATTGAATTCACATATTCCTGTTGGTCTAAACTAGAATCTAAAGGTTCTGAAAGCTTTGACTGATTTACGTATTTCAGTAGAGAATCAAATGTGCATTGTAATGAGATAAGCTTTGCAGCAATGAGGTCTGATTTCCGACCTTGCATTCTATTATGTATCATTCATGTCAGGTCATCTGTAGAATACTTACAAGCAAAGCCTCCATCTATCCAAGTAACTATGATTCCATTAGCTCTTTTCAAGGCTGAATATTATGAGCAGTCTGATAATGAATGAAAGACAGAGTGAAAGTGTATTAAAATATCAACCACTTCTCATTAAAATAAACTAAAAAAAGTGTAAAAGTGTGGTACTACTAACATGATTTTGCTCTAGTCAGCCATGTTTTGTTCTGTAGCTCAGTTAAGATCTTTGTGATATAGCCTGCGATTTTTTTTGTAGTGGGGAAACTTCAGATTTAAACTTATTTTTGATGTGTATATGATGCACAAAATACAGAATAAAGGAATCCGGATATTGGTTGTTTAGGCTGCACTTCTGTTAAGACTCCATTTTTTTTTTATGCCTGATTTAAAACTACCAAGTCAGTCGTCCTTAATCACAACACACTGTCTTATATGATTTGTGATATTTTGCAATTGGAAGCCTTTGTGCTTTTAAAATTCCCTTCTTTGTCCATACCTACATTTCTTTTAGTATTACCCATGTTTGAGAAATTTGCCCTGGTAGATCTCCAGAACGTATTGAAAACAGTCATTTTGAGCATATTTGCCTGTCTCTTGTAAATCCTAATATTTAGGCAAGAACTTAATGAAAAGTTATGTTACTTTCAACAGTTAATTTAACTTGCCAAGAGAGGTTGCAAAAAAAGTAATTTTTAGTGGCTGATATTGGGAAAGAAATAGTTCCATTTTATGAAACTTTCCAGTTCTGTGCAAGTTCATCCACAAATATCTTGAAGCTTTAATAGTTGGAATTATCAGGGGTATAAGATATCCCTGATTCATCTCATAAGGGAAATCATATATTGTACAAAAACTCTAGATATGGTGCATGTGAGGTTATTTTTGGGGCAGGGTGGGTAAAAATCAACAATTCTTAAATAAAAAAAAATCAGATTTTTAAAATTTAAATGAGATACTTTTAATTGTATTTTAATAATTTTTTTATTTTTGAGATGCTTTTTAAGAAAAATAAGCTTATATAAAAGATAGTTTTAATTTAATATATGTTAAAGCTTGAAGATATCATCATGGAATAGGGATCATAACTTCTAGTTATATGTTATTTGAGACGGTATATTCATGTAACCTTTTTAGAAGTTTTATAAATGGGTCACAATAGGCCATGGACTACCTTACGGGTTTCCAGAGGCTCCTCTGTAGATTAGTAAAGATTAAATAAAACCAGTCTACCCAATGGGACTCAGTGCTCAGTCTAGGATCCCATTAAGCATCTCTGTGATGCTTAGTTTCAGTTCTCAGACTGTGGATTTGTCTCCAGAGATAACGTCCTTGTTAATAGCAGCGCATGAAGATGAGAGATAACAGACCTGATTAGCAACCCATCAGCCCTCTTGTTTGTTTGAATGTTTGTGTACATTTCCTTCTAAAAGTGCAAGGTTTCAGTAAATTAAATGAATAGAGGATATCAAACAGCAAGAATGCACTTTTTGTAGAATACAGTGATTAAATTGAGGCTTCTTGGCCAGTGATTTTAAATCATGATTTAAATCAAATCCACCCTTATTTTGGGCCTTGCAGTTTTCATCCCTTGCTCTTGAAAAGAGTAGGACTTCTGAATTCTTACCCTGGTAATAAGGAGAAAAGTTTAAAGTAGTGTCCATTTGATTGTGTTCATCACATGTACTGGAGTTGAAAGGAGGCTTTGAAGTCTCTGTCTTGGAGCCCTTTTGGTAGGTAACGGTATGTTTAAACTTTGACCAGACTATTCTTCTATTGTTGCAAAAAAAAAAAAAAAAGTTGGAAGAGACCTTTAATATACTCACTCATTTTTAATAGGTGAACAAAGTGTTGCCACTTCTGTTCCATTGAAATCAGTATCTAATTTCTTGAAAAATCCTTGTGCTTGCATTTTAATTTTGACCCAAGGCAAAAGAAAGACCCTGCATAATCTCCTTCAAACTGTTTCTAGGTTAGGGGGATCTCAGGGAGCTTTAACAGGACAACAGTCATGATTAAATTAACAAATTGCAGTTTTGTTCTAGCTCCTTGTCCTGGTATCAGAACCTTTAGTTCTAAAGTGACTTTGATCTCACCACACTATAAATCCTTTATCCATATATCCAAGCACTGTAATGTCATTATTGGGGGATTTGAGTTAAGACAGAGTCTTTGTAAGATGCTCAAGAGGATGGGAGGTTTAAGAGTTAAAACTTGCTCAAATAATTAAAGATATTAATATTAACACTGAAGGAGAATTGGATGCTTTCAATATTAAAACTGTTTTAACACAAGATTTTATTGTAGTTGTTCCCTTGAATCACCTAGTTATTTTAGTCTGGAATTTACTATTGTATTGATTTTGATGTAATACGTGGTCCCAAAGAAGCTTTTTTTTTTTTTTTTTTTT
>NW_017728992.1:87156496-87172655 GCF_001723915.1 Gavialis gangeticus | reverse complement strand
AAAAAAAAAAAAAAAAGCTTTGTGATGGCTGCTACTTGAAGCATCACTTGGGATACCAGAATGCAACACAACAGCACTGGGTTTTCTCCATGGCTTTTAATGATGTCCTACAGGATCTGGACCAGAAAGGAAGACCCAGATGGCCTCGCTGCCTAATTGGACTCAGTCACAAGCATGGTCTGAAACATGCCAGCTTGTTAATCCCTCATGTCTCTTCTTCACCTTATTTATTCTCTTATCTCTTGCATTTTGCTTAGTGTAGCTTAGCTTGCCGAGGTTACCAGAAGCAGTCAAAAAAACGTCAGCAGCCACCCTGTTACTGGTAAAATTTAGCCAGGTCTTGGGTGCCTCTATTACAGTTATGCGCCTGATGTTCTCCAAAAGCAAGATTATGCAGAAGATTCAAAACCAAGGCAGAAACTACATTTTCTTTTTTTGTTCTATTCCTTCACTCTGAAGTCTCTTTCAAGAACTGCATCTGCGTTTCTTAGTACACAGTTTCTCAATTTTTTCATATCCTCTTGTGTAAGAATTTTTTTTGGAAAGATAAATTCTTATGAACTGCCACCTACTTGGATTTAAACACGGAAACTGATGTGACTGCTTTTGAGCTGTTACACGTACACCTACTTTAATAAATAGACCTGTTAATGAATAAACTCTTCATCATGAAGAGTTGTTGCCGAAAGAGAAACCCTGATGTTTTTTGTAATTATAAGAAGAATAATTATTAGAACTACTTCATCCAATCTGTCAGTTCCTGGTACTGTATTTCTCTGACTTTGCACCATGGCCAGGAAAAGCAGTCTTGTACAATCTGTTCATTTTCATATGCATTTAGTGATATCTTAAGTTGGTACGCTACATATCAGTTTACATGGGAGACTTCTAATCAAGGTTGCTGATCAGAATTTACTAATTAATACTTGTCTGACTGGTCTCCTTAAGATGTTGTTACTATTCATCTCTGAATAGAAATCTACGTAGATAATACTTGCAGGGAGAGAGGTACTTGGAATAACTAGTTCTTGGACTAGAAAGGTCCCTGGCTTCATCACTTTGGAATCCTTTTGACTAGACATGAAAGACAGCAAAGCAGTGGTCAGGATCTCCCTGTTGGACTCTTAACACTGGTTAGATCCTATTATTGGACTAAGGTACTGCTTGAGCTTTGGCTTAGTCTGCTTAGGTTACATTATCATCTCTGCCAGGTATGTTAGATAAACTGTAGACTTCTGTTACTTAATAGAAGTTGAACCTAATAGTTCAGTGCCACTGATTCCCTGACTGGTAGTGAGCTCCCAAGGTACCTTAGTAGCTGAAAAACACCCTTTCCCAGAGAACCAACTGCATGATCATTCTTGTTTTATGCTTTCAGGCAGATGTGTATCTTTTATTAAAAACACTCTACTTTAGACTGACTAACAGATGCAAATCTAGACAAAACACCAAAACCTCAGCGTGGCATTCCCTTCATTAACTTCGTTACCGCTCTTCAGCATTCTTTGGGGTGTATTCTGAGTTTCAAGGACACCATCTCTCCAAACACATAGCTTTTCATCCATAACTATGAGTCTTTATCTTACTCATACAATGTCTGTATGCCAATTTGTTTGGTCTGGCAGCTATGAAGGCTGCTTTGCTTTGAAAACTTGTCTCTTCAAGTTCACTTGCTTGTCCCTCCTAAACTCATCTTGTGTATCAGTATTTGCCTCTGTGGGCACTTTTTACATGTGGTCTGGAGGTAAGGGGGCACTGCCATGTCTTGTGTATCAACATCCCCACGCTTAAAAATGGTGATGGGGGTGCTTGAACTACAGCTCATTGATTTGAGCTTTAGTTCAAGCACCCCTGCTGCCATTTTTAAGTGTAGAGATGCTGATATTTGAGATGCAGGAATCTGCTGGAGTGTGGTAATTGCCACTCTCCAGCAGACTAAATTAATTAATCAAGTCTGCTCCAACACACTGTAACTACAGTGCATCAGAATAGCCTACACACTTGTGTATAGGTGTCCTCTGACCTGTATATAACCTTTTAATGAGTTTTGACTCAAGGTGTTATATCCTTAATCCTCCTGCTAAAGACCAAAGTGTATATAGTATAGTATGAGTACAGTAAAGATGCCCCAACAAGGCCCAAACGTATTTTTTATAATATAACACATCATAAATGAAATATAAGGAATATAAATGGAATATTCCAAAAATTATTATAGAAATATTATAGAAAAATTATATTTTTAAGGGCTAGTGCTCTTGTGTGTAGGATATACGAAGTAAAACTAAGTCTTAACTGATGTGTAGAAAGCACTAAGTGGTGCATACATCCTAGGAATGTAGACCATTTATCCAGAACTATTTCTGAACCTTTTCTCTTGCAGAAGACGGAGACGTGCATGTAAAGGAATATACAAACTCTGTGTCAACCGCGTTCACTATTGCTGATATGGAAGCTGTACCCAGAATAAATGAAAACATTAATATGCATACTGTCACAGAAAGCAAAGCAGAGGTATTTATAGGAAAATCAAGGCAGAGTTATCTGAATTATTTTCTCTGAAAATTAAAATGGATTTCCACGGTAATGTCAAAACTGACCTTTCATGATGGATGGCGGGGAACCCAGTAACCTAAATGGATCGCATCAGATGTGGCTCTCCTGTTGATTTAGCAGAAGTCTCTGATTGTCTAGGGTCTCTGCATTCTAAAGAGGCTGTCTTTTGACACTTTTGTTTCCTTCAGCTGTCATCTTGGGCTCCTACTTTTTCTGTTTTTCTTCCATTTTAAAATTGGGTAATGTGTTAAACAGAACAGCGTCTTAACAGCATCCAGGGTGATAAATTCATAGATGAGAGAAGAGTCTCTTCCAACTATGGATGCTCTGTAGTAAGTGTGTGAAATGTACATCCTGTGGGCTAGACCTAATCTACAGAACCATTCCCTCTGGCCTGGTGATCTACCAGAAGTTGTGAGTGGCCTGTCATGGAATCTGGGGCCCAGTGGGCATGGCTTTGTGACAGGTAGGTGAACAAAAAGCTGCACAATACAGCCTTTACTTGCCCTGCAGTTCTTTGGCATACCACCCTTTGTGTACCTTGACCATGACTTGTCTACCACTGCTGTGGTGACAGACACCACTCTGTGCCCTGGACTTGACCCAGCGCATGAGGGGCCTCCTAGTCCAAGATCTGTCTTGAGGCTGTAGGTATGTTTGATACTCATGCTCTATAGGAAGCCAGAAGAGAGCTAGGCTTCCAGTAACTAACAAGAATTTTAAAAAAGAAGAAGAAAGTATACTTTCCTAAGCAGCAGGGATAACTTGCAACTGGCCAGATAGTTCAAGGTTTAAATACACTAAGCCTGACTGGATCTTCCATCTGATTGCATACTGCCATAGTTATTAGTCAGTCTTGCCTATGCCTCTATAATATTCTCTTATCTCTGCAGCTCAGGAAAGTGTACCTTTTCTAATATAGTCTTGTTTTTTGGGGTGTGTTTTTTGCTTGTCACCACTAATGCAGATTTCTTATCAAGTCACCTTGCCCAGTGCATGCAATGTCTGTCTGTTTAGTTTTGCTTAATTTTTTCCTTTGCTCTTCCATCTAGCTTAGGTACCTAAGAGTTCTGATGGTGGAAGTTAATTGGCTTTCTATTTGCCAATAGAAAATTCTTTTCTTCTCCACCCCTGACAGGGGCTGGAGATATAAAGATATCATATAGTGAGTCTACTTGTTTTGCATCTTTTAACTTTTTCTTCATCCAGTTTGTGCTAGTAGCCTCTCTCCTTGTAAACTACCATAATTCTGGGTCATCTTGGATGTTTCCATTAACTTTTTGGGACTTTGGTCCCAGTTTGTCCAGGTGAATCCCATGTTTTCTGAACTATTTCTTTTAAACTTATTCAGGCCATTCTATTAACTACTCTAGGCACTTTTTGAAACTTCTGCATTGCCTGGACCTAACTTATCCAAGTGCTGATTACAGTTACCTGATACACATTCAAAAGCACTTGGACAAAAGTAAATTGAGAAGAATTGAAGCTAAGGCTGAAATGCAGAGTTGTTTTTAAAAAAGCAGATGCTATATTTGATTAATTTTCTTTTGTTGTAGGAACGACTTGATAGAAGTAAACTTGAATACAAGCTGCCTGATTTCACAGACTCTGTTCTGAGCATTAGTACAATAGCTTCTGCAATTGCTAATGCTTCTATTAGTGCTGACCCTTCCCAGCTAGCTGCTATGATAATGGCACTCTCAAACAAAAAATTAAAGAAATCTTTACATCCTGAAGCTGATAAGGATACAAATCTCTCCACTCATCAGCTTTTATCCAGCAATGTAGAAAACAGTGCATTTGATATGGAGAAATACCTTAAAAAAACAGAAGAGCCTGAGCATGGAAGCGAGCCTGACAACTTTGCAAAATACGAAACATCCATCCAGGACCATATTTGGGATAGCTCTTTACCAGATGAACATAAACATCAAGATACTCTTGCAATGGATTTGTTAAAGATGCATAATAAGAATCGAAGAAGAGAGAACCAACTTCTGAACTGTAAGGAAATGACACATGAAGGAAATAGCACTCAAGATTTTTCTTGTGCATCTAACTTTCCTTTGGATGTAAAGAAAACTATAATTGGGGCTAAATCTTCAGAAGCATCAGACTTTATAAGTGAATATCCACAACCAAAGAGAACTAGCCTGACCTTGGATGTACTAGACACAGGAAATATATCTAATGAAAAGGAAGCACAAGTGCTTTTAAATGATTCTGCCACAAAAAAGGAGGTGGCACGTACAGTCAAGTCTGTTTCAGTAAAACAATCTAGTAAGCAAACCAGTCATGTTGCAGGCTGTTCTCATACCGGTATAACTGATAAGGCGATGAACTTAACTGTTCCTGTACCAAGTAAGTCAGTGGATAGAACTGCTATCAGAAGCACAGTGTCAATAAGCAACTTAAAACCTGTCCAGGAATCTAGTATTCATTATCCTACCAAAGCAAAGTCTACACAGCAACTGACCAGGGATGAAAGACAAGGGGGAAAAATGCAAAAGAGAATTAAGGAAGCTAGTACTGCTTGCAGTAATGATAAAAAATATCTGACTTCTGGAAAACTTTCTGAGGTGTCTCAGAAGAGTGTTGGTAAGTAACCATACAGCCTTAACTGTCATCTTCTTGCACTCTCTCTTGCTCTTTTTAAGTGGCATTTCACCAGCAGAATTATTATTTTAACAGAGCAGAAGCCAACAGCTCCTGAATGTGATTTGCAGTCTTCAGAAGATGAGCAATACAGCTTCAGACCTTCCACTTCACCACTAATTCATTCTTCTCCCGGTGAAGCTTCTGGAACATCTGTTTCAGGGTAAACATTTTTTTGGGGGGGAGGAGAGGAATTATTCGTTCTGAATAGTCTATGCTGAATTTTTACCTGTTGAATTATTTGAAAAGTCTGCTTCTGAACTTGCTATATGGTAGGTTCCTGTTTTAGCTAGGTAAAACTTTTTATTCAATGTCTTTCGTTGTACATAGTCTTTCCAAACTTGCAAATGGCAGTATGTCTGAGCAGTAGCTGACTTTCTATATTTACCTACTGGTTTGAGAAGGAGAGCAAGATGGTGGATGGTAATCTTGCCGTCTCTTGTTGGTTATCTCATTTAACACCCTAATCCCCTTCCTGCTGGCAACATGCACATTTAAAGGATCACTTCAAATAAAACTTCCAATATCTGGTTTAATTTTTGTGGCTGTCATAATTATTGTTTCATGCTCAAGCTGACAGTTTGTATCAGTTACTCTGTTGTAGCTACCATAAAGGACCACAAAACCATTTTAGTGAACTCCAGATTCTGACCATTGTCAAGCCTAAACTGGATTTGTAGGTCTGTGTCTAAAGTACACTTTACATAATACAACTGTGGTTTGGGGAAATATGCTATCCTAAATCAGAGCTGTCCAACATCTAAGTGGCCAGGGGCCACACACCATACAAACTGCACCAGCAGTGACTGCAGTAGCATGAGCATGGGCCCCTCAGGCTGCATTCCTTCTGCCTTGCACCATGCAGATGGGCAGGTCCTGACTGCTTTGCCATGCTGTATGCTCACCTGGAGCAGCCAGAGAGATAAATGGGCCAATGGCTGGGTAGGTGCTATACAACCCCTTGCAGGCCGTATGTTTTCTCTGGGTCCCGCCATCTCTGTTGTAAAAGTATATCTGGTTCCATAGCTATTGATCTATACTTGTACTTTGCAAGAGGCCAGTTTCAATTTAATCTCTTACTTTAACAGTGGAAAAAAATGAGCTTAAGTTGCATAACTGTGATCTGTACTTAACTATATTATATACATGCAGCTAAAGGTCTTAGGACTATGAGGTACAGTTTTTTCTTAGAAATTAAGATGCATTATATTTAAAATGTACTGTAGTGCTTTTATTGTAATATAGGAAATGTAACTTTAAAGTATCTGGTACAATGACAAAAATGCAGATGAGTCTCAAGCATTTGTAGTTCACCTCATGCACAGAGAAGTGTTTTTTCAGCAGAAGTCAAATTCTTTTAGGTAGGTGTGAGCTGAAAAATACTGGGCACCCATTGTGAAAAATCTGCTTTAGATTTTCTGAATGTCAAACAGCTCCTAAGGGAGTTAAAGATAACTAAATATACAAATGTGACTGCAGTCAATGTTTCCTTGGCTTGGTGGCAATTTACTTATTCTGTTTTTGGTCAGGTTCTACTGCTATTGCTGTCACTTTAAGTTTAGCGTACCAGAAGTTTAGTTTAATTTTCGCAGACTTGTATCCTACTGAAACTGGGGAGCTGTACATATATAGTCAAGGGTAGAATTTCAGCTTTTACATAAAGCATAAAATAAGTGCTTAAGACTTGATGTTCAGACTCCCAGTGCTGGCACAAGGTTTTGGAGCAGTTTTTTGGTTAAGTAATTCAGCCATTCTTTGACATCACTAAATAGTCTACTAGTTGAATTTGGAAAAAAGGCTAGAATGATAGTATAGTACGTAAATTATGGTTTTAGGTGATGATACAGTCAGTGTTGACACATTTTTCATTTCCTTTTCTTCAGATCTGAAGTTGATTCTTCTGACACAGCACCCTGTTTTCAGAAAACTTCCTGCAAAGACAGTGTACTGCTTCAGTCAGTATGCTCTAGTTCCAATATAAGCCAATTAACATACATTTCTTCAACTGATAGTGCCCTTAAGAACTCAGCCCTTGTGTCTAGTGTAGAAAGATGCTGGGTAAGTTAGCTTTTATCTGATCACATACGTACCAGTCTTTTGTGTGGGGGGAAGAGGGGGAAATCTCATGTAATTAACTTTATAGTCTAGACTAAATGTTTTAAAGAATTTGCATATAGTTTAACTTTAAAAATTGCCACACTTGTGAATACTTCAAAGATTACTCTCCAAGGAAAGTTTCCTTCTTTGCTTTTGTTCACTGAAGTCAGTTCAAGGGTATTTTTTAACTTGAGAAAGTAATGCTGAAATGTTACTTGTCAGATGCTTCTTTGAGAGAGTGGACAATTAAATGATTATAGTACCATATTGGGACCGAAATCTGAGTAGTAAAATAAGGAAGATATTTTTCAGTTAATATTCAAACATGTTTTTACAATCTTTTGTCTACTTCAAATGCTTACAAATGCTTGGAAATGAAGAGCTGAGATTTCAGTTCCTCCCTGATCTTTCAGTGGCAGAGTAAAAGAATTCCATCTTTAGTATTTCAGTCTTTTGGAAATTCTCAAAACTACAGACAAATTGTCTCAGCCACCAGGGGAGGGTTCGGGGTTGAGAGTGTGGTCAGGGGTAGAAAAGTAAGAAAGGTTTATTGACTTAACAAACACCTGACTATGTGTAATATGATAAGACAACAAAGACAGACAACAGTAATTCACGTCGGCAACTTATTGGCAGTCCCCTCTGATGCCTGATGTACAACAAGTTTCTCTTTTGCAAAGCTTAGTGAAGTTAGGCGTCCCCGATCAGCACTGTCCAAGGGGTACCGGGAAGGACTCTGGTATTCAGTCCTTGGGCCCACCGAATCCAGGTTAGCAGGTAATCCTAAATCAGTAGCTTTTTCACAGAGCTGCATTTTCCTTTTAAATGACTTCCGGATGTGCTAGCCAGTTTAACTTCTGAGCTATGCTGATAACTTTTATAGCTATTTAGATTCTTCCATTATAATTATTTTTAGAACTGACCAATAGCAGTACATTCTTCTGATGAGGTTGATTTTTAACTGTGCCACAAAGCCTGCTACCACTTCTACAAGGCTTTGCTAAATTGTCTAGGCTTCACTACATACAAGGCCGTACTACATTCAAGGCCTCACTACTCTTTAACTTTTTAATTAGGCTCTTAGCAGCAACAAACAGCTTACAATACATAAACAAATGACAAGAAACACCCAGTCTAATCTTCACAGTGTTCAGCAAGTACCTTGGACACGATTTTCATCTGTCACAGCAAATTCATGGTATCTTCTATCTTTGAACCTCTGCCCAAAACACCTGATATTTTGCTGTATGAGTTTACAGGTATTAGATATGTCCTGTTCCATTTTCAGACCAGTTCGTGGGGCATGTTGATAGGGCTGTAACAAGGAGCCAGAGCTGCTATGTGGGGCCAGCAGCTAGGCAAAGGCCAGATGCTAGAAAGTAAGCAGGCCAAAGACAGCAAGGACGGGTGCTACCACCAGAGGAGTGAGTATATCATGGGGCTAGCTGCCCTGTACTAAGCAGCCATGGGACAGACCTATCAGCAGTGCAGAAGTAAAAGCTGCAAGCAGTAGGGTTAAGTTGCAGCAGGGGAGGGCAGGTTGGCACTTAAGCCAAAGTAGAAACCACTGTGTGTGGCTGGGAAGTCGCATCACAGGAAGTGGGGTGGGGCTTTGGAGTATATAAACCCAGTGCCTGAGACCAAGTGGGCAGTCTGGCCCTGCATGCTGCAGGGAGAGGAGCACCTGAGGAGATGGCTGCAGGAGACAGACTGGCAGGCACCCAAGCTGCCCCATAGAATGGGAAGGACAGAGCTAAGGGGGATTTATGCTGGTGAGGAGGCAGTGACCCAGTGGGGTGAATTTTATTTGGGCAGCAGTTTGCTGGTATTTGTTGGGATTACATTTATAACCAGAAGACTAGGTGGTGGCTAAAGGAGTGGATGGAAGTCATGGATGATGGGGCACTCTGTGATAAGCAGTCTAGTCTGAGGTCAGGGACCTAGAGGGCTGTTGTAGATGAATTGGGCCAAGGCTGGGAGAGCTAAAGCCAGTGGGAGGAGCTCGGCCTGAGATCAGGGGCCTAGACAGCTGAGGACTGGGATGGAACTAAAGCAACTGTGCTGGGGCCAGGAGCCTGGAGGGTTGGAGGAGTCAAGCTGGGATGGCTGAGGCTAAAGCTAGAGAAGCTGAAGCCAGAATAGGTTTAGGTTGTGGGTTAAGGCCTGGGGAAGAGGGCTGAGGCCCAAGAGGGGCAGAAGCTAAACTAGGGTCAAGGGACTGGGGAGAAGTTGAGAGCCTGGCCAAGGCCAGGGGCCCAGCGTCCTGAATTGGATTGCTTTATGGAAGGAGCCAGAGGGCCTGGTGGAAGAACTCAAAGGACTGCAAGGCATGGACATGGCAGTAGTGAAAGACAGATGACTCATAAGGCAGTTGCTGCCTTGGGGCACTGGTAGGGCTCGGGGGCCATAGTGGAGTGCCCAAAGGGCAAAACTTGGCTGCGTGGCACAGGGAAGACCAGCAAGCTGGGGTGAGCTGGGCTCAGTCTCAGACTCTGGGCCTCCCTAAGCCCTACAAGTTACATCAAGATAAGGCAGGCAAAGTAAAAAGGGAGGGTACCCTAAGGAGCCAGAGTGAGACAGGAGACATGACAACCAGGGGGTGTCACAGTCACCCTTGGGGCTGGGTCTTGCATTGTCTATAACATTTTGTTCATTCATTTATTTTTCAAAATATTTTTTCATGGCATGTTTTTTGAGTAGTGTATATAGAGGTGATTGCATAATAGCTCAAAACAACGTTTTACTCTTGTATATTATGTGGGGAGGGGGTGGGGGTGTGTGGGCAGTTGTGTGCACATGTTGGGGGCTGCACATGTGTCAGATCCTGGGAGCTGGCTTGAGGGTGGGAAGAAGAGAGGAGCAAGGAGTACACACAGCAGAGCTTGTCCAGGTGGCGCAGGGTAGGGCTCCCCTCACAGTGTTCCACATGGGGCTGACTGCTGTCTGCTCCCACCCGGGACAGCTTGCACCTACTCTGGCCTGTGCTTCTGCCTGCACCCATCACGGTCTGATCCCAACCAGTGCACACAGCTTCCTGGTAGGGCTGCCTTCCACCCACTCAGCCTGCTGGTTGCTTATTGCACCAGGCAGGCAAAGTGGGTGGAAGGCGGCCAGGAATGAAAACCGGAGCCCCATGCACTGGGGCACGGGCTGCCTGGCTGCAGCTTCCCCCTGCCCACTGCTGCTTCCCTATGCTTTCTGCTGTCGGGAGTGCTGCAGTAGGCCGTAGTACCCAGGTGGCTGTGGCAGTTGTGGAAGCAGCCCCTGGGAAGCTGTGTGCGCTGGCTGGGCTATCAGGCTGGTGCAGGTTGGGAGCATGATATTCTCTGGTCTAGGTAGGAGCAGGTGGGGCTCAGCCCCATGGGGAGTTCTGCGGGGGCAACTGCAGGTCAGATGCAATCAATTGACAGGCACCCGCCTGCAGGCCAGGTCCAGTCAGCTGGCGGGCCAGATGTGGCCTGTGGGCTGTATTTTGCCCACCCCTGGTGTTGAAGAACAAAGCAGGAGTTTTTTGCTTTACTTTCTGCAGTTTTATTAACAAAAGATAGGCACATTAAAAAGTAGGAGTTCTTAGTATGTGCAGATAGAAATTCAGTCTGATATTTTTGGTTTGTTCCCTGGTCAGGGACTTGGTGTTCCTTGCGAGAGGAGAATTGTGCTTGATCAAATGGCCTGCTTACTGCATAGCCCTTTCATACACCAAGACTGAGCTACCCTTGCCCTGGTTTCATTTCATTGGGTCTGAAATATTTGTGCAGCCTTGGATTGACAGAAATGGAGCTGGGAAATGTCACAAACTAACTGCATCTGCTTTCAACAAGCAGCGTGTGTGTGTGTGTGTGTGTGTGTGTGTGTGTGTGTGTGTGTGGATATATCTCTATATTGAGAGGGATCTATCAATATAGAAGCAGATAGTATTGTAAATATGGCATTTCGTAAAACACCTCTTTTATCTTGCTATCTCAACATTTAAGCTTTGGTCTGAACAGACTCCCAGTAAGGCCAGTTTCTAGCTCTTGCAGTATGTCTCTATTACAATCCAGGGGTTCTATGGGTGTTAAACGAGCTAGCGCATATACTTATCACAGTTTGTGGCAGCATATTGCTCAGGTGAGGCTAGTCAGAGGAATATTTATTCAAGGTCCAAGTTAGACTTTATAGTCTCTGCAAGCTGCAGATGCATATGGATCATTCAAGCTACCTCAGGTAAGTCTGTAATGAACAGTGTACTGTTAGTTACTCAGGCTAGCATAGGTAAGTTTATGCAAGTGCCGTTGCACCTTTTAGATTGCAGTACATACATACCTGAACTGTATGCAAAACTGAGGCTATTTTGAGTAACTGAAAAAGTCTATACTACATTTCTGTTTCTGGCTAGACACCAAAAGAAGCAAAGGTGGTATGGGAAAATCCAGTTAGTTTCTGCTATTTCACTTCAGAGCTACAACTCTGGAAGTGGTAGAAGTCAGTAAGAGAGCAGTATTGACTTTACCCAGTGTCTTTCTGGCTGAAGAGGTAATAATTCTCAGGCCTAGTATGGAGCTCTCTGACTACCTCTCAGAGATTTGCTGTTAAGCTAACCTATCACTCATACCAGGACAAGTTTAAATGGATACTCAGATGAGGCAACTACAAACACTAGTGGACTTGAGAAACAAGCTAACAAAAAAATGTGTTTTACAGACTGCATCAACCTGTGGATTAATTTGTAATGTGTAAGTGTTTTAAAGCACTCTTACAGGGGTGTAGGTTGTAGTCGTGTTGGTCTAAGGACATAGGCAGACAAGGTTATTTCAGTGAATCTGGTATCTTTTATTATTTAGTCTAATAAAAGATATCAGATTCACCCAAAGAACCTTGTCTGCTTAAAGCACTCTTCACTCTTTTTGTATGTACCGTGTTTATTTTCTGACAACTTGTAATATCAATTTTATACTTTCTTCTACTAAGAGTGAAGATGCTATTGAGCTGAGCACAACTATCGTTCGAGCAAGTCCAACTCCAGTATCGGAAGAGCCAGCTGAAAAACTTCATGATTTATCATGGCAAAGAAATAGAAAAATGACATCAGATGTAAATCGGGGAAGCCTGAATCAAAAATTGGAAGAAAAGGAATCTGTAGATTCCTCCTGCAGCCGACTTAAAGGAGCACCAAACAGCGAGTTGTCAGAGTGTTTGCCAAAAAATGAAAATCAGTTTGCGCCTCCAAATGCAACATCTAGCCATAACGAATTGGACCATGTTAACACAGCTTTATCAAACAAGTTGTGTGCCCTTCAGCCACTGTCTGTTAAGGCTGATACACCAGCAGCGTGGCAGGATCATACAAACAAAACACAAAGGTCTGGATTATCACCTGTAAATATATTACCTACATACACTGGAATAGGTACCTATATGCCATTAAATCAGAACACTTCTGGGGAGCAGTATATTCCCATTTCAAGCTTTAAGTCTCTTGGGTCTGCCCCTGAGACTCAACCAGTGTCTTCTGTCATTCCAACGCTACTTACTGGACGTTCACTTGCCACAACTCCATTTGCACAACAGTATTTAGGAAACATGCAGTCAAGCGGAAACACTGCATTGCCGCCTTGTCATGGTGGCAGCTCCACAGGTTTTGGTCTTCCAGTGGGACTTCATTGTTCTGGTATCCCAGCAGGACACATTCAGAGTTCAGTTGCCATGGGAGTTCCTTTAGGACCAAGCATTGGTCCTGGATTTTTGAGTACAGCTTCTCTTTGTAATCCATGTACCGCTTCCTGGAACCAGAATATTTTGAATACAAATTCATACACTGGCCAGCCTCCTGGATCTTGTGGGGTTGAACATTGGGAGTCACTGTCATCCTCTGGCTTTGGTAAGTTATTCCTGTAATCTTTATTGAAGTAGAAGAAGCTTTTGACACTGCTTTATACCTTCTTTTTCTTATTAAGGAGAATTTAAAAAATGCTATTTTCGGTCTTCCATTATTTGTTGGTCTTCATTTTGGTTGTTAATCTTAAATAACCTAAATGTTACAATAACCTTTGTTATGAAACATTCATTTGCCTTTAATAACATCTGTTGCTTTTCTTTGCACTTCCCCTGATGAGCCCTTTTTGAGATGGGATGTCCAAAACTAAACATAGTATTCAAGGTGAGGGATTGTCATTGATTTACTTCCTGGCTGTATAACACTTTCTCTGTTTTTGAACTTGAATACAGAATAATATTTTAATTCTTTCTTCTTTCCTCTTAATTTCTTTCCTGTTGATTTCATTTGAGCAGGTATCTTTGTTGAACTTAATCATAACACCTGGGTCATCCTCTTGGAGGTGGGGGAGAACAGTATAGAAGTCATGACTAATTCATGTAGTATTTTCTAAAATACAGTACCTTGCTTTTTGCAGCTATATTTATTCGGTTGACCAGATGCCCATTGTTACTGTATTGCTGTGTGTTTAAAAAAAAAATTAAAAAAAACTCTCTCCATGCAGTTGCCTAGCTGAAGCTTCGTTGTTGACAAACTGACATGCCTCTATTCACTCCCTTTAATTAATTTAGGCAATACTTATTTGAGTACTGATTTCTACCATAACATACTGTTAACGATGCTTGTTTAATTGGGTATATTGTTTCTAAATAAAAGCTTGTCTGTTCCAAAGAAGCCCTGAAATAAATTTAGGCTCCCACAGCTTTTAGTTCGTTGGTTTTTTAAATGGAGTTGAGGGAATTAATTCTGTAAGTATTAAGACTATTGGTCTGAAGTGTTTTGATGCAAAGGTGAGTTGAGATGGGGAAAAATAATACATTTTTCATCCTTTTTTCTGTTGCACATGTGCTTGGGGTAGGATTGTAGTAGCTGAACTGAGGGCAAGTAAAGGTTAGAGGCCAAAAGGAATTTGTTCAATTTAAGTAACGTAATGTATGGAAAAGGCTCATAAAATGGAAAGTGAAATGTAGCTTTAAAACCTGAAACAACTTCCCCATGTATTTTTAATAATCTACAGGAAGTAGGTTTTTAGAAGAGAAGCTATACTTGCCATCAAAAATCACAATAGCTTAAACACTACAGCATCCCTAGTAAAAACAGTATTTATGGAATGAAAAACTCACTATCTTGTGCAGCAAATCTGATTGTGTAAATTGCTTTAAGTGGTAGCCTTTTCTAAATAAATAAATAAAAGCAGACATCCCTATAATGACATAGCAGTGTCTAATTTTTCACTCAATTCTGTAATTGTATAAAAAAATGCCAAAAATGGGAATTTTTGTTTCTTAAAGATTTAAAATCTAATCAATATTGTGAACCTGATGTTTTAACAATGTTTTGAGGTGCGTACAGTTTACCCTGACTTCAAACCTTGAGCCATGTATGGCTCATCCAACACTTTTTGTGGGCGTTACTTACTGCCTTTAGAATATTATGTCCTTAAGTATTTTTTTAAGGACATTAGAACCTAGAGGAAAAAAGCCCATAATATTTAACACACGTCAGTCTTATAGGAGATTACCATAATATTTGAGACCTATGTCAATTAGTTATGCTTGGTATATGGACATACCCGTGAAGCGAGCTTCACAAAATTACTTTTAACTTTGCCAGTTTGGTGCCTGGCTTTTTTACTATGCTGCATGTCATGTTAACCGCAGAATTCCAAATACCGACAGTCACTAAAACACTTCTTTCCTAGGGCATGTGAGAGTACCAGAAGAGTTGAAGTTCCCTAATGTGTGTTGTGTGGGAATCGCGTCACAAACCATACTTAGTATTTTTAATCCAACCGAACGTTGGTTACAGGTCAGCATTGGAATACTCAGTGTTTCAGTTAATGGGGAAAAGGTAAGGGTATTTTTTTTTTGTTTTTTTTGTGTTTGTTTTCATAATAATACAACATACTAAATGCTAAGTAATATGGGTATATAGACTCCAGTGAAAATTCTTACGTTCTTCTTGCAGCTTTCGTGCACTGTGAGCTTACACAATCCTCTTCCATCTAGCGTGGTAACAGTTCCAGTCTGAAAAAGTTCCATATTCAGCCCTTTGATGCTTTCCCCCACCTTCTCAGAGTTCTGGCATGTGGTTTGTGCCATGCTCCTAGTTCTCTGGATTATGATAACATGGACAAATTTTAAATTCCTTCATGACAGGTGTGGTAAATAACAACCAATCAATCATAAAAAATTAAAAAAAAATCCCCAGCACACACGCACAGTACCACTTTTATATTAAATAGATAAATGAGTAGCAATTTAAATTGAAATTTTGCATTAGCTCCTTATTCCTGTATGGCCTGTTCTTGACCACTCTTAATATTTTATTTTATGTTTTATATTGCTTTAAAAAGAAGCTGTATATGAATTTGTAGGAGTAATGGAGAACAAAGCTATAATGCTGCGGGAAGCTAATGGCTGAAAATAGGGAGAGACATAATCGGTTCCTATGCTGAGAATTTTCGTGTTCTTAGCACTGGATTAACAGGGGCGTGCAGGTATTCCTGTCCGCTAGCTGGAGAGCTAAACAAATGCCTCTAAGGTGAGCTCTCTAGTCAGGAGGCACTAGATGGCTGCTTCTTGGGTTCCCCCACCCCAGGCAAGGGAACAGGCTGCCAGTGAGCAACTGGAAACTGCTGCTCTGTGAAGGATAGCCCCTTGCCCTATACCTGCATGTAGAACTAGAACATGTAGTACATAGAACTGCATCATGGTCTTCACAAGAGGTGGGAGGCACAAGCAGTGTGGCACACCTAGTCTTGAGGCTGCTTAGGTCAAGTGGCAGGGAAATGTCTCCTGCCCCTTGCATAGCCCAGGGTAACCCAGTCTGTACAAGGGAGCAGAGATTGGAAGGGGGAAGTCCATGTCCCCCCCT
>NW_017728992.1:87150952-87156394 GCF_001723915.1 Gavialis gangeticus | reverse complement strand
CCCCCCCCCCAAGCTTGACCCATTTCAGGTGTCCATGGAGCTTTGGGGGATGGTTCAAAACAATCAAGTGATCAGTCCAGGAGGAGGATTTCTCCATGGCTCAGCCTGTCCTAGGGTCACCCAGGCTTTGTTGTGCTGTGCTGCCTATGTTCCTTGTACAGACCAGGGTCACCCAGTCTCTGCAGTGGTGTAGATAGTGGGAATTGCTGCCACCACTTGAATGGTCTGCCATTCAAACAGCAGCAGCAGGGTACCCCCAGGGCTCTCTGATACTTTGTTGCTGGGCAGACTGCTGGGAACCAGTGCTCGCCTTCCCCATCTCCCCCTTAGGGTGGAGGAGGGAGAAGAGAGGTCTGTGAGATACTGAGGGTCTTCATTATTTTGAGAAGAACATTGCTAACCTGAATGGCTGTGTGCAAAACTTCTTGGGAGAGTTCTACTTGATTGGAAGTGCTCTTATTTTGTGGGAGAACCACTTCTCTTTCTTTTGCAAAAAACCCTTGAATGACTGCATTTATTTTTTGTGCCAGAAGAAAGGCATTTCTCCTGGCAAAGATGTATAGATTAAGCCTATGCATAAATGTTATAGTCTTTTACCATGGTAGTCTGGTAATTTATAAAGCCCCAGATAAATGGGCCCCAAACCAAAAAATGGGTGTCACATATAGCCTATTAAGGAAAAATATTCTCAAAGTCTCAGTTCACTACCTATTGAATCATTCAGATGGTCATGCTTTATAAGCATCATAATAGGAATGGTGTGGGTTTTTTCTTGCACCAGCTAACAAGATGTTTTTGTTTTAAGATTGATCCCATGAAGTATCAATGTCTGGTGTTCAAGAACAAAACCATTGTAGGACCTCACTCTACAGAGGAACTGAAAATACTTTTCTTACCATGTTATCCTGGAGTCTTCCAGTGTGTCTGCAGCGTTTCTTCCTGGCCAGTTTCTGCAGATGCAGAGACAATAGTCCAAGCAGAAGCCTTGGCCACTAGGGTGGTTTTGACCGCAGTTGCTGAAAATCCTAATCTAGAGGTAAGCAATTTATTGGACAGATTTTCTGTGTATTGTTACAGTATTTACAAGGTACAGTATAGTATTTGCTTGAATCACAGATGAAAGTTTTCTCCCTCACTTAACATGGTAGTGGGGGATGTCCCTCACTTTGGATTTGAGTACAAGGTGGTGAAGGGGCAGGCAGCTGCTTGCTACAGCTCTGACTCCAGCCCCAGTTTTGGAGCTCCTTATGATTAAAGAATAAAAGATATACTGCCTATATTTAAAAATGGGCAGGGGATGTGATCCAGCTATCTATAAACTGTTAATCTGACTAGAATATTATCCAAGTCTTTCAAAAAAAAAAAAAAAAAAAAAGTGAAGGGAAGACCAGTTAGACATGGAGGTAAAATGGAAAAGGGATAAAATGCAATGTGGCTATATCAAAGCTAAACTATGTCAAGACCTAACTCAATAGCTACATTTTGATGAGATTCTTTTTCTAGATGGAGGAATTATAGAAATCATCCAGCTGGGTTTCAGTAAAGAATTTGATACAGTGCTACGTGGAAAATTTTATTAGTGAAACAAGAATATGGGGAGTGGATGAAGGTGGTGGTGGTGGTTGTTATTATTATTATTATTATTATTATTATTTATTTTTTTTAATGAACTGACTAAAAGGGTCAGTATGGGTAGCATTGAAGGGGGACCATTGAGTGAGGAGGAAAGTTCCTAATGAAGGTCATCAAAGAATAATACTGGTTTTGCTCTCATTTAAGAAAAGATTCACTAATGAAAGTCAATCTTTTCTTAACGACCTTCCCACAGAAGTGTAAGAATGCTGGATGAAAAAAAAATGCTTATGGCAAAGGCTAGAAAGAATTCTTAGTACAGGGTGATCAGGATCAGAAAGGTTTGCCAAATGGTTTTCAGGACTAAATAGTGCATTAATGGTGCTTTAATTAAATGGTGTGAAATGTAAGGGTGTTTACTTGAACTAATAACAAGCTTTAAGCTGGAAGTTTACCAGTTAGAAACAACTGAGGATAACTACTGATCAATTGCAGAATAACTGTGAGCAGACTATATGTATTGCTGGACTTTTTTTTCCATCAGTTGAACATTCTGGTTAAGAAGAGTGCTGTTTTTTTGATTAAACCTCTTTTGGAATACTTTGTCTTGGAATCCAAACAAGTTAAAGGGATCTTAGATCTTTACCTAACAAATCTCTTTCTTTCTTGATGCATAAGTATTTTGTTTTACCATTGTTGTTAGTCAATAAAAACAAATTAAAAAAAATCAAATGCACTTTAAGTTTCTGGGGTTTTTTTAATAAACCCATTTAACATTTATTTTTAACCACCTGAACTTGCTGTAATATATGTTAATTTAAAAAGGCTATATCAGTAAGCCTTCTATACATTTTTAATGTGTTGGGGTAGGGGTGCACTGATAAATATTTTGTTGGCCAATACTGATAGCCAATTATTCATTCACCCAATACCGATCCAGGAATGCAACCGGGCAATATGGAGAGCAGCTCCCAACAGGTATGTCTGTGGTGGGAAGGGGCGTGGAGATGCAGATCAGGGCCCCCGTGGTGTGGGGACAAAGTGGGGCTGGGGCTGGATGAGGGTGCTGCCCAGCCAGGACAGTGAATGGGACCCTAGGGCAGGGAGCGGGACAGAGCCATGAGCAGCTCATCCAGGGGATAAGCGTCCCAGTACCTAAAAATGATGGCGGGGGCGCTTGAATTAAAGCTTGTCAAATGAGTTTTAGTTCAAGTGCTGCCACCACTATTTATTTTTAAGTGCAGGGATGCTTTTGGGAGTAGAGTTGAGTGGGGCAAGGGCAGAGGCAGGATTCCTGCTGTAGGCACAGGGCTCTCTGCCCTGCTGCCTTTGCCCCAGGAGCTGCGCACTGGCTGTACATCCCCTGCCTGCCTGATCCCAGGGCTGCTGGGGAGGCAGGGGGCGTGCAGCTGGCATGTGGCTCCCAGGGCAGAGGCAGCAGGGCGGAGAGCTCTGAGCATGCAGCCCACCTCCACCCCATGCACAAATTGGGGGGGGGCACATGCCCCCATGCCTCCTCTCAGGAGGGTGCATGCAGCAGCAGGAGCTGCCTACCCCCCCCCCCCCCCCCCCGGGTGAGCCCCCCGCGACCTTCCCCCCCCCCCCCCTCCCCGGGTGAGCCCCCCGCGACCTTCCCCCCCCCCCCCCTCCCCGGGTGAGCCCCCCGCGACCTTCCCCCCCCCCCCCCTCCCCGGGTGAGCCCCCCGCGACCTTCCCCCCCCCCCACTCCCAGGATGAGCCACCTGCGACTGTCCCACTCCTCTCCCTGCCCCAGCCCTGGGACCCATTTACTGCCATGGCTGTTCAGTGCCCCCTCCCAGTTCCTGCCCCACTCCCTCTCTCACTGGAGGCCACAATCTGTCCCACACCCCTTCCCTTCTGCAGACTTACCTGCAGGGTGCTGCTATCTACCTTCCCCTCTCCAGACTTGCCTCCCCAGCTGCATTCCTGGCCACATGCATGCTGTTGAATGCATGCATGCAGTGTCCAGGGGCCTCACCAGAAGGCATATTATTTATTGGTACATTATCAGCTACACCAGCCAAAAAAAGCCAATAGGTGATGATGTTAATTTTCCTTTTATCACTGCTGATCAGTTGGAGTACTCTTTTTTTGTTTTGTTTTGGGGGGTGTTTTTTTAATTATAAAGGAAGTTTGTGTGGCATTGTTTTAACTTTTAAGGTCAACTTGAGCTTTATAGATGTCACGAAGCTTATGGTGCATTAAGGGTCTGTTTTTAGTCCTTCTGGGTACAGACAGAAGTTCAGCTCCCAGCTGTAACTCGGGAACAATTTTTGCAAAGCTTTCTGAGTTACAGTGTTACCCCAGACCAAACAGAAGTTCACTGTTGATTCCATGGGAGAGGGGAGTCTAGCAGCAGCTGGGAGCCTACAGCCAGGTTCCTATAGCAATGGCCAGGTTCTCTGCCAGTGTCTTCTGGTTTCAGAATGGGAGAGGGAAAGGCTGTGGAGGGAACTCATTCTTGGGGCTCCCCAACTGGTGCTAAAGGGTGGGGTGGGTGACTTGGGGAGGGCGTGTTGAAAAATCCCCTGACTGAACTCCCTCTTTTCCCTTTCTCTACTCCCATTCTGAAAACAGCGAATGGGAGCTCCACAGGCACAAGTTACAAAAGACGTTACATTTTATTATATCTTTATCTGATGCCTCATGCAATGAGGGGTCAGATTTTCACCCAGTCGGCCATTTTTTAATCTATTTGCAACTGTCTGCTTGTGTTTGGTCACAGCTATAACTGCTTTTTGTGGCCAGATCAGGTGAAAAATTGTCACTTCTGTCTGCACCTTATAATAGACCAGATTAATAGTATTTGCATTTTTCCAAAGGCAAAACAAGGACAATATTGTCTGTTTAATGTCAAAGTCATCTTATTTTTCCTGCTTAATGGTAAGGAGACTGCAGAATTGGGGGATGTCTAGAATAATCTGGAGACTCCTGATCCCATGTGGAAAGATGCAGGTTACAGAGAACTTAGTTTATTCTGGGAAAGCAGCAACTGTCCTAGCAGAAACCATATAGTGTGTATGGACATTCAGGATTTTTCTCCAGAGCAAGAACGGCTGCTCCAAGAGAGAAATAATCCGGGGATAGCCAGGGTTAAATGACTCCCAGGAGAGTTTCTCTTGGGAAGCTGCAGCACAGTCCTCCAGCGTAGATTTAATAGACATTTGGGCTGGAAGGGACCTCGGAAGATTGAGTCCAACCCCCTGCCCCAGGGGCAGGAAGTCAGCAGGGAACATAGGATCCCAGCAACATAAGCATCCAAATGTGTCTTGAAGATGTTCAAAGTGGGTGCTTGAACCACCTCTGGCAGCAGTCTATTCCAGACCGTTGGGGCTCAGACAGTGAAGAAGTTCTTTCTTATATCCAGCCTAAATCGGTCACAGTGGAGTTTGTGACCGCTTGATCTTGTCATCCCTTGGTGGGGCTCTTGTGAACAGATGTTCCCCCAGATCCTGATGAGCACCCCTAATAAACTTATAGGTGGCCATCAGATCACTCCTGAGCCTGTGTTTTTACAGGCTGAATAGGTCTATTGCTCTCAGCCTCTCATCATAAGGTCTATTTTCCTGACTTCTGATCATGTGCGTGGCTCTCCTCTGCACCCTCTCAAGCTTCTCCACATCCCCTTTGAATTGTGGAGCCCAAAACTGGACGCAGTACTTCAGCTGCGGCCTCACCAAGGCCGAGTACAGTGGGAGAAAGACGTCCTGGGATCTGCTTGAGAAGGATCTATGGATGCAAGCTAGTGTTTTGGTTGCTTTACTAGCTGCAGCATCACACTGCAGGCTCATGTTCATCTTGTGGTCGACCATGACCCCCAAGTCCCTTTCATCTGTAGTGCTAACCAGC
>NW_017728992.1:87144757-87145688 GCF_001723915.1 Gavialis gangeticus | reverse complement strand
CTGAACTCCCTTCTCCATTGGGTTGTAGCCTTTTAGGGCCTCTCTGACAAGCATCCTTAGCTTGTCAAAGTCAGCTTTCCTGAAGTCGAGGACTCCCGTATTACTGACTGACTTGCCAGCTTTACAGCAGATGGTGAAAGTGATCAGTTCACGATCACTGTCACCCGGCTTCCCTTCTATTGTTAGGCTGCTGATTAGGTCATCTCCGATTGCCAGTACGAGGTCGAGCAGCGCTTTACCTCTTGTCGGCCTGTAGACTTCCTGCATCAGATAGAGGTCATCCACACATGAGAGAGAGCTTTGCGACCGCTCGGATTTGGCCGAGCGCTCCTCCCACGAGATGTCTGGGTAGTTAAAGTCTCCCATGACAACCATACGCTGGGACTGTGTGGCCTCAGCCAGTTCACTGTTGAACTCTTGTCAAGGTCTTGACTCTGGGTAGGGGGTCTGTAGTAGACCCCCACCATAGTATCCCCTGTGCTGTGTTTCCCACGGATTTTAACCCAGAGGGTCTCAAGTCATCCACTGTGGGTGCCAATGTTGGCTTACAGGGATGCGTAGCTTTCCTTGACGTAGACAGCTATGCCCCCCTCCCCTTTTATCTACTCGATCCCTCCTGTACAGGGTATAGCCAGCTGTCTATACCCCTGGTCCAGTCACGGGTGGAGTCCCACTAGGTTTTTGTTATCCCAGTGACATTGTAGTTATTTGCATTTAGCAGAACAAGTTCCTCCTGTTTATTCCCCAGGCTGCCGGCATTTGTGTATAGACATGCAAGTGTCCCCTTAGGGGCTCTTGCCTTGCCTACATTTTGTTCCAGGGCTGGGGCTCGGGTGGGGTCCCTTATGTGCCTTGGCCTGCTGGCTTTGCAGGGGCCACTCAGTGCGCCAGCAGTGGCAGAAGTCCCCCCCCATCCCGCAGCAGGCTTAGT
>NW_017728992.1:87125550-87139757 GCF_001723915.1 Gavialis gangeticus | reverse complement strand
TTGCCAGCTTTACAGCAGATGGTGAAAGTGATCAGTTCACGATCACTGTCACCCGGCTTCCCTTCTATTGTTAGGCTGCTGATTAGGTCATCTCCGATTGCCAGTACGAGGTCGAGCAGCGCTTTACCTCTTGTCGGCCTGTAGACTTCCTGCATCAGATAGAGGTCATCCACACATGAGAGAGAGCTTTGCGACCGCTCGGATTTGGCCGAGCGCTCCTCCCACGAGATGTCTGGGTAGTTAAAGTCTCCCATGACAACCATACGCTGGGACTGTGTGGCCTCAGCCAGTTCACTGTTGAACTCTTGTCAAGGTCTTGACTCTGGGTAGGGGGTCTGTAGTAGACCCCCACCATAGTATCCCCTGTGCTGTGTTTCCCACGGATTTTAACCCAGAGGGTCTCAAGTCATCCACTGTGGGTGCCAATGTTGGCTTACAGGGATGCGTAGCTTTCCTTGACGTAGACAGCTATGCCCCCCTCCCCTTTTATCTACTCGATCCCTCCTGTACAGGGTATAGCCAGCTGTCTATACCCCTGGTCCAGTCACGGGTGGAGTCCCACTAGGTTTTTGTTATCCCAGTGACATTGTAGTTATTTGCATTTAGCAGAACAAGTTCCTCCTGTTTATTCCCCAGGCTGCCGGCATTTGTGTATAGACATGCAAGTGTCCCCTTAGGGGCTCTTGCCTTGCCTACATTTTGTTCCAGGGCTGGGGCTCGGGTGGGGTCCCTTATGTGCCTTGGCCTGCTGGCTTTGCAGGGGCCACTCAGTGCGCCAGCAGTGGCAGAAGTCCCCCCCCATCCCGCAGCAGGCTTAGTTTTAAAGCCCGGTGGAGCAGGTCAGCCAGTCTAGCTGAGAAGAGCCTCCTCCCCAACGGAGAGAGGTGGTGGCCATCCCTTCCCAACAGCTCACTGCCTCTCTCTCCAAAGAGTGGGCTGTGGTCATGGAAGCCAAAGCCTTCCCGATGACACCAGCGCTGTCGTCTTTGGTTGACTACCTGGATCCTTCTCTCCCTCCTCAGCCCGTAGCCCGAGACTGGGAGGATTGAAGAAAACACCACCTGTGCCCCCACACCCTTTAACCCCGCACCCAAAGCCCTGTAGCGCCTCGTGACCCAGCTAGGAGAGTTTGGAGCCGTGTCATTGGTGCCTACATAGATGAGGAGCATGGGATAGTGGGCTGTGGGCTGGAGGAGCTCAGGGATCTTCTCCGCAATGTCTCACATGCGGGCCCCTGGGAAGCAGCAGACCTCCTGGACTAAGGGGTTGGGGCAGCAGATTTACCCCCTCAGTCCCCCTTAGGATGGAGTTTTCCATGACAAACACTTTACGTTTGGTCTTGGGGAGAGTGGGGATGGTAGCTACAGTGTCCTCTGTGTTTCCTGCAGGAGCTGGCAACTCAGCAGGCTCTGTTGCAAAGCTTCAGCGGGGCAGGGGCCTTGGTGCAGTGAGCCCTGGGGCCTTTGACCACCTTGGTCCAACCCCATGGCTGGACAGAAGGGGAGGACCCTGGGTCCTTCCTTGTCCTGTAGGGAGACCGTGGTCTACCCTCTGCCTCCTGGGGGAGAAGGATCTGGCAGTAGGAGTCAATCTCCGGCTCACAGTCCCTGATGGCATGCAGTCTCTGGACTGTGGCCTGGAGCTCCTCCAGCTGTTGCACCAGAGACCCCAGTAGGGAGCAGACCCCACAAGGGGAGGTGGCCATGCTTCCAGGCCCCAGAGCCTGAAAAAGGGACAGGCAGCCCCTGCAGCCGAAAGCCAAAGACTCTGTCTGTGTGAAGCCCGGAACCATGGGCTCTGTCTGGGTGGCTGTCTCAGAGGTGCCGGTGGGGGGCTGCAGAGCCCGAGGGGACCTGAGGGGTGCGGCGTGTGCCCATCTGTCATGCCGCTGGTAGGCTGGCTACAGCTGGGACTGTCTACTCTGGGGGACTCACAGGCAGGGCCTTGGGCCCTCCTGCTCGCCCTCCTGTGCAAACTGGCGCTAACTTGTGCGCCGGGCCCAGGAGTGCACCTGTTTGTGCAGCCTGTTTGCGAGGCTCCAGTCACGTGGCTCCCTGCCGGGCTGGATGAAGTAGGAGCTAGGGGGGCGTGACCCTCCTTGGCCAACTTAGCCCGCTCCCAGCTGAGTAGATCCCTCCCTCCATGGGCTCCTGCTTACCTGCTGGCAGGCCAGGGCTCATCAGGGGTCCTGTGGTCTTTGTTGTTGTTGGGGTCCCTGGGCTCACGGGGGCGCAGAAGGCTTACACTCGTGCATCTTGCTCTACATCCCAGTGTGATTTGCTCCTTTCTTCCATGGGTCCAGGGAGCCAATCAGGGATACTCTTTGCATTACTGTCAACTGTCACTAGTCAGACTGGGAACCTGCAGAGCAAGCTGAAATGCACAGGGGTTGCTTGGCTGTGCAGCAAATTGGCATTCAGACATAGAATCATAGAATCAATGAGTCGGAAGGGACCTAGACAGATCGTTTAGTTCGACCCCCTGCCATGGGGGGGTCAGACTAGACCCTGAACACCTGTTCAGGATCTCTGGGTCAGTTTTTCTCTACTAGAAAAACAAACCTAAGAGAATTTTCCTAGATCACTTGAACATGTGTACGCAGTCACAATTTGAAATAACTTCTTGTAAAGCATTGTTTATTTCTATCTGTCATCAGGTGGAAACAGGAAAAACTGATGGTCTAGATTTTGGTGACTTGACCTGTGGCAGTTGGAAGTCTCTTCCACTAAAACTGATCAACAAGACCCAGGCTTCTGTGCCAATCAGACTTATTATCAATGCAGTAAGTGTCAGTTTATATATAGTAACAGTGACCTTTCTGTAACAGTAAATCTGTTGGTAAGAATGAAGTTTTGATGAAGACATATTTAAATTCTTATGGGTGCTCAGATATTTAGGAATATTCTTCAATACATAAAAATCTTCAACTAGTAATTTTAACTTGACTTTGACTATATAGTATTAGTAGAACTTTACTTACATTTCTAGATGTCTCTTATCAGCCTTGCTGGTAAGAAAAATATGGTGTTTATAGTTTGTTTTTTTTAAAGTACATTTTATTGACAGAATGCAGTAGCCTGGCGTTGCTTCACATTTTCCAAGGAGCCTGTTAATGGATGTTCATTCCAAACTGGTGCATTCTTTCCAATTGCAGCACCATCAGTTGTAAACCATGTGATGCACGCGAACTGCAATGGTCAAGTAAGTAGTCTACATGTTGTAAAACTTAGTTCTTCCAGTATTGTCCTAAAAAAAATTCTGTTTTCCAATAACTGAATTCACAGTACTTATTTATAGAAAATTATAAGGAAACTGTACTGTTTGCAAAAACAAAATAAAAAAACCCACTCAATCCCATTCTTCCTTCTTCCTGCACCCCAGATTAGCTGAGTGATTAGCTAGTAATTCAGCTGTCAGTATGTTATAAGTAGATGAAGAGGATAGGCAGCTCTTTTAGCTGTTGTTTTGTTTTAAATATCAGAAAATTCCAACAGCTTATGGAATTTTTTAGTTAAAATTGGGTACAAGATTATTTTGAATTTTGACTTCATTATTCCATTTCCTCTTATGCTTAATAGTATGATCAAGGAAATCCGGATGGTTCCTAAAAATATTGGCTCACCTGTATCTAAGGAAGAATATTTGTAGCTGTAGTGTTTAGAATAAAATACGTTTTGCCTATTATCATGGAAGTGCATTTTCAAAATGATCTAAAGAAACTTGTAGTTGAAGAGTGTTGTTATAGCCATGATGGTCCAGCAATTATGTGAAAGACAAGGATTTCTTAGGGTGGTTATTGGATCAACTACGTAGCTGGGAAAAAGCTAGAAAAGCTTTCAAATGGAAGATGTTCTTCATCAGGTCTCTCATCTCAGGAAGATCCTGTGCCTAGCTTTCTGTGATTAGAGACCTGGCAAAAAATGTCTTTCATTCAAAGGCTTGTCTAACTTTATCCCAACAACGTAGTTGGTCCAATAAAATATATCACCCTAAGAAATCCTTGCCTTAAGAAACTTGTAATGCTCTATGTTCAGTACTTGCTACAAGATTGCATTCCAATAAAGTTAATTTTCTTTGTGTCCATTAAAAATATGATTTTTTTTTTTTTTTTTTTTCAGGATCCTGAAACTTTAATAGTCTGGGTTCTGTTTCATGCACCAAAGAAACACATCTCTTGTTTAGGTATAACAGCTTGACTCTTTTTTTGTATAGAAAATTTGGTGTTTAAAGTTTGCTTTAAGACTCAAGGGAAAAGTTATGAATGAAATGAAACATTTTAATTATGGCTTCTATTATGTCTTAGTTTATGAATGATCTATTTTGGTGTTTTATAGATCAGTCTATTCCCTGACTGTTGGGGAAAATATAAAAATATTTCCATTCTCTCTGATATCTTAGTGTGAATGCTTCACAATCTAAATGTGGTGACAACTATGTTTTTCTTATGTACAAGGTTTCAGAATGTGGCTGTTCATTACAGGACATGCAAATTTTTCCTCAGCTTTTATTATGATAGTTGAACAGCTGCTGCCAAAATAAAATACTGAATGTCATAAACCCCACAAAATATGGAGGCGTTCATAAGATGGTCATACGTGTGTTCTTGAGCCTTACTGAGCATGTGTTATCTCTACAGATAGGTGGTGTTAAGCTGTATTTAGCTATATATTCTTGTACAAATATCCCAGTGCATAGAAACAATTGTAATTTTGATGCAGTTTTTATGCTTTAGCCAATACTGGTTACTAGAGCAGTGATTAACTTAAGCATTCCTCACCTATTCACTCTTGAAAGAAGTAATCACTGAGGCCCTCTCTACACATTGCATGTATTGTGCAGTTAGCTGGTTAATTGCACAGTTAACTGGAAACAGCTATGCATGCAATGTACCTGTTCCGTCATAAAAAGATCCAGACAGCTATAAAGTTAGACTTAGAAAATGTGTATACCATAGCTGGTTGCTATTCAGCTTTAATTTGCACATGTAGCGGGGTCTCCCCTTTCAGCTGATGGAGCTCCCAGCCACAGGGGTGCACCATGCCACAACTAAGGGGACTCTCAGCCTCAACAGCTGCTGACTTTGGATCTCAGCAATGTACCTCACCAGTACCAGGACTCAGCTAGGTCCCAGCAGCCATCAGGCATGGCTGTGATCTCCCAGCTGCAGGGGTAAGTGGGCACCCACACAGCTGGGAGCCCCTCAGCTGAGGGGGCTCCTAGCTGTGGGAGCTTGCTTGTTGCTGCTTGCTGCTGCTCAGGATTGGGCTCCCCATGCACTAGCAGTAAGGTGCAGTAGGATCTAATCCATGATCCCACAATCATGTCTTTTACCATGTACACGTGGCATGGCAGGAGGCAAGTTTGTGTGGATCACGTATTCGATCCCATTGCACCTTTACCTGCAGGTATAGAGGGGCCCTGAGAATTAGTGTCCGAGTGTTACTCATCGAATAGGGTTGTTGGTTGCAGACCATTATGAGGCTTGAGGCATGAGACAGACCCTTCCAGACAAAAAATAATTTACATTTTAAAAGAAATCTAAGAATAACATCTGGCTAGGCAGGCTATTAAAGGATGAACATTTCTCTCAGTGGAGAAAATTAAGTGAGAAACAGTATTTTGGGATACATCTGAAAGAATGCAGATATTCTCCTAGTGGTAATTAAATCAGAAAAGAATTCTAGGCTGATAAATATGCACCTTTTTTGGTGGAGCAGGGAATGAGGGGAGGGCAAGAAGCTATATGCATAGCATCGGCTCCTCAAGAATCCAGTGAATAATACGTGGAAATGACCAGATAAGTAACTATACTTAAGCCTTGACAGGAGAGCAAGTCTTCCTCTTTTCTTTTTCTGGGCGTAGGAAAGCTGGAGTCCCTTGGCCAGTGGGCTGTGTGTTCTGGCTGATAAGAAATGTAGGAGCTGCTTTCTAACCTGTTGAGCTGGGTAAAACTGCAGTCGTGGGTTTAAGATGTAGAATAAGATCAGATTATTGTTCTGATATTTTCTTTTGTGTGTTCATTCTTATATCTCTGCCTGTATCTTGGCATATAGTTACTGTTTGTTTGGGTTCTTAAGTTTGCTCGTTTTTGTAAAAAGTCTTTTGTTGTCTTTTATAACACTTATTGTTAGTGTTGGCTGTGATCTCAGAGTATTTGACCATACTAGCAGGCCCCTTTCAAGGGTGGGTAGATGTATCTTTTCTGAGCAGGTTACTAGACAAGACTGATTCTTTTAGCTGGCAAAATTTCTGTTATGACCTAGCAATACCTAGCTGAGACTAGTAAAGCTGAGGGAAGTGACCTTTGGAGCATCTCAGTCTGTCTTCAGTGGTGAAGTTTCAGATGGCAATTAGGGGCTTACAGCTGAAGGGTACCCTTAAAGGTGCAAGAGCACCCTGCAAATGTGTCTCAGAGGTATACCATGCCTCATCTGGAGTCAGGATGTATCACAGTGAACAACAAGCACAGATGTCATACTCAAATGATTTTGAATCGTGGTTGGATTTTTTGTTCTCTTTGCCTTTAGATTATTTGGGTCCAGCAGATGAATTCGTAGCAAGAGTTGATGTGGAGGTTGATAGTCTGGGGCCTACTAATGTGATAAACAGCATTCCCCTCCGAGCAAGAGCTGGAACAGCCAGGATACATGCACCACAAGACTTGCAGGTATTCTTCTACAAAAAAGTAAGCTTTTAGTGTACTGCATCTTCTCACAATCCATGCATGTCCAAGAAAGATGTGTACCTTGTCTTTGGAAAGCAGTGTAGGAGAATATTATTTTCACAGTCATGGCTGATTGTGTGACCAAGTAAGTCCTCCAAGAAACAGTGTCCAGGGAGTGTGACATCTCATGAGAGAGTCTGAGTGAGGTAGCAGGAACTTCCTGGTGTCAGGACAGCAACAAGGTTAGCCCCCAGATGCTTGCAAGGAAAGTAGCAAGACATGTTAATTCTTTACTATAAATAGTTAGTTATTTATGCAAGTTCCTGTAAATAAGTGTTTCCACACCACAAACCTCATCAAGATACTGCATGTGGTATGGCAGGAGACTGAATGAAGCAGCTTGTTTGCCCTGAGCCAGCTCAGTTGCTGTTTCAGGCACGAGCTACAGTGTTCAACAAATAGCTACTAGAAGTTCCATGGTGTTTGTAAGAGGGCTTAACCTTCTGCTAGCTGGGCCAGAGAAGGAGTTGGCGTTTTGGCAGCCATTGGAACATAGTGTTTCTATGCTTTGATTCCAGTGAAGAAAAGCCAGCTTCCGTGGTTAAATTGCATATCCCAGTTTCAAAGGCTTGATGGGGAATGGGAGGATGTGTATGTGGAATGTGAATAAATACAGTGGATTTCTCTTCAGTCTTTGTGTTCACTGTATTTGCTTTGCTGTAAAGTGGAACTACATTTTTTTTCAGACTATATGTTTGTCAGCTAGTGTGGGTTCCTCAGCTAAACAACAACTGCCTTTAAAGAATGCTGGAAATATTGAAGTCTGTTTAAAAATTAAGGTAAGATAGCTTCTTACTAGTTTAGTAATCTTGGAAACATTGCTTCTGTGCTGCAAATACTGTGTCAAAACTGGAGGTGGCCTTAAGGATCCCATTTAACCTTCCAGTCTAGTTCTCCTTTGGGACCATAGTGCTCAGAAAAAGCAACCTGGCTGTTTTGAGGGAAGTAATCTTGAAAACTATGATTACAAGAGAAAGATTACAGCACTCTCTCTCTCCTCCTTTCACTACCCAAAAACATTTCCAGAGGTTTTATGCAAGGTAATTATAGCTATATCAGTAGTGCTCAATCTTTTGGCCTCATGGGCCAGATGAGTAGTGTGGGCCCAGATTAGGCCCCATGCTGCCTGCATCCCCCACCTAAAAAACTGCAAGCAGAGGAACAGCAAATGCTGCTGCTGTCACTTCCCTGTCATCAAATTTACAGACCCTTGGGAGCCCTGTGGGTTAGATTATACGGCCTGTGGGCTGGGGGTTGATCACCCTGAACTATACTTTGACTTAATTTTGTGAGGCAGGATTGAATAGCTACTTCTTTACTCCTAGTTGAAACACCCACTATAAAACTTTTTTAACATTTGTAGTTTAATTTTCTGTAACTTTCCTGCAGTCCCTGTATAGACTATAGCAGTCTGGATGCTTCCAGGGCTGCCGTGTAGCTGTAGGCAGTATGCAAGTAATTGCAAGCCTGCTACAGTGGACTGGGCCAACTGAGAAACATAATTGGTTGGTTCCATGGGAGTTAAAAGCTCCCAGGGTTCAGAGAGAGGGGAGCTAAGAGGCGCGGAGGGCAAGCAGGTCAGCTTTTGGATGAGCTCCGAGCACCATGCCAGGATTGTCTCTCCCAGGGCTTTGCAAAAGACTGAAAGGCAAGCTGGAAACTGAGAGACTGAGTTGCTGGAGAAACGAGAGAGAAGGAAGAGGGCAGGCTAGCAGTGGCAAAGCCCAGCCTGAGCACTTTTTGGGGGTTTGGGAAAAGACCCCATTTTGTTTGTTTGTTTTGTTGGGGGTTGCCCCAGGGAAGCAGAGACAACAAACAAAAATTGCGAGCAAAGACTTCTTGAGCCAGGCAATTCCCTACCACCTGACACTGCCTTGGATATGAAGATAATAACTCTGTTGAGTATCACATCTGCTAGTGTCAATAGAAAGTCTGTGAGGCTACCATGTGACAGACTAGAGCTAAGCCATAAGGACTGTGTGGTTGCCCATACTGTAAACATGGGCTGAGGAGAATGAGTTGTGCAGTGCGGGAGTTAGCCTGAATCTGAGAGGCAGTAGAGACTGCAGGTTTTCAGCTAGTTGCTGAAGTGGTAGACTTTAGTTGTGTTGAGTAAGGAAATAATTTGCTGGGTTCTTTTCTCCTTAATTCATATACATATTTTGTAATTAAGCAAGATATTATGCCAAGTATAAAACAGCATCAAAGCTTAGATATCAGTGATAGCAAGGGCAAGCCTAGCAAGGCCCTGAATAGTGGCTAACCATGTATTACAAAAGGATAATCCTATAAATCAGCTGTTATGTTTATTAAATTAAAGCTGGTAACTATTTTGGTTCATAGCTGAAGTTACAGAAAGGCATGATAAAAATACTATTAAGCTTAACTCTTCCTAAAGTCCCAAGATAAGCATCCCAATTCTGAACCTGGCAACATGACTCAGCAACAAGTATTAAATAATATGGAATATTGCTTTCTAAAATATGTTTCTAGTATTACATTATCTTTTTCAGTTTATACAGGAGTTTTGATAATTGCTGTATTTCTGTGAGAGCTTGATCTTTGAAAATCAAGCATCCCAACTTTTCTATAATAACAGTATATCTTAATCTTGACCTTTTAAATCTTCTCATTTCACTTCGTATCACACTGCTATTGGGTAATGTAGGAGCTTGAGTGAGTTTATTTCCATCACCCCTTGTTTTTGAGGGTTTTTTTTAAGAACAATCTCTGTGTCTCTAGTCTAGTGGCTAAACACTTTTCCTACTTGAGAGCTGTCGTTATTCTTAAGCTTGCTACCCATCCATTAAAAACCAGTTAGATGATTTCTGCTCTTCCTTTCTTTTGAAATGTGTTACTTTTTAGTAATAGTCATGTTGGTTTGTATTTATCCCGAAAAGGTTGAATTCTTGTTTTCTCTTCTAGGAGAAAAAATTTTGGTACTTCAAAATAGATGTTTACAAAAATATATTTTGTTCTAAACAATAGATACTCTTCCTTCAGAACAGTATGTGCTCAATGAATAGTCATGGATACTTGCATTAAACTTAGCAGTTCAGCAAGAGATAACATTGACTTGATTTCATCCCAAATGCCTGCATCCAAAAACTTACATGACACTTTTTTTTCTGGAGTGCTGTCTGACCTGCTTCATTCTGTCATTGTCCTTCGGGCATATGTATTGGCTGCTTTAGTTTTGTGTTCATAGCATAGTTAATTTTTAAGATGCAACCATTTCAGAAGCTTAAATTTTTAATCTGAAAACAAAAGGCTTCTGTTTGAACTATTCATCTGGTACAGAATTCTGAGGAAGTGTAGGGACCCTCGTGTGAGCTGCCTCGATTGTAGATCCTAAAAGAGAAACCCAACCAGTTGGTAACAAGCTAAGAGTCTTTGCTTACTCCTACAAAATGCATATAAAACAAATTTTCCATTTTTCAGACTTCAAATCAAGATAACTGCTTTTGTGTCCAACCTGAGGATCTGTTCCTTAAGCCTGGAGAAGAACAAGAAATAGTAGTCACATTTTCTCCAACAAGTTTAAAAGACAATGGAGAAAGGTAATGTTATAACCTGTTTGCCTGCCTATTTAGAATAAATGGTATAGATTATTTTTAGTCTGGGGTGGTGAACAGGTGTGATGGCATTAACTACAAAAAAGTGTTAATTTTTCAAATCTTCTTGTGTGCAGACCTTTTCCCATATAATGCAAAGCATGTTGTTCTTGCCAAGCTACACCAGCATTTCGGGTATCTTAGTTCTTGGAAGAAATCTCTTTTATCACCTAATTTAGCTTGCCTAGAGCTTAAAGAGATTTGGCACGCTTGATGGGTCTAGCAGTCTGAAAAAGCAGGGTTTCATAGATGTTAGGGTCAGAAGGGACCTATTAGATCATCAAATCCGACCCCCTGCCCTGGGCAGGAATGAGTGCTGGGGTCAGATGACCCCAGCCACGTGTCTGTCCAATCTCCTTTTTAAATACCTCGGAGGAAAGGGACAGCACCACCTCTCTTGGAAGTGTATTCCATATTTTGGCAACCCTCGCCATAAAGAAATTTTTCCTGATGTCCAGTCTGAATTTGCACTCTTCCAGTTTGCGGCCCTTATTTCTAGGAATCCCGACGGGCACCCTGGTAAACATGGTATCTGCTCTTTCTTGCTGGCGCCCCGCCCCGGATGAGTTTGTAGGCAGTCACAAGATCACCCATCAGCCTCCTCTTGCGGAGGCTGAAGAGGTTTGGGTCTCCCAATCGGTCCACATAGGGTTTTTTCTGTAGGCCTTTACCCAGATGAGTGGCCCTCCTCTGAACCCTCTGCAGGCCATCCGCATCTCTCCTGAAGTGTGGCGCCTGAAACTGGACGCAGTACTCCAGCTGTGGCCTGACCAGTGCTGCATAGAGGGGAAGTATAACCTCCCTGGACCTGTTTGCGGTGCACCTACTTATGTCAGAAAGGGTGTGGTTAGTTTTACTTATTACCTCGTCACATGGATGACTCCTGTTCATTTTGGAGTCGACTACGACTCCGAGATCCTTGTCCGCAGTTGTGCTACTTAGAGTGGTGCCTCCCAGACTAGAGGGGTAGTGATGATTCTTCCTCCCCGGGTGCAACACATGACACTTGTCCTTGGTAAACTGCGTCCTATTCTGTTCAGCCTGCTTCCCTAGCCTGTCCAAATCAGCCTGGATTCACTCCCTGCCGTCTAGTTTGTGTACCTCACCCCATAGTTCGGTGTCATCAGCAAACTTGGACAGGGTGCTTTCTACTTCCTCGTCCAAGTCACTAATGAAGATATTGAACAGTACCAGTCCCAGGACAGAGCCTTGGAGGCTCCACTGCCCACGTTTCTCCAGGTAGAAACCGACCCGGCCACCACCACTCTCTGGGGGCGTCCCTTAAGCCAATTTTCTACCCACTGGACTGTGTAATAATTTAGATTGAAACTGTTTAGTTTATTTATCAGAATTGGCTTTGACACTGTGTCAAAGGCCTTCTTAAAATCTAAATAAATAACATCTACTTCCTTTCCTTCAGCCAAGCATTTAAGATTCTTCCTGCCATTGTATCTGTTTTCTGAAGACTGATCTCTTTGTGCTCTTCAATATTTGTGGAAAACAGTCTCTTTATTCTTGAATTGTATTAAACCCTAAACCATCATCTGCAGAAAATAGTGCTCACTAGTTCATTAAGTGTGTTGGCCCATATCTTTAATGGACATTATTCAAACCATGCTCAGAAAATGGGATTGTTCACGGGGGTTGTTTCATAGCGTTCGTCGTATCTGCCCTCTTCCTAAAAGTTATATTTACAACAGGCCTGTGAAACAAAATATCAGTTTTACATCTGCAAAAATGCTTTGCTTCTGTGAGTCGCCTCTGGTTTACATAGACTAACATTATTTTACGTAAATTTCCTTTCGATCCAGTAGGACCCTTTGTGTCCAATCATTTTTTCAGACCATTTTCTGAACTTGATTGTTCTGCATTCCAGAAACTGTTCATTTCTGTACCATTTGAATAACATTCTCTTCTGGCCTTTATTGTACATTACCTGTAAAGGTTAAGTGGTTCTTATGAAAAACCAGCTGCCACATACAAACCTAAAATTTGGCTACATTTCTTAAGCCCCATCTACATGTTCCACTTAAGGTGAGGTTAAGCAGTTAATCATGCCTTAAGTAGTCACCTGGCCACATGTTCATTCAGTTAATAGTGTGATAAAAAGCGGAATATGCTACAAAGTATGCATAGTAACTTTGCAGCTGCTTCCTGTCATGTCATTAATTGAATGTATGGCTGTCAGCTGATTGGAGTTGCAAGCTGGTGTGGCCCATGTGCACCTCCAGGCCTGGGAGCTCCCAGCTGATGCTGGCTCAGCTGTGAGAGCACTTGCTTCCATCAGCTGACAGGGCTCCCAGCTGTGGGGGGCCCCGCTATGGCTGGGAGACTGCAGCTGATGCAGTGTACCAGTCACAGGGGTGCATGAAGCACCACGCCCCTAGCTGGGGTACCATGTCAGCCATGGTGTTCCTGTCCCAGGGACCTCTGGGGCACCTTTGCAGCTGGGAGCCCAGGTCAGCTGATGGGGCTCCCAGCCGTTGGAGTTTGCTTGTTGCCGGTGCAGGGAGAGCCTAATCTTGGGCTTGCCCTGCACTGGCAAGGAGGCATGATGGGATTTAATTCTCAGTCCTATAGTCGCACTTCCCTGTCATGCATGTGTGGCATACCAGGAGGTGCAATTGTGTAGATGGTGCATTAGTTCCTATTATGCCTTTATCTGCACGTGTAGAGAGGGCATCAGAGTGAACACCCAAGTGTTATGTGAGTTTTGTTCAAACTTGACACATCTGACTTTTAAAAATTAAGTACTTACACATTTTCTAAGTACTAAAGTGTCCTCACGACACATTTTAGTTTGTGTGACCCTTAAACATTTTTACCCAAATAAGGGTCATCTTTAAGTTGCATACAACCTTAAATCTGGTATTTTTGAACTTTTAAGAGCCTGAGATTGTGGTTTAAGATACTTTATCATGTAGATTTAGTGTGTGTTCTAATGTTTTAAAAAGACAAATTGACACGCAGTCCCTCACAATGACATCCGTATAGGTTGTCGACAAGTTGAGAACTTTCACAGTATAACCCGTGGCTCTTGAGTCACTTCAGTTATTGGAGTGACTGAAAGCAAATAAACAGCCATCTTCTGTGTACTTACTTCAGAGGCAACTAGGACACTTTGCAAATTTCCCAGATATTTGCTGATCACAGAGGAGTTTTGAGATTTGGGAATCTTAAATTTCTTTCCATGCTCTGAGCTGTTGTAGTCAGATATGTTTGCCTACTTTTTCATTGCCTTGACCCACTTCTGAGTTTTGAACTGCCCCATCCAACTCTAGGTTAGGGTCACCAGTCTGCAGCACCTGTGCCACAAGTAGCATAAGCAGCCTCCCTGTGGCACATGGCGGATCAGTGAGGGGGCAGATAAGACAGCAGCAGATAGGGCAGGCGGCAGAAAGCAGTGCAACAGATTAGGCAGGGGAAAGGGATTTGAGTGGCATGCTAGCCAAAAAAAGTTGGCCCTTATTGATCTAGCTAGTCCTACTCTCTCGTGCTTTTCTCAGTTTTTTTGCCCAGTAGATTTTTGTTTCACTCCATCCAGACTTCCTTGCATAGTCACTCTTGTCCTTTCTCAGCTCCTCACTTGATCTGCCTCCTACCCTCTTCCCTCATTACTTTAATTCCTTTCTTTACCCTTCCTTAGGACTTCTCAATCCCAATTTCCTTCTTTTTTTTTTTTTTTTTTAATTGGTTCTTTATTCCAGTCTTCTACCCTTGCTTCTGCAATGTCTAGGTCTATTTGGCTAGAGCTGCTTTTTCCAAACTTCTGCTTAGGTCCAGCAAGGCAGGGTGGACCCTCATCAAGCGGGAAGTGAGTGGCTTCCTGCTCTTGGTTTGAGCCCCAAGTTAAAGCTTTTTGTCTGGGG
>NW_017728992.1:87123649-87124461 GCF_001723915.1 Gavialis gangeticus | reverse complement strand
GGCCTGGGTGAGGCTGCAGCTGGAGTACTGCATCCAGTTTTGGGCCCCACAATTCAAAAAGGATGTGGAGAAGCTTGAGAGAGTCCAAAGAAGAGCCCACACGCATGATCAGAGGTCAGGAAAACAGACCTTACGACAACAGGCTGAGAGCCATGGGGCTCTTTAGCTTGGAAAAGTGCAGGCTCAGGGGTGGTCTGGTTGCCACCTATAAGTTTTTATCAGGGGTGACCACCAGTATCTGGGGGAATGTTTGTTCACCAGAGTGCCCCAAGGGATAATGAGGTCGAACAGTTATAAACTAGTGCAAGACCATTTCAGGCTGGACATGAGGAAGAATTTCTTTACTGTCTGAGCCCCCAAGGGCTGGAACAACCTGCCATTGGAGGTGGGTCAAGCACCTACACTGGACACCTTCAAGAGTAAATGGGATGCTTATCTTGCTGGGATCCTATGACCCCAGCTGACTTCCTGCCCTTTGGGCGGGGGTCTGGACTCGATCTTCCGAGGTCCCTTCCAGCCCTAATGTCTATGAAATCTAAAATAGTAATTTTTATCATACGCTAGAGCCATGTGCAGGATGCTTCTTCAGCCTACAACTTCATTTGTAGGATGTAGCTCAAATCTATGGAAAAAAATCAAATTCCATGGATATGTTAGCTGCTTTAGTAGGCCAAAGCAGGCCTTGAGAAATTTACACCAACTTGATTTTAATTAAAAGTTTATTTTAATTGGTTGGTTCACTCTCTCTTCTAGTGCATATAATGTATTTAATTTGGTTTTTGCTAAATGAATTCCTTGGCAACTAAAAATTT
>NW_017728992.1:87089199-87118649 GCF_001723915.1 Gavialis gangeticus | reverse complement strand
TGGGGGGGGGGGGAAATAATTGAGAAATCATTACAGATCAACCAGTTTTACTTACTTTACTTACTACTGCTTAATACTTACTACTAGGCCAAATTTGCCAGTGTTTTCAGAGGGATGAAAAAGGCATGTCACTGATATACAGGCCACCTTTTACTAAAGATAAAGTTCCTGCTACTTAGAGCCTTTTTAACAGGTTGCCAGAATTTTAACTTTTTGCTTTTGCTGCTTCCTGTAAAACAGCTTAATTATTTCCAGTTAAAAGGTTCCAAAAATCAACCTGAGGCAAATATACTAAGAAAATTTCAGTCCAAATATTAGATGTTTTCAGTTGCTTTTAAATTCAAGAAACAAGATCTGTAAATGGGAAGTGAATAAGTGGTTCCACCTGCTCTGTCTATCTGCAGCACATCAGCCAGCAGGTTTCTTGCATGATGTAGTCTCAACTTTAGTAGTCTAATTTAGATTTTTTTTTTATAGCATTTTGGAAATTCTTGTGTTGCCATCTGGGCCACAGTATGAAGTGGTGGTAAAAGGTGAGGTGGAAATCATGAGAAACAAGACTTTGGCAACAGCTCCCTCCTGCTCAGACATCCCACCTATTCTCTCCAACAAGCAGTTTGTGGCATGGGGAGGGGTTGCACTTGGACGAGCAGAGTAAGTACCAGTGTTAAAGTCCTTCATATCTTTGTCCTGTTTAGAATATTTGCTCTACGCTTGTTTTGTTAATGCGATTGTACAATGCTTGTATTTAGACTTGCAATTTGACTTTAAAGGTAAAGTAGATGTGGCCCAAAATATACGAGTGATAATAGAGAGTGAATATGCTAAATAATCTTCTATCCTGGGGAAGGTCTTAGAAAAGTTTATTAAACAGGCCATCCTTATGGACTGGCTGACACCAACAACCTGAGGGATAGCCAGCATGGAGCAATGAGCTTGCAAAGTGATGCTGCGGCTGGTAAAGCGACCAAAAACTAGCTTGCATCCGTAGGTGCTTCTCAAGCAAATCCTGGGACGTCATTCTCCCCTTGTACTTGGCCTTGGTGAGGCTGCAGCTGGAGTACTGCATCCAGTTTTGGGCCCCACAATTCAAAAAGGATGTGGAGAAGCTTGAGAGAGTCCAAAGAAGAGCCCACACGCATGATCAGAGGTCAGGAAAACAGACCTTACGACAACAGGCTGAGAGCCATGGGGCTCTTTAGCTTGGAAAAGTGCAGGCTCAGGGGTGGTCTGGTTGCCACCTATAAGTTTTTATCAGGGGTGACCACCAGTATCTGGGGGAATGTTTGTTCACCAGAGTGCCCCAAGGGATAATGAGGTCGAACAGTTATAAACTAGTGCAAGACCATTTCAGGCTGGACATGAGGAAGAATTTCTTTACTGTCTGAGCCCCCAAGGGCTGGAACAACCTGCCATTGGAGGTGGGTCAAGCACCTACACTGGACACCTTCAAGAGTAAATGGGATGCTTATCTTGCTGGGATCCTATGACCCCAGCTGACTTCCTGCCCTTTGGGCGGGGGTCTGGACTCGATCTTCCGAGGTCCCTTCCAGCCCTAATGTCTATGAAATCTAAAATAGTAATTTTTATCATACGCTAGAGCCATGTGCAGGATGCTTCTTCAGCCTACAACTTCATTTGTAGGATGTAGCTCAAATCTATGGAAAAAAATCAAATTCCATGGATATGTTAGCTGCTTTAGTAGGCCAAAGCAGGCCTTGAGAAATTTACACCAACTTGATTTTAATTAAAAGTTTATTTTAATTGGTTGGTTCACTCTCTCTTCTAGTGCATATAATGTATTTAATTTGGTTTTTGCTAAATGAATTCCTTGGCAACTAAAAATTTCTGTCTTAAAAATAAAATATCATGTACATTTTGGGGGGGGGGTGTGATTGTGGGTAGGTATTTATGTGCGTGTGCGTACACACACAGGTATACACTTCAGATTTGGCACTGAATGAACCTGTGTTTAAAGCTGGAGTGGTTTTGCTGCTTTTGTACCATTCCTGGCTTGTCCAGACAATTAGCAATTAGAACGTAACAGCTGCTGCCCTTTTAAAATGGCTCCAAATGTATTGATATGTTTATCCATAGCCTAAGTCCCTCTTGCTCATTCATCAGTCTTGATAAAATCTATTAATTAAGGTCATATCTTAAAATTATAGTATGTAATTCTGAGAAGTCTATTTTACTGGCAGAATTAATCTTTTGAGAATTTAGCTTAAGTTTTCAGAGTTCAAATTAACAACATCGAGTTAAGTGATAGCTGGACTTCATTGTACCAGAACTAGTTTATGTACAAGTATTTTTCTTCTCTATTACTACACAAGATCAGGATAAATAGGGGCTCAGGATACTGACTTTGAAACCTTAATTCCAGAGATTTTATATTTTGTGATGGTAAGTATTTTTCAAAATCTGCAGTTTCCTACTTTCCACCTTCCACCCACTGGTTCCTCCCAAAAATTGACCATTCTTTGCCATGAATAAAATGGATATTTAAGTTGATTGCTTAATTATGTATATTACAATCTATCTTAAATGTTTTTCAGTCTACAGAAATTAACTCTAAGAAATAATTCTCCATCTACATCTCAGCATCTACGATTGTTGATAAGTGGTCAGGATCAAGACTGCTTTCAGGTTAGATTGAAAAATTCTATTTAATGTTGTTCAGAGAATCTGTGAAATTGATGCCTTATTTTAGTAAATGTTAATGTATTTATCTGCCTAAAATAGTGTCCTTTCAGATTTTAATCTAAAAGTGCTTTTGTTACATAAGTTTTAAAAACGGAGATCAGATACTGGGTACAGTGCAAACAGTAACATTTCAAAACTCATGGTAAATGAATAGACAAATGATCAGTGTGCATTTCAGAAGGTTTAGTCCTTTGAAACTAGGCACCACCTGTTTCACTGAGAACAGTAAAAACTAGTTTCTGCCAGTTGTTTGTGACAGTAACCTCAAAACTGTTTTTTCACCCTGACTTTGAAATAGTGGTAATTTCATAAAACTGAGTTAAATGAACTGAATCAAGATTATTAGTGGTATATTTGATTTTATTAGAAGATCTTTTTATATTTGTCTTGCATTTATTAACTTGTATTTGTACTTATAGCTGCAAAGTACGTTTGGTACAGAAGAGCGGTTGACCAGTACTCGGGAACTCAAAATCCGTCCGAAAGAAGATGCTAATATTTACTTGATGTTTGCACCTAGTCGTGTAACGTACATGTTAGCAAAGCTTGAAATCAAACAGCTGGGGATTCAGTCGCAACCAGGGTTTAAGTTTAGTGTAAGTTCTGGTTTTGTTTTCTAAATATTTAGTTAAACTAGAGCTGTGTAGCTTTACAGCATTAAGATTACTTGTCCTAAAGGAAAGGAGAAATAGATTTTTTGCTTTTTGTCCTGTTTAAATTTTTAAAATTTATTTGACTTCTATGCCACTCTCCTCAAAAAGGCTCAGGGTGGCTTACAATAACAAAGACGTAAAAATAGAAAAAATAAAAAGCCAATAATAAATCAGTTCTCCAAGGAGTACTCAGAGCCTAGCCCCACCTGTTAAAAGCCTGCTCAAATACGTTCTTATATTGTTTCTGAAAGATGGCCAAAGCTTGCACTCTGATGGCCCTCAAGGAGGCCGAGTCCTGCAGCTGAGGAGCAAAACTGAGAATAACCTACCAAAGATTTTGGTCAAGTGAATTTGTTGCACAAATGGTAGTTACAGGAGTTTCTTCTTGACGCCCTAGAGATTATAAGAGACTGCCTTCTGCTCCATTAGATTTGTAGGACTCCGGCTAGTTATGGCTTTATAGGTTAAGACCAGCATATTGAATTGTGACCTTAAAGCTACTTGGAGGCAGTTCAGTCTGATCCCTATATTTGGAGTCTGGAAGGATTTTACCTTATGGTTAGATTGATATGGACTGCCAGGGATTTTGGCTTCCTCTGTAGCAGGGGGCATGGCCCTCTACCTGAGATCTCTTGAGCATATATTAACAACCTTTTACAGAAGCAAGATGTTGGCTGCCATGCTCCCCTTGTTTTATCTGTGTGGCAGGTTAGTGTTGTCATGGCTGACAGTAGTTTTACTAAGAGTTAGATTATGGATTTGCATAGAATGGTTTGGATCAAGGCGATGCTAAGGCAGAGGGTTGAACTAGATGACCTCTGAAAATTCCTTACAGCTCTACTTATCTATGATTTCTGTCAGGCTGAATCCTATCAATAATGTGTATCCCTATTTCTCTTTCCCTCCCCCAAGTCATCAAGTCTGCTCCCCACCGTCACCCTCTCTCGTCTATATTCATCTTCAGTTGGATCTCCCACATCCAGTCTCCAACTGTAGGCAGACATTGGGTAAAGACAGAGACTACGGAGCCTGGGTTGCATGAAGAGAGAAAGCTGGGTGTCATTAGCATACTTGGGGCACTTCAGATCTTCACGCAGTCTTGCCCAGTGGTCACAGATGCACATTGAATTGGGGTCAGTGACAAGATGGAACGCTCAGGGACACTGTAGGAAAGGTCCTGAGGGGCAGATGAGCACTTGCCAATCACTACCCACTAGGAAAGAGTGGAATCAGTTGAGAATGGTCCTGTGACCAGGTCACTTAAACATTATCTACATTCATGTTTACTTGAAATGATGAAAGGCCCCTAATATAGTGATTCTCAACCACGGTGCTTGGGCATCCTGTGGTGCCTTGAGATCCTTTTGGGGATGTCACAAAATGTTTACACTGTTAGGCATGCAAACATTCACAAGATAAACCCAGAGATTTTCTGACCTGTTGTAGTCTTTCTGAGTTCTTTGCAGCAGAAGAATTGCTCTGTTGTTTTTTCTTGGTCAAAAAAATAAGTGAAAGGTAAGGTGGCATTTTCTGAGGGGTTCCTTGAGTCTATTGTTAGGGTACCTTGAGGCTGAGAAGACTGAGACCCACTGATAGAATAGGATCAGCAGGTTGCAATTTTCTTCTGTCTATCTCCAGGCAAAGTTCATTGACCAAGGCCACAAGCTCGTTCTCTGTACTCTATCCAGAACAAAAGCCAGACAGGCTTCCTGGAACTGGATGGTACCCAGATACACCTGGTCAGGCAGCCAACCATTCAATAACCTTCCCAAAGAGGGGAAATTGGATATAGGGTGGTAGCAGCTGGGGAATCAATCTCAAGATTTTTGTTTTTTCAATAGGCACTGGACAGTTGCAGACTTTGTCTAGCACCCTACCCCCCACACGGAGGCATTGACCAACCTCTGTCATTATGGTTCCCAATATCCACTGACTGGCTTTTTACAAGCCAGGACAAGCACAGGTCTAGTTCACAACTGGGAGGTATTTGAACCCTAGACTTTCTTTTCCTGTTGGTAGGCTGGCTAAGTAAGTTTTAACAGGATGTTAAGGAGCCTGAGGGTGTGGGCAGACATCTTAAGGTGCTTCCAACACCTTTGAAGGTCTTCAGAGGGCAAGCAGCCAGATGGACATGCTTTTTGAAACGCTCCAAAAAGACCCATGTAGAAAACTACCATTTGGAAGTTCTTCCTGTTGCATACATGCATTCTACACGGTGCAGTAGGGGAGAGCTTGGTTCTTCAGTGTCCCATAGTGCTTTGCTTCCCTTCTCCCCTGTGAAGGGAGGGCGGGGATGAGTGGGTCAAACTGTTAGCAAATGCTCCCCTCCCCTCTGCTCTCTTGAGGCCTCCCCACTACCCCCGTAACTGGGAGACTAGAGTCAGTGTACCGATCATAGTCTCTGCGACACAGATGTAGAGCACACAAGAGAGTGCTTGCTGACAGTTGGCTCTGCAACAAGGCAGCTGCCTTTTTGAAGTGTTTCAAATGTTGAATCTGTCCCTACCCAGAATAAACATATATTTTAATCATTTGACATGGTCTCTTTTCAGTTTACCAGGTATAAAGCGTGTTCAGTTTAGGCTGTTGCATTTTTAATTAACGTGCATTAGCTGCATAAAAATATTTCAGAAGAGACTTAAAATTAAAGTGAATGTACTTCTTTGTTTTCAGATACCTTTGTGTGGATATGGAGGAACAAGCAATGTCATTTTGGAAGATGTCAGAAAAGTATCAGATTGTTATGTGATAAAACTGAATGGCTTATTGCCTGGCAAATTAAAAAAGGTGTCTTTTCGCGTAAGAAATACAGGTTCTCGAGCTGCTTATGTTAGAACACTGTGCTTTTCGGATCTGAAGACTAGAGCCCTTATGGATCTGAAAATGATAAGTGTATTTCCTGAGAAGTTTGTACTTAAGGAAAAAACACAAGAGGTAAGTGCACACAATTCCACAGGAGTTCTGCTAATTTAAATAAAGTTGGTATCTTCAGCTAGTATGTGACCTGTAAAATGCATGCACGTTCTTCAGTTGAACTTGTAAATTCTGAATCAAGTTACAAAATTCAGAATATTAACATCACTGGTGAATTTTATACAATTTTGGAGAAACTAAGAAATGAAACTTCCTTTCAAACAGGTAGTTACAATCACATGGAATCCTGTCGAACGGGAAGAAATATTTAATAAAACAAGTACATCATTGTTAGCTACAATATGTCTATTCTGTGGAGATGAAGTTTCCAGACAACAGTATCGCAGGTAAAATTGAATTTATTTCTCAAAAATAGACATTCTTATTTAAAAAAAATCCATGTTGAAAGAAAGGTGTGAAGTAATGCTAGTATGACTCCTACAGTTATTTGTAGATCATTGTAAGAGAACTGGAAAATAACTTATACTCTCAAAGCATGGAGCCTCAGATCTTCTAGCATGTATTAAATACAAGTGATCATAGTATCAGAAGACATTCAACTTCCTTAATAAATTAAAAAAAAAAAATAGAGAGAGCAAGAACCTGAGGGAAATATGTAGAAGTGTGTTGGGTTTGGAGTTGTTTTGTGAAACGCTTTCAGTGAGATCTTTTCCCTTCTCCCTACATAAGCATATAAAGCAGCAAGAACTGGTATATTTGCATGCGTGTGCATTTGTGTCTTCATTATCCTAGTAACTTTTGCTTATAAAGTTCCTAAACTTGAGAGAAATTATTCATTAATCAGTTATACAGATTGTAGAGTAAATTATGAACTGTAATAAAAATGAACCAGCCCCCTCTGCCTTTAATGAACTGACATATAATGAACACATATGGAACTAGATCTAAATTCCAACATTTTGAAGTTGGAAAATAATAAACATTAAGAACAACCAGGCAGTTTTACATATGTACTTAAAAATGATCAGTTGGTCCAAGATTCCATTAAATATGTGCCATCAGTGTAAGTATAGTCTTAAGGGAAGTGATCAGGATAGGGTGATCATTTTGCATCATTGTACAAGCCCTTTAGAGCTTATGGAACTCGCATTGTTCATCAAAAGAATGACTTGATTCAGAAAGCTAACTTTCCTTCATATCAAGTGTTCTAGTTGAGGGACCTGTTACGGGAAGAGGGCAGATGTCTAAAATAGACACTGAATGTGCCAGTTACTAATTAGTTACCAGGGTATTGGGTATATCAACTCTACATAAATTTGGGAAAGCAACAAATTAAAGCTAATGTTGAGATGACAGTTTTGATAAGGCAGCCTGTTAAGTGGCTAGGCAACAGTGAATTTCTAATTCCAGTGACTAACCTGGGTAGAAAGTAATGGCATTTATCAGGATTAAACATGCAGCTCTAAACAAATAACTGAAATCTAGCATTATTTATCTTGCCGTTAGTAAGTTGCCTTAATTCGGGGCTATTTTAAATGATTTAGAACTACTTCATAAGTAGGGACTGGTTTAAATTGTGGCCAAGCTTGCAGCATGGTGTTACCTTTAATGTTGGAGTCCGCCCCACCATGCACCCCACCCCATCGCTGATTTCTCAGTTTGTTCCTGGTGGCTGGAAAACAAAAACTGTGGTTTTAAATATGGCATGTTTAAAACAGTGGCTTTTGCATCCCGGCCATCAGGAACAAGTGGTGAGCGGCAGGGTCCCTCTGGGGGAGTGTGCAGGGGAACTCCCAAGATTCAAGGAGCTGCTGCTCTGCAAGCTAGGCCTGCAATTTTAAACCAGGCCCTATCCATAAGCATTGTTTTTGAGGGGAGAGTTTGTAGATTCTCCTCTTGTGTGACAATTTACTGCCAACTGTCTGCAAGTCTTTTTGTTTTTCTGGGGGGGTTTTGTGCTGACAAGGATGAAAAAATAGAAAACAAAATCAGATTAAAAGGTCATGACCTATACAAGTGGTAACTACAACTCCAGTGGATTTATTCAGCTTCAGGATACTGGGGCATGGTGAAGAAGATTTAGTTGGTTTATTAGCCAACAAGCAATACTTTCGTTTTCTTTACTTGAAAATGGTGACCTCATCTTTTTTTCCAGGTCTTGGGGGCTCAGACAGTAAAGAAGTTTTTCCTTGTGTCCATGCCCTGCCTGATTTCCTGTCCCTGGAGCAGGGGGCTGTACTAAATCTTCTGAGGTTCCTTCCAGCCCTAATGTCTATGTCTATGAAATGTTGTCTGTCATTTTGAAAGGATTTTTCAGGGCTTAATTGGTGAAATGAGAATAAGGTGTTTTTTTCTTCTTCTAAAATGACCCATTTGGGTTTGGTTTAAAGTTCCTGTATGTGAGATAGTGGGATCATGGTCCAAAGGTGTAGTTATTAGGGTGGAAATAGACAATGAGCAATGTTTTGTTTAATGAGGTGGATCAACTGTGCCAGGACAGCTTCTTTTCAGTTATTTTTACATCCAAAATAAACCAGTGAGCAGGTTCACTTTTTTGTTCTGATATATTTGCGGTAAGTAGTCAGTCCACAGACCGTACTGTAGTCATGTTATAAAAGTTTTTGCTAATACTGATTTAACTTTTTGATGTCATAACTGAAATAGTAAAGCACCAGTCAGATGCTTAGTAATGTGCATTGAGCTTACAGTTACTGTTGTGCAGGGATGTGTATTAACTTTTACTATGTATTTTGTTTGAGTGTAAGAGTTGATGACTTGATTCTGAATAGTAGTTTTACTTCAATTTGGGTAAAAGATGCACATGTCACTCATTGTCCCACCATTGATCCTGTGAGACAATGGGCGACATGTTCTCTCATGGTTGGAGGTGCCTGGTTCTGCGCACTTCAGGTATTCCCACACAGGATTGGGCCCTTTAAGCCCTGGGAACACCTCCCTGGAGCTCCTTTAGCTTAGAGTAAAATGTTCACTTCCTGAAACTAACACTTTGGGATTTTAATTTCCTACGAAGACCTATGGTTAATAAGTAGGTTGACTGACTTGAAAGTGACTTCAAGAGAATGTATTTGATGTGGGATGTGAAAGGTTAAACAATTAGCATACTGGTCAAAGGGCTCAGGGAGCAGCTCCCAGCAACAGCTGTCTGAGCTGCCTTGTTATCAGTTAATTATTTAACTGATATAATTAGAGATGGTTAAATTTAATATTATTTTAAACAATATTTAGATCCCCAGTTTGTGTTTTAAGTATTACTTAAGAAACTGAACTAAATCAGTTGTGTTTTATGGCTACAGTGGTTTCAGATGATAAACTGCTATTAGACAGCATCTTTAAAGAAGGGAAATACGACTAATCAGATGACGTGCTACTGTTGAATCCATCTTACATTTTGTGAAACTCCCTTTGTAGAAATCTTGGGTAGTGTTAACATTTTAAGTGAGTTTCTAAATTCCTGAAGCACAGTTTGTAGTAACCACACACAGCCGCTTACATTTTCAGCTCTCTGGAAGGGCAGCATCTTATTCTGTTGCTGTTTTTACATGGTAGCCTATAGAGATGCACCAATGCATTGGCCGCATATTGGATCAGCACCGATTTTTATGAGGAAAACTGATAGTATTGGCAATCAGCTTTTTTTGGCTGATGTGACTGATAATGTTGCCAATAACTGCCCTGCGTATGTGCTGGGAGGGGGGTGACAGCTTCTGCTGCTGCACACACCCCAGGAAGGCATGGGGGGGTGCCCCCAGATTTGTGCCCAGGGCAAGGGTAGGCTGCTGCTGTGGAATGGGGCTGGGGCGGCACCAGGCTCTTCTGGCAGGGGGGTTGGGCTAGGGCTGTGGTCGGGGCGGGTGGTGGTGGCAGTGCTGGGAGGGTGGCTACAATTAATTTTGGGTTGGCTGCAACCCCTCGCACCCCATAACTCCCCTCTCAGTGCTGCTGTCCAGCCCAGCAGAGCTCGGTGCAGTTCTGGCCACAGCGGCAACCCACCTTTGCCCCATGTGCAGATCTGGGAGCACATGTCCCCCATGCCCTCTTGACAATACGGTGCTGTAGCAATGAGCTATGGCACCATAGCATCTCATGTAGATATGCCCTGTGAGTTTCATAAGCAAGGAAATTGTGGAATTTTACTTATCTGGTTGAAGTGAGTGAAAGGAATTTCTAGTTGAATTTATAAGAAAGACTGTCTCAGTTAGCTCTGCCATTATGGAGCAGATTTCTTGAATTTTTTCATCAGAGAACAATGAACACATTGATGTATTTAGTAAATATTATGAAAGCTGGCATGATGGTGGGCACTCTTCCTAAAGTGTGCAGTTCTACTGCAGGTGATTTTAAACTGAAATTGATTGGAGTCCTAAAGAGGTTTTCTTTCTATCTCCTAACAGAGCTATACTATGTAAACCTGAAGCAGCAAAACAAATGCTCCCTGAACACAGTGTGCTGAGAAATGTTAAGTTTGATGAAGAATTTAGAGGGGAGCAGCTAGTGGCTGAAGGTAATCCCCTAACTGCTTAAAGAACTAATTCCTGAAAAAGTATTTCCTAGCCTAGACTCAACTCTTCTGTGCAACTCTTGCTAAATATAGATGAGAAAATACCAGATGACACAAAATACATTGATTCTTTCTCGCTCTCTGCCCAGACAATCTTGTTTCTTGTCTGTCTAATGTCATGGTTTGTTAAATAAACTGTGTAAGATGTTTGTGGCAATTATACTGTGTGTGTACCAGTTGAGATGCAATAGGGCCCTGTGTTGGTTGGCCCTTACTTCCCCTGGCATTATGCATGTTAAATTTTTTCAAGTGTTTCTTCCTACCTATCATTGCTGCTTGAAAAAATAAAGAGCAACATTTATTTTTATGTAAATTGTTTCAGCTTGCAAAAGATGCAATTATAATTTTTCTTTAGGAAATTAAGGTCTGCAATATGGCTTTTTAAGAAATGTTGTTATAATTAAAAAAAGATTTTGGAGATAAATATGTCTGCATTAAACCGTTCCTTTTCTTTCATTTTTTTTATATCATGATCAAGGAACTTTTATGTTGATTTTTCACTTGCATTCTTTGGAAGGTGCCTTTTTGTTACGTGGTGAAAACCCTCAAAACCTTTGTGCATCTGAAAAACTTCAGATTGAATGATGAAAACCATGCATGTTCAGTAAACATTCCTAATTAAGTGTTACTTGAGTATAAAAGGAGATTTACCATATTTATCCTAATCCAGGACAACCTTCCCCCCAGTAATTAGATTCTGTACATGGAAAATTGTGCATTTTGTTATAGTTTTCCATGTATATAATCTAACTATTGGAGAGTCATTCAAATTATTCCCTCCTCTACTGCTGCAGGTGGGGAGCAGGTGATGTGGGGGGGGGGCCCTGCTCCGGATTCTCCACCCCCCACCCCCAATCTGTGGTCCTACTCCCCCACCAGTTACCCTTGCTCTAGTACTGACAGGTTCTTTCTCTGCTCCAGCCTGGGGTGTAGAGCATGGCCCCAGTCTGGCCCCAAAGCATAGGCATAGAGCTGGCAGGGCTTCTTTCAAAACAGCTTGAAATAAATTCTATTTTCCACCTCCTCCCTCCCACAAAAGCTGCTAGGGTGAGTGAGATGCTCTAAATGGAGGTTGTGATTGATGCTAAAATTTTAAAATTATGTTACGTTATGGTAGTTTCTTGTCCCAAAAGATTTTGAAATACTTCATGAATTGCATACATACTGCTTTTGTTGAAATGAACCTACTTCTGAGATTAAAGGTTGGCAATTTGCCTATATATGTGCATTTGACCAGAATGTGCTTGCACAGTATGCTATGGCAAATACTCTTATGGATAATATTTCCCACCTGGAATATGCCCCATGCATTTGTGTAAAAATTATTTCTTCTTTGTGAGTGGGAAGATAACGCTAAACACATGAACCATGTAAGAGTATTTAGTGCACTATTTTGAAATAAATATTTTGAAATGTTGATATTGTGTATAAAGTTTGCTTTTAAGCGTTGTCATTAGTATGTCTCCTAAAGTTTAATATCAGTAATTTTCAATGTCACCACCAACTACCCAGTCAGTGTTCTCTTCATCAAATAAAAATGGTGAAAGGAGTATGAATAGAAGTCAGATTTCCTAGCAAGACAGGGATAGAGAAGAGAGAGCAGCAAAATAGGGGAGAAATAGCAGTAGTCTAAAGACTAGCGTACTTTTGTGGTTGGGTGTAATACCTGTGGCAGATAAGGAACTAAGTGACAGTGTTCAGTTATTACCTCAAAGCCAGATTCTACCATTGGTCTTGTTTTTTTTCAAGTCTCCTATTCTTTTTTAACTATAGGTTAGAAACTCAAATAGAATTTGACATCTTGCAGTCAAGAGTTATTACATGCCTAACTTAAGTATTCCTAAACTGATTTTTTTTTTTTCCTTAGGTGATATAGAACTGGACATGAAAATAATTATTCTTTCTAGCTTCTGCACAAGAGAGTCAACAATATATTGACATGAATAGTTTATTGTAAGAAAGTACATTTCCTGTATTTTTAAGGCACATCTAATACCTTAAAAATACAGGAAATGTACTTTCTTATGAAATAAAATTAAAAATCCCACAAACATGAGACAATACCCATGTGCAAACGCACACACATCAAAGCACACACTTGGGAGAAGTTGCTTTCAAATTTTTTGCATTTCCTTTTGATGTGTGTGGTTTCATGTTTGTGGGATTTAAATTTTTATTCTTTTAATTCAGAAGTCAGAGGGCACATCTACACAAGCTTTTAATGCGCTGTTTTTATGGTGCATTTTATGGCGCATTAAGTTCAGTACCTGAAATACCAGGCACTAACATAATCCGCCATAACTGGTGTTACTGTGCAGTAGTGCCAGTGCACATCCTTTTACATGACACTAATGTGCAGTAGATTAATTGTACTGTGCGTTAGCGCGTCACGGCGAAAGCCGTGCTAATATGCCAGTGTGCAGTAGAATTAATCCTACTGTGCTTTTGGTGTATTGTATAGACATGCCCAGGGTCACCCTCCTAGCCACACTAAAGCTCCAGTACTCATGGGAGCTTGAATATTTTTAAGTTCTGTATCTTATTTGCTTCTAAGTATCATTTCTCAGAACTCCATCTAGTGATGCCCTTAGGAATGGTTTTATTTTGTTCATTTTCATATTCTTTTTTTTCGTTTTTCTGTGATGGAGCCTAAAATCAGAACAGCATGCAGCACTTCCATAAATGGAGAAAAAAACAATATTCTTAATACAGTTTTTTTTAATCCAAATAGGCGACTGCAGTAGAATAGCTGTGTCTTACGTTCTGTGCTTGTTAACTCATGCCTGACAGTTGCAAGCAGCCAGACCTATTTAGCTACAGGTTCAGTAATTCAAACTAATATGCTAGATAATGTCTCATCCAGTTTTAATTATTAGTTAGTCAAGTGAATCTTTGAACGTTCATGCCTTTCAATGCATAATTACAAGGCTTAAGTTGTTCCTCTTTAGAAATTTTCATTTTAGTACTTCATTTCTTTTTAGCATACGATCTGCATCCAAGGACAAATTACATTAATCTTTTTTATGGAAATATGCGTAAAGTCACTCTTTCTGTTGTTGGAGATTCCACCTTTAACAGGAATTGTCTTCAGCTATCTCCAGGACACAGGTTGGAGTCAGACAGGTAATGTCTGCTTTGAAAATAAAATATTTTAAAGATGTACTTTAACTTCCTGTTAACTGCCTTATGTTCCTTTTCATATCAGGTAATTAATAAATAGTCTTCCCTCCCCCAAGGTGATGGATTGGTAAAAACTGTGAGTTATGACTATTAGTCACTAAATTCACTTTTGTTCATCTGCTGCTGCTTTAATTATGAAATTTTCTGCCAGTATTCTGAAAATGGATGTTCCAAGTTGACAGTTAGAATGGGCTTTGTATCTGCATCTTAGCTTGCATTCTGCTAGAACTTAAATTCTAAACTAATTTAGAAGTTAATTCTTAAATTTTAAACTAATTTTAAGACATGTAATCATGCCATCTCACTTTCAACTTGCGGATCTTGTCTGCTAATCTCTGAGCTGTCAGAGAGCTTAGTCCTGAAGTATTTCCTGTTTAGCTTGATATACTGATGATCTCACAAGGTCCCTTCCAGCCCTAAACTTCTGTAAAAGTCAAGAATACAGCCTAGTGACAGGTTTAGAAACAGATTTAAGTTCCTAGTAAGGCGGATATGACCAAAAGAACCATAGGAGTGTAGCAGCTTAAATAATGTATTAACCAAATACTGAATCCAGTATCCATACTTAGGGTGGCATATTAGAGTGGCATAACTCTCTGGGCCCAAAGAATAAATTTTTTACTCATGTGGCGTCCCTATGAAGATGTGAGGAAGGTATCTGACAAAGCTGATTGGATTTTTATGGATGTATTCTGTCAGTGATATTCCAGGCACAGCAGTGGGGTAAACCTACTTTCTCTGGGTCCTTGCTTTTAACGTCTGCTGTCAGAAATTGATGCTTCTGGGTAGAAATTAAGGTAGAGCAAAGGAAAACTACTTGCAAGTACCATTTATCTGTACTTTTCTCCAACTGTATATTTCTTTTGTAGTGATGGTTGGCATTATGTTAAGCTCTAGAAATCTGAAACTGAAAGAAAGTAGTCAGATCAATAGTTTAGTGCTAGACCTAGTTTTAGATAGGAAGACTGCACTTGTTCAGAAACAGCAATTTCAAACTGATGCCAGAGGAGTAATATGGAATTTTGGAGCACCAAGTACTCTTAACTTGTCGGAACTGAAATGCAACCTTCTTAAGTAATACTCATTGCACTCTTTATGTAACTGAATTGCTCACTGACTAAAGTGAGTTAGATAGATATATAGCTATTGTATCCAATCTTCTATTCAGGGGAACTTGAAATGAATAAAATAGACTGGTAAATTGAGGGTAGGCATTGGTGTCTAATATTGAAAGTAGACAAGTAAGCAAATACATTGTAGAAAGCTTGATTTATATTCAAAGATAACGAGATTGCTTAAGTCGTTGCTTTTGTTGGTTATAAAATTGTTTTTACTGTTTCATGTAACTTCTGTTTTCAGACCTGAGAATTCAGAGGGGCATATCAACACAACTTTAGATGTTCTTCCAGTTAAAGGACCTCAGGGTCCCTCATTATCTTTAAATACTGATGAACCTCTTCAGAGTCAATTAGCTTCTCAACATGTATGGGCTATTCAGCCTGAACATTTAATTTTGACATCACCTTCTCTTTGTGAGTATTTTATCCAAACCTTATAAAAGAACCACTTCAGTGTTTTCAATGAATTCATTTTTAGTTTGGCTTTGATAATTTGCTATATTTACACTGAATTTCAACAACAAATTGTTTGAACTTAAAAAAAAAAATTAAAGGTGTTTTTGAAATTAGCTGGAGCATGCCCTTAACCTCCAATGGATTGAGTTTTACTAATTCCTGCTAGCAAAAAGGTACCATAAAGAGTTTAAATCAGTGGTTGACAACCTTTTTGGCAGGTATGCCACAGATTAAGCCCCATCTCCTCCTTGAATGCTTCTCTGATTGATTCCCCCTGCCCCTTATCTTCCAGAGGCATATCTGATAGTTTGACCCTGGGGCACCAGGATTGCTTGAGTTACTAGCTGTAGCCATGCAGACCAGAGCCAGAGACAGGGTACTATTGCAGGAGAGGCATCACCACCAAGAGGCAGTAGAGCCAGGGAAGGGTCCTAGAGCTGATGCTCCTCACAGCAGCAAGAGTGGTCCTACCATAGCTCTGCTCTGTATCTCCATTTTGGTGCCTCCATTTACTAAACAACTGGGGTTCACATGCCACACAGCAGTTGCCTGTGCCACTTAAGATTAGCAACCCAAGGTTTAAAGTATGCTAGGGAAGTTGAGTAGAAAGTATCTTCCAATGGAATTGGTGTAGCTGTCAGGTTTTGTTCTGTCTTAATTTTTATTTGTAAAATCTTATCTGTAAAATCTTTTATGGTTGAGCCAAAACACCAAGTAAATATTTTTGGTTTGTTTTATATAATAGGTGGAACAGCAGAGACTGGACACCTGAAAATTATGAACAAATCAAGTAGGACGTTAAAATTTGAGATGTCTTGGCCAGCTCATTGTCTTACAGTTACTCCTCAGCATGGAATAATTGAGCCTGAGTAAGTCTCTGTTCAGTTTTTGCCACTGCAAAGAGGTTTTTGGAGGTGCTAATGTATAGTCTTATTGGTCAGATGGAAAACTATTGAAAACCTGGTAAAATTGGTTAATTTCTCCCCCCTCCCCATCTCCCCTCTGCTCACATACACACATGTCTGTCTTTTAATGTAAGTCCTATCATACATATTTTAATATTACTTCTGCTTTTTAACAGTTTGGTCACAAATTCAAACAAGATAAGTTTGAAATAAAACTGATACAGTTGACATCAGTTACATTTGCTGAATAAAAATAATGCATACCATAGTGGATTCAGGGGTGGAAATAGCTCTAAAAGTTTTGCTGTGTTAAAAAGGGTTTACATACTGAGTAAGCAACTAATTAGGCATGTAAGGAATTAAGTAGCTTGTCTAATTAAATACTAGAAAAAATGTCTAGGAAGAGATATCTAAGTCAAGATAAAGGACTGTAAGTTGCTACTTCAAAAGCTGTAGCAAGAAGCAGATAACAAATACTCTCCTTAGAATTGTCACTTGCGTGCAAATGTACCATCAGCTCAGACTTTTTGCTTTGATAGTTTCAGTAGAACATGACCTAGCTCTGCCGTTACTCATGCATCATGCAGAAGGCATCAAGGGTTGTGAGTGCTTCTTGCTCTTGAGTTACTTTCTTCCGCCTTGTCCTGTTAGTGTGCGCTTTGTGGTATCTGGGCTCCTGAAAGCACTTTTTTCTGAAAAGCTATGACTTTACCTGTTTTCATCCTTGTATTTCTTTTGCCTTTTTGTCAAAGTATGTAAAGATAAAGAGAAAAGACTTCTTTAGTTTGTTTTTCCTCTGACTTTTTCTTCAGATGGGTCCTCCCTACTTGCTTGGCCTTCATTTGTGCCATCATGAAGTAATGCCATTTTGGGGGCCTATCTTCCCCTTTTCTCCTCAAACTGAAGGACAAGGACCAAGTGAACACAGAACTGTTGTTTACCCAGTCCTTGAATATTAGAATTAGGGGGCATCCACTGAACTTACTGGGGGCATCCACTGAATTTCTGGGGTCAGGGTTGGGATCTTGCGGCAGTGACAGGTATGGTCCAGAGCCAGGGCAGAGCCTCAATTAGTTACCTGCATGCCCTGCTCAGCATGTACAGGCAGCAGATCACAGTTCTTCCCTGGCTCTGGACCATGCTGTCACCGTAGAAGATCCTGGCTCTGGAGCAGGTCCCTGCCCAGCTGCGTGCCCTGCCAGCGCTACTGGGACTGGTCTCCATGAAAACACTGGCCCTGTACTGTCATGGCCCTGCTGCTGCTAGGGTCTCCATGGAAACTGGCTGCAGTGATGCTGGCAGGGGCTGCTGGGAAATGGAGTCCGTTGTGGGCCCAATCCGGCCTCCCTGGGTTAAATTCAGGGTTGATAGATCTACTAATGGCTTTTGAATAAAATGGTTGGAGTTGTTTCCTTTGGCATCGCTAACCCAATAAATGGTGGATACCAGGGAGAGTTTTGACTTGGGGATGGATCACTCTATAGAGATATCTGGTTCAGCGCTCTCCCTGTAAAGCTTCTACTTCTGCTACTGTCAGACTGGGCTAGATGAACCGTTGGTGTAACCTAGTATGGTACTTATGTTCTATTGTCCTCTCCATGTCTCCATTTGGATTGAAAAGTCCTGGACCTTGCTAGCTTTGTTATGGTTTCTCTTCAGTGCCTGAGATTTGATTCATATTCTCTCCATTCTGTGACTCAGGCCATCTCCTTCAACAGACATGCTTAGCATCTGTACCAGAGGTCAGTACCATTTTGCCAGCATGGGCTGCAACTTGTAACCCAGCTATTGCTGTGGGCCACAATACAGCAGTATTTATCTGCTTTTTGCTAAAGCTTTTGAAGTAGCACTCGACTCCCCACTAGGGGCTACCTGCCAGCCTTCAGACTTGCTGCAGTTACCTGGCCCCTCTTTCAGCAAGGGAAATGTAGACAAAGCAGAGCACCAGGCCGTAAAGTGGAGATGAGTGGCATGGCACAACTGTATGCCACTGATCTGGCCTAGGACCAAATCAGATCTCTTTAAGGTCAGATTTGGCCCAGTGACCATAACTTGCCAGCCCATGAGCTGTACTGTCTGGGAGTGTATAAGCACTCTTTCAAAGTCATGTACATTAAGGACGTATGTATGTAGATAAGCATCTAAAGGAGAGAGAAGTTACTTATTAGTAAATGGGAGATACTTTATTCTCACATATAACCTGCATGCTTTCCGTCAAAAACAGCTAGGGAAAATCAGGGCATACATTCTATGTAAGGAAAAGGGATCTCCATGAGTCTGGAAATACATCTGGTGGGGTGAGGAGAGAGGCAGTGCATGAGAGAGTGGAGTAATGGCAGCATTAATTGTTGCATGTCTGGGAGCCATAGCAATTAATACTTAATTAATACTCACCCCCTCCTTTCATTTCCACCTGGCCACCATATTCTGGACTTGGCTGGACCCAGTGTGCCAGGTCTGATTCCTTGTGCCAGGTCTGACCTGGTGCACAGAGCCTGGGCCTATGTGCTGGTTGTGGGGCCATGGCTCTAGAGCCAGTGCATGGTCCTGGACTCAGTGTGCAGTCCCAGAACCAGCATGTGGAATTGGATCTGGCACATGGCTCCTGAGCCAAGGCAGCCCAGCACCCAGTGTGCAGTCCTGGACTCAGTGTGCCAGGTCAGACCCAACATGTGACTCTGGATCCACTGCACAGTCCTGAACTCAACATGCTGGGCTGCGCTGTGGTGGGGGAGGGGGCAGCAGGCTAAGCCCCCTTGCTGCTGCCTCTCCTCTTAAGAATCCAGGTGCATGCTATATACATGAAACTATGCTTGTTGTAGGCCATAAAATATGGTATTTGAGATTTGTCAATATAAGCATCTGCATTTCACTCTCTTCCTCAAATATAAACATTTAGTGCAACTTGTAGTCTGGAGCAGCTGAGGGGTAGGATGAACCTATTGCCAGTTACTGCTTGTGGCACAAACTTAGAGGGGTGGGGCTAGGCCAGAAAGCTGATGCTTCAGTGTACAAGTTGCATGCACACAGGGGTGAGTCCAGGGAGGGGTGCAGTGGCACAGTTTCACCCTCCCTTCCAGAGTGTAGCTCACATGCAGGTAGCTCCAGTTTCCCTGCAGTAGCAGATGCCTGGGTCCTCTGCAGAGTCTGAGGCATGGCTGGAGCTTCAGGCTGGCAAGGAATACCTGTGGGAGCCAAGCCCAAAGCAGGTGAAGTTGGGAACCCATGTGCTGCTGCTGCTGTCCCTGGCTGACTGAGGATGGGTGTAGGGGCTAGAGCTGCAGGTGCCCTAAGGGGACTGTGAGGAGGAGTTGTCTGGTGTGTTGGGCTCAGTGGCAGTAGGCAGGTCCCTTCTTCCTGTACCCTACCCTTGGATTTCTCTTGCTGGCCTGAGGTCTCTGACAAGGGGGGATGGGGGAATGGGAAAGGAGTGGGGGTACTGCTGAGCATTGGAGATGAAGGGGTGCCAAGGGTAGGGGAGTTGTACTGCCTTTGGAGATTCAGAATGGCCCTTGGCAGCTGCTGTCATGGCACCATGGTCTACCTGTGAGGTTGAGGGATGACTGCAGTCACCGTTCCAGTGCCAGCTGTAGCTTCTGCTCCCCATTTTTGGAATCCTAGGTCTGCCTATTCATGCACACGTTCATAAGTCTGATACAAGGCTGGATAGAAGTGTTTTCACATGATAAACCTTAAAAACAGAAGCTTCAGAGTACTGGCATATCTGAGATGGAGTCATTCAAAGAACAGATCACTATGTGGAAGAATAGAATCCTAACCTCTAACTTCCTATGGATACTCCTGACTTCTAGCTGCTTTACAACAGGATATTTTGAATTCCAGTGTGTTCCCTTTCAGCATCCCTATATTTATGTATATAGCCCAGAGGATGGTAACATTACAACCCTGCTGCTACTGCAGGCCACCCACTTTTTACCCTGCTGGGCACTGCCAACAGCTTGGGCATTTTGTCCCAGTATCCCCGGCCCCTTGTCAGCCTTATAGCTCCCCCCACCTTTAAGAGATGCTGTGGCTGTGTAAGGAGGTGTCAGCACAGTCAGCAGTCCAGTGATTAACACAGCAGCTTCTAGGTGTCCCGGGCTTTTTGGTACTGCCTCTCACTACTATGACCCCAGCTGACTTCCTGCCCCTGGAGCAGGGGGCTGGACTCAGTGATCTTCCGAGGTCCCTTCCAGCCCTAACGTCTATAAAATGTACCCCCCACGCACACGCACACGCACGCACACACACTGTAGTCATCACCAGCAGCAATTGGCAAATGTTAAATCTGGCATTGAGAAAAAGGCAGCAGCTTCAGTTTGGGGGCTGTACTAACTCCTGCTCCTGGATGTGCCAAACCCCTCCCCACTCTCCACTGTGGAGGAGACTAAGGCTAATGAGGAGACTATGGAGTTATTTTCCCCATCCCCACCCTTCCCATAAGCCAGTGCCTGCCCCACCAGCTTTGCAGGCCAGACCCAGTTTTGTGGGCTTTGGGTTGCTGATCTCTGAGTTAGAGTATTGGTGTGTTGCAGTCTGATCTAGCTAAATAACTTCTGTTCTTCTGAGGATGTCATGAAATCTTCATGATAAAGATAAAAGCCTGCCTCTTGTCCTTGCACAAGATGGATAGGAACCTTGATGCAATTTGAATACTCTGTTTCATTAAAATTAGTAGTGACAGTAAAGAAAGAGGAAAAACTGTTCAGTTTAAGGTTGTCATAAATACCACTTGCAATAATACATTGCTTCAAACACACACACACAGTATAAATAATAAATCTTACTTTCAATATGTGCCCAAACTGATTCCTATCCCTGGGGGTTCTGGAGCATGAAAATGGTTTTCTGCCTTATGTCACTTGCTAAGGTGTCAAAGGTAGACAGGGACTGCTTTCCACCATTGATGTTCATATTTTAGCACAGTGGCATTCAACCTTTTGGCCCTGTGAGCCAGATGAGGCACAGTTTCAGTCCATGGGCCATATCGGACCTTGTGTGCCGTGGTTGAGCCCTGGGCACCAGGATTGGTCCCAGCATTGCCCTGTGTGTCTTATCTAGCACACCGGGCCACAGTTCTGCAGGGGTCCCCATGGATCCCGCTGTTGTCAGCAGGGCCTGCCCAGAGGTAGCTGCCTCTTCACTGGGAGAAGGCAGTGCAGTGGGGGGAGCTGCGTGCCTGGGACAGTGGCACCAGGATTGGTGGCACCAGCGTTGATGCCTGTGCTCTCAGGCGAATCAACCTGAGCTCTCAGCCCAGGGCAGGCCTTCCCTTCTCTTCGCTCCAGCCTGTGCCAGGGCCAGATTCACCGCGCTGCTGCCTGCATGAGTTGTAGCTGCTGTGCTGGAGCCTGTTGCCCTCCTGTTGCCAGCAGTGTAGCTGAGCCAGAGCCACACTCTCTGGAACGTGGCACTGGTCCTCCCAGCCCCAGCCAGCAGTGTGGGGCAGTGAGTGGTGCCCCAGCCGCTGCCTTTCGTTCCGGATGAGGTGTGCTGCATGTACCTCATGCTGGAGGCCATCGCTGCTGTATCTCCACAGATTACCATTCTGAGAGTCTGGGTGGGGTTGAGGGCAGCTAGGGCCCTTCCAGCAAGGCTGGGGGAGGGGGCAGGGGACTGCAGATCAGGAGTGAGAGGCACTGGCAAAATGGGGAGAATGGGGCTGTGGCTTGGAAGTGTGGGGTACCAGGATGGGCAGGGGACTGGGTCAGGACTGAGGAGCACTAGCAGTGCCAGGGGACTGTGGGCCAGGAGTGAGGGGCACCAGAAGGGACGGGGGGCTGCAGGTTGGGAATGAGGAGCACTAGTTTGGCTTGTGGGGACAGGGGACTGTGAGCTGGGAGTGAGGGGCAGGACACCGATGTATCAGGGTTTGCTCAGTGCCACAAAGCAGCGGGAAGGACAGCTGCAGCTGGACCCGTGTTGTGGTGAGCGATGGTGGTGGGAGGAACTCTGACTTTCCACGATAAACCCAAAATCAAATGCCAGAATTTATAGGTATTTAGAATTTACTTTATTATAATGATTGAGGGCACTGATAGGCTTCCAAATTGCTTTAAAATGGTAAATATAGCAATAAAACATTGTGATGGGTGGATGGATATAGTGGCGTTCCATTTTAATAGTGGAAAAACACAGATTTGGGGGGTTTCAATTGGAGAGTTTGGGGGGATTTATCGGAGAATTTGCAGTGTGTAAACCGAGCAAATCAGAATCCTTGGTTTTGAGCTATTTTAACATTGTAGCTTTTCATTTTTGTGTAAGAGTACTATGCATTTTTTTTTTCTCTTTTTCAGGAGCTGCATAGTAGTTCTTGTGAGTCCTAATCCATCTCTTGCCACAAAGCTTTCAGAATTTCCATGGAGTGGTATAATTTATGTACACTGTGACAACGGACATAAGGTAAGCAGCTTACTGAAAAATTCTGTGAAGTTTTTATAACTCTGTTATTGCTGTCCTTTTGCTTTGACACTCGACTTTTTTCCTATTCCCATGAAAACTTCTTTTATTAACTTTACTAATTTATGTCAAAAACATTTTGAGATAAACTATTCAAGCCAAGTTTTATTTAAGGTCAGTTGCCGGTAGCTGTTTTTTGGGAATACAGTGTTCTTCATTTTGTAGGATTTACCCATGTTTGCAGAAATGTGAGGACAGTCTTTAAATTGACTGACTGAATTATTAACCGATGTGCATATGTGAAAACCCTGTAATTACTTAAAGTATGAAAGATGTATAAGTATTTAATATGGTCAGGCACTGTGGGGAAGCCCTGGGGATGGGGAGGGAGGTAGCGGTGGCACCTTTGCTGCTGCCAGAGGCAGCTGCGGCAGCACTCGGAGGTGGGGGAGAGTCCCCAGAAACTGCAGGGGACTAGGGGGTGGCTGTGGGGCCTGACGGGGAGCCCCATCAGTATTTGCAGATTCACCATTTGCAGGGATCTCCGGAACATCCCTTGCAAATGGTGAGGTTCTCCTGTATTTTGACACTGGTAGTCAAAAATCAGTTGTTCAGCAGTAAAAGCCCCTTTACTGCCACAGCGCTATCAGAAAATTCTCTGGGCTTGTCTTTCCTCAAAGCTTTATGTCTTTTATAGGAAGTTTTTGTTTCCTTCATGTTTTTTAAAGCAAGGGTAAAGAATATGATGGTCTGTTAGCTAACGATGATCACTGTAAACCAGATTAACCATGTTATACTATACTTATCACCATTAGAGACAGAATGGAAGGATAACACATCTGAAAAACTTTTCTGAGCATCGCTTTAGAGAATTTCATATCCTGGAATACATAAAAGACCTAACAATTTTAAGATCAAGCAAAAATTTAAATAATTTTTTTGTCATTATGATTTAGCTTGTGACATGAGGGGTGTGATTCGTGATGGCATACTTATGACTAAAGTAATTAAGAAGTAACACTTCGAATAATGTTAAATATAATGTTGTTCTCTTTCTCCAAAAAAAATCATGTGAAAGTTTGTTAAAGTACTCATTAGAGAAGAGATTGCACAGGATGCATCTGCGGGCTTGGCTTCTAAAACATCAACTCCACCATCTAGATCTCCTAGAATTCATATGGCAAAACCACTTCCAAAGCCACCTTCAACAAAAGTTCAGATAAAGAACAGGACAATAGTTTTCCCTGAAACAGGAACTGGTGAAAGCTCAGGTAACATCACTTTCTCACAGTTTTCACTTGCCGTAGTGTCAGATGTCCAGAATTAAGTTTTATGTATCTCAAGAATGCAAATAACTTGGATTCATCATTTTTATTCCTCCTGGGGGATAAGAGACTAAGGGACTGGCCATGACCTGTTTGGATAAAATAGTAATAAGCCGTGGTCTAACTTCTTATTTATCTAAATCTTTTTATAAAAAATACAACCCTACACCTTTTTCATAGATTCTGTACAAATACTATAAAGTTTAGGAGTTGTCGTGTCAGTGGACATTGATAATAATGCAGATTTTTGAATTCTCAGACTTAAATTATATTAATTGCAAGTCTGTGCCAAATTACAAAGTTACTACGTGAAATTCTCAGCACTATGTAACTACCAACCTTTTACCCAACATAAGGAACTAGAACTCATTTACCTGGGGGGAACGGACCCTAAAATGCTGCAGTCATTTTAGATTTTTGTTGTTAGACTTAGTTTAATAAATTTTCCCTCCTATGTTATTTCTGAGGATAAATTAGCTGTTAGTCTGAGGCCGATTATTCTCTTCCCATCCGTCTGTGAAAGTCTGTCTACTTTATAATATTATGAACAGCCTACCTACTTAAATACTGTTAGGCAGATGTGACTTTCTTCTTTTAAGATGTCTTTGAATACTGAGTTTGTTTCTGTGGGAGGATCACATTATTTCAAGGTGTGAGATGCCGTCAGGGATCTGTTACTTGGAGTTTCAGCTTCTGCAAAGTGTTGTCACATGGTTACTTTGACCATCTGCACATTAGATAATGTTATCTTTAAAGTTTAATTCTTGCCTACAATGGTTTCACCTTATTTGGAGTCAAGTCTGTTGGAACCTGCAGGTTTAACTTGATTGCCAATATTCCAGTGCAGAGCCAGTGTCCTAATTTGAGCAATCAAATTTATTGGGGAGGAGCCAGAAATGTTGAATTAATCTACATTTAGGTAAGATGATACAAAATACTTTGCAGATGCATTTTCCCAGGTCCAGATAAACTATGGCAGGAGTGTCAAACTCATACGACCCCACAGGTTGGGTGAAGGTCACTGGGCTGGTCTGTGAGTTGGATCAGGCTGCACTGGAGCCAGTGCCCAGGGCTGGTCCAACAGCGCATCACATGTAGCACGCATGCAACACCTGCTGCAGCAGGTCTCAGAAGCAGCACAGAGGATCCAGGGCATGGGTTCCATGCAGCAGCCTGCTAGCCTGGCACTGTACACTGGTTGCAGAGCCAGTCTGGATTGTACCCCAAGCTGCCCATGCATGCTGGAGCCAGCACAGGGCCAGTTCAAGGAGGCACCATATGTAGAGTATGCCCTGTGCTAGCCCCTTGTGATGCATGCAGAGTGAGCCCTGGAGCACAACAGGCATACGCTTTACTCAGCATGTAGGGCAGGACTGGCCATATGTATCACAGGAGGTCAGTATGGGGCCCATGCTGCATACGGTGCCCATCCAACCAGCCCTGTGTACTGGCTTCAGCTTGGCCTGATTAGGAGCAACCCCAAAACCAGCACTCTGGGTTGGTGAGGGTGCCATGCTTACTGCATGCAGTGCCCATGGTGCCAGGTTCAGCCTGCATGCTAGACTAGCTTCATGCCGCATGGACCAACCGTGTGTGTGCCACAAGGTCCATGGGCTGAACCATAGGGCTCCGCAGGCTGTTTATTTGACATACCCTGCAGTAAGGAGTATGGACTGTTTTACTTAGAGGTAGGCAAGGTACCACTCTGCACTTCACCACAGTGTTCTAGGTCTATAGTGACAATTCTAGTTCAAACTATTCATATATTCTATATATATATAGAAGCAACCTGTAGGCAGACAATGTTCTTTGGGTGAATCTGGTATCTTTTATTAGACCAACTAAGTAGTTGGAGAGCAATTTTTAAGCAAGCTTTCGGGTTCAAAAGCCCTTTGTCAGGGTAAGGAAGTTTTAGCAGTTGATGTGTGCTTTTCCTGGCTGGAATGAAAAGTAAAGAAGCCAGAGGCTGTGCTGGTATGCATACAAGATAGGCAGTCAGTGAAACTGTAGATTGAGGAGTCAATGGGTAAAGTTTGGCTGGGTGTGGGGGAGCGAAGGGGGATAAATAGTGGAGAAGTACCTGGGAAGTCAGCTGTCAGGCAGGTTATAATGTGTCAAATCCAATGTTTATATTTAGTCCATGATTTTTAGTATCCAGGAGGTTGATGAAGTGAAGTTCATAGGCTCATCTCTGGGAAGTGTTTTGCAAGTTTCCTTTGAGGATCAGGACTGAGAGGTTGGAGAGAGAGTGGTTTTCTTGTGAGAAATGTGCCCCCACAGGTAATTGGGTATTCTTGTCTTTGATAGATTTTCCGTGTGCGTTCATTCTGGTGCACAGTTGTTGTTTGGTTTCACCTACGTATTTTCTATCTCAGCATTTGGTGCATTGGATGAGATATATTACATTTCTGGAGGTGCAGCTGTAAGATCCAGGAATGCTGATGGCTCTGTTGTGGGTTGTAGTGATTGTGGGGGTGGTAGAGAGGTGTTGGTAGGTTTTGCATTTCTTGTTAACCTACACCCCTGAAGCAACCTGTAGGTATTCCAGGTCTTTATCTAAGCAGCTTAATGCTTGCAGATTTGTTGTCTTGCCAGTGACTTGCAGAGGGGTAGAGGGCTCTAGATGGTATGCCTTCTACCCTTTTATTTTCTGTTGGCAAACTTCAGGGATTTCAAGAATTATTTAAATTTGTGGTTTAGCTTCCACTCGTTGTAGATATGTCTTGCCATGTGATCTTTCACTAGGTGGAAAGCTTTACTAGACTTCTTATATCCAAATTCTAGTTGACATGCTACAGTTCTGCAGAAACAAGAACTTCATAATACATGTTAAAACGTCTAAAGCAAAATCAAGCAGAACCTATTCCTTGATGCCAAAATCATTAAAGTTGTTCATGGGTTGTTTGTTCTTTCTTTATCTCCATCGTTTGTTTTAGTCTTCAGACATTATTTGAAGGTATAGTTAATTAGAATAACTAATGCCAACATATATAAAATGAAATTATTTGGTTAATGAAACATACTAAATACTTACATATGCAGTATATATGAAACCTTTTTTCAGTTTTTGACTTTAGTAATTTCCTTTAGTTATGTGGTGCAGGTGAGAGCAGTGAGGCCAAATAAGTTGGCAGTGAACCCTGCATTTGGAAATCTGAACCCAGAGCTATAAAATACCTGCTCTAAACTTATCTATTTGTGTTTACTCACCTGAGATTCTTTTGTAGAAAACTACCTAGAAATTGAAAATAATGGGGATGAAGATGTGAAATGGTGTTTGTCATCCTTTGCACCACCTTATGTTAAGGTGAGTTAACATTTCCTGAAACTAAAGTGCCCATTTTATAAGCGTTCAGTGAGTCTTTTTAAAGGAAACCCTCCCTGTATGTGTGCATTTACTTAATAATCTGCTTCACTCTGAGAAATGTTTTACTAAAAAATGTTTATATTTTGCTTTTCCAATTTTAATCCCAAACTGTACAGTTACTGGACCATAAGTTATTGGGCTGTAGAGAGCTAACTGGTCACACACACTGATATGCCTAACTACCAGCATCTAGAATACATTTGTGTGTGAGCTTTACATTTCTACCAGGAAAATCAGTGTGTCCAGTAGAAACCCCAAGTGTACATGTGTTCCCACGGTTTCTCCCAGAAAAGAAATAGTGGTTTTGGGAGAAAAATAACCAGTGTGGTAGAAGGCAATCCTGGGAGAGTTTCTCCTTGGAGAACAAACACCTGTACACTTTTTCTCATTGCTTGATTTCTCCTGGGAACCAGGAAAATTTCCACCACTAGAAATTAATGCCTGTGTGTGGCCTATATTAAGTAGTCAAATGTACAAGGGATATGTCTATACTTCAGTCACATAAACAAGATAAATGAACTTATGCTAAGCTATATCCTGAAACGTGCAGATTATTACTAATACCCAAGATAGGTAGTTTAAAGGTAGATCAGTTATCTACACTATTTTAGTTGCTTCTGTGACTTGTAGACATAACCAAATTTCCTAATGTTTTCTGTAGTCCACTTGCTGTAGTTGTCTGATTACTAGCAGAAGGCAAGATGAAGCATTGGTATGGAGAAAAGATGGTTCTCAAACTGTGAACCTAATACTGTGGATAACATACTGTTCTTATTATTGTAAATTGTTAGATTAAAAGTTGCAACTTTTACTCCATGTTTTACTTTTAGGAGTTGATGTATTAATCTAGCTTGTGCAAAGTAAAATCAATCCTAAATGAGAGGTCAACAGTGTTTTTGGGCGTAGTGCCAAAAACACCCACAACCTTGACTTGTAAGATGTTGGGGCGGATGGTGGGGGAACCACAAGGGGCTCAATCCTTGTTGTAGCAGCACAGACCTGGCCCCTTTCCCACTGTCTGTCCTGAGGCACGCATGCCAAGCAAAATGCCTTTGTGCCATGCTCTGGCACCCATGCAGGGGTTGGCTGCCCCTGCCCTAAATCCTTTTGCTTGTTTTAGTAGGTTTTGATGAATCAGTTGTAACAAATTACTTCACTTGTAGGGTGTGGATAAAAGTGGAGATGTTTACAGAGCTACCTACTCCGCTTTCAGATGTTCCCGTGTATTTGGTACAATTGAGGGTCATGGAAAAGAGAAGGTAAGTTTCCATGTGTTATGACTTAAAGCAGATCAGTGCTGTAATAGCTTATCTGAAACGCATGGATTATGTGCATTAGTTTTTGTCCTTTAAAGCGTTGCTTTCCTTTCTATTCCTTTGAAGTTAGTATCAATGGGTCATATATAGTTCTTTCCACTTGCCAGCAGAGGGTTTCATAAGCACGAAGAAAAACCTATCCCAAAATATTGCATGTATTTCTGTAACGTTTTGAGCTCTAGACCTTGTCTAACTGTTCACACTTGCATCATTCTTATTTCATATTCAACAATTATAGCTTATTGTGAAGTTTTTTGATAATACATACAAGGTAGTGTTGTGTTATGCATAAAGTATTTCTTTGATCTGTAGGAGACAATCCTTTCAGCTAACATCTTGGATACTGTGCTATATTCAGAGCTTGCACCACTTTAACTCAAGGTGTCAATTTAAACAGATTGAGATGTCAGGCAACACGGAGCTGGCAAGCCAAGCTCGCAGTGTTGGTCACAGTGGTGCGGCCGGGTGGTGGCAAATTGGATACGGACAGGTGGGAGTTTTGGCGATGGAGTCTGAGCGGCACAGGAAGCGTAATGGTTCCTTAAACAAGATGGAATTTATTTAACTTATGCTTA
>NW_017728992.1:87086927-87089188 GCF_001723915.1 Gavialis gangeticus | reverse complement strand
TTGTGTTGGCAGCATATACTTAGGATTTTTTCCGAGACATGAGAGAGCCTGTGGATTCACTTGTTTCACTTAAAAACCAACAGGCTATTTCAGTTTCACTTCATAGATTTATGCTATGGTTTAATAAAATGGCTTTAAAATGATGTTTAAGTTGAACCAGTTTGACTTTGATTTGTCACACAAAAGCACTGGTTCCAAATTGCAAATATGGATGCTTATTTGGATCTTGGTGACCCATTTTTTGGTTTTAGAATGTAGCTGTTTTAAGCTGCTTAAGTTAATGCTGAAGCAAACCATGGTCTAGCACCAGGTCAACCAAATTAGCTGTGTATGTTTAAAGTAAAAGTTTGCAACTTTTATGTAGGGACAGTACTTCTCTCATGTAGAGGAGGCTCAAGGTTCTTCAAATAAAATGGGCTTTCAGCCAGTGAAGTAGAAGTCAGTTATTACTCTCCTCTAGTGAACACAGTAGTTTATAAGGAAGTATAGGACTTGTTTATTTTTACATAGATATTTAGCAACCATAGCTCGGCTGAGAGATTATTTTAGGAGTCTCTGTTGATGTTCTGCTTCCCTTTTAAGTCACTTATTCTCTTGTCATTCTCCTGTTCTATAAATTTATTCTGTTCTCTTGATGTAAGCTGCCCTGAGCCTTTGTTGAGATGAATAATGGAAATAAATTAATAAATAAAATAAATAGGTGGGTTTTCTTGTTATTTTAACAGACTTAAATTAGTAAAAAAGAAAGTAAGTAAGTAGATGAGGCTGTAGTGGTATGCACCATCTGAATATTTTTTTTCAGTAAACTCTTTTTACTTTGGTAGGTTATCATCATCTTTTTACCTAGAGATAAAGGAGACTACACCCAGTTTTGGGACCTAGAGTGTCATCCACTTACAGAACCTCACATGAAACATAAACAAAGGTTTCAACTGTCTGGAGTGGTAAGTACTGAACACTGTAAATTGTTTATAAATTCACTGTTTGCCCACACTACTTATCCAAGTTGGAGTAAAAAGAATCATGTTTCAATACTGAGTGTGATGTTGGTTGTTCAAAAATGTTGTGAATAAGTCTATTTAAATCTTTGAAAATCAGAATGGAAACTAGGGGCTTTTTATTTTAAACAGTACTTTGTTTTTTTATGGTCAGCAAAATGAATAGTTTGAAGGCATAGCTAGTAAATGCTTAATTTGCACTTACTTTTTGAAAGAGAATGTTTTAAATGTTTTTATTGAACTTTTGACTTGCCAGTTCTAGCAACTGCTGATGTGTAGTATATGTGTTGCCTTTCTAATGGGGCTTTTAAGTCCATGGACTTATAAATGCTCACAAATATAAAAATGAAAATGAGTGAAGTAACTTGTAATAAATCAGTTCATATGTGAATACAGAATTAACACAGTATAACCTCATAAATATGGCATGCTTGGGACTGAGCACCTGCTGGAAATTTGAAAATTCTAGATTTTTGAAACTGGAGCAGCAGCCGGTCATGGAGTGGGCTGTGGGGAAGGAGGGGTGGCGTAGCAGTCCTGGTGAGGAGGGGGCGGGTAGCGGCAGCCAGTCCTGGAGCAGTGGCCATGTGCGGAGCGACAGCGCGGGCTGATGGATGGTGGCGGCCATGTGCAAACTTTCCCCTCTGCTGCTCCAGAACTGGCTGCCAGTACTCCCTGGATGTGCTGGATTTTTGAGAATTCTGGATTTTTTATATCAGGATTTATGAGGTTATATTATATCAATATTTAAGGAATCCAGAGTTGGGGAAATGAAGCTAATGTTTCTGAATATAACTTAATTCAGTCTTCTGCACCTGGGTACTAAGGCCATGCATTATTACGATCACCTAAAAAAATTATATATATATATATAAAGGGCTTAGTCAGTCGGTCTGTATTTGTCGGAAACACTCTTGGAGCACTGTGATTAGTTGTCTCAGTAGCCAATTGCAATGCTTACTGAAATGACCAGAGTGCACAGTGCACAGACACAAAGTCAGCTCGCTGGATGCCGGGGGCGGGAGGCTGCCACATACAAGCCCTGCCCCCCTGTTCCTGGGAGGGGGTGGTGGCACTCTGTCCCTGCCTGCCTCCTCCCCCTGTTATTCTTGATGGGCAATTTGCTAGTCTTTTTAATAAAGATAAAGAACATGTTTAGATCACTTGACTGCTTGAAACTTGTGGAAATTAACAGAAACCAAACTATATTACTAGATCTTAGAGCAGTTAAGCCAGGGGTGGGCAGTTATTTGGGCTGGAGGA
>NW_017728992.1:87068931-87081927 GCF_001723915.1 Gavialis gangeticus | reverse complement strand
TTAGATCACTTGACTGCTTGAAACTTGTGGAAATTAACAGAAACCAAACTATATTACTAGATCTTAGAGCAGTTAAGCCAGGGGTGGGCAGTTATTTGGGCTGGAGGACCACTTAGGGAGTTTTAGTGAGCTGTTGTGGACTGGGTCAGCACCCCTGCTGTGCCGGGTAACCTTCCTTGCCCTGCCCACAACAGCTCACCAAAACTCCTTGAGTGGCCCTCCAGCCCTATGGCATGAGCAGCTGGTCCCACACCCCTGGGTGCTTAGCTGGGCTGGGGTGGGGTCCCCCCGCCCCCCAAGAGTGTGTGCAGTGGTGGGGTGCCACCCCTGCCTGAGCCCGTGGAAGGGGGGAACAGGGGCAGGGGGCTGCAGACCCAAGTTTATAGCCCTGGCAGCTGGGGCCCACTGTGGGTGGGGGGGCAAGGGGCACCAGCAAGGCTGTGGGTGGGGCAAGGGGGAGTGAGACATGAGCAGGGTTGCGGGGGGGTCCTCTAATTCTAATCATGCATTTTGGGGTTTTTATTGGAGAATTTGCCACTTTTTTATCAGAGAAAACCAGGATCCCAGCTCATCAGTTCAATTTATGCAGTTTAGACTAATCTGTGAAGATTGAATTGATTCAGCCTCAGGCTTTTGACAGTCTGTTCCTTGCCCTAGAGGGCAGCCTGCTGTTTAAACTGCCTAAACAGATCCATTACCACCACTCTGGGAATAGTTTTACTGCTTTGACGTTATCAAGAGATGTGATCATTCAGAGGTGTAACAGTGCAGCTCTGCTCTTGTGGCAGCTGTATAGTGCCCAGGGCAGCACTGACACTTGCCATGCTGATTGTTGTAGCACCACTGCCCCTGCATAATAACTGCTTTTGTGTAAAGACGGTGCCTGGGGCTGCTCCCATAGCTGCTCCTCTTCACACTACTGCAGTCATTCACTACTTCCACAGAAGTCATGTACCATTTTAGAGTATATTAATAAGAGAACTCTTCTAGAATATTTAATTGCAACACAAATTCTAAATTAATACCTTTCAACAAAGGGGAGAGGGGCTAAAATATTAAGCTATAATTTGTTATGTGTATAAATATTACTTTATTTTTCAGGGGAGTTGGATATTAACTAAAGGCTATTTTTTATGAACAGGGAGCCAAAACTGAAAATAAAGTTCTGAATGCAAAAATTTCCACAGATACCCTAATAAAAACTGAAATTCCAGTTTCTTCCAGAAGAAGAGCTGTTTCTGAAGCTTCTGCCTTCAAAACAGGGTATGTATAGTTTTCTTAAAAAGAGAGCAAACAGGAGAGCAGTGTTGCAGACCTCTTATGATGCGCCATGTGCTACACATAAGCAGTTGTCCTATATTTTTTTGTTCACATTAATCAAATGCTAAGTTGTCTGAGTACTGTTTGCTGCTGTGGAATGTAGACTGTCAGCTTGTACACTTTTCCTTCAAGTTTTTTTCTTCCAAAAAAATAAAGGGGGGTTTCCCTCTTATCATTCTTCAGTGTTCAGAGATGGAAGTAGTTGACAAAGGACATTGAATATCTATTGTCTTCTTTAGAGAAGCAAACTGATGCCTGTTTAAACACAAGTTCACTTCCTGAAAGAAGTGAATTGTTCTTCAGTAAAGTGTATGAGCGCAAACCCAAGATGTGAAAATGTGTGAATGACCAACTTCTTTTTCTTTTGGTCACTGCAGTCCTTTCAGTTGAAACTGACAAAGTTCAGCTAAGACCTTTTGATTCATATTTTTTAGGCTGCTGTGCTGTTTCAGCTCAACAAAAAATGAGTGTCCACAAGTTAGTGCTGTTTGCCATTCTAAAAAAAAAAATGGAGGATTAATCACAAAAATGACATCCCCAACCAAAACAGTTGCTGTTTCAAACAGGAACTTTGGTCATACCTGACCTTTTTTCTGACACATTTGGTGTCTGCATAGGTCTCAGAGGTTCCCAGTATTGCATAGTGCTCCACCAGCCCTGCCCTACTTCCATGTGGGGGAAGGAAAGGGGCTAGTTACCTGCTAGACCACCTAGCCAGTGAGCTGCAAGGGAGCCATGCAGGGACTCTGCTACCAGGTTTTGCTGGTCCTATGGGAGCACCAGCAGTGCTGTAGGAACACCTGCCACTGCTGCCAGAGCCCTGGGAAGTGTGTGGCATTCTAGCAGGGATGGTAGTGATAGAGCAGGTGTCTCTGCTGTCTGTCAGCCCTTGGCACAATGGGTGATGTGCAGGCAGCCCTTTCACCTATTGTTAACAGTGGCAGCTGCTGACAGGACTGCAGCTATGGCAGGGGTTGATCAGGTGGCAGAGACTGCCTGTTCTGCCACTAGTGACTTGCATGCAGTCCCTCTAACTGTTGCCATAGTGCCCTACCCACTGACAGGCTTTCTAGGGGCAGGAGGAGCCAAGGAGTAGCTCTTTTTGCCCTTGGCTAGAGAGTGGGTCTTTCATGACTTTGTTGCACCACAGTTGTGGAGCTGCGTGCCCCATAGTGATCTTTCTTTGTAGCTCTACAAAAGTGTGTCAAGGTCCTAATATGTGCCCAAAGGCCTTCATTCTCAGAAAGGCCCTTATTAGCTACATTGTTAGTGTAGCTTTTAAAACTGACAATATCCTACAGCTTTTACCTTGCAGAAAAACTACTTTGAGCTCTTAATGTTGATGATCTCAAAGCATACAGTCAGTGTATGCAGGCCATCTACTGTAAGTAAGGAACATAATGATTTAAATCATTTTTTTAAAAAGCAGGCGAAATGAGGTAATTCGAGGTGTGTATGCCCCAGAAGACCTCTATACATTTCTTCCAACCAGAGTTGGCGAATCATCCACGTTAAAAGTCAACTTACGAAATAATTCTTTTATAACGCATATGGTAAGTTTGAAACTTCTTTCTTTAAAACTTTATGCAAGTCACAAAGCATTTTAAGTTGCTTTTAAATGCACTGTCTACTCACTTGCTTCTCTTTATGATACTGTGCATTTACCAAGTAATCCAAGCTTATTTTGAATTTAAGACCTGAGCCAAGGCTGGAGCTACTGCCAGTATAAGTGCACCTTCCTGGCCAGAGACACTATATACTTAGTGCCCAGGGCTGGAGCTGCAGCTGATGGTAACTGGCAGGAAGGACAGTGGGCAGAGGCTGTTGGGGGGACTGCAGCTGCAGTTACAACCCCAAGTTTTGGGTTGGCACCAGAGCCACAGCCACTTGTCCTTCTGCCTTTTACTCCAGGCCAAGATGGGGGTGCTTTTTCCACCACATTGAATGGACTGAAAAGCCTTGTTTTGGATTTGAGTAAATATGGTATTCAGGAATTTAGCGTCTTAAGAATTTTGTTTCAAGATGGTCATATTAATGCAATCTATGTTAGAACTGTTAGTTAGACTTCATATCCAAGATGTTTGTATTCAAAGAACACTTACTTTGTGTCTCTTACAGTGCTTTCAAGTTTTTTCTTTTGCCTGGTAGCATGTCTAAATGATCACCTTTCATCTTCTAATAGATTCAGGTTGTTAATATGCTCTCTAGTTTGTTTTGGGGTTTTTTTCTTAAATATAATTCAGTTGTACTATGTGTAGTATGTGTTGTTGTTTTTTTTTTTAATTGACTTGTGTATAGAGCTGTGGCTCTAGTCTTAAACCTTGATGTTCTCTCATTCTACCCAAATCTGTATTTTGAAACTGTGATTTAGAGCTCAATTCAAAACATATGTAATAGTGCCTGCATGTGTTTTTTCGTTTTAATGATTCATATTAAATTGCAGCTGAAGTTTGAGAGTCCCAGAGAGCCTTTCTACATCAAGCACTCAAAATATTCTTTGAGGTGAGTTGTGTATGCTAAAACTTTTAGCATAAAAAGTTTGTTTTAAGTTTATTTTAATAAATAAGTTGATTTTAAATCCTAAGGTATACAGTAAGGTAAAGTTCTGTATAGTGTAAACCTGTCACGATAAAGTTTAGACTGAATTTTATTGAGGGTAGAAGCGTTAACACTTTTGCCTTCCAATGAAGATGTCTGTTTTTGCAGCAGTCTTTTTTTTTTTACAATTCTTTCAAAAGAAGTCTCAAAGTCCATCAAATTACTTAGTTTGCTTATTTCTTCCCTGCATTTAGTTTCAGATAATACTGCTGCATTAAATAAAACTTAATGTTTTATTTAACTGTTTCATATACTGTATATTTAATTCTTGACATTTAATTCTTTCCCACGTTGATTTCTACACAACAGACCAAGTAGATTGCCTTTATGATCCTTCTAATTTGATGACCTTGTATTGACATTTAAGATACTGTACTTACTTGCATACAGTGCCTCCAAATAAGACACAGAGCTTGTTGTGGAAAGGCAGAATGTGTTTTCCCAGGTTTTTATCTCCTGTAGCACTAACTTGCCCTGGGCCAAACCCTTTGCCCTCATAGAGCTGGGCAGAGTCCTGTCATTAGCTATGGACTATTCAGTGTCCAGCAGAAACCTCAATTCTAATATTATAAAAGCCTAAGTCTGTCTGTCTGTCTGTCTGTCTGTCTGTCTGTCTGTCTGTCACTTTATTCACACTCTGATTGGCTGACAGGAACAGTCAATCCAAGTGTGGGGGAGCACTGCCATTATTCTGAAGCTGCACCGAGGACTGGACAGAGGGTGGGGAGCTGAGGCCAGCAGCTCTGGTCTTGCTCCCCCACCCTGTTCCCTGCAAGTGGTGCCAAGGACTGGACAGGGGGTGGGGGAGTGGAGCTGCCAGAGGCAGAACAGCGGCAGCATGGGACGTTGGGTGGCGGCACTATATCCCAGCCCCCTCCCCACTTCTACCCCTGGTCATTCTTGACAGGCAGTTGGCTAGTACTGGTAGAACCATGTATTTGCTACTTCATTGTCCCTTGAATATGTGGTACATACTACTGCTAAGTTTCAATTTGTGATTTTAATAATTAAGAAGTTCTATATTACACCTCTTCAAATCAGTTGGAATTACTCTTTTTTTCAAGATCGTTGTATTGCTTATAACTGGGTTTGATATGGATGTTTGTTCCTGTAGAAACCCTTCAGACAGACAGAATTAACAATTTAATTAACAAGTTCCCCTTCAGTGACAAATCGTATGTACATTTGCAAAAAAAACTTCCGAAGTAAAAGCAGGCTATATTACTACTTTCAGTAGGGCTTATGTTTAATGTTCTACCAAAAGCTGGGAATGAGCTTCTTTAGTTAAGATAGAAATGGCTGTTAACAAACTCTGGTGGGACAGCAGCAATTTCATATTTCTAACACCAAAAGAAAAGGCAGCGGGGAGATGACATGAAGTTGACCTTACTTGTTGAGATCTTCATAAAAAGCAGTCAAAATGGGGAAATGAAATACCCAGTAGAATTTAGTCAGCAAGATTACTAATGCTGTAAACACACTTTGCCTTTTCACAGATCCCTGCATTATATTAACCTGCCAGTCCAGTTCAAGCCGAAGTCAGCAGGCAGATTTGAAGCTCTGTTGGTTGTGCATACAGACAAATGTAGCATTCTTGGTATTCGACTATGTGGTGAAGCTCTTGAGAGAGCTGGAGAATAGTCATCCTAATGATTAAACTAAATTATTGACATTTTGATAGCACATTCTCTTAACTCCCTCTTCTTTTTTACCTACAATGCTGCTTTCATGTACAATCATTTGTAAGATAGATCATGGTGCTTGTTTTACAGATGGATTTTTTACTTTCATGTTAAATTAAGAGTTGACATTTTCTATGGTAAAACCATCATGTCCTAACTTACATTACTGCACTTTGTTGTCACAAAGAGAAATGTATTTTATTTTTGCATTGCTAAAAATGGATGTATTTATTTTAAACTGAGTAAATTCAGAAATAAAGTTGACATATTAAAAGTGCGTTCATATTTTGTTTTTGTGAATAATATATTTTCAGTATATAGGAATCATCCCTGTAGTGTTGTGAGGGAATCCCAACTGGGGCTGGGTCCCCCCCCTCGGCCCAAGTCCCTGAAAAGGGGCAGTTCCCTACAAGATTAGGAGTGACTCCCCAGCTCGGACGTGCGTATGCGCCTGTCTCGCCTGCCACAACTTGCTTTTAATCTATATCTGTCCAGTTGGTACGGCACGTGCAGTCTGGGGATGAGACTCTCGTCCTCTTCAGGGTCCCGTTGTCCTAAGGGCTCCTCCACCCCTACACCCTCGCCCGGTCCTCCGGTAGGAGCTGTCTGCCCTGTCCTGCTCTTTTACTCATGTGGACTGTGGACCCGCCAAAATAAATAAAATGTAGTCCATAGAAGAAAGGAAAATCCCGACCAAGGGTCCCTCGGGGGTGGTACATCCGCCCCACACCTTGGCCCAGGTTCAGGAGTCCTTGCTCCCCTCTGGGTCTTCACCCGCTCCAAGCAGCTCCGCCCAAGCGGTTCACCAGCCGTAAACCCCAAAAAGAAAAGGAAGGCGGGGAATGCTTGGTCCACTGAGCCTGCCCCACAGTCCCTCTGCCTCGGACCTGATCCCTACAGGACTCATAGTTTCATAGATTTAGGGTCGGAAGGGACCTAGTAGATCTTCTAGCCCGACCCCCCGCCAGGGCGGGAGAACAACAAAACCCCAAAGAGTGCCGCACCCTGTGGCACTCTTGCTTCTTCAACCTTACTACGTCTACTTCCCAGGGTACGGATCCCTGTCTCGGGGTCCCGCTTACCCCAAAAGGTCCTGCTGCTCCTTCCAATGGCCCTGGTCCGCTGGGGCGCCTTCACTCCAGCGGTGCTTCTGGCCTTTGTTGCACCTGATGCCGCTGCTCCCGGCTCCGCTGCCTCTGGACCCGTCCTCTTTGGAGCCCGCACCAGTGCTCCCTTTGAATTGGCCCAGGTTGCCCCAGCGCCTCCCACTTCCAGGTTCCTGCAGAGTTCAAATTCCCGCCGCTCGTCGCCGGCCACACCACGCGAGCAGCGTTGGGTTGCATTGACTCGGGGTCCCTCCAAGCTCGGCACCTGCTTCGCTCCCTTACGAGTGTCTACTAAACATATACCTATATATCTAAAACTGCCTTTAAAGGAACCTAGCAATTAAAAACAGTCTCTTCAAAGAATGTTTAGGGCCTGGACATGTTAGTGCCTATGTAATATGCTTTGGTGTTATAAACCCATATAAATTACACTGGGAACTGGAGCAGGCAGACAGCCAGTCTTTCCATGGTAGCTATCACAATACAGTACCTTATGATAGGGTGTCAGGGCAGCAGGTGACAGTTTGTCCTGAGCAAACTCCCATACTTTGATAACTGTGAACAGTCACCTACATGGGTACAACTTTTCACAGTGTTTTTAGTGCTGTTTTTCCCCCTGGGATAACTGTAGATCAGTTTCTGTTAAGAACTGTGCTATGTTCCAATGAATTGTTACATTCATATTGTTCCCTCTCTTTTTTTTATCCTAAAATGAATGTGTATTATGTTCAAGCTTTTAAACATGGAACGTTAGAAATAGAAGAGGACTCTGTTTCAATCTCCTTGTTGTAAAGACTGGTATTTACCAATAGCTGAGAAATAGAAATATGCAACATATCCTTTAGTTCCCTCCCCCCCTCCCTTTTTGTTTTCATTTCTCTCTTCCTGGCTGCACCATATGGCACTACCATTTTGGAGGTCATTTTTCCACAGTGACTGTTCTTGAAAACTTTCTACCACTTAGATACAAAACGTATCTTTTGCTTTCTTTGTTGCCAACACCAGAGCTGTGGGGGTTTCATAACTGTTCTTGCTATAGTGGAGTTATCCCTGCCTCAGACAGTACCATTTAAAGCTTGTACTGTCTCAGTGAATCTTATCCTGGAAAGGTGCAACCTATGTATGCCCTTCTTAAATGAAGGACCAAGACAGACTGAAGAGGAAGCTTCCTACGTTCTTCTGATATAAATCTTATGGGGTCCAGCATTGGAACTAGAATTGAAAAGTTGCCTTAGCATTGGAAGTCATCTGACCTTCCTGTATTTACTTTCCTCCCTTGGTATGGCTTTTCTGCTTGAGATCCTGCCCTACAGGAACTTCTCTAGAGTAGCAAGATGACCTGCTTCCTCACTTTGCAAGTATGAATCTTCCTACTCTGAGAGCCTATTTCTTTGTCATCAAGCAGGCTTGGAGTTTGTCTGACCTGCATCATTTCTAGGAGACAGATCTTCACTGAGGCACAAGTACCACTGGATCATTCCAAGGCTGTCCAACAGAATGATGTTTCATATGGTCCATAGGCAGTGCTAAGGGCCAAATGAACCAATATTGCACCGCTCTTACCACTTATTCCTTCCTGGAACCAACTGAAAAAGACACAACTGTAAGGACTAGGTGTTCTGTCTCCATATTTGGCCTTAGTGCTTTGGTGACAGGTGGTCATCTGGTACTGTCATTTTTTCTGGCTTCCCATAGTGGTGTGGTTTGGTTTGGCTGTTTCCCAGGCACCCTTCTTCCTAAGGGACATGGATAGGTTTCTCAATTAAGAGACAGGCTTTGACACAGCTCCTATGTCAAAACCCATAGCATTTCATGGACCTCTGTTCCCCAGAAGTCCATGAGAACGCCTGGATGACCCATCTAAAAATCCCAGAACCAAGCCAGGTCCATCCTCCTTTGGTGCCCTAGGTTCTGCTGTTCTGCTGGCATCCTTTGGCTTGTCAGCACTGTAAGTAAATATGGGTTTGGGTCTTGCATTGGGTGTGTACATGAATTTCTGGTGCTGCTGCCTCCTCCAGTAAGCATAAGAAATCTGGTCACCATGAGAGCCAAACTTAAAGGTGCTATCCTTTGCTAAGGATAATGGCCTCAAGGATGACAACAGCCTTTTTCCAGCTGTTTCCCACGCACCCTTCTTGCTAGGGGACACAAGATGCCTGTGGAAAATAAATGACCCCAAAACTTCAGCAGCAGCAGCTTGCTTACCTACAGTTTTTACCCTTAGTTTAACCTTTTCCCATAAAGACCTTGGACACTACTTTTAGTTATTCAATAATTGTTTGTATTTGCTGTCCAAGAGCAGAAATGGTTCGGGATGCCTTGTGGGAGGTCTACTCCATCCCACTTAGTTTAACTTTCCTGTGCACCATTCTTGTTGGGAAACATGGATGCCTGTCCTAACTGTCTAAGAAGGATGGTAAGGGGCCCCACAGTGCTTCCGAGAACTCCACTGTACTTTATCTGCTGGACGTTCACCACCCTCAGACACCTAAAGTGACATTTCCCCATCAGTGACTTCAATGGATCACACCAAGCTGGTGGTGTCACATGGCATTGCACTTGCCTGCTGACAAAAGGATGGGAAGAAGTACCAGAGTATTTCTATTCACATGCTTCCCTTTCTTGGTGGTTGCTGGTAGCCAAAGAAAATGTGAGGTAATGCAAGTTTGTCCTCGAGGAAAAATAACCAAGGAGGCTGGACACTTTGGGGTATGATTCTTTGTTACCAAGCTTGCAGTTCAGAGCTGGCACTTACTGAGCTCTATCAACCTGCTATGGTTTGGAAATCTTTGAGCAGATTGCAGTTTTGGTGGAGGATCAGATAGACCTTCTCCTTTATCTGATGTCAGAGGGACATTGGAGCCACATCCAGATGAGTGCAGGTGTTTGTTTCCCCAAGGATGAGTAGCAGCAAAGCACCTTGTAGCACTGCTGCTTGTCCCCAGGGAATGCCCATGCCACGTGCACTCTGGTGCATGGCAGGTTACCACAGGTGGGGTGTGGGAGGCTGGGGCCAGCCACTGTGCTGGCCCCAGCAGACTTAGTAGGGGTCCTGGGGGAGCTGCAGCTGCAGCTGTGGTGTCCTGCAGCTGAGAGCCTGGCTAGTAGCCAGAGTGTGGCTCTGGCCATCCAGGCTCCTGTTTTGGGTGGTGCCTGCTGCTGCCATGTGTCCCCACTTGTTTTTTTTTGCGTGGGTTTTTTTGATCCCTGGATCTCCCAGGGTCAGCCTCCAACCCCACACTGCAAAGTAGCATTGTGGGCATGCCTATGTGTGTGGTGTCTGGTGTTGCAGATGGGTCTGCAGCACCACATACTGCACATCTGGCTGCAGCCTTGGAGGCCTAAATTATACAGACAGGGCTGGCCTCAGGAAAAATGGTGCCCTGAGCAAACTTGTATTTTGGCCCCCTACCTCCCAAGTTGGTGGCAATGCTGCAGGCAGAAGCAAACGGGAAGGGGTGTGGTGTGTAGTCTGGCAGAGAAGTGGAGTGGCATGGATTGCTGGAGAGGTGCCATGGCTGCTGTGTGGAAGTAAGGCAGGTGGACTGGAGTAGGTATCACCCAGCCTAGCTCCCTCAGTAGCTGCTGGAGGCGGGGTGGGCTGTGCACCACTCCCCCTGCCTGGGGTGGGGATTGACTGGAGTGAGGCAGGGTAGGAGGAGAGTACTGCTGTGAGCATGGGTTGCTTGTGTGTGTTTGGCACTCCCCTAACCATGGCACCATGGGCAATCACCCACCTTGCCCATCCCTAAGAGGCCAGCTCTCGCTACAGCCAACCTTAGACACTGCAGATAGGGCCACCCGTTCAATGGTTACTGCAGTAATCATGAGGGGAGTACTCAAGTAATCAAAGCTCCGGATCTGCAGACTTACCAGAAGAGGTGCAAACAACAGTGGACGATCTTCCCTTTTTGAGGACCAGAACCCTTGGCTCATATTGAGGCCTTGTACTCCCTGCAAGGATTCCCAGGCAGCCTTGCATTTCTTATACATATGTTCCTCTACCTCTTGGCATAAACATCAGTACCAGCCTTGCACATCACAGCACTACATCCTGCTGGTGCTCCCAGATTTCCATGGGCTCTTACTCACTTGAATTTGTGGGTCCCTGGATTTTATGGTGACAGACATTTCTCCCTCAGGAAGTAGCATATTTTGTCAGTCAGGAGGGGTCCCACCAGAACAAAAAAGGACATGCCTTTCCAGTCTCAGTAGCAACATGACCATGTTTAGCGTAATTGGGGAAAGTGGCATGGAATTTTTCTACCCATGCATGAAAGCAATTTATCTATGTCAGTGGTGCATCTACTCTCTGATAGCCTTGTCTGTGGTTCACCTACCAAGCTTCTAAATGTTCTAGCAGATGGACTTAACATTTTGAGTTTTCTCCATTACCATAAATGTGAAAATCAAAGGTTCCATTTCTCCCTCCTCCTCTAAGACTGTCTGCAGATTAGGACTACCCAAAGAGGAATCTGTTTGCCACCAAAGCTGACAAGAAAGCTGTATAGCAATGTTAATATTTAATGTTTAATGTGAACTACATAGTCGTACACCAAAACAGTCTGATTCCATGAAATAGCAAGGCACAATGTAAGTGAATTTAGTCTATATGACTGCCAACCTGGTAAGTAGAAGGACTGTAGCCACAACAATATAATATGTGCAGTAATTAGTTCAGCATTTACTATACTATCCCTCCAATGTTTTTCACCCATGACCTGAATAAAATTAAAACCTCCTTGTTTTGTCTGCACCACATTTTCCATACAAATTTCCAGCATTGCTACCTATATGTGAGTGTTAGTTCAGTCTATAAGTCAGTGTTTACTGCTTGCCTCCTAGTAATGTATTTATGGTATCTATATCTGAACTGTTTCAGCTACAGTGGTTAAAATACAAGTAAACTTTCAGAATACATAACGGTGTTCTTGGGCACAAGTCAGCTTTCTGTCTAGTAGAGGAAGTGCCCAACAGAGCATTGTCTGAAACTCTGAGCTTGTGACTACACTCAACTGCAATACTGAATTTTACGGGCAACTGCAAATGATATAGTTCTACTTTTTTTTTTTAATGCAAGATTGTAGTTGTAGCACTCTAACATGATTTGCTTGAATATGTTTGTATTTAAGTTTTCTTACCAGGGGAGCAGGCAGCCACAAGCATTATAGCTGCATCAGTTGAGGTGATGATCCAAACTCCATTCCATGATGCGTGGCTTCATTAGGATACCTTCCAGAAGCCCCTTTTCCCAAAAACGATGATGAGCTATTTTGAGCGGTGGAGTCTTCAGGGATTCAGAAGGCATTGCTACAACCATATTTGCGAGACTTGTCAAAATAAGTCTTACGTGCCGTCCTCGTTTTTGCAGTGGCCAGCCAATTACTTGGTGTGATTTTGGTTCTAGCATGGTATTGGTTGAAAGAGACAATTTGCTATCTAGGAATGGTGTATTCAGATGCAGTTCTCTTCACTACCTGTAAAATAAGTTACCACCTACCTAAACCTGGAAGTTGAGTGCCAGATGGAGTTGTGTACCATAGCAGTATAACAGGGTCAGGGAAGACCAAATGGTCCATCAAAGGCTACTTGTATGTCAGATCTCCAAATGTGTATTTTCTACTCTATAAATTCAAAATTAAAATACTAATGGCCATTCTTTGTATTCATTCAATGATTGGTTCATTAGGTAGGTATATATAAAAGGACTCTGTCAGTGCTCTTTGGCTTTAACTTTAAAAGGAAGAAAAATCCATAGAGTTTAGACTAGTCATGAAATGCCCCCACCCCTTTTTTACCTTCCTTCCATGTTGGTTCTGCAGGCTAGCGGTAGGTAATACTCATCCTGCATAGAGCTGGTTTTCATTGTGAGTATTGTCACTAGTCAAAGCTGTCAGGTATGTCAGTCATGTAGTATTGTGGTGGTGTCAAAGACATAATCGGAGAGATTAGGTGGTCACAAAGAGCAGTGAATGAGGTGGTAATTGCGTTCAGGGGGGAAAAAGGAGTTGAAGAAAGAAACTTTCCTTTCTCACAAGATCTGTTAAAGAGGTGACAGTGAATATATTAAAGCTGGAACAAGATAATTGTGGTAAGAAATCTTTGTGTGCTCTGCAAAAGGCAACGTGCTCACAATAAATATTCAAATGCTTATTTTGTGTTGTGAATACCAGATAACCAGCTACAGGGAAATTTGCAACCTCTTTCAGTGTATTTAAATCCATTGCAAGAGCTGAGTTAGGAATGGTTATAAAACCTAAAAGGAAGACCAGTGCTAAACTGAATCACGC
>NW_017728992.1:87048201-87068757 GCF_001723915.1 Gavialis gangeticus | reverse complement strand
GGGGGGGGGGGGGGGGGGGGGGGGGGGGAAGTACTGAGAAGCAAAAATGACCAGATTCTGTCCATCACTTTCACTGGATTTTTTTTTCTTCTCTGAACAGTTTCACTTTAGTCGGTGGAATTGTGGACAGAGCAAGATGCTACTCTGAAAGGTATATGGATACCTTTAATCTTGCATGGCTGCTTACTTCACAAGAAGTCCCCTCAAAAATCAGCAGGGCTGCTGGTGGAGTGAGGTCAAACTGAGGGTTCAAATCCAGCCCAAACTGAATAAGAGTGGTAGAATTTGTCCTGAATGTATGTAACCCTTTAATTGTGTTACATCATTTGCCACTGAAAAACAGTAATTAGCCAAATTCATCCTTGGTTTATTGCAGTTGGCTTCAAGGAGTCAGGGCAGAGATTAATTTTGCTCCATGCTTAATAGGGCTTGGAGCAAAGCAAATCAAGGACCAAGGCCTACAGTTTTTCAAAGCTGGTGAGAATTTTGCTGAGTAGAGGAGACTTATTTGCACAAAGGACACAAGTTTAGACTTCAAAATGATGTAAACGTATCTTGATTTATACATAATAATCCTATCCCTATCTCTTTCCCCACCTCCTATTCCTGTCCTTTTCCAATCAGTATTGTTTTCCAATGTAAAATTGGAAATCTGGTTTCAATATAAAAAACACCACTTCAAATGTTTTTCATGACAAAAGTTTTGGGTATTTTCCTTTTCAGGTTTTCTGAACATTGCTTGGCACTGGTGTTTCATATCTTTTTGGAGTCGCTATTCTAACTGATGCTGAAATGGGGTGAGAAATGTCTCCTTAAAGACGGTGAGAGATTTGCTATGTTTCTCTTGTAACAATCCTGTAAGCACTTAGACAGCTGAGCCACCATGTGTTGGTTTGATGGATTAACTAGTTTGATCCTTTGATACAGGTAAAAAAACATTTTGATGCAGCTTAATTTGTGCTGTGTTTACATAGGTTACTCCTGCTTTCTGAAGCTATTCAGTTCCCCCCCAAGCCAGGTTCCTGCTATTCATAAAATAGTTTTTCTTCTAAATTAAACCTTTGGATACACTGAAGCCGGACACATTCAGTTTGTTACATTTTCATGACAATCCCTTATCAGGCTTTTAAAAGTTTTCTTCTTTATAAGTTGGCAATTTTAAAAAGTTTCTGGTGACTAAAGCCATGTGAGCTTCAAAACCACACACAGTTTCAATGAAGCTGTGTGAACCTGCTTCAAAATCTCTGCAAGTTTTCCAAGCTTTTATGCTCTCGTATGGTTTACAGACAAAAACCTACAGGGGTCCCATTTAAAACCTCCTAGCAGCTAAAAGATAGGGGGAAATGGCTTTTAAAAAAACCTGAAGTACCCTCTTCTGAGTGCATTAAAATCAATTTTGTTTGCTTTCCACTTTCAAAATGCTTCAAGCAGCCAAAGGTGCCATGTTAGAAAATGACTCATGAGCATTAGAGAGAAACAAATTCTTTGAAAGTCGGTTCTTAGTGTAGGATGATGGCCAGGCAAGTGGAACTTGTCTTCTGAAATAAATCATCTCATATCCACAAACTGAAGATTTTTTTTCTTTTTTAATTCAGTAATCTCTTCAGACATTCTCCACTTTAATCTTGCAGGTTTTTAGCGATTGTGTGAAAGTATTGTGAAAATCAGTTCAGAGTCTTTCCATTTGTTTCTACAGATACAGTCAGAATGAGAAGACAGGCTTGGGTGCCTTGAGAGCCTTAAAAAAAATTGTATGGATAGAGAAGGTTAGGTTCAATAGTGGCTCGTACAAGCTCCCAGTAATGGAATAGTCTTGGAAGTGCTTCTACTGTAGTTACCTGTTGTTTCTCTTGTGAGCACAGCTGCCTTAACTCCACCCCTAGGATTGTTTGGGGTTTTTATTTTTATCATATTTTTATCTCTATTTGAGTATCTAAATATTGGGCTGGCTTCTCAATTCTAGCTCTGACTGGGGAACACTTTTATAATTTCTGCTAATTTTGATAGACAAGGTTCTTTGGGTGAATATAATACCTTTTATTAGACCAACCTAAATAATTGGACATTTTTTTTTTCCAATCATTTAGGTTGGTCTAATAAAAAGGTATCATCTTTACCCAAACAACCTTGTCTGCCTATGTCCTGAGTCCAACACTGCTACAACCTGCACCCCTCCTAATTTTGATGCCACTTCTCTGGTCCTTGCTGATCTCCTGTAATGCAGATTAGGACAGCAGTTTGGATTAGACCTTTCCCGAAGTTGAGGAGCATTTTTCCCCAGGGTTCTGTTTTGACCCTATCTTGAACAAAGATATTTCCCTTTTGGAATCTGTTTGGAATGTGTTAGAAATTACACGTGTGGGTGGAATTACAGATTTATTTTGGGAGTGTTTAGGTGAGCTGAGAAATCATAATTTTTGTGGAGTTCTTCCCATGCAAATGTATTTTACAGGTTTTTTTGATAGCAACTTTAAATCTTTCTTTCCAAAGCTCCCTCTTTCAACCATATTGACGAGATGTTTTTAGCTGATTGACAGGACCCATCTGAAGAATTGAGCAGAGATTGTACATTAATGGGGAATCCCCCATATTACAAAACATCTGGTTTTTGTTTGTTTGTTTGTTTTTTTGTTTCTGTTTTCTTCTTCATCTTCTTGTTAATTACTAGTTGCAAATCAATTCTATATAAATATAATATTTCAAATGCTTGGATTAATACTTTTGTATGGGCAATGGCAATTTAACAGTTTTAGAAAGAAAATGTTGCTTATTGTGACAGACAAGGTGAAAAGGATCTAGCTTGATTTCTAGTTCTAAGACAGTTTGCAGGGTTGGCATTTGTGGGGAAAACATTTTTATAATAACAACAAGAAAAATTTTAAAACTTTTTAAAATTTTCAATCTGTAAGTACTTTCCACTCACTGTCAAGTCCAAGTACAGAAAAATGGGAGGTGATGTGAAATATTATCAAAAATTGTATTTATAGTAAAATTCAAAATAAGGATGGAGTGGAATGGCTAGAATTTTCAAAGTATTTATGCACCTAAAATAGCACGGAGTGGCTTGAGCCTGCCACGTAGGTATATGTGCCATTTAGAAGAAATAAGTTAGCCAAACCTTCATCTTTTTGTTTGTTTCCAGTGCACAAACAGCGCCTCTTGGGCAGCTGATGTATTCTAGAGTGTGTTTTCAAAGACTTTTTGGTACATAATTTATTTTAGTCTCCAGAGATTGTCCTTACCTCATCTCAGGGATGTTCACAGGGAGCACTATTGTGGGTCCAGGGCACACTGAAATATAGAGATTAATAAGTCATTGTCATCTTGGGGATCTGGTATTTCAACAGAAACCTGTTTTTTTCTTTTTTTTTTCTGAGCAAGGAATTTGGCACGAGACTGCGTACCTGTTCATTATGGAACAGCCAGAAGAGTGGTGTTGGTGAATTAAATAGAAAATGCTCTTCTCATACCTTACACTTATCAACAGGTGGCGTTAGCAGTACAGGCATGTAATTGTATTAATGCTATTTCTTAATGAGTTCTATACCAGGTAGAAAATAAGCCATCTTTTATCATACTGAAGCCTTATACACATGGGAAGGTTGCACCAGTATAACTACCTACATGCTATAGCTAAAATTGTTCTACTGTTGTGATTTTAAACCAATTAATTAAGTTGGTCCAGCTTCTTTGTCTATACTTGTATTTCAATTTAATTTTAACCGCTTCCTAATCAGTTGGGAAAACAAGTTAACCTTAAAAACATTTGATTTAATCTAATAACTCCCCCGCTGTTGCACTAGCAGAGAAATGGGGGTGCCCTTTTCCCCCCTCCCTTCACTTATTACCAGTGGTTTGTGGATGTGGAAAGAGCTATATGAATTATCTGTTATCTGGAAAATTTCTTAGTGAGAGACTAAAGAAGCTCCTTTTAATTATCCAAGGGAAGGTTAAAGGCATGGACAAACTAACAAGCATTAAAGGGGAATTAACTTACCACCTGTCATCTGTTCTGTAGTAAATGTCTTGTGTGTCCACTGCTGTCCTGAAGCTAGTAGAAACTTAAACTTCTTTCATTCAGGAGTAAACTACATTAGCTTCTTTGGGTAACTACGGGATAGGATCAGACGTATGAAAACTGTAAAGCAGTGAATGTTGATAAGTCTTGCCCATTTAACTGTATAATTTGTTCCTCTGTCCATCCTTAAAAAGGTAACCTGATCTTGATCTACAAATGTCTACATGGAGGAGAAGTTTGTTAGTAATCTCTTCTAATCTAGCTGAAGATGGCAGAGCAATATATACCTGTTGGAAGCTGACACTGAACAAATTCAGAATAAAAATAAGATGCAATTTTAAGTAAGTCATTAGACATTGGGCCAAATAGCTAGTGGTCAGGTGGGATTTCCATTGGTTAAAGTTCTTGCTTCAAGACTAGATTTCTTCCTAAAAGACATGCTGTAGCTCATGAAAGTTTTTGGCCTTATGCAGAAATGTAATAGATAAGGTTCTTTGTAATGGTCCTTTCTGATTCAAGTTCTGAAACATCCACAGACAACACCATTTGATTATGTATCTTTATAATCATGCCTCTTAGACTGGTGCATCTTCCTTGAGAGCAAATCTCAGCGGCAGCATCCACACAAGATGCTAACTGCACAGTAGCTCATTACTACTGCGTAGTAGTGTTGCATGGCACAAAGTGTGATATAACGCTACTGTGCAGTAGTAACAAGCTACTATGTAGTCAGTTCACCTAAAAGCTGTTCAACGAAGCTACTGCATAGTAACTCCTGTTACTGCACAGTCAATTTAGTATTTGTATATGCAAGGACTAAATGGCTGTGCAGTAACAACTGTGCAGTCAGCATCTCGTGTAGACATGGCCAGATTGTAAGAAGAGACAGTCTGCAGGAAAAGTATTTTTCTAACTGTCCTTCATGGTTGGCCTTTCTTAGTCACTCTTATCCATAATTGGTAGCTATAGAAATGCAGGAATAAATGGATGAAAAGATGGAAAACTAGAGTGCCTATCTGCATGGATCTCTCCTGTAATGATGAGACTAGCAAGTAGCAACCCAATTCTGCATCTGTATGTGCACAAAGCTCTTCCTGAAATGTGCAGGAGAGTTGCAGGTACAAGGACTACCAGACCTCTGCCGTTATTCACTGACAAAAAATCTTGACGGTTTATAAACTATAGCACTAGCCTTGAATCTAGTCAGTTCTCACTGATATCTGTCTGGGCATTGTACTGAGGTATACTAATTCAGGTTTCCTCAGTTTTAAACTCTCCAAAAGATAATCAGGTTCTATTATGGGTTGCTATTGTGATTACTTTTTTTTTTTTAAGATGTTCGTGTCTGTCTGATCATTGCAAATTGTTAAAACATCTTGCTGACATGCAACAGAGGAAGAGAATTTTTTTTCCATCCAATGGGTCTGTGTTTGTCTGGTTACTTAGCATTTGTGGGTGCCTATACACATGCAGTGAAGCTGCTCTGATGCGCTGTAATTGCAGCACATTGGAGCACACTCAATTAATCGAGTCTGCTGGAGTGTGGTAATTACCACGCTCCAGCAGACTCCAGCATCATGTGTATCAGCATCCCTGCTCTGAAAAATGGAGGCAGGGGCGCTTTAACTAAAGCTCATACAGTGAGATTTACTAGATTTAAAAAGTGTTAAGCATCTCTGTTTAGAGACTTGGTGATCATATTACTGCACAATGTTTCTAAAAACAAAAAAGATTGCTTTTGAAACGGTTATTTTTTTCTAATTCTGGTATCTACATTTAAATCTATTAAAGCTACCCAAACAGTAGTAAAAAAAGTATTACATACAGTTAAACTATAAAGCAAGAGAGAGAGATGCAGCATAGGTATATACCTGTGTGTGTATGCTGCATCTCTTTTTCAGACCCTATTGAAAAGAATAGAAAGGAAAGCTCAAGCACAAGTCATTAGAACAAAGCAAGTTTTTCTTAGATGTGCCTGCCTGTCTGCTGATCTAAGTTAATTCTCAAGTCCTGTTTGAGAAGGAAATCTGGGAGCTCCTAGAAAGCAGTAAGTTGCTTACCTGGCTATTAGAGGCTTCTGCAGGGCTGGGACACTGGGCCTAGGGGCTGGTTGAATGGCATCTAGATTCTCAGTCCAATGCTATTTTTTTTTTCCCCTCATTGTGGGTTCATTTAGCCAATCCCTTACTTTTGGTATCCTTCAGATCCAGCTTCTGCAGCGATCTCTTTCAGCTGAGGCAATGTAAAGGCATTCCATTAATGGGACAATTATATCAGAATGATGAGATCATGTCTTTTGCTCAAAACAATGAAGAACTTCCATGAACAAAAACAGCTTTATTTAAACCATTACAAAGAAGCATTATTTTATTCAGTGGAAATAGAATAAGGTTGGTACTGATGCCACAAAGGTGAACTGTCTGTGTAGCAGCAGGTACAGCTTCACAGTGTCTGAATCCAAACAGAAGGCAAGGCAAGGTGGTATCTTAGAGATTAATTGGTTCAGAGAGGCATGAGCTTTCACAGGTGACAGCCTACTTCATCAGATGTTTTAAAGATCTAATGAAGTAGCAGTTGCCTATGAAAGTGTGTGCCTCTTTGAACCTGTTAGTCTCTTGCATGCTAGCCTATCCTGACTTCAGACTAACATAGCTAACCCTGTCTCTGAATCCAAATCGGTCTCCTGGTGAGCTTTTGCTGATGTAATAGGCAGATTGGAGTTTAGACATGTCTAATAGCCTCAAGAAAAACTTCCAGGGATTGCATCTTTCAGTACACTAGTTGATTATCACCTACAGTGCCAGACCTCATGGTTTGTATGCTTTTCCAAAGTCCAGATGAATTTCACATGGGTAGGAGCTGCACTTGCAGTTTAACTGGATGTATGACCAGTCCTATACCCCCAAAATGTAATGTAACCTCATCCTAGATTAACCCTAAATTGCAGGACACATCTAGATAGGCAACCAGAAGTGTTTTATTTTTCCCTTTTAGTTCTTTAGTATAGGTTTGTGCAGAGAGTACCCTAATAAAGCAGCAAACTTTACCTACATTTGGGACACTCTCCTACTTTCAACTTCTATTTCAAGGGAAGGATGCTGTCTGGCGGCAGTCATTTAGCCACTGGGTAGATGCCGCATCAACCATCGAAGTGTTCTAAGCTGTTTTATTTCAGGGCAGGATTTCCAAATTACTGTCTATGTAAGGTGCTAGGAATTGTTGCAGAGAGCGGTACCTTCCTTGCTCAGCCTTTTTGTCCTCAAACCGCTAGCACAAGGGTGGACATATGTGGTCAGCAAAGAAAGGGGACATATTCCTTGGAGATAATGAAATGACGTTTGCCTCCTTTTCTACAGGAACTTTGAGATTTCTGCAGGAAATAGCCTACTGCATGTGGTATAATCCAAGTTTTGATGTTCTCATTTGCTGTTTTAGCATAACAAATTATTATGCATGCAACAGAACAATGACAAGTAAATATCATTATAAAAATAAAGAATGGGATAAATAAGCAATAAGAAGTTAGTACAAATAGATTAAAACATGAACACACTATAATAACTTTGTTGCAAATGCTTGGTTTTGGATGCAGTACAGTTTGGGACAGGTAAATGTCAGAGCATTATAAATAAATCTAAGTATATTTTTCCTAAAGATTGTTGTCCAGATTCCATTCATACCTGTGTTGGGTTTACAACTTCTACACACTCTAAATATTGTTAAAAAAGTGCTTGAACAAGAGTCATTTTTATACCTTTTGATGTCACACCAAAAAGTTTATTTTGGAGAAGCAAATTTTAGATTCGTAGAAATTAAATGGGTGAAGATAATACATTGTTTACTTTATGCATACAGATTGTGTGGCACTATGCGAGTACTAAGTGTGTTATGAGAGCATACTATGTATAAATATGTACAGAAAAACAAGTGTTCTCTCTCTCTTTCTCTCTCTCAACCTGTACATAAAGTTTTGAGGGTAGTTCTGGGGTGTGAACATCCTGGACCTGCTTGTTGCCAATAAATGAGGTAGGGTTCTGGCAGCTGATAGCTTCTTTCACTGCAGACCTTAATTCATGCTCAGAATATGATCTGTCCTATGCACTGACAGTATTGTAGATGTGCTGGAAGTGTGAAGAATTTCCTGAGTAATACAGAGCTGCAGAAAAAGTTTTCCAGTCCCAGGAATGTGGTCCATCTTTTTGACCTGAGAAAATCAGTATTATTTTATTTGAGAATTTCTCTGTTGCACCTACCGATAATATTTGAAACAGATGCAGAAAGCTGTCCTTGAACTAAACCAAACTATTCTTCATTTCTCTGTTTTTGAAAGTGAAATGTTTTCTCGCCATCACCCTCCCAGTAAGTGACATCTTGTTAAAATATGCTTCTGAGTCAGGGTATCACATTGACAACATGACAGGGCAACATCTTAGTGCTTCAGAATTCACTGGATATGTTGCTGAATGACGTGCTCAGTGTATGTATATATACGTTGTCATAGCTATACTGATGGTACTTACAGGATATTGGATTATAATTTTGAAATGTGAAAACAAATGTGTCTACAATTTCTGAATATGTTTTTCTAATCATGTCATGTTTGAAGCAATCCAGCTGTCAGTGAAAGTACCATTGAAGATGTCTGCCAAATGAGAGTATAGTAGATACTGTGAAAGGAAAAGAGAGGTAAAAGATTTACAGCTTTTATGTATTACATGTCCCTGAATTTGTAATGCTGATCTTAAATTAACTAGGGGGAGAGAGATTTTTTTTTTTTTTAATTCTTCCTTTTCCATATTGCCCTTCTGCTCTAGTAATCTGCAAATCATATGGGTTATTAATAGACCTTATACCAACCTGTAAATGAGATGATGTACCTAAAGAGCTAAGAAAATATTGGAGGAATTCCTGTAATACTGTAGTACAGATAATAGCTGCAAGGAATGTGTAAGGCTTCGTATTGTTTTCTGAAACCTGTTTGTGATCTAGTAGCTGGAACAGCTTGTTGGGAGGATGCGTTGTCTTCACTCAATGCGACTTTGGGTAGATAACTGAGCTTTCTCTGTACCTCTATAAAGTAGGGGCCATGCCTATATTGGAAGGTGTTTGTGAGGGTGACGTGATTAATGCGTAAAATGTTTTGAGATCTGTGAACAGAAGGCGTGATACTACCATACACTTGTACAGTATATTCCATATTAAAAATACATCACAGGTGACTTGTAAATGGGAGTGGCAGGCCAAAAAGCATTGCTGTCCTCGGAACCAAATGGAAAAATGCAACAAGGAGGAATTTAGGATGAGTCAGATGCACATAAATAGCATAATGGTTTTGTTTTGAGTAGCTGTCTGAGCAACAGCAGAAACTGTCTTCTCAGCCATGGAATATATTTAATCACAACAGCAATGAGGCAGATAGGACTTCCTCAGCCAACTTCTTTTGCTCACATCTCTAGACATTGCAGCACCTGCCAGATACAGTGCTGAACTATGTTTAGGCCCAGTGATGCCCAGTGTTGATCCAAAGCTGGCTCCTAGATGTGAAAGAGACTCAGCTGCTGTTCATGTGACAACAAATGTAATTGAAACTGTGGTTAACTAGGGTAATACACCCAGCCTCTCTACCTCAGTTTTAATTCTCTAACTGTAAAGCCCTCAAATTTGGAATGCCCCATTAAAGCAAAAGAATTGATTAAAAGACCTGGTCTGTTGAGTTAAAATGTAAACGAGGAAGAGAAAAGAAACAGTAATAGCAAGTCTTTCCTGAATGCTCTCTTGAGTTCTTCAGCTTTCACTTTTAGCAAACCAGAAGGGTAGAGCTCAGCTAAATGCATTGATATTTGTGGTTCTTTGTGTAAAAGCAATTATATTTTAGCTTTTAAGCAGTAGCAATGTCTGCAGTACAAAGTACATGGTGAAGATTATCTTGATTTTCCAAAAGGTGGGAATGGAGAAGATGGAAGACTATTTATTCTTCTGGCCTGTGTCCAGACAAGCGCGGACATTTGGTTCCCCAGGGACAAGTTGCGCCACAATTACTTGTCCCCAGGGAACACCCATGCCACATGCACTTTGGCATGTGGCAACTTACCGTGGGGGTGGTAGGGGAGGCTGGGTCCAGCAGCCTTACTTGGGGTCCTGGGGGCCTCCTGGGGCTGCAGCAGTGGTGATCCTGCTGAGGCGGAGCCTGGCTGGCAGCCACAACATAGCTCTGGGCAGCCGAGCTTTGCTTTTCAGCGGTGTGTGTGGCCCATGTGTGCACTGCTCCATTTTTTTCCCCATGGATATCCAGGGGTCAAAAAAACTCATGGGGGGGTGGGGGGAACAGAGCACCGTGTGCACGGGCAGTGTGCCCTTGTAGCATGGAGAACATCTGCTTGTGCAGTATGTGGTGCTGCAGATGTTTGCGGTGGCACATACTGTACGGCCATGCTCATCTGGACATTCCCCTTGAGGGCTTCCTAAAATGAACGTGTTAGGAAGCCCTCTAGGGACAGAAGTTGCACAGAAACTGGTGTAAGTGATCAGACACTGGTTCAAATCTGTAACACAACAGAAATTCAGAGCACATAAACTGCTTTCAAAATGGCCCAAACTGGTTAAAGATAAACCTGGATGGATGTAGTGTCTCAGATCCACTTCAGATTCAAGTTAACTCACAGTCCCCCAGCATCCCCCAGCTTTGCACTTCACCCACAAACTTCTGCTCTCAGAGTGGGGGGCTAGCCTTGGCCCAAGGAGTCTTCTCCAGCTAAACAGGGAGCCGTACTCTAGCACACCCCAGTTTCTGGCTTAAGCCACTACAGGCATGTGGCTGTATATCTGGAATCAAGAGAATGCGTGTTCACTTATTGCTTCAATCGACACAGTTTAGACTAACTTGTGAAGATGGAATTGATTCAGCCTTGGGATTTTTTGACTGCCTGTACTTAGCCAAGAAGAATAATGACTTTGCTTTTTTCACATGTTCAGTGAGAATCAAGGTTTTTGAGGGATTTGAAAACAAAGGAGGTCACTTGCTGAATAGGGTCAGGGATTCCCAAGAGGCGATGCCTTGAGTAAGGGCAGTGTAGAAAAAAGCATGAAAAGGGGAGAGGAAAATGATTATAGATTATGCATTGGGTCTACCATGTAAGCACAGAAGAATTTTATATTCTTCGTCTTTGAGCTGCACCTCTATTGTATGCCCTCCAAAAATGATTTAATAGATTTCATAGACATTTGGGCTGGAAGGGACTTCGGAAGATCGAGTCCAGCCCCCTGCCCAAAGGGCAGGAAGTCAGCTGGGGTCATAGGATCCCATCAAGATAAGCATCCCATTTACTCTTGAAGGTGTTCAGTGTAGGTGCTTGAACCACCTCCGATGGCAGGCTGTTCCAGACCTTGGGGGCTCGGACAGTAAAGAAATTCTTCCTTATAACCAGCCTGTAATGGTCTTGGAGTAGTTTACGACCGTTCGACCTTGTCATCCCATGGGGCGCTCTGGTGAACAAACGTTCCCCCAGATCCTGGTGGTCACAACTCATAAACTTGTAGGTGGCCATCAGATCACCCCGGCGCCTGCGCTTTTCCAGGCTAAAAATCCCCATGGCTCTCACCCTGTTGTCGTAAGGTCTGTTTTCCTGACCTCTGATCATGTGTGTGGCTCTTCTCTGGACTCTCTCAAGCTTCTCCACATCCTTTTTGAATTGTGGAGCCCAAAACTGGACGCAGTACTCCAGCTGTGGCCTCACCAAGGCCGAGTACAAAGGGAGAATGACGTCCCGGGATTTGCTTGAGAAGTATCTATGGATGCAAGCCAGCATTTTGGTCGTTTTGGTTGATTGTTTCTCTTTGATATAAGATTACCCTGAATTTTGGAATCATGATTTCATTTGAGTGTGAACTAGGGTGGGTGCAATGCCCTTTATTAAATAATAACTTTACAAATGCAAATTTGTTCTTGTTTAAAATTAGCCTGACTCTGATTTTAGTCAGTGGGAGTTTTGTCATTTTCTCTGACAAAATTAGGATCGGATCTGACAATACTTAGCATTTATATCAATTTTCCTCTTCAGAAATACTTAACAGCATTACCTGATTCTTTCCACTTTAGTCAAATTCAGACTGTATAATAGGATCAGCAAAAATAAAATAGTTCTGGCCAGCTTCTGATTTGTTTTTCAATCTTTTAAACTTCAAAAATAATACTTTAAAAATGACTAGTAGTCCAGAATCTCCCGGTTTATCTGAATTTTATTAACATTAACCCTAATTATATTAACTATTATTTCTGCTATATCACTTGATCATTAAAAACACATTAATAATAAACAAGAGTTGCCTATATGATCCAATGACATTTATATTTCTGGTTGGGAAACTGTGGGTCTGTAGTCCTTCACAGGATCACAGTAGTGTTCCTAAATATGTAATACACTAGGAGCTTTGTGCATTGTTGAGCTATTGCTGCCATATCTTGAATGGAAAATGCTCAGCTACATTTTGAGGACTGTTTTAATCTCCTAGTTTAATGTCAAAGATCCATAAATATCAGAATTAAGTCTCCAAAACATGTGAATTCTGTGAACATGAATAGGGAGGACCATAGGGAAAAGTAATTTGCAGTATATTGAATGTGTCTGTGCTTATATTTTTAAGCATGTCCAAATTCTCATAGTGGGTGAACTCAAAGCCAAACTTGCAACAGAGGCAACAGCTACTGTATGGCCCAGTGGATTGGGTGCTGCAGTAGGAGCCAGAAAAATTGTGTTAAATTCCTACCTCTGCCCCAGTATGCCTGGTATTCCCTAAGGCAAGCCATGTGACTTACTTTGCCCACTTGTAATATGGAAATAATGAGCACTAGCTTGAGATTCTTGTATAAAATTATGATAAAACATGGCATGTGGCACAATTGGATAGCAGTATTAATACTGAAAAAATAAAAAATCTTTACTCTCTTGGCAGAGGCAATCAGAATTGGCTCTTTTGACGCACAGAAAAGGCAAAGGGAACAGAACAGGAGCTTTTATACTTTGCTGCTACCTTGACATGTTGTGAGAGAGAGATATTTTTATTGCCATTAGTACTTTGTCTAAGTAATTCCCTGAAAAGAGTAAATTTTGTGATTTTTTTTTTTTTAATTTTTTTTTGTAAAATCAGAAAGAATACGTTGTTTATGGTGTGGTCTGATTAATCTTCCTTCCTGTCCAGTTCCTGAAGCTGCCAATAGATACTCATACATCTTGCAAATGGTGGCTTTTCCTTCCTGCTGTATCCTGAACTATGTAAACATCTGTGTGAATGTCCTGAAGGAGATGGGAGATGCTACACACCTTTATTTTTTATTCTGTTGTTGTTATCAAGTAATATGCAGAAAACAAGAATAACCTCTCTTCAGTCTCATATTTTCAACCATGTACAAGTGAAAAAAATTACATTCAGGATGAAGTTTTCCTATTTTCTTTATCCAGAAATAGTATCCAAGAAGTAAGACGCTTTCAATGTAAGCCCAAGTCTTGTAAGAAAGTCTGCTTGACTTGATTCCTGCACATATGCCAGCAACTACTACTTGACTTCATGGTGAATGATTTTCTGGCTGCATGAATCAGTTGGTCAAATTGGGGCCTGTGCTGGGGAAAGTGTAACTACCTTTTTTTGTTATTAAAGAGAAGAGATAGCAAAACTAAGACAAACATTTCCTCTTTCTCTCCTTATCTGATAGAGAAACTTTACCACACCATTACATAAAATACTGGTCCTATATGTGTTAAGATGCCAATGCATGTGTTTTTTTTCCTTTAATCACAGCCCAAGTTAATAGGGACCAAAAGCTTTTCCTGGATGATGGCTTTGTTGATACCTCATGTGATATGATCTATTTCCAGTCCATTTTCCATGGTTCCTCTTGGCCAGGTTCTACGTTATAAAACAACAATCACTGGTTTCTTTGACACTCTTTTAAGAGACTGAAGATGGGTCTGGCATGAAGATGCAATTTCAGTCCCAGCTGAGTTTCCTAACAGGTGAGCCTGGATGGGGTTTGCATGGCAGGCTGCTGGAACCGGGTGAAGGATTTTACACTACTTCTGTTTGTGCTGTACCTGGTGTATGAATATCCAGGAAAGGGCTTTTAACCTGGCATTTTCACAAGCACTAAATTCACTAAAATGTTGACCTTGTCTATTAGTAACTTTCCTATCACCAGAGATGCAGTTTGCATGAGTGCAGCAACGGGTACAGGACGAATGTGTGACATGGACTACTGCCATGGTGTTCCGGGCTATTAAGTAAAGAATGCAAAATTCCTTCAAACAAGAGAGCTCTTATTACTGAGCCAGATGTTTATCAGTTTTCCCAATTAAGTTCTTTCTACTTTTCTGTCTGTAGGCACATTAAATCTGAGAAATTGATGCTGTACATTTGATATAAAAATGTGACCTCATTACTAAAACTGGGAATGCAAAACCAGATAGTCATAGAGCTTTTTCTCCCCCAGTAAGCCTTTGGTTTCTTTTGGTTACATTATAACATAAAGGTGACCACAGCAGGGCGTACACATGTGTAGGACACTTCACACTAGACTTGACATCCAGTGGAACCATCTGCAGGTGTATAGGGAGATATGGCAGGGGAACAGCACACTAGAGTGTGTGTATGTGTGTGTGAACAGAGATACCACACTAGGCAGCGTATGTGTGTATGTGAGAGAGAGAGAACAGAATTTGGTGAATGAGCAAGATAGTTCTACAATGTATTAATGTATTATAAAAGATAAAGAATTCCTTAAACCTAATTGATAGGAACAAGTTGGAAACTTTTATACAGCAAAACCATTGTAGGCCCTTTTTTTGTCCTGGACTGCCTAAACACAGACTTATTTCCCCTACTCCCTTCTCTTTCCACTGCTGTTTTGAGATTATTGACATGTTTGAATTAGGCATTCCACAACCTCTCTAGGTAATCTCTCTAGGCATTATGATAGTAGTGGCTATACACTGATAGAAAACAAAGGCTTGATCTTGGAATCTGAACCACATGGGCAGACTCCTGTGTCGAGACAACACTAAAGAGGTCAATGAATGCTGTAAGTCAGGATATCTACCTGTATGAGTACAACTTTAAGGCTAGCATGAAAGTTTATGCCTTGATCTTACCACAGAGCTCTGTACAGATGGCGCAGACCCAGCCCCTCTGAGAGTTATTATAGAATCTGAGTCTTTTTGTCACTTCTAGCATCAAACTGGCCTCAGTCAGCAGGCTGAAGACAGTCCCCTCAGCTTCTTAGTAGAAAGGGCTATAGTTAACTAGCCTTTTCTGGGAACTGGGAGATATTTCAGCATTTAAATTATTCCATGTAGATCCTGAACCATTTTACAAAATGTCAAATGTTTTAATACAATATTAAACATTTTTTGGCTATTAGGATAACTAAAAATATTGTGTGGCAATTAGTTTTATTACTTTTTCCAATTTTTAAGATAATGTGATTGTTTGCAATTGGTTTCATAAATCGCCTGTGATTATAGTATGTTTTTTCCCCCCTCTGGCTGTCTCATTGTACCTAGAGAGTAGAAACCATTTTGATACATCTACTCAGTAAATGGCTGCAGTTGATATGGTCTCCCTGAACCATAAAAATAAAACCTTGTCTGCAGCAACAGAAAACAGTTTGTGCAACTTTCCCTCTTTTTTCTCCTGCTCCACAGTGTGTCCCAGATTGAGAGAGTAGTGTAACCTTTTTGATGACTTCCAGAAGGCATTAGAAGAGAATGGTCTGCCCATGGATGCCAGAAGCAGTTAGTAGGCTAGCAATCTTTTCTGCAAGAGAACATCAGCTAAGGATGATTGGCAGCATGTAGGGAAAAGTCTGTCACAACAGCCCTCCAGCCAGCAAGCCACAAGTGGGAGAGGAGATTGTTTGACCTGTTAAGGTTATATTACTTCATCTGATTGGGAGCTTGGGTGCTTAAAGGCCCTTCTAGATGGATTGTGATGTAGTTCTGCTATGGGGACACTGATTTGCAGCATGCTGGTACTTGTACTTTAGCTGTGGGATGAGGCCGCTTTGCTATATGCTCCATATGTAATTTGGCTATGCTCATACTGTGGTTTAACTGGTTTTCATTTATTCATATAATCATAGATAATTAGGGTTGGAAGGGACCTCAGGAGGTCATTTGGTCCACCCCCAACATGCTGCCAATCATCCCCCTGCTCAAAGCAGGACCATCCCCAACTAGATCATCCCAACCAAGGCTTTGTCTATCCAGGTCTTCAAAACCTCCAGGGATGGAGAGTCCACAGCCTGTTCCAGTGCTCCACTAACCTCCTAGTGAGAGTTCTTCCTAATATCCAAGCTCAACTTCTGTTGCTGCAACTTGAGACCATTGTTCCTTGTTCTGTCATCCACCATCACTGAGAACAGTCCAGCTCCATCCTCTTTGGAACTTCCCTGCAGGTAGTAACTACCTGTAGTAGCAAAACTGGACACAGTACTCCAGATGTGGCCTCACCAGTGCAGAATGGAGGCAAGAATTACTTCCCTCAATATGCTGGCAAAACTCCTACCAGTGCAGCTCAGTATGCTGTTACCTTCATAACGGGCACAGTGTTGACTCATGTTCAGCATACTGTCCACCGTAACACCCAGGTCCTTTTCTGCAGAGCTTCTGCTTAGCTAGTCAGCCCCTAGCCTGTATGGTGTGTGAGGTTTGTTCCATCCTAAGTGCAGGACTTTGCATTTCTCCATGTTGAACCTTATAAGATTTCTTGTAGTGCAATCCACCAATTTGTTTCCAACTAATCTCCCATGTTCTCTCAGCATTTCAGATCTTATGAATCAGATACTTAGAATATATCAGTTTTTTGGTGGCTTTAGTCATCTTGACACACTCAGCCTTACTGCACTTGGGTGCCACACAATAACAGTATCCAAAACCACTACCTATTAAGTCCTCAGCTTCAGCTTTGTTTCTCTTACTCTAGTTACCCAAAAATCTTTCTTTATTACTATATTCTGTGGTTTGTCAGAGTACAAGAAGATGTGCTTGCTGCTTCAGGGTCAATAGGAGGTCCGGAAGAGTAGCCCCACTAATTGCTTTTTGTACCCAGCTTGGGCCACACACAAGGCATTAGTTTTCAGGGAGAGTATGAAGACATGTATACCACTCTGTAGTCAGAGCTTACAAATTCTTCTGTGCCTAGTTATACATGGTGAGGACCTCCTCAAGATGAGTATAAAATTATCTCTTCTGTGTTGCAACCTGCTAATGCTCCTTACATAAATATCTCATAATTGCTACCTTCTCTGTAGAGGCCAAAAGATTAGTGCTTCAGATGGGACTGGATAATGGAAGGATGGCAAGGATCACTTGCATTTTATAGAGGTGAAACCAAAGTACCTGCCTGCCTGTGTATTCCATCCTATCTTTTCCTCTTTCTTTCCCAGTGTTGGTTGATATATAAAGTGTATTCTCAGGATGTATCTGAGCCACTGTGTATTGCTTTTCCTTTTCGCCTTCTCTTCAGAAAATAATAATTTAAAAAAGTTGTCCAAAATGGCTGCCATTGTACTTTTTGGCAGTTTAAAGTCCTAAAACATGGAGTCAAAATAAAATTTTTGATCCAGTTAAAATAGCGTGGCTTGTAATTTCTCAGGAAAATTTCAGTGCATCAACACTAGAAAAGAAATTGAAAAATGTGTGGAACTTTGAAAATATATTTCTCACAGCCTTATTCTCTAGGTTTTCCTGATAGAAGTTGCAAAAGAGGAAAAGGCAGCAGCTGACAATATTAAGGAAAAAATAACAGTATTGTAAGTATCTGTTAGCTGTAAAAAGTGATGATGATGGCTTTAGTTGGGGCTGGACAAGCAGTTTTGGCAGTAGTTAGACCAAGACCGGCATTTTACAACTTGCCTCACTTTTGACCAGTGGCTGAGGGATCAGGTCTGATAGAGACTCAACAATATGAAGACATGGCTGGGCACTGACAGTACTTTTGCTTTCTGCTTTACCTGTGTCGAGTTAAAGGGTGTTTCCGATGTTTAGGGCATTACGCCTGGTGGATATGTGTGAGGGTTTGTTTCTAAAGTTACGAACAGGTTATACAAACACTTGTCCAAGATAGTTTAGACAGGGACAGCCCTGCCTTGAGCCAGGGGTTTTGGAGTAGATGACCTCTTGAGTTTTGTTTCAGCCCTACTTTTCTATGGTTCTATGCAATCCCATCAAGCTGTAAGACCAATACAGAAAGGAAAACATCCCCATTGTGCAGGGAGGAATTTTCTTCAGCTTAGTTGAGTGTTGTTGATAAGATCTTTGAGCTTAAACTCGTTTGCATGCATCCACCCTCAGATATTACTGACAGAGAGCCATATGGAGCTCCTAGTTACACTGGAGCATCTGAAAGTGAAGTCTGGTCCCTTACTGAATGTCTGACATATGACATCAGTTTATACATGCCTGTGCCTGCTAGAGCACAACGGGCGAAGTGTTTGTTATTCATTGTGTACTCATCAGGATGGAAGGTTGCTTGTATTCGCACAAAAAGCCAATAACCCATGTTCCCTATATCTTCTTTCTCTTTCAAGAACCAAGCCCCTTCAACCATTTGACCTGTGCTCCAGAGTTTGTACAGGGAGCTAATTTGTTACATGGTATGTGATTTGTTATGTTTTAAGAACATTTCTGTGGTTTAAAAAGTGCTTCTGGGGACAGTGCTTGGTTTTTGTGTGACAAAAACAAATGAATTTAGTGATATCTGCATTTTTGTTCTTGTAAGTGCCATTGAAATTAATACATCTCATGCTAAGCTGGAGACGTACATAACTAGCCTGTGAAGGGGTGTGTGTGTATGTATGTATGGGATATATATCTAGCTTTAGGTCCACCACTAAGGTCCACTCTATCTATCTATAGGCAGACATAGTGGTTTGGTGGACCTTCAGCTCCAAAATGCAATAGCAGCTCTGCCAATTTGAGTCAAAGAAGGAAAATCCCTCCAATCTGAGTCAAAGTGAGGCTATCCCTCACTGTGGTTCTCATCTTTGTCCATATTGAAAGAACAGTGTAGAACTGACCTCCTGCTGCCGGTTTGTAAGCTCCAGGCTGAGAATCTATGATTCTGATTATTACAGTTTCCCCCTTCTGACTTCCCTGCTACTTCTGCTGCTATTCCCTTCTGTAGTTTATCCAAAATGTGGCTGCTAAAATTAGCTTCAGCTGTTAGTCTGACCATATCTCTTTCTTGGAATCCATCCATTGGTTTCCACCACATCTGCTTGTCATCACCTTCAGGATCTTCGTAACGTGTCCCTTTTCTGTATATCTGGTATTGTTCTAATGTATCATACCAAAGCCGCCTTGCCCTGCCTGCTCTATAAGGCTGGTCTGGGTTCCCTGTTTATCAGCTTCTCCCATAATAATTTTTGTGGCTCTTACCATTGTGCCCGGTAGCTATGGAAAGCCTTCCCAGTTCTGGGCTGCCAAACTCGTTCCCTGGCTACATTCCAGCCTTTCCTTAGGGCTCTCAGCTTCTGCAGCGCCTGAAAGAGGTGAGGCAATGAGACAGACAAAACACAAACTAAAATATGCACCTGAATCACTAGACCTGCACATGTCTAAACTTAGTAACCTTATCATTCGTCATGCCATGTGTGCCCTACTATTTGTTCTCCACCCAACTTGGTGTGTGACATCCAAAATGAGGATGGGAATGGCTTTGGAGGGAATGTGCCAGGGCAGGGAGGTGGATTAGGATGGGTCATACTTTTTGAAAGAAGGGGGATTTTTTTTGGTGGGAAGAGGAGAAACCTGGCCCCTATATGGTGAAAAAGAGGTGATGACTATTTACTTGTTAAACATGTATAGATTACAGTGGAATTAACTTTCAGTTGCATGTGATTAAACTCCTTATCCAACGTGACAAAACAGAAATAAGAGTAACCCTTAGCCTTAAATTCATCTCCAGTTGCTTCACTTTGTGTTTAAGGCTAATACCTGTAGCTCAAACCCCAAGAGAACTGTGCAGAGGCGTAACTTGTTATGTTAAATCTAGAGCTGTTTCTTTTTTCTCCCTCTCATCAACATATTTTGATGTGTGTGTGTATATATTTCCCACTGCATGGGAGGAAATGGAAATCTTCATTGGGAATAATGAAGCTTACTGCTGCTCTTGCAAAGGCTGGAGGCTCAAGACCCCTGGGATGCAGGAGCCTCAGAGTTAGGTAAAGGATGATATTTAAAAATGTATGTGTGTTTATGTATACAAGCATTGGCCATTGCATGGGCTGAAATGGAAATCTTCAGTGGGAATAATGAGGCTGAGCTGATGGTCTTGGGAAGGCTGGAGGCTGAAGGCCCCCGCGCTGGGGGAGACCCGGAGTTAGGCGAGGGGAGAGAGGCTGGAGGCAGGGTCCCAGAGCCAGCCCCTCTGCCTGGGGGAGGGGGGAGGGGCAAAGCCCCCCCCGTCGTCTGCCTCGTGCCCGGCGGGGGGGAGAGGCCGGGCGGGCGCGGGGAGCGGCGGCGCCGCCGGCTCGCGCCAGGGGAGTCCCC
>NW_017728992.1:87044346-87048146 GCF_001723915.1 Gavialis gangeticus | reverse complement strand
GGGCCGGGGATGAGCGGCCGCCGGGGCCGGCGCACGCACGGACCCGGCGCGGGGAGGTGAGTGCGGACCTCTGGCCCCGGTGGGGAGGGACGGGGCGGCCACGGGGTCCCGGGGCAGGCGGGAACTACTTCCCAGCCCGGGCTGTGCCTACGCTGCCGGGACGCCGCTGACCCCCTGCAGGGAGGGAGGTACCGGCCGGGCTGCGCCGCGCCGCGAGCATCCCCGCTGCCTGCCCTGCTTCCGCGGCAACTTGTCCCGGGCGCTGTCAGCCCCCGGCCGCCGCCGCCGCCGTCTAGACGCCGCTTATCTCCAGCTCATCTCCCCGCGCGCCTCGCGCCGGTACCTGCCTCCGGCTGCCTCCCGGTGTTTGGGGCTCTCGCTTCAGAAAGGGGCAAACGCCAGAGACGATTTCCCTTTGTTTCGGGGGCTCAAACGGGACGCGAGCGGCCGTGCGTGCTCTGCCCTCGTAGCCCCCCACAGCCCCCGTGTCTTGTCTGAGGAAGTGAGTGGTGTTCAGGGCACTAGGAGCCAGGTGAGTAACTGCAGGTCGTGCCGCGGGGATAGTTGGAGTGGCAAGAGCTGGGTTTTTAAAAAGCCTCGAGACTATTCTCTCCTCCCCCGCAGTCTTTTTAGGGGACTTAAAGATTGGTTTCAACGCGTTTGTAGGGAGCAGGGAAAGATTAGGGCAAACTGCAGGCAGCATCCTGCCTCAGGCTATCCAGCAGGGGGGGAGGTATTTATTTCGGCAGTAAGAAAGCATCAGAGGCGCAACGATGGATAGTTGCAAACTGACCTAAGAGCTAAGACGATGCAGAGCTACAGGAGTCTCCTGAGAAATGGTCTCTGGATGCGATTTTTCCAGTCCATTGAGCATCTTTCTCGGGACGTGAGGTTAGGATTTTTGAGGGTGATCTCTTTTATTGGACCAGGTGCAGGGTCAGGATGGACTTAGACAAGCTTTTGGGTACCGCAGTAGCTTTCCTCATGTCTCAAATGCAGTACTACAGCAGTACTCTAACAGCCTGGTATTTCACAGAAATACAACATCCGTTTAAATAAAGTTGGATGCATTGCCAAGTAGAGAAGTACAGTGATAGGGGGCGGGGGATACCTAATGTGTTTCCACTAGCAAGCATTCAAATGGGGCAACTTAGTTGCTATTGGGAACAGAAAGGGGCAGTTTTGCTGGAAAGACTGCTGGGAGACAGGCTTTTAACTAATGAACACTGCTCCCAGCTGAAATAGTGACAGTGTTTGATGCATCTTTATCTGTGCCAGTGTTTTGGCACTGAGTATTGAGTTACTGTATGTCACAAAGTCAGGAGTGGAGTGTGTCTGATATACATATCTACAGATACGTGGGTGTTAATATACCTTCATTGATTCTGCATTTAGGGTTGTAGATACAATTCTATCTCTTGGGTTTGCGAAGATTATTATTACTACACATCCATAAGGCATCCCAGAATTCTTGCTTTCAGTAAGTCAAGGTCCCTGCACTGACCTGGATGATGATAAATGAAAGACTCAAAATGAGTTAACAGTGTGAGACAGTATATTTCAGTCCTTTGGCTTATGTTAAGTGAAACCTGACAAGCTGTAAATCCATGTTTGATTGATGAAGGGTACAGGGTTAAATGTCTCTGATGCATTAAAAAAAATTGGGAACCTTGGGAGAAATGGCAATTGCAGGGTAAGAAACTTTTGCACAAAGTTCGGAAGGTTTAACATTACTGAAAGAAGAAATCAGAACTAAACTAAACCCTTGTTTGAACTGGAAGTAACTTCTCCCTTTATCCTTCTGAAGTAGATGGAGTACTCCAGTTTTCCATATATGGGAACTTGAAGAAGGGGACCCTAAAAGCGGAGGTTGACTCTGCTTTATTGTATTTTAAAGATGCCACATCATTTTTGGAAGAGGAGTTTTTTGCCCCAGTGTGATTGTCCAGATTGTAATGTCTTGTTTTTCCTCAGCTGTTGTGAGCTTGTTCTGTTGTAGCTGTCTGGCAAACTGCCCTTTGCCTAAGAAATGAATGCGTTTCAGTGATGATGTATGTATAAAGCCCTTTGGAATCCATTCAGGATATAAAGTACATTGTGAATATAAATTACTGTTAGAATTCACCTAGTTTTCTTAAAACGCTTGTAGTCAGTGTAAACTGTAAGAGAACTGTGTCTAATTCCTTGTGGTAACATGAAGTGCAGTTGCATTTTAATTTTTGCCTCATGAGTGGCCTTGGGGAAAGGTTTTACTTGACCTGGACTTTCTCTTGCTTTATGAAAATATACAAGTGTTCGTGTGTCAGGAAAAGGAAGGCAATCTGTGTAAGTACACAGGAGTTTCTATTGTTGTCTCTGCAGGTTTGGTTTACATAGCCACTGAATTCCTCAATGGCACTCAGCCAGTACCAGCTGCTTGTTAAAGACACTTGTGCCAGTAGGATGGTGCATCACTTGCTGAGAATTCACCCTTTTAGTCTAAACATTCATACAAACACATTTTTCCTTTTCCCTAGTTGACAGCGGCTTTTAAAAATAGCCTACTTGCCTGGCATGTTTTGATCTGGAAGGAGGCTAGGGAAGGTAGTTACAATTTCTGACCCTGTTGAACACAATTTGTATGTGTGGCAGACTTCTAAATGTGGATGCTGGAAAAGGCTGAATGAGGTTAGGCTTTATTTTGTTCTTGCTGAATCTTTAGCACAAACTGCTTCGTTAGTACAAAGTTTTGTAGATGCTTGGCCACACAGTCAGCAAAATCTTGCCTAAGACAGAATGATAAGGAGAATTTAGTAATTGGTTTCTAGCATATATGACAAAAAATGTCTTCAAGGCTGCTGGGTGGAGGTACCAGGAGATTCACCTGCAGTCCTTAATTGGCTGAGGAGTCTCACTGAAGCTAATGGTACTCTTTAGGTGAGTAAAGTGCAAAGAGGCAAGTTAAGTAAGTTGGGCAGAGCTGGAGTTCCTGGCTTTATCTTTTGCTACATGGTATGCAGAAAAGGAATATTCCAATGTAAGAAAATGAGCATTTCCTTCCATTGTGCTGCACATGTGGAATCAAGTGTTCTCTTCTTTTTCCTCCTCCTAATCTTAGTCAGGTGTGTAGTAGCTGTGGAAAAACATGGTATAAGAGAATGTGTATAAATGTAAAGAGAATAGGGGTGCCAGCACTGTTACAAGTTGTCTGCACTTCTGTTTGTGATCTAAATATCTCTTTGTAGCATATGTGCATCTAATAAATGGTTCAATAACATAGCCTTTTACTGGTAACTGTAATAGAGTGTAGGCAGTGTGTTTTGCTACCTATTTTTGTTAGTAACACTACTTGCTTAGTTGTTAGGCAACAGAAACCTGTGGACATCCAATTTTTCATTAATTACCAAGGTAAGAGTGTCTCAGTTTTTATTTTCCTCATTAAGATTGCTTCAGTCACTAACACATAAAGGAATGAAAATGAAACATTCTGCGTATTGTGCCATAACTATGTTGTCTACATCTGGATTCCTTTTCTTTGAAATCCTATTAAAATGACACTTTAAATTGTTTTGCGAGGATCTCTCTGCTGAGCTTGTTTTTCAGCTGGAGGGCTTGGAAATTAAGAACTTAGATGTAATTTCTCTCTTGATTGGCAATGGAGAGCTTTCCCGGATGAAATAAGGTTGCTCTGTGCCAAATGGTTGACTTTTCTAGAATAAAAACTCTAAAGGGTATGCAAAAAGTCCTCTGGTTAATATATTGGCATTCCCAGAACCCACTAAAACGCAGGCAGGTTGCCAGACACTACTTAATGAGGATGC
>NW_017728992.1:87041061-87043958 GCF_001723915.1 Gavialis gangeticus | reverse complement strand
GGGGGTTGGGGGGGGGGAGGGAGAGTGTGTGTGTGGAAGGGGAGGGGGAAGCTGCATATCCACACCCATTATTAATTTTTAATTGCTCTACTTTGCAGATAAGCTAACAAATCCTCTGCTGAATTCCATGGAAGCTCTGCATGTAAGAGTTTGGGCTTGTAGAACTGAAGGAACTGTGTCCTTTTGTGGCAAAATTGTTTTTTGTGGAAGTTATTTATGGGTTTGGGTGTTCTGTCACTGGGAAGGGCATGGAAGGAGAATGGCAGATGACAGTGATTTGTATGATGCTTTATTGTCAACTAAAACAGAACAGCATTTAGAAACTAAGTTTGTCGGACAGTTTATGTGACAGTGCAAGTCGGTGCTTGCTGGGATGTAGGCAGACAGACTGTTAAAGTTACATGACAGGGCTAAATAAATGACTGCTGTCTGAAGGAGACACAGTGAAAACCTGTGGTCTGTCTTTGCCTGCTGTTTTTCTGCTCACTTATGTTTTGCTGCACGGCAAGTAGACCTGCACACATAATGGATTTCTTTGGTTAGCTGCTGAACCAAGACACTGAAAAAATTTGTTTCTTTCAGGTCAGCCCAAAACAAGTGGGTGGTTGTTTTTCCATTTTTCTGGAGAAATGAAAAACTGGGGAAAAATGTTTTGGGTTGAACATAATATTTTGTTTAGCTTTTAGGGTTTGTTTGTTGTTTTTTTTTCTTCATTTAAACTAACTTTTGAGATCAAACATGATTTCACATTTTCAGCATGCCTTCCCCTTCCTCCCCCCCAACCATTTAGTGAATTTTACACAAGTTTATGAACATTTTGGTTGATCCAATTTTTATTTTGACAGCAGCAGATTTGTCGAAAACAATTGTCTCAACTGTACTGGCAAGTCATCTCCAATCTGATGGACATTTTGTGACTTAGTTCAGCCACATTCTTTCTAGGATGGTAATCTCTTTTGTGACAGTGCAGTAACACTATCTGTCCTAGATTTTCTAGTTGTCATGTATAATATAGACCATAAGGCCTTTTGCTCCATGACCTTTCCACTGAGGTGAAACAGCACCTATATCAGGTTGAAAAGGCAAGACATTTCTGGTTAAAATGAAGATGTTTCATTTAGATCCTAAGCTCTTGATATTTTTTTCCTCATTAAGATTGGAAAGCATGTGAAGAGAATGAAGGCAGTTGCGTGGTGATCTTTTGAGTATGGTGTAATGAACTTCGATCTGTGGCCACTAGGATTTGTAGCTGGCTTTGTGACAAGTACAGTAGGTTTCACTGTCTCTTCCTAGTAGTTGATGGACATTTGGGCCCAAAATTTCAATTCTGCCCTCCTTTAGGATTGGTTCCAAATAACAGGGCACTACCTCATGGAAAAAACAGACAATGCTATGATGTGGCAAATGAGAACAGAAGCGTGTTGGCATAGTACCTTCAGTACTTTCAGCATGCGTGGCACCAGATAACATGATACCTTTTTTTGGGAAATGATCCTAATGGTATATTGGTATTTTCATTTCTAGTCCAAAGCCTGTCTTTCAAAAATGGTAGTGATAACATAGAATTTACTGTTGTATGTAAAACACCAGGCTATGAGAACACATGGGCATGTATCTGGGCATGACACTTTACATAGGTATTGTCTCCTGCATAGTTTGCTGTTACTTAATATTTCACTGTAACTAATAAACCTCTGTCTATATACTTTTCTGAGGTTGTGCTTGTTTTTAATGAGGTATCTGTGGGATAGTGTTCTGAAAACATGTTTTTAGCTCAGTCTCTTGGCAGATGACTGGTCTACTTGTAGTTAATGGACTACGAACATCTGTTGGATATGACCTTGGAACAGTATATCAAATTCTTCTGAAGCAGCAGCAGAATTGTTAATTTTATTTTAGAAGCAGAATCCCTTAAATTTACCTAGGGTTAGAGAATGCTGGAGAACCAAAATGTCATCTTCTAGAGCAGTGGTTCTCAAACTTTTTTTTTTCGTGAACCACTTGAAAATTGCTGAGGGTCTTGGTGGACCACTTAAACATTTTTTTGTTCTACAAATCAGAGCACACAACTCATGTTTTAATATCAGTAGTCTTACCTTACAAGTACAGATATTCTCGATTGTTCCACAACCTTTCTGCGGACCGCCTGAAATGGAGCTCGTGGACCAGCAGTAGTCTGCGGACCACAGTTTGAGAACCTCTAATCTAGAGGAATTCTGTATTCATTCAAACTCCTGAAATGAGAGACTTTCCATTGGCCTACTGACTTTCTGAGCATCTTGGCATCTATTATAGTCTCATCCAAGGCTACTGTACTTGTTCTTTTATCTTTATTCAGTTTTTGCCATTACTGTACTCATTGAAAACAGAAATTTTATTTTAAAAGCAGAGCTCTCGCCGTGCTTTGTTCCCAAGAATGTTAAAATAAAACTTGTGGGTTTTTTTAGTAACCTATTTGTATTCTGTAGGTGTGTCAACACAGGTACAGTTTTGGTTTCTCACACCTGAAAACTTTTTACGTTCTTCCGTTTTATGGGGGGGGGGGGTACGTTCTGTGACTCAGAGGCAGGAAAGATACGCTAGGGCAATCTATTTGACGCTTCACTCTGCCAGCAAGGGTGGTGTGAAACTGTTGTAGAAAATGCATTAATTAATTAAAGAATGATCCACTGTAGATTTTGGCTTCAAAAACCCCATAAAAGGGGCCTTAGGTTTTTTCTGATGGTCTGATCAAGAATTATAAGAAGCTTGTGAGCTCTAGCCAATAGGGATACAAAAAGGTATTTTGTGGGGGGTTGCCTTAATGTAGAAGCTTGTGTTAAATAAGTGGACGTGTTAACATCATAAGTGTTGCTGTTATAATTGGTAAGTATTCCTTTTTTTTTTTTTTTTTTTTT
>NW_017728992.1:87036207-87040864 GCF_001723915.1 Gavialis gangeticus | reverse complement strand
TTTTTTTTTTTTTTTTTTTTACCACAAATTATTAGGATCAGTAATGTCTGTTTGCAGAAAATATTCAGGTCAGACTAGATGATGATAATGGTCTCTGGCCTTAAAACCTCTGAAATCTATTGTTGATGTTTTCAGTGGCAGTCATTTATTGAAAGTGATTTGATGGCCTCACTGTTCAGGTCAGAGCTGAGGAGCATTGTAAGGGTTGTTGGGGGGCGGGGGGAAGGATTACATGGAAATGTTTGTACTGTACCTGAAGAAGTTCAAAGTTGTCAAACTGGCATCTATTATGAAAAACGGAATTCACACACTTTTTTTTAATAGTATCGGCTGGGAGGTGTGGGGGTGCTGCTTTTCCATATGTTATCCAAACAAATGCCCGTACTTGTAATATTTGCCTAGGGTTAAGCAAAATTAAACTGAGCATTTGTAAAAATGTAAGTGCAGATTTTATAATGCTTTGTCACCCCTAATTGTCCTCCTGGATGATTTTAGAAGCTAGAACTTGGCATGTGAGCATTAGCTGTGTTGTTTGTGGCAGGTATGTGACATGTAATGGGTTTGTGTTGAAGCCACCCATACCAGAAGTGGTGGGTCCCCAGTCTTTGGACGGTTCACTTGGCAGGTCTGCCCCAAATTTGTGACCCCCTGTGGCAGCTGGATGAAATTTAAATTCACTGAAAGTAATGAACAATATGCTGAGTAGCTATACTGCTTTTAGTTTGTGGGAAAGTTGAAAAAATATTAGTTTCAGTCCAATTCAAATAAAAAAAAAAAAAAAAGACATTTCCTGCAGACTCTCCAGCTCCAGTCTCAGGTATGTTTGTGTGTTCCAGGATGCCTTCATTGCTGCCAATTACTGCCTTTTCTTCCCCCTTGCTTTCTGGAGTTGACCTAAATAAAACCTTCAGGAGAGCCAAAGCCTCAGCTGCTACTCTGACCACCTCTTCGTTCTTTAACCCTTCCCCTGTCTGTCTACCTGACCACAGAGACATGAAAGATGCCACTTCTTTACTAAAGCAAAGAACCAAAGGATTTTGGAACCCCTGAAAATGCCTTCATTTTCTCATTGGTCAAAACTGAAGCATATGTTCCTAGAGGACTCCAAGGAAGAAGGGAAATCATCTTCATTTTCCTTGATGTCTGACTTCTGTCTTGTGTCCCTTTTGTGGGAGCTGTTTCATGTAGAGAACAGGCACTACACAGAGTTGCCAAGGCACTATGCTTTTTGTGGATTCTGTACTACTTACTGCCTTAAATAACTCTTAGACAAAAAGTGTTTCCCTACTGTTTTCTATTAGAGGAGAAGCATAATGATGTATCTGGGAATATTTATAGAATTTCTCTAAGAAGATAGAAGGCTTTTGCATTTCTGTGCTGACAGCCAGTATAGAATGCTCTAAGAGGTGTTGTGTTACTTTACTAGGAACATCTTTTCTAGTTAACCTTCCACCAAGACAATGAAAGCCATACTAACATTTTTTTTTTCTGTAGACCAGGGTTGTCAAAGATATAGCCCACAAGCTGGATCTGGCCTGTGGAGCCCTGTCATCTGGCCCCTACTGCTGCCCCTGGGTCTGGGTTGACCCACAGTCAACTCAGCCTGGCACTGTCCCAGACTGGGTTGCAGACAGGGTCATGCCATGTGCGTCCTGGAGTGGGCACCATTGTGCATTGGATCTGGCATGGGAGGAGGTCAAGGGGGCCTGATCTGGCTAGCTCATGGACCAGCCAGATGTGTGGCACCCCTGGCATAGACTGTAAGGGCTTGTAATCAGTTAACTTTTGTCACGGGAACTCTTATCTGGATGAGGGCTTTTGGGGAAAAAAAGAGAGAATCAGGCAATTTTTCACTATTTGTTGATATTTTCATATCGTGTGGATGCCAAGCAAAGGGGGCTCATAGATTTTTCCAATCTTACCGTTAGTTAGGAATCAGCTAAGCTATTTTTCCTTGCTACTGGGATGAGGCAGATTTTTGGTAGTAACCTGGATAAAACAGTCTGTCACTTTTTGCTTAAAAGAGTCTTCAGAAGTTCATAAAAGCCTTGGTGATTTAACATTTGTGTCTTATGGTAATTGGAGTAGATACCAGAATTTTCAGATATTTGGACGAGACCTGCGTTTGCTGCCTTCTTGCTCCCTCATGCGTGTTCCACAACAAGGTAGTTCTGTGTGTTTTCTTATAATGTAAACAGGATCAGACAAAAAGATTCTGTCAGTTTTATCCAGCTACTGTATAAAATGCACTTCAATTTCCTTGTGTTCAGGAAATGTTGGCTGATGGTACTGCTGACCAGGTTTCTAACACCTCCCACATATTTGTGCTAGTGTTCCTTCAGAGCAGCTCAATAAAGGTATTTTCTTTGTCTCTAATAACAAAGGATATAGGAGATGTAGAGTGGTTTTTTTTTTTTGCCTCTGAAATGTGAAACAAACAAACAACTGCAATCCAGTTTAAATACAAGAGTTTCCAGGTGAAATCTGTTTAGTCTCCATAGTAGCTGTACAACAGAATTTTTATTATTTCTATATCTGTAAGAAGTACGGCTTTATAAACCTATTGCAGCGTCTCATGGTAAATACTTAAATTCAAGGTCACCCTGCCTCTTCAGTTTTCACAAAGGTCTTCTGGTCAGTCTAGGCCAGTGGTTATGTTCAAGACACTCCTCAGAAAATACCAGCTCTTAGCTTTCACTTGTTTTTTGACTACTGAAACATAATAGAGAAATTCTTATATTGCAGAGAACTCGGAAAAACCACAAAAGATTGGACCGCTTTTGACCCTGTAGATTCCTATTTGGAATCTGTGGGTTTCTCTTATGAATTGTGTATAGGAGCTAATACTGGTGGCACCCTGCAGCACCATTATAAGACCCTTGCAGTACTCCTAGGTGCTGCAGCACCTTGGTTGGTAATCACTGGTTTAGGCACAGTCTTAGGAATTTTCATGTAGATTCTGCTCGCCATAGCAATAACTCTCTTCAACAGGATGGAGTCCAGATCCTGTCATATTTATATTGGTGCTAATAGTAGAATTTATTTTGGATGCCTGTGTTTTGATTCTAAAATTGTGCTCCCTTCTTTTATCACTGGGATTTACAGTAAGGAATCAGTAACAGTTTAGTTTAGAAGCTCTCAACATTTTGGCCCTGAGAGTTAGATGAGTGGTGTGGGCCTAGTGCGTGGGCGGGATTGGATCCTGCCACCATGATCTGTGTGCTCAGATAGGACTGTGTATGGCCTCAGCTGGCTCTCATGCCCTCAGATCAGGCCCTGGGGCCCTGTGTTGCTCCAGCCCAGCCTGGTGTGCTAGGATTGGGACCTGGGGTTCTATGTTGCCCCCACAGGGCCATGGCCTGTGTGAGCCCCATAGGTTGCATGACATGGCACTGGGGACTGGATCTGGCCTGTGGACTGGGGACTGAGCACTCCTGAACTAGTCCATCTCAGAACTTGCTTCAGTACTTGGGAGCATAATATATTTATTTATTTGGACAAGGCTGCCAAAAACTGTCCCAGTGTCACCAAAATGTCCTTCATCTTCCACATGGTTCTGCAGCTCACTACTCTGTTTGACTTGATACCTGTTTGTACCAGATTCCAGCTTTCCTCCATACTTTCTTGCTTCAGGGGTGGTGGGGTGATGCTCAGAGCTCCTCTAATCCAAGTGCCACTGGGTCTCACGTATCAGCGTCCCCATGCTTAGAAGTGGTGGTGCGGTTGCTTGAACTAAAGCTCGTTCAATGAGTTTTAGTTCAAGGCCTCCCCATCATCATTTCAAGCGCGGGGGTGCTAATACATGAGACACAGAAGACTGGAGCGCGGTAATTGCCATGTGCTGGAATTCCAGCGTAGCAGAGCAGCTATACCAAAAACTTCAAGCTCTGGAGAAGAACCTCTATCCTGTAAAATGTATCTCCTGTATGCCTGGATGCTTATCTTGCTCAGGTCATCTGACCTCAGATGACTTCCTGCCCCTTGAGCAGGGGGCTGGACCTGAAGACCTTGCAAGGTCCCTATGAAATGTTAGGAAGTCTGTGATCCAGTGGACTCAGGTTCATCTGCTCCAGGATAATGCATTCCCCCATCTTGAAGGAAACCATTAGTATGACATCCTTCCTGGATGGGGAGCTTGTGCAATGCTGCTTATCTGTGTGGGAATGGTCATCACAGATTAGACACAAGAGCCATCTGACTTCTAAAGCATGTAGAAGCAAGTCATGCTGCTACTGCCTGATATGTTATTTTCATGCACAGAGCTGTGTTAGGATTTGCAGCTTCACCAATCAGAACTCTAATTTGTATAATTATGTGTATAAACCAGTGATTTTCAACCAGGGTATTGCGGCACCCTGGGATGCCTTGAGATCCTTTCAGGGGTGCTGCGGAGTGCTATGCAATGTTAGCACTGTTAGCTTTGGAGACAAGATTCAGCCCTTCCGTCTCCAACACTGCTGGGTTTTTTTAGTTTGAAGGGGTTAAATCTCTGTTGCAAAGCCTGGGATGATCTCTGATTTCTAATCTCTTTACCAGTCTGCTAGTTGACATGAGAAGAGAGCAAAACTGCTGTCAGTAGCACTAGAATGTGGTGTGTGTGTGTGTGTGTGTGTGTGTGAGAGAGAGAGAGAGAGAGAGAGAGAGAGAGAGAGAGAGA
>NW_017728992.1:87002426-87035258 GCF_001723915.1 Gavialis gangeticus | reverse complement strand
CGGGATTTGCTTGAGAAGCATCTATGGATGCAAGCCAGTGTTTTGGTCGCTTTACTAGCTGCAGCATCACATTGCAGGCTCATGTTCAATATGTAGAGGCTTTGCTACTTTACCCAAAAAAATGTGTGTGTACGCATTTGTGTACAGTGGAAGAATAGTATCTGAATGTGAATGAAGGCTTGCCACCTGTGACAGTCCTGTAAATCTTCATGCAAGGACCCTTATGGAGTGTCTCATGGGTTTCCATACGAGTTGCAGTTAGTACACCTGAATAAACCACTGCCACAGCAGCTTGCGCTGGAGTTTATTGCTCCCGGGTGCATCACTTGCATGTAGGCATATGTGTTGCGACAGAGTAAATAACTCTGCAGTAGGATAGTACTTATGTCTGGCAGTTATCCTACAGTGGAGTTGGTTTACTCCGTGCTAATAGCACCACATGTGGAGACGCTGATGTTTTACTGAAGGGCTAATTAGGCAACTGCAGTAAACATCTCCTGTAGATGTACCCTGTGAGTGTGTGTGTTCTCCCCGCTTGCATCCACTTGTAACACCTGTGGGTTAGCAGAGTAACCTGTGCATGAGAAACCAGAAGCACAGAAGCAAGCCTGGACCTTCCCTTTGGCTGGCAGGTAGTCTTAGTGATGTGTGGGAGTCTTCTTGAAAATGAACTTTTCCAGCCAGCAGATCTTACAACACCTTCAGCTGTCTTGTGAAATAGAAATTTTCATTTCCACCTAGGAGAAATTTTACAATCTTTGCATTCTCCTATGCCTGAAGGAAGGATGTGTGTGCCCGAAACTTACAGATATATATATATATTGCAAATATCTAGCTGGTCTAATAAAAGATATCATCTCTACCCAGCGTTCTGATTCCTTTTGCCATTAAATAGGCATTTCCAATAGAAAATGCCCCGTAGGAAAATTTCTGACCAGGTTTACGTAGAACTTTAGGTTTTCTGGGTTATTTTCACTTTTTCCTCAGTCTGCTGAAGTCTTTTCTTCTAGTTCAGTGTAGTTTTCACTATGGCACTTCAGATATATAGGGTGTCATTCTTTGTGGGCTATAGCAAAACTCCTTTGTTTCTCATTAATGGATTGTTTCTTCTTCTTAATTGTTTTACCAGATGAGCATTTCTATTGTTGGGATAGTTTTAGCATTCAAGCACCATTATGGCTGAGGTGGTTTATCTTCCTGATGAGATTCTTTACTTTTCAGTCTGATGATTACACTGCATTGGTTGGCAGCATTCTAATCTCCTCGTTAGTACTTTCAAGTACCCGTATAGTTGCAAATCCTTCAATTTTCTTTCCCCTCAGTGTCTGATTTTCCAGATTTATTTACCTACTACTAATTCTACAGGGTTGGTTGCTCCCACAATCTGCCGAAGACCTGGTCTGAATTTGCTTTTTGCTTCAGTTTGTTCCTAATTGGGTCTAATTACAAGTCAAAACTGCTCCATTCTTGAGAGCACATGAGGTGTCTCAGGTCCCTTCTGACCCTACTAACTATGAAACTACTATGAAACTATAACTGGCTATATAAGGTAGTTGGCCACTCAGCTGCCTTTCCTCTGCTAGTGGCCAGCAGTTTACCTGAGAAGTTCTTGCTATGTAATGTTCCTTTTTAATGTTTCAAAGATGTTTATTTAGGGTTTGGAGGAAATTACCTTTCTGACCATCTCTTCAGGCAGTTAAGGTGGTGATAAATATTAGATCTTAATATGAGTTAAGATGAGGGATGAGTTAAACATAGTGACCCAAATTAAGAGTGCTTGTTAATATGTGAGAGTCCTTAGCTATAATGATGAGTGTTTTTTGTCAGGTAGAAATGTTACAACACAATATAGTGCTGGTTATGTAGAATTAAAAATGGGAGGAGAGAGATGAGACAATGTCCTTAAAAGAAAGGAGAATTACTCTGAACCTGTACATCAGTGACTTTTTCTGTACAATCAACTTTAACAGTTCTGTCAGAGTCAGTCAGCTTGCTTGGTCAATATAGGCTTAAACTGCCCCATCAATATATTAGCCAATTATAGACAATATATCTTGAACCTGTGCAATGTCTAACTCAGGGGTGGGCAAAGTTCGGCCTGGATCCAGCCAGCACTGGACTCCTATTTGCCAGCAGCCCCTGCCCACATGTCTGGGGCTGGTTTTCATTGAGACCCCAGCAGCAGCAGCCTATGATAGCATGGCAATGGGGTTTCTGTGGAGACCAGCCCCAGCAGTGCTGACTGAGCATGTGGCAGGGTGGGAAGCTGCTCTAGGGCTGGGATCTGGCAATGGCAACAGTGTGGCCCAGAGCCAGGGCACAACTATGATCTGCCTTCTGCATACTCTGGGCAGGAGCATGCAGGCAGCAGACGGCTTTGCCCTGGCTCCTTGCAGCAATAATATGGCACAGAGCCAGGGCTGAGCTGGGATCTGCATGCTCCACGAAGATTGTGGCTCTGCCTTGGCTCCAGACCATGATGTCACCACTGCAAGATCCCAGCCTGGCCTCAGAGCAGCTCCCTGCCCTGCCAAATGCCTTGCTGGCGCTGGTCTCTAGGGAAACCCTGGCTATGCCCTATCATAATGCAGCTGCTGCTGGGGTCTCCAAGGAAATGGGCTCCAGCCAGGTGGGCAGGGGCTGCTGAGGAATGGACTCTGGCCGTTGGCCAGATCCACCAATTTGCCCACCCCTGGTCTAACTTTAGTGGTGAAACAGCCTGTAGTGAATTTTTTAACCAGAATCTTGAACCAGTGAAAATATAACATAAAAGATACTTTATGGGTGACATAGGTCTGTCAAAATAATTATCTTACCTTTTCTGTTTTGCAGTCTGCAGCATCATTTTTGTTCAGGGTTTTTATAACAAAGTAAATTGCATGCTATAGGGCACAGTTTTCTGAACATTACTTCTAGTATTGAAAACTTAGGTGTGGGATAAACAAATGATATTGTAATTAGGCATGTGTGTTTTCAGCAAAACTGTCTGAATGTAAAACTGTCAAATTAATTAGGGTTTGATTAAAGCAGTATGTCATAAAATATCCTCTGCAATAACTATTTCAGTGCAAAACGTTATGAATAACGTTCTCTTTGTTGTGTCAAAGGGTCTTGCAGAGGTATGCAGGCAGGCGAAAATGTATTATATTACATATACATGTATATTTACACTTAATTTCATGGGGAATTTAATTATCTTCTATATCTGGAAATCTTTTTCTCATAGAAGTTAAAAAGAGGAGGGAAAGACAAAACAGTGGTGGTTTACAGTATCCTTGTGTTTTGTCATCTTGCTTGTATAGGGGCTGTAATGGGTAATAGCATAAATAAGGTAGAATAGTGAGAACAATTAATTTAACTGTACAAGGTGGTCTGTCACTTTAAGGATGGTAGACAGCCCTGGGGTTGGAGCCCAGCTGCGGGTGATTACCAGCCAGTTAAAAGCCCAAGGGGAGAGAGAGCAAGGAGCTTGAGCTGGGAAGGAGCAGCTTACTGGTGGGAAGGAGACTGAAACCCAGAGGGGCTTGCATATAGGAAGCGCCAGGCTAAAGGGCCCTCTTCTGCCGCCTGGGAAAAGGCTAAAGGTTTGCTTTCCTGGTTTGTTTGCTTGGACCAAGGATTATTGTTTCATATTGTGAGGACAGGCTGAGGGGCTCCCAAGGGAGCAAAGCCAGATAGAGAGGCTGCAGACACCCAAGCCTACTCACAGACTATTGTTTGGACTTTCTGAAAAGCTCTTAAGGGGTCAAAGCCTGCCTGCATAGTAGCAGGCCCACCAACCCATTTATACCAACCTTCTTGCCTCGTGCTTTGTAAGTTCGTGAATATTTGAAATAGATACGAGCTGGCTGCAAAAGCAAGCAAGAAATTTGAAAAACTCTTAAGAGAGTTAATGTAAAAATGCTGCGATTTTTGCAAGAGTACATCTATGTTTTGAATTCTTCTTTTGTATTCAGACATCTCTGCCCACGTATTCTTAAATGTGCAGTTGGAAACTGTGATTCTGCTTTTGTTTCACTTCTGAACGCACAGTTTAGTTAGGTTGTTGCCAGAACTATTTAATTTAAAGGACCATCTACCACGCAGAAATGTCAGGCTCACTCTTGGACACATTTCTCATGGCTAATTATATCTCTTCCTCCCCCGCCTCTCATTGTTGTTCATCAGATCGTTTCTCTTTCCGCTTCCAACCCCATTATTCTTCCTTCTTCTGAATAGGATTTTTAAACAAATTTTAAGGGCTATGTCTGAACCTGGTCATGTGAAACGACAATTAGCAAGAGGAACCATTTCTTCCATGTTTGGGCTACTTAACATAATCAGACCAGAGCAAAGAGCACATATTGATGACACTGGCGGGGCGGGGGTGGGGGGAAGATGCTCTGCAAAGAAAAAGGCTGTACTGTCTTATTTTTCCAGGGGGCAAGGTATAAGCAGGTATTGAATTTTATGACCAGGGATCCTAGTTTTCTCTGATTAAAAAAAGACCATCACAATTTCTCTGATTAAAAATAAAAAAATAAAAAAATTGCAAATTCTCTGATAAACCCCCCAAAATTCATGACTAAAATGAAAGCAAAACACCACTACGTATAGGTATCAATTGAACACAATGTTTTATTGATCTATTTATAATTTTAAAGCAGTTTGGAAACCTGCCAGTGCCTCAATCACTGTCATAAAATAAATTCCAAATACCTATAAACATTGGTATTTAGTTTTAGGTTTTTTATCATGGAAAATCAAGGCTGTCCCTGCTCCATTAGCTCACCAGGGTGCAGGTAGGTCTAGGCCCCTCACTCACAAGTCACAGCCCCTCAGCCCTGCTGATGCCCTTCACTTTCCACCACAGCCCTCTGGCCATGCTGGTGCCCCTCACTCCCCAACCAGGGGAAATCTACGTGGGTTATTTTGGGGTTTTTTTGTGGAAATGGAAAACCCGGATCCCTGATTATGACTAAGCAGCATTGATTTTAGTGCTAGGTGCCAAGGCAGCCCTGAGGTTTTAGAGACTTGCTTATGAAGAAGCCAGATTCCAGACTGAGAGTTCCCTCCCTTGAGGGATGGGGAAAGAGAGTACTGCTACATGTTTACCTATTCTTTTTTTTTTAGTTTAAGTTTTAGTAAAATGCACATTATTTGAAAAACATTTTTGTAATTAACAAAAATGTAGGATTATCAAACCCAGGTCTCCAAGAGTCTGGTGTAGAGAGGGCTTGCAGGACTGGGCCCATTGCCAACAGCGGCATTTTATGTGAAAGTCTACAAAGGGTAAAACACGGACGCTCTTGACTATTTTTAAAAAAGTGGAATCTGTTCTATAATTAAGGTCCTGATCCTGCTGTAGGATCCACAGAGGCAAATTGTTTTGTTTCACTGACTTGCCATGGGTGTAACTGCAGGTCAGGACCCAGACTTTCTTTACTTGGTTGACATAAACGCAATTCCCTTCTCTTTTCATGGTTAACTTTTTCCCCTTTTGTCTTACTGTTTTAAGTATGTGAAGAGAATTTTTAATTTACTTTAAAGATTCAGTTTTGGTTCCTAAGAACATTTCCCATATTTTTTTCTTTTATGAGAGGAGTCCTTACAAATACCTTCAGTGAAGGAAAACCATTCCTTAAACCAGTTCTTATACAGTCAATAAATCTTTAACAATCTGCCATAAACTAAAGCTGAAGTGTGCCTATTTCACATTAAAAAGAAAAAGCAAACTATGCAAAATGGTTCCTCCCAATATAAACTCATATGGTTAAAATGAAATAAATTTATACCACAGGGAAAGAGGTGCTAGGTACATAAAATGGAAATACTGGTGGGTACGGTCAAACCTAAAATGAATGTGCGTTCATAGTTACATGCATGGAAAAAGGGTGTGTGTATATAGTTTATTATGCATTGTATATTCAGTTTCTTGAAGGCAAAAAAGAGTTAGGTTCAAACTGGTAACTTTTTTTATTTTTATTTTCATTTTTTAAAAGCTGTTGTATTGTTTTGGGTAATAAGACAAATAATTTTTAGCTGGCATTTAATAAAGATGTCTAAGAGCCACAGTTCTTTGTAACATCTATGTTGTCTCTTGATTTTTCTTTGTTTGGAAGGGAGAAGCCAAATGTATGATTTATGCAACACATTCAGTCCTATAGAATTTGAGTGCCAGATGTATAAAATGACTTCTGAAAATGGAAACCCCTTCCTTTATTCTCTAGCTTGATTTACAGAATGTTATTCATAGAGTTTATATGACAATATTGCTTAGAGTTAGGAGCAAGAGAACATTTTGAACCTGGTTTTCTTGCCAGGGACCTATAGTTCTGTGAGTTCAAGTATTTAAAGTAGGATTCTTATGTTTCACATTTAACTTTTTTTCTGTGACATTTGTGACTTTTCATGGAAAAATATCCAAATGCACTCTGGTTTTCAATCTCTAAAACTGAAGAGAAAAGTCATTATCTTCCCAAACTCTAAAATAAGAGATGAAAATAACAATTACCACCCGATTGGACTGGTCTACCTTACTCTATGGTATGTAGACTTGAAAGCGTTGGTCTGCCTATTAGATCTATGTGAAGCAGCTAGTATTTTCTTCAGATTCAGATTTGACTGATTTGGGGGACAGTGATTCGATTCAGTGATTCAAATCACTGTCCCAGATTGATTCAGCCAAATCAGATTCAGCTGCCGCCGAAAACCCGCCCCATCCCCTGCCTGCTCTCCCAGCCCCAACAATGAGCCCTTCACTCACTCACTGCTGCCACGTGGGGGCGGGGGGGGCGATCCCTCCCCCCTGCTGCCCCTCACTGCTCCATGCTGTGTGTGGAGGCTCTACCACGAACTCCCAGAGGCCCTGATGGCCACTGCAGCAGCCGGTGAGTATGCGGCTTCTTTTAAGCACCAGGACGCTGGGGCCAGGTGGGGCAGCTATTGACAGGGCTGGGAGAGTGTGCAGGGGTTGCGGAGTGCTCAGGGGGGCTAGGGGAGCAGGCAGGGGCTGGGGCCTGGCAGGGGTTCCCCCCCATGGTCCCCTCCCCACTCCTGCAGCCCCCACCTCTCACTTACCGATATGGAGTCTGGTTCCAGCTCCCTGCAGCGGCAAGTGGGGACTGCCCAAATCTCTGAATCTCGCTGAAGCTCTCAGAATCTTTTCCAAATTGATTTGGAGAGCTTTTAATCAATTTGGATCTTTTATTGATCTCCTGATTAGATTCGGCTGCTGAATCAGGCCGAATCTCCTCCAAATCAAATTGGTGCCCGAAGCTTCGTACTGCCCAGTATGTATGCATATATACAGTACATAAGGACTGTGCTTTTGCCCCATTTGTAGGGCTTACGCCATCAATTACCTTTAGTACCATTTGATGCAGACTAAGCAATCCAAGTTAGTATTAATGTAACTCAGCAAGGCAGAAATGTGTTAGTTTGGTGAGCATCTGAAAGTCTCTTGTAAGTAAAGCAATAAGCATACTGCTTAGAGAGAAGGGTACGCATCTGGTATCTACCTGGGATGGGAGACCTATTCTATTACTGTTTTCCTTCAGTGGGATGCAGGGAGTAATACTCTGTACCCTCAAAACAGATAACTTAGCTTAGACCTGTTGTTCAGGGGAATGCCTCCAACTTTTCCCTATAGATTCTTGCATATGGAGTGCTAATGGAATTGTTCATGACAAACACATTTTCCCCATTTCATTTTAAAGAAAATACTTAAGCCCCTGCTCTAGAAGTTTTGGTAGAGAGAAAATAATACTAATTCTCCCAACTTAACTTTTCTTCCCTTGCATTTCTTTTCACCAGAAATAAGTGTTTGATTGTATGAGGTTACCATACATGTTTATGAAGCAGTTTTTCAGTGAAGGTGATGGCTTTGCGGTGTGTGATCATTTGCTTTCTCTGAATTAGAATGAGCAAAGGGTCAGGGAGGCAAAGGATATGAAGTGAGAGAAGGAACTGACCATATTAATAAGAACTTCTACATATCCCATGTCTTCTAATCTTTTTCTGAGGGACCTTTTTGTAAAATCTAATGGCAGATGTCATAATTTCCCAACACAGTTGCCTTTCTCTTTCCTTTTTTCTGTCCATTTTCTCTCCTTTCCCTTGTGGTTCTTTGTTAACTTTTTCTTTTGGTCCCATTTACCCTGGGGGTGATTTTTTGTGGCCATCTCAGGAGTTAAGGGGCATGTTGCTTTAGTTGGAGAATAGTGTCCAGTGATGCGTCTCTGTGCTAGAGATGCAGCTGTTCTCGTGAGTCAATTGAGGGCCATGGGAGAATTGGGGCATGGAAAAAAGACACTGAGAACAGTATACTGATGCTTGAAGCTGCAGCCCTGAAAACAGAGACTTCCACAGAAATGTTTGGGACTGGTTTAGACATCCTTCAAGGAGCTGTCTGCTGTTTTATCCACATATGTAAGAACACATTTGCACTGAAAGGTAGGATGAGATTGGAAATCAGATGCCCAGCCCTCCTCCAGGAGGAAAATCATGCTGTAGTAGTCAATGATATAGATCTTCCATGGAATATAAGATATTAAGGGGGAATTCTTAAAAATTGGAATAATTTGGCTATCCATTTTCACCTATGACTTCATTGTATAAGACAACCTCATTTAATGGACAGTGTTTTTTCTGAAATTCTAAGTAGCTAGTGATTTAACAGTGAATTTTTGCATCAGGGTGATTTACAACTTAATGATTTAGGAGCATTAGAAAGTTTCATAAGTGATGGTTATCCATTTGAGTCTTCAGTGATTGTATTCAGACAGAATCTAAATAGCATGGAAGAGTTCATTTTACTTGTTAATTGTTTTTAATGAGCTAAGTTAGGGTATTAAGATTCTAGGCTATTTGGTGACTACAAAAAAGCTAACCCTGTAGTTGGCAAGTTCTCAATTCCTGATGTCTCATGGCTAGAATTGAGAGCTTGTGAATTATAGATCTTGTGCGTGTCTCATGTTGCATCAGGTTTATTACTAGAATGCAGACGTCACACAGTCAAAAGAAAAGGGTATCTTTGGTACATTAGCTTTCCCTCACAGCATAAACCTTGACCTAATTCCTGGAAGCATGTTCATATTTTTCCCTATTATTGCTGCATAGGATATTTTCAGTTCATATCAGTTGCCATGTTTGTCTATGCTCCACTTAACCATTTGTGTAAAATTCACTACATTATAATTTCTAAGACATCTTGGAACTATTTTAGAATATCTTTTTTTCCCTGCTTGCATCACATCACACAATCTTTAATAAAAACATTAAATGTTTCCAAACTTTGTGATGGAAGTTCTGCTAAACACACATGCAGCCGCTAATTAGATCCAGTGCATTTTATTCAGAGGTCTTCCTTCCAGCTTTTACTATCCCTTATAGGAGCATGGGATGTTGTGCTACCATGCTGACCCCCAACTAACTAATTCAGCTTCTAGTTGACATGGGAATTTGTGGTCGCTTCCAAATATCTATGTGATCTTTTACAAATATGCATAAACTTCTGGTTCATGTATTCATTGTTGTTTTGATGACAGTAGGCTCTGTCCCAGAGAGACGCAATCTACTTCCTGGCTATGAATAAAGCCAATCTGACGAACTTTTGATAGCGACTGAGTGACATTTTGCTTACAGATAAAGTGGCATTTTGTATAATAGGCAACTGTTGTCTTGACAACTGAACTATAGCTAATAATAGAAAAACGAAAGAAAAATATGTTCTAAAAGTTCAGATTTGCTATAATTCCTTGCACAATAATGGAGACTTACTCCTGAATTTGAGAACTGATTTTTTTAAATGAATTGTGATAACTACGTTTCCGCCCCCCCAAACACTGTTAAAAAAATCAAACAACTTGTTTTGTAAGGCTAACTTCTTTCTGTACTGGAATGGCTGTTCCATACATTGGTGGTTAATTTTAGAATCCTAGCTGATGTCAGGGATAACGACTAGTCCTGGTCTGGTGGAGATCTGGCTGGCACTCAAAGAGCAAGAATGCAGTGCTGTCCTCACTTGAGACAGTGTATTGCAATATTAAAGAAAGAGAACAGGAGTTGGTTTAGTTTTAATGTATACTCCATAAGTGATATAGATCTTTAGTCTATAAAAATGTATTCTTAGTGTCCCTTATTCAAACAGATATCAAATTGAATGTATCGGGGGCAAAAAAAGGAAATGAGTTGGTGACTGACTGAGACGGTTTGTATGAGGCTGTGTTGATCTTTTAACACTTAACATGGGAGTCTTTTCTTTTCCTTCTCTGCCCTGTTTTTCCCTAATCATTTAAAAGTTACTGCTATAATATTTTCTGCCATTACTGAAAAGTGAAGGGCAAAGGAGATTGCATGACAGTGGAATATAATATGACCACACTTAGTTAGGAGTTGCTGGCCACAATACCATGATTTTAAGGCATGCCAAAATATTCTATTTTTGTGACGTGTTCTAAATAGGGACTTTTTTCCCAATAACAAGGATAACAGTGACATGGTGAGATGGTATGATAACTTGTAGAAAGTGAAGAGAAGAATTAAATGTACTCAGGTTTGCCTGAGCACTGAACCAAACTCCTTAAACCAGTGGTTCTCAACCTTATGAGACTCAGGGCATTCTTCTATACAGTTTTTGACAGTACCCCATTTCAAAGTGTTATTAGAAAATAAGTAGCAATGTGTTCATAAGAATCACTGCTTGTAGACCTTAAACCTGTGTGGACAGATCCCTAATTGGTATAAATTGTCATAGCTCTTTGCCTTGAAAGTGCACTTACTTCTATTTCTTTTTTCCCCTCTTTTTGTGTGTTTTGATGTTATGTGTTTTGAACAATGTGACAGTATTTGGAAAATTAGTAAAATTGACCTTAGAAAAAACAAGACAAAACAACTTCTGCTTGCACTAGGTGGCATTATTCCTGTTCACTGCTTTTTAGTTTCTTTAGTGGTTCCATTCTTTTCCATTAAAGGTAAAGGGATACACATTTCATTATATTTTTATATGGGGCATATAATAGGAAAACAGCATAGAATATGTAGACTAGTATCTCTACTTCCTCAGTGGCAGTGAACAGCTTTCCAACATTTTCTATTGTGTTTAATACTACTTCTCAAAGAAGGGCTTGGATAAGCCTTTGAGAGATGCTATGTTACAACACTCATTTTGAAAAGAGACTTCTGCCACTTGGGTTCAACATTCAGCTTATCTGTTGAGTGTAAGATACTTTGTAGAAGATGCTATGACAAATTTATACTTAAGAACGTGCAGTTGACTGCCTTAGTTTCTGTGTAGAGGAGAAAAAATATTCTACCACAGAACAAAGCCATGAAGATGTCCTCTCTGAAGTGTATTTTGGGGTGAAGAGCTTTTGTAGGTTTGTGTAAAGAAGATCAGCATTGCAGCTCAGTCTGCCGTTCTAAATAGCTGGTGTGCTTTGTGTCTTGATAAAATATACATATGCTGCAGGCGCCACCCTGGGAGCTCCTCTACCATCATGAACCTGAAGAGATCCTTATTTAAATGAATTGCAATTCCCTTGAGGCAGTCCCAAAATACTTTGGTGTACCTCTTTTTTAAGTTGTAATATTTTGAACACTCACTGAGTCCACTGGCTCCGAGTTGTCGGCTCTTTTCTTTCATCTGGACTCCTGCAAAAGATTATCTTTGTAATTTTTTCTCATCGTCGGCACTTGCTTTGAAATTTTTGCCATATGTTTTCTTTTTTGCTCTTAGCTGAAACACAAATACTATATTTTCTTACATATAATGTGCCATGGAATATAATACACACTTGGTTTGAAAGGCAGGATGAAGAAATGAAGATTTTTCTAGAGTTACAGCTGCATAGAGCAGGACAGAGCCTAATCTTCAGCTGTCACCATTTCTTTCCTGCTTAACTAAAGTTGAAACATTAGCTGCTAAAGACTAGTTTTCATGGGTGGATCTATGTTTTTTAAAATAAATGAAGAGTTTACAGTGCTGTAAAATAGGAGGAGAAAGACCAGGAGCAGCTAGGAGACAACAAAATTGCTCTGAGGCTAGGGACAGAAGTTGCACATAAACTAATTTAAGTGACTGGAAACCGGTTTAAACTTGTAACAGAACAGAAGTTCAGTCCACATAAACAACTTTCAAAATGGCCAAAACCAGTTTAAGATAAACCTGGTTGGATGTAGTGTCAGAGGGTGCTTGTACACATGACGGGGGTTTAATTGCTAAGATTGTATTCTATGCTGCATAAACTGAAACGGTGGGTTTTTAATTGAAACCCATTGATTCAATTTTTCTGTCGTGATATGGCGAGGACTTGACCCTTTTTAAAAATTTTTTTTTGGCCAGAACCTGACTGTGGCTGGGGGCCAAGCTGCCAGCGGGCTGAGTGGCACCTGAGCTGAAGAGGGACCCGGTCCTTCCCTCTGTGGTGGCAGCAACTCTGGGGCTGTCTGGACAGGCTGCCAGCAAGCTGGCTGCTGCCCCAGCCAGCTTGGTGTGGGGGAAGAGTTGCATCAGGCCGGGTGCTGCCTGTGAGCTGGGGCAGCACCCGGCCTGCTAGCAGCTTGCCTGGGTGGCCCTGGGGGGTGCTGCCACCATGGAGGGAAGGACTGGGACCCCCTGCAGCTCAGAAGCCACTTGACCCATTGGCTGCTTGGGCCCCTGGCTGCCAGAGAGGTGGTCAGGCTCTGCTGGGGGGGAAAAAAAAAGGATCAGGCCCCTCACCACTTCTGCCTTCAGCAGGCGCTTGCTAAAGCATTGAGGGGCCTTATCCTTTTTTTCTGTGGAGCCTGCCTGCCTCTCCCGCAGCGGGGGAGTGAGCTAACAGCTGCAATGCATCGTTGCAAACTAAACTACATCCAGATGTAGTGTAGTTTAAAACGATGCAAAGTCATTTAAAACCCCCAAAACTCTTGAACGTGTACAGTATGATGCCCTCAAGCCACACTGACATTTTTATTGTGTATACACATTACATGTACAAGCACCCAGACTTAACTGATTTAGGTCAAACTGGTTTATGGAACTTCTGTCCCAGATCCCTTCCTGGTTCAAGTTAACTCTGTCCCCTAGCATCCCAGGATACTTTGCAGCCCTGGGCTATGCTGCCTGCTGCAGTGGAGCAGGGACTGCCTCGCCTCTCTCCTCCTTAGCCTGCTTCTTGCCTGTGTCTGTAAGCCCATAAGGACGGGGGGCAGGGGAACAGACCCCTGGGCAGGGTGTACGCAGCATTTAGGGGAATAGAGAACTCCTGTGGTGTGGGCTCTTCAGACCCTGGCAGCTCTCTCCCTTCCCAGCTGCTGATTGCTTAACCATCTGCCACAGAAGGGAGCGAGAAGAAGTCCTCCTGGCCTGCCTCCGCAGCCGAGCATGGGGACACCAGGGAGCCCCTGCCTGGGGGGGGGCTTCCCCCCACCCCAGTCCATGGTCCTCCAGCCTGGGGCAGCCCCAGGCGCTGAGAGGAATCCTGCCTTCCTGAACCTTGTCTCAGTCCCTGCCAGTCTCAGGCAGCTTGAAGGAGTGGAGGGAAGTTCTCCCCTTCTTCCACAGGCATTTTTGCCTTAGTTGCTGTGAGCCTAAGACAAAATGCAGGGGAGCAGAGGTATTTCCCTCTGTTCCCTGGGCTGCCTTTGAGAGTCCAGCACCTAAGGCAAACAGGTGGGGTTGGAAAGAATTCCCCTAGCTCCTGGGGCTGCCTGGGGCTGGGGGACCCTGGGCTGGGGTGGGGGGAAGCCCCAAGATGGGGGAGCTCCCTGGTGCTCCCATGCTGGGCTGGATGGGCAGGCACCTGGCCAGGAGGGTTCCTTCTCCCTCACTCCTGCAGCAGCAGCTGAAGCAATCAGCAGCTGGGAAGGGAGAGGGTGGGCTCCTCATGGCTGCCTGGGCTGGGGAACCTTGTGAGGGAGAGGTGACCCCAAGGTGGGCCAGCACCCAGACAGGGGGCTCCTGAACACCTGATGCAGGGGAACATCAGGGGGCTGGGGACACTTGGCTGGGCTGGTGATGGCCAGCAGGCTGGGAGTTGTGCTCTAGTGCCCTCTGCCTACTGGCCTGGGTCAGTGCAGGCCTCCCCCTGCCTGTCCCAATTGAAAACTGAATGTCAGTTCAGTTGGTTATTGGTTCAACCTATGCAGGAAGCTGCCTAGTTTGAATTGATTCAGCCTCAGGCTTTTTGCCTGAGAAAGTTTAGCTTGATTAGTGCAGTGGTGCTCAAGGTTTTGGCCCCATGGGTCAAATGAGTGGTATGGGGTCAGTCTGCAGGTCAGATCTGGATCTGTAAGTTGGAATCAGATCCTGTGGTCCAGCACCACACCTGCCCAGCCCTGCAAGCTGGGATTCATCCTTGGGCCCCAGTTCTGCCCTTGCCCTTCAAGCATCTATAGATTGGGCCCTTGGGCCTAGCACTGTTTCCACCCTCCCTGGGATTGGACCCTGGGGCCTGGCCCCAGCCCCAGTCCTGTGCACTGGGACTAGCCCAGGGCTTCCCACAGGTCTGGAAATTTGTCAGAAGAGGAAGAGTGCCACTGGTCCCCTGTCACCAAATTTCCAGGCCCTTGGGGAGCCCCACAGGTTGGATGACACAGCATCTGGGGCTGGATCTGGCCCGCAGAGTGGGGATTGAATGCCCCGGATTAGTGGAACATCAAGACAATAAAAAAAGGAGAGACAATTGGTAACACCTGTGGAGTATAGAACAATGAGCCCTTAAGTCAGTCAACTCCCTTAGCTGCCTAAATAGTAATGCCACTACTGCTGCACTGTGGAGTAGGAATCAAAGCAGGGTGCTTCTCTCCTGAGCAGGAAATCATCTTCCCTGATTAACACCCCCTGCCCAATTTTGGGCAGCTTATTTTTGGGGAAAAATTGTGTGATGTTCAATAAAATTCAATATATTGAGTATTTTTCTTTCCTGGTAGTTGCCTATATATTAAAAGGGCTATTGTTAGTAGGAAGTATGAAAAGAAAGTCAGTTGTCAGCATGGTTAAGTGGACACAAGGGGTGCTGACAGATGTGTGTGTGTGGGGGGGGGACCCAGCAGCTTACCAGAAGAGGAATCGCATCAATTTGACCCGGCTTGCCCAGTGTCTGCATAGCTCACGTGCTTCAGCAGGGCTTTTTGGTGCTTTTATCTAATAGCTGATTGGGCGTGCGTTGTGCTTGGTGCAGGGGCACACCAAGTTGAAAGTAAAGTGCTGTTTTGTTTTTTCCACATCTGTAAGCACCCTAAATGTCTCTCTTCTGAACAGTTTTGGAGTTCATGAACTTGGCAGATTCTGAGTTCAGCTTCTTTCCGTTTTACTTTTTTCTTTCCATTTTATACCCATCCACTGAATTTCTTGGAGTTTTAGGCTATTTGCATAATGTGATCTGATTGGAACAAAATGTTAACTTTTGTGGTTAGATTCTGCCTTATGTGATATAAGTGGAGGGATAATCCTTTCCAGTTTGGATACATCCAGGAAGAATGCTTGTTGTTTGCTTTTACCCTTGGCCTTGAGCTGCTACTGAAGGCAGATCATAAATGAAAACACTTTTTTTTTTCTTTTTTTCCCTGGCAATATGTATGTTTATTTCAGTAGCAATTTAGAAAAAAAAATTAAGTCTTGACATAATGATGACATTTAGATCTGTAGATGTTTGTTGCTCTGAGTGCTGTATCAAACTGAGAGTAGTATCTGTAGAAATGAGTCTATTTCAGTTGTGTTGAAGGGAGAACCTTATATTTGCCTTCCGCTAACGACTCTTTGCTGATTATACTTAAAATTCCGTTCAGACTACCTTGATGAAAACATAAACCTGTTAAAAGGACTTTAACAAGTACGAAGTGCATTGATGTTGAAAATCTTTTGAATTATCTGCAGAAATAATACTTTCCAGAGATCCCAAAATATATCAGTACCTCTTCTTCTTTTTTTTTTAAGTTGTTATGTTTTGAACACTTACTGTGGGTTTACTAGCTTTGTGGTGTTGGCTTTTTTCTCCTCCAGTTTTAAAAAAATAATTCTGAATTAAATGTTCTATATCACATGTTTAATGTAAGCAAAAATTGGTATACCCTCTACACGTAATACCCAGAGCTGGCAGCACCATCTTTAATTCAGGTTGCTTCACACTTTCCATTTTAAGAGCCTGATTTCAGTTGTTATAACTTGTTTCCTCCAAGTTTTAAGCATTTGACTTGAAATTTCACTTGGTTGTTGTTGGCCTTGTACTGACCCGGCAGGGAGAAGTTTGTCAACTAAAACAGCTCAACTGTTTCTGAGAATCAGGCTGGGAAAATATGTTGTTTTGTCCAAGGGTGTTTTGTTTTTTTTCTATTTTTGCTTTTTAATTTTAAAATCACGTAATTGAGAAGCTCTGTGTTTGGAACAAAGAACTGAAATCTGGCAGAGGCAGTGGTCACAAAGTATGCATCATATGTGTGGGCGCATTATGAATCTGAATCAAGTTTCTTGGGTTTTTCACAAATGCTTACCTGGCTTGCTCAAACATTACATGCCCTATAATCTCTGACATGCAGTCTCACATGCATTCAGAAACAGTTTATAAAAACAAAGTTGTGTACTTGTGTTCAGGGTTGTACCAAAAAAGATTTTGTTGGTCGATGCCAATAGATGATTATTAACTCACTATATTGGCTGATACCAATCTGATAGCCCATTTACAGGAATGCAGCCTGGCAGCTTGGAGCGCAGCATCCTGTTAGTGAGCTGCCAGGTGGCTTGCTGTGGGACGGAGCTGCAGGCAGCTTGCTCAGAGGGTGTGGGGGTAGGGAGAAGGGGCTGATCCTCACTACTGCATGCATCCCTGAGGGTGGCATAGGGGGCATGTGTACCTCCCCAGATCTGTGTGTGGGGCAACGGCAGGCTACCTGATGCAGGCTCAGGTCCAGGGGCTGCACCAGCCTCTTCCTGGAGGGGGAAGACTGCGCTGGGGTAGCCATAGCTTTCTAAACCCCACCTAGTGCCGTCCCTGCTTATAGGCACTCTTGCCTTTCCCTCAGGAGTCCCCTACAGTGGGGCGGGCAGGGGATGTGCAGCCAGCACTGTGCTCCTGAGGGAAAGGCAGCAAAGTGGAGTGCCCCAAGCAGGGGTGGGGCTAGGGAAGAGCTTGGGGGACTATGGCCACCCCAAAATTCACCCTAGCCCCAGCTGTCACCACTCTTCCCAACACTGCTGTGTGCAGCTGAGCCTTCCCCATCCCACCCTGTCCCAAGCCCACACCAGGCAGCCCACCCTTGTCCCGTGCACAAATCCAGGGGGGCACATGCTCCCCATGTCTCCCCAGGGGGGCATGCAGCAGCAGGGAGCTGCCTCCTCTCCCCATCCCCCCCTTGCACTTCTTGGACAAGCCACCCACAGCTCTGTCCCCCTCCAGGCCCAAGGGTCCCATTCACAGCCCTGGCTGGACAGCCCCTGCCCAGCTTCCTCCTTCACTGGGAGGGCTTTGATCTCCACTCTCCCAAGCCGCTTACTCCCCCCACAGACTTAGCAGCAGGATGCTGCTCTCCAAGCTGCCAGGCTGAATTCCTGGGTGCATGCATACTGCAGCTGTGTGCCTGCATGCGACATTTACCAGTGATATTATTGGCCAAAAAAGCTGATGGTTGATTATGTTAATTTTCCTGTTATCAGTGCCGAAATGACATGTGACCAATATATCAGTGCACGTGTACTTGTGTTAGGGATACACCTTTGCCTTCCTTATGATTTTTTTTCCCCAGTTTGTCCATGCTGTAAGCTCTTAAATCTCAGTTTATATATATTTAGTACAGACGTTTTAGAGTTTGGAAAAATGACCTATGAACATGTAATTAAAGCTTATGTTATACAAGGGGACTGAGTTACAGTTATATAGGCACCTTTAATCCTGATGATCTCTGACTTTTGAATGCTTGGCTTGGAAGCCTTCAGTCTTTTGAAGTAAATTTTTTGGTTGTAACATATTATCATAGAGAAGACTGCTCCATAATTAAAGTAAAAGATACAATTGTCTCTTGCAGGATTTAAGGAAGCCCCATTCAGAAGCAGCTTCTCTAGGTGTGAAAAGGGAGCTCTGGAAGAGGTCATGTGAGAGCTCCTGGAGCACTAGTGACAAGACTTACTTTTAGATAAAAACTGTTTTCATGGCATCTAGCTCACTTGCATCAAATTATGGTGCTTCAGATCTCCCATACTGAATATATTTGAAATCTTCTAGATGATACCCACTCTCTTGCAGTCTATTGCTACTAGATGAACATTCAAAACAGTTGCACAGACAGCATGAATACTTCACTTGTATTACTTCACTTTTTAAATAAGAACATAGAAAAATAATTTTTCAGTTGGTGGTAGTGTTCAAGGGGCTTTCTGAACAGGTTAAAATAGAATTCTGTATTAAATATACATTTTCCCGCTAAATTAATCTAAAGTGTGCATATTTGGGTAATACTGTTATGTCTTTTTTTTTTTCCTGAACCAGATCTTGTGTGTCAGCAGTGGATGAGTGTAGAGAACTCGTTTGCTTAGGAAACTTGTCTCTCCAAGGAGCCCCATGTCCTGAATGCATTTATAAAACGGCAGCAGGCAGCCAGGGAATTTATAAGCAAAAACAACAGGCTGTCAGGATTTTTACCAACTGGGATGAAAAATCATTCAGAAATAGTGTTGTAAATGTTGCAGAAGATTAACTTTTTCATAACAGTATTTAAAATATGCATGGTGAATAACCTGACAGCTGGCAGAAAATGGATTCAAGGAACACTTAAACTGGTAAGCTTGATTTGGACAACCAAATCAATGTGAAGGAGGACAACCAACAATGTACAGTAAGGAAGAGGGCTTCCATCCTCTGTGGCTGAGGCAGGAAGCACAGAATAATTCCAACAGGAAGAATAACCATATGTAGCCTTGTTGCCTGGTTCTTTGTTGGGCTTTTGCACAACTTGGTTATTCTATCAGATAGAATATATTATATAAAACTGCTTTTTTTTTTTTTTTCCTGTACAGTGTGTCAAAATTATACTGTGGATTATCATGTGGGAGCAGTTGACTATGCTGTAGACTAGACTGTGTCCCTGCAGGTAGGGCTTCCTGGATATGCATGTGGATTGTCATTGTCTGTGAGAAAGAAGTGGTTCCATCCATGACAGGCTGATAAGATGGTGGCAGAAAGAAAATTGGAACTAACTGCAGCAATGTGCTGCTTCTTTCTAGGGTTCCTGATGTAACTTGAAAGATTAATGTGAACCTAGCCAGTAACCTTGGGCTTTTAGCCCAAATGAGAGGGTGATAGCACATGTTATCAAGCCAAAAGTTGCACTGGATCTGGAATGTCTAGTTAGAGCAGTACTCCTGTCATTTGTTCTCAGTGCCATAGCAAGGAAGCGTGGCACCTGGGGCAAGCCCACAGCGATAGCCTGTCCTTGCCTCGTGCACAGATCTGGGGGGCACATGCCCCACACCATGCATGCCCGGGGGGAGCCACCCCTCCCCTCACATCACCCCGGATAAGCTGCTTGCAACTCTGGCCCAGCTGGACAGCACCTGCCCCAGTCCCAGCCCCCTTCTCCCTCACCAGGAGGCCTTGATCTGCCCCCCGCTTACACCCTTTCCTGCCTCCTGCCCCTTCTCCCACAGCAGACTGACAAGCTGGATGCGTGCATGCTGTGGCTGTGCACATGCGCACGGCATTTATCATTGACATTATCAGCCACATAAGCCAAAATTTTTCAATGTATTTCAACATATTTATAACAATATTGACTTGTAACTTGCCTATTGGTGCACCTTTGCTTCAGCCTCTCCCTTGCTACAGTACCGTCTGTCCTATATGGCAGATGGACAAAACTTATTTGCTCTAATGTTGGAAAAGGACAGCACTGTTTGAAAAGTCAATGTACATTATGTAGAGAGTGCATGTGATTCTGGGTGAGTCGCCAGTGAGGATTGTTTGCCTTCCGTTTTTAATGAACGATGAAGAGCAAACTGAGATGTGCTGAAGCCAAACATTACTATCGTTGCATGCTCAAGTAATGATGGTTTATTTCCTCTTTGTTACTTTTTGAGTGGAGCACGATACTGAGCATCTTCCAGTCCTGTTGGTTGAAGCAGAGATGGAGGATGCATTTGTTAGGACACAGCATGATGAGCAATTCCCTCCTTTCAAATATATGCAGCTTGCCATTGGCTCTGGGATAGTCTGTTAGTGGCGGGTCACCTCAGTCTTGTTTTTCTTCATTGCAAGTAAACTAGAGTTATTTTTAGACTTCTTTCTGGCCCAACATTTTATAAATGTGTGTTAATGCATGCTGTTTGGGTTAAGTCTTTACTCTGATAAGGCGTCTTAACTCCTGAAGATCTGTTGAAGATCCAACCTGTGTTTGCATTAGCAAACTTGCTTCATTTCTCATAAATTCTATTTCTGTCTGAATGCATTTTGGTAATTTTAACAGTATTTTTAAAGAGCACAAGCACAACGAGGATCAATATTTGGTGAGGTGCATGAGACAGGAGCGTTTGTGTTGTGCAGACTGCTTCCTCTGGGAAGTGCAGAGAAGATTTGAAAGAACACTGAATGGTTTGGCTGATGGGGGCAGAGGGAATGGTGGACAACTGATACACCAGGTTGGAAAAGCAAAAGCACAGGACTGACATTATTACTGTGAAGAAAATATGTAGTACAACATAGCACATCCAAAAATGAGCATTTGGAATTCTATTACGTTTTATTTGTTTCTGATTTTTGTAATGTACCGGGGGCACTGACGGTTCAAGAAAACTGGAAATGGAATAGAGAAATTTTTTCTTGCATTTTCTTCTTTCAGGTTTAGGTCAGATCCAAAAGTTGTTACTTAGGACTTACTCTAACACCCAGCAGTTTGGTCCTCATAATGAAAAAATACCCGCACATCTGGTGCTCTTGTTAGCTAGCATAGCATAAATTAAACTAACGTGGAGACCAAACTTATTTCTTCTCCCTAACTTTATTTGCTTACAGTCAAGGTTTAGACATGTTGGGCCAAATTTTATTTTGTCTCTTGGGCATCTCAGCGACACTTCGGTGTCTAAAGTGTCATCCTATTTCACATAGCTCAAGTCTCAAAAGCTGTTACTTTTCTAGCAAGTCATCATTTTAGCCTTAAGGCTAAATCACAAAAACAGTGAAGAGGACAGTTCACTTGGGGTTTTTGCATTAATGTTCCATCTGGCCACTGGGGGAGGATCCTATGCCACACTGGGCTGATGGCGATTTCTAGGTGTGTTCTTATTGGATCTATAATGTAATCCCAGAAAAAAGGGTCTGGGGGTGTGTTTGTGTGTACAGAAAAAAAATTTTCAGTGTGCTGGTTTGGAATGCATGTGTGGTTACAGGTACTAACTTAATGTGCTGTCATTGGCTGTACTATGCAGTTAGCGTCAGCGCGTGCTTTTTTGTTTGTGATGCTAATGTGCCGTAGACTAATGCTACTACTGCACATTAGTATGAGTTTTGCCCGCCATGCTAGTGTGCAGTAAAATTAGTCTGTGTCTTTAGCGTCTTGTGTAGATGTGCCCAGAATGACTGCAAGCAACAGCAATAATTTTTGGTGCCCTCTCCTGGTACCTCCTTCTGACTGTCTGTTGTCTTTTCCTCTGTCATTCATGGAGGCAGTACAGCTCCTTTGGGGGAATTATTTTTCAGGTTAATGTATTTCTGGAAAGAAAATCATTGTGCTGACCTCTTCAAAGCTTGCAAGCAAGCAAACAGCATCTTTGCTGTCAGTGGCATACTGAAGCAACTTGTCCTTTAGTTGCTCACTTTGTCAGAGTGATCACTGTTACACCTCTCTGGTTCATAATTTAGTCTTCTGAACTAGTTCTGTAAGCTGTCCTTTGAATTCTTACCCAGAAGGTTTCTCTTTTGCTAGTCATTTCTGTACACGTGCATACACACACTTAAGAATTGCAATAAAAACAAAGTCATTTTCATTATGGAGAAAAGTGGTAGCAAAAAGATTAAATAAAAAAGTACTTGCTGAGAGCAAAGTAACAGGAGTTAGATCTTGAAGAAAATGAAACCTGAGTGGTTTTATTTTCCAGTGCATTTTGCTTTGCTCTGTAAGCATGTTGGACTCTCATTTAACTTTTAATTTGTTCTAAACTTTGCTGGAATGATTTCCAGTTGCAGTATTTCCAGTGGTTTAATTTTTCCCCAGAGGTTATAAGATTCCAAACAGCAGTTATTAGGGTGTATTCCCTTCAAATGATCTTTCAGATTTTTTAAGTTACTTTTTCTAGTATAGCACGTTCATTTTCCCTTGAATACTTCACTGTCAGTAGTGTTGCACCAGATTCTTTAGACATACCCTCTTTTCATATTTTGAGCAATCTGAGGTCACTTGGCATCTACCATGTTTTTTGAATGTAAGACATCCCTGGAATTAAGATGTACCCACATTCTCTGACTTTCAATTTAAGAAAATAAATCGGCAAATGTAGACACACAGACACATTTACCAGGATATACTTCAGTGGCATAAACTGTATTTACTCTGTTACAAGATGAGGTCTGTCCCCCTACACTTGGCATGGGGAAAAGCCCCTTGTCTTACAATAGCATACATGGAAATCTCTAAGTATGTTGTCTGTCATCAAACTGTTGAGTTAAAGTACAATGCGCTCAGCAATGGAGACCAACTATGAGTTTGATTAAATGCAGGCAACATTGAGAAGGAACTAAAACATGTCCCACATTGGGCAAACATCCTGCTAGGAACCTATCACAATAATGGGTTAGTGTAGCCCACCTGAATAAGACATATGATAGTGCCCATTAAGCTCAGCCCCCTTCGCTGCTAAGTCTCTCTCAACTCATGGTGAACCATAACATTGAACACTGTTCACCCAAAATCCCTTTGTTGCCCCCTCTCTCAGCCTGGCATATGATTAGCATGTCTCTGGCCTCTGTGAGGTGAAGCTAGACCAGGTTGCTCTGCTCCTCATCTGCATATACATTTTTGGAGCAACCAGGACTTGTGACAAGAACACCCAATTCCAGTCGTGAGTAGGGACTAATTAGCAAAAAAGAAGAAAAGAAGCAAACTCTCTGATAAAAATTCACTAATTCTCTGACAGAAACTCCAAAATCCATGATTAAAATGAAAGGCCACTATATATAAGTATCTGTTAAGCACAATGTTTTCTTGATATATTTACAATTATATATATCTTATATTTATTTACAATTATATTATCCCGGCTGACTTGGATAAACTTAGTAAGTGGGCAGATACAAACCTGATTATGTTCAATACCGATAAATGTAAGGTACTCCACCTCGGTGGGGGAAAAAAACCTGCAGCATACTTATAGGCTTAGCAGTTCTGTGCTTGCTAGCACCACTGCTGAAAGAGACTTGGGGGTCATGATTGACTACGAGATGAACATGAGCTACCAATGCAATGTCACAGCTGTTAAAGCAAACACAACTCTGGCTTGCATCCATAGATGCTTCTCAAGTAAATCTCAGGATGTCATCCTCCTGGTGTACTTGGCCTTGGTGAGGCCGCAGCTGGAGTACTGCATCCAATTCTGGGCTCCCCAATTTAAGAAGGATGTCAAAAAGCTTGAGAGAGTCCAGAGGAGAGCCATGTGCATGATCAGAGGGCAAGAGAATAGGCCTTATGAAGAGAGGCTGAAAACCATGGGACTCTTCAGCCTGGAAAAGCGCAGGGGGGACCTGGTGGCTGCTTATAAGTATATAAGGGGTGTACATCAGGACCTGGGAGAACATCTGTTCACCAGAGCGCCCCAAGGAAAAATAAAGACCAATGGTCATAAATTCCTCCAAGACTATTTTAGGCTGGACATAAGAAAAAATGTCTTTACTGTCTGAGCCCCCAAGGCCTGGAATAGACTCCCTCCAGAAGTGGTGCAGGCACCTACTCTGGACTCATTCAAGAAACGCTTGGATGCTTATCTTGCTGGGATCTTTTGACCCTAGCTTACTTCCTGCCCCTGGGGCAGGGGGCTGGACTTGATGATCTTCAAGGTCCCTTCCAGCCCAAATGTCTATGAAATCTATGAAATTTTAAAGCAATTTGGAAGTCTACCACTGCCCCAATCACTATAATAAAATAAATACTAAATACCTATAAATTTTGGTATTTGATTTTGGGTTTTTTATCATGGAAAATCAGAGCTTCCCCTGCCCCCTTAGCTCACAGAACACAGGTACGTGCCCCTCACTCACAAGCCGCAGCCCCCTGGCCCTGCTGCGAACTTCTCTGCAATTCAGGTAGGTCCCTGCTAATTAGTACATGGGTCAGTTGTGCAGGGTATGTGGAGTACACACACATATTAAGCAGTGCTGAGCCGTGGGGTCACCATGGCTTGAAATGCTGTTGATTCTGGTGGGTCCCAGCCCAATGAACTATGTGGTAAATCAAGAGCCTTTGACTTTGGACTAGTAGCATGCCTAGTTTGTACTACATATAAGTAGGTGCTGAAGTGCTGCTCAAAAGTGTGTTTATGGAGTACCTGTTCTGAAACTTACAGTAGTTTCAAAAAAAAGGTAACATGCATCAATTCTAGACAAACTAAGTGCATCGGTACTATTCACAAATTGCTTCAGCCATGTTTAATTTCAAGATTACTGTTTCAAATTTGTTCCTCACTTCCATGTACTCGGGGAGAGGAGGGTCCGACAGTAAGGAGAGGGGGATGGGGCTGCCAGGGGAAAAAGTTGGGGGGAAGCAGAAAGCAAAGGGTTACTTTACTTCCCAGATTTATTTTCCCTGCTGTAGCAGTGGGAGGGGGACAAATTCAAGGCAAACCTTCAATAATTGCATTGTATACCTGGAAAATTATAACAAGTTGATATCTTTTCCATATATAGAATCTAATTATGTGGGGATTGTCTTATAACTGGGATTGTTTTCTATCTGAGTAAATACAGGAGAAGAGCCAACTAGTTTGCTTATTAACTTGAATTTTTAAAAGAAATATTTAAGAATTATATTTAAAAAATATGGTAAGTCATTAACATGCCTTTAGTCATACACGTGGCATCAGTTTAAATAATCTTTCATGTGTCAGAAATGCTTCCTGATTGATTTACCACAATTACTTGGGTGGCCTTTCAAAGGGAATACATGTTACATTAACAATCAGATTTATTGACCGTGTAATTATGGTGGGTCATCAGTGACTCCACAGTTAAGACTATGCTAATCTTTTCACTTAAGGATTTAAATCCTTTCAATAGTATAGCTTAATTTAATTTAGTCCTCAAATACACTATAATTTCCATTCGGAGACCAACAGAATTTTTTTCTTTTGCTTAAAATGTATCTTAAATTTTCGTTGATAATAATTTTGAAATTCACCCTTGCCCCATTTTCCCCTCTTCCCTGGGTTATAATCCCCCCTGGGATTTTTGATTGGCTTATAGCTAGGTTTGTGACCATCACTACTGTGGGCTAAAACTTTTGATATGACGTGGGCTTATGTAGAAGCAGTTGTATTACCTGGACGCAAGACACTTCCATAATTTGAAATTTAGAGTACAAAATGTATTCCCTTTCTTTGTCATAACACTTTTTTTATTTACACGGAGAAGGTCAGTATTAACATCAATATTCATTTATCCTGAGGGGAAAAAAGGTAGAAGAAAACCCTGAACAAACCTCTTGGTTTCAAGCTGGGATGACTGCTGTCCTCTATGGCTAGAAACACTTGTCAGAATTGAGGTTTGCAAATCTAAATGTTATATATGGGGGGGGTGTACATCCACATGCACATGCATGCATGTGTTCACATTTGTTGGTTTGTTTTTAAAGTCAAGGACTCAAGCCTGCATGCCATTGAGCACTGTGGAAAGTTTAACTTTGCCAGTCTGAAGAGATTTCATAAACATTAAGGGCTGGAAGGGATCTCGTGAAATTGAGTCCAGCCCCATGCCATAGGCAGGAGGTCTGCTGGGATCCAGTGATCCCAGCCAGATAAGCATTCAAACGCCTTTTGAATGAGTCCAAACTAGGTGCTTGCACCACCTCTGAGGGGAGTCTGTTCCAGACCCTGGACACTTGGACTGTAAAGAAGTTTTTCCTTATGTTCAGTCTAAATCGGCCTTCCAGAAGTTTGTGGCTGTTAGACCTTGTTTACCGGGGCCTGCCAAGGGATAACAACTGTTCTCCCTGTTGTTTCAACATTTTCATTTATTATCTAGGTTCGGGTGTCAGATGCAGACTGGCAAAATTTGCAGATGACGCTGTCCCTGCGTCAGATCCTGGTGCTCACCCTTTATATACTTATAGGCTGCCACCAAGTCCCCCCTGAGCCTTCTCTTCTTCAGGCTGAAGAATCCCATGTCCCTCAGCCTTTCTTTGCCGAGTAGAGCAGGAAGATGACGTCCCTGGTTTTGTTTGAGATGCATTGGTGGATACATGCCAGAGTTTCGTTGGCTTTGCCAGCTATGGCATTGCATTGGTGGCTTATATTCATCTTGTGGTCAGTCAGGACCCTCAAGTCTCTCTCAGTTGTGGTGTGCTAGCAAGTTTAGTACTGCTGAACCTGCAGGTATGATTCTGGTTTTTCCTCCCAAGGTGGAGCAGCCTGCAGGTCTCTATGTTGAATGCTTTCAGGTTTTGGTCTGCCCATCTTGCAAGCCTGCCCAGATCAACCTGTATCACCGGCCTGTCCTCCAGTATGACCGCCTTGCCCCATAGTTTAGTGTCATCTGTGAACTTTGCCAGTCCGCATCTGACTCCCGAATCTAGATAATTAATGAAAATGTTGAAGAGTACTGGTCCGAGTCCTGAGCCCTGAAGGACACCACTGGTCACCTTGCACCATGTCAATTTGGTCCCATCAACTGATACTCTTTGGGTCCAACCCTGGAGCCAATTCCTCAACCATTGGACCGTGAAATAGTCGAGCCCACAGTTCTCCAGCTTAACCATGAGGATATCATGGGAGACCAAGTCAAAGACTTTCTTGAAATCCAGATTTAGGACATCAGCCTAGTTTCCCTTGTCTAGGCAATGCATCTGGTCATGGAAGGAGACGAGGTTGGTCAGGCAAGACCTTCCAGCAACAAACCCCTTTTGGCTGGCACTCAGAAAGTTGCCTTCCACTAGCCTGTTGCTGATGGAACCCTTGATGATTTTCTCCAGGACTTTTCTAGGGATGGATGTCAGACTGATTGGCCTGTAATTCCCAGGATCATCCTTCCTTCCTTTCTTGAAGATTTGGAACATGGTGGCTCTTTTCCAGTTTTCTGGTACCTCTCCTGAGCGCTACGAGTTATCAGATATCTTCACCATATCCAAGCCCGTGGACTTATGGATGTTGAGCCTCTTGAGGTGTTCACTCACTTGATCTACATCAATTGTAGGCCCATCTCCTGCCCCCTGGATACTTTGCATCCTGTCCAACAGGGTGACCCCCTTGGGCGGGTGGAAGACAGATGCAAAGTAATTGTTTAGGAGATTGGCCTTTTCCTGAGCATCAGATGTCAGCTGCCCTATTTGATTTAGCAGGGGTCCAATGTTGCTTTTGTTCTTTTCCAACTTCCTACATATCTGAAGAAGGACTTTTTGTTGTCCTTGATTCCCGTGGCTAGCCTGAGTTTTGTTTCTGCTTTGAGTTTTCTGGTCTGCTCTCTCCAGGTGCTGGCTAGGTGCTGTGTAGTTCTCCTTGGTGATGATTCCTGTTTTCCATCTGCTGTAGGCTTCTCTTTTTAGTTTCTGGAGGTCCAACAGTTCCCTATTGAGCCAAGGGGGGGCTCCCAGCCCGCTGACTGCATTTCCCATGGGACAGAGTGGACTTTCCTTGTGCTTTGAGGATTGTGTTCTTAAGGAACAACCATTCCTCATGGACTCCCTTTTCTAAGAGGAGAACTTTCTACACAAATTAATAATACACATCTGACATGTATGTTGGGATGGGTGGAGGGGATTTCAGAATACATTAAAAGTCAGTGAAGCTGCGTGAAAACTCTCCTATTGCTCCATTGCCAAAATAGTAGACAAATATTGGTCTTTGAAAGCCCCTTGGAAAGGAGGTTGAAAGGTGTGGTCTATGCACTCATGTTGGGGGGGAGAGTTAACATAAGCAGCACATTGAGTGGAAAGGATCAGTGTAAAGCGTGGCTGAGGTACTGCTATTTCTGGTAAGCATGAGATCATGTATAGTGTCTGTTGTGTGAAAATATGAATATGGTTAAAAACATAATAGTCATTTTTCCGAAGGTGCAATTATTTAGAAAACATTATGTATCCCTATCTAAAAGCTGTTTCTTGCATTTGACTTGAACAAAAACATTCCTCTGTCAGAATGATGAGAAAATTATATGTGAACGAATTTGCTAAGTGCAAATTTTTAAATACATTTTCTGACAATAGTTTATATTCAGTGCTGTTTAGACACTGTCACAAAAATCTGTTTCCATTGAGGATGTGACTATTATGAAATTTGCTTGAGATTGCTGTGTTTGGGTGACAGTAGGGAATGCAGTATAGAAAAATAAATGCATGATAAAATGTTAGTATTTGAATATAAAATGTTAGGTTTTACATTTAAACTTGTTGGAATGTGCTCAGAAGTAAATGCATTGTAAATGGCATGCAAAGATACCACATGGCTTTCTAATTTTTGGCATATACAAATCCTCAACTGGTGTAAATTGCCATAGCTTCATTGAAGTCAGTAGTGCTATTTCAGTTGGTATCCACTGAGAATCTTTCATTCCCTCTCTGATTTCTTGTAGGGGCATCTATTTAATTAAATTTGGGGGAGAGGGGAACTAATACATAGATTTTCATTAAAATCTTTTTGTGTTAAAAATATGGTTGGTGAGTTCCATGCAAGCAGTTTCAGCCACTGAAGAACTTGCTTATATTTTTCTTCTCTGCTGTCTGCCCAAATGTTGTGAGCTTTCTTTTTACTTTTCTCTGCAGACTTCATCTGTTATCCTTTCAGGTCAAGAGCTGTCATTAATTCACCTCTGTGCAGGATCAGGGCCCAAACTCAATCATGGAGGTGAGGTGACTGGTGGTAAATATTTGGTGGGAAACAGCAGTTAAGGCAGAAGTGACAGAGCAGCCACCTGGGTCTGCAGGGTGCATTTCTAATGTTGCAGTAACTTGGGATGTTATGTATGAGCTGAATATTGGATAATTATAGCAATTGTTTATAATCTATACTTGTTAGCATTTAAACAATTGTTTTGTAGAGAAACTTTAGTGAGCCAGAAGGAAACAAAATCTGTTAGTAATGAGACATTATTAGATTAGCCACTTGCCAAAATTTTAGCTGGAAGTTGATCTGGGTAACATCGCTTTTGTTAAAATCTTTGGACTGCAGCATGGCTACTTTTAATTTGAGCCAGTGTCATTTCCTGCTAGCATATGCCTAAGAAATGGTAAACTGTAGTCCTTTTTGATCTCTTTTGAACCTAGGGTTCAACGCAAGAGTTTAATGGGGCAGAGGGAGAATGCTGTTGGAGTAATACCTAATAAATAAATTTTGGAACACAGCCATCCTTAATGACAAGCAGCCTTTCAAAATGACCTGTGATTGCAACCCATGGTTTTGCTGTCATTTAAGCTAGAAGGGACATGTGTTACTGTCTTGCTCAATTGATGGGATTGGATGGATGATTGAATGATGAGACCGCAGGCCAAGTCTTTAACTTGTCAACTTCTGCCTAATTCAGAGTGACAGTGTACATGCAAGCTAAGTATCTCTGCCATACCTTTGTCATACCTATGCTTCTTTTTACAGCATTCTGTGTTAATGCTATAGATGTTCCAGTGCAGAGATTAAGATATAAAGAAAAACTTCAGTTCAGTATAGGTAAAAGGCTTGGCAGTTACGTACATTCTATGCTTTGGGTTCTTTCACTGTTTATACGTAAAAAAAACCCCAAACCAACCCCAGAACAAAAAAGAATGAAAATTTGGTCTCTGAATAAAAAAAAAAACTCTTTAGAAACTTTTGAGCAACATAATCCTCAGGTTTTTAGGATATAATTTTGCCATTAGCAATAATCCTGTCAAACTCTTTTGATCCATTGGATTTTATTTTTCATTTTCCTCCTCATACTTGCTCCCATTTCTCCCATTCTCTCTCTCCTGCTCTGCAGCACTTGTAATTTCTGGGAATTCTGTTGACACTGGTAATATTTAAAGGGACATCAAGTTTAACTCTCTGCTTCAAACTGATTAGATTTCAGTTCATTTCAGGTATTGCAGCTGCCTAAATTGTCCTGCTAATTTTCCTATTTTTGTTCTCATCCTTTTTGCCTTGTGAGACATCTGCTAAGACAAGAGGAACACTAAACATGAGGAAGACTAAACATAATTTTGGGAAAATTAACCATTAAAAGCATTAGATTCTCTTTGTTTATTATAATTTAAGGTGGTACTAATAAGTTAAATATTACGTTTTAAAGTGGATGTTTTATTTAGTTGCTTATTGTTTTAAACAGTCAGCAAATCACCTTCCCCGCCCCCCTTATACTCTGCATTCCTTTTCAAGCCATTGTTTTTAGTTCAGGTTTACATTAGTATTTTCCTCACTGTTTTTTGTCACAGGTATTACTTTATGTTGCTGTTTTACTGGCTTTCTCAGTAGCGTAGGTGTCAGTCTCCAGGCAGTAGGCAGCAGGCTGTTGTTGCTGGGGGGGTTTCCACTGTGCTGGTATTCAGTGAGTGGTATTTTAATGCCACCAGACAATATATAAGTAGAGGACAGTACTTGGAAACGGTGTTAAGTAGTGTGAAGCTAACAGCATTAGTTTTAAGTCCTCGAAGAAAACAATATTTAGCTATATGGAAGGTCTAACAAAGCGGTGCTTACGGAAAGTCTGTCTTAGTCTCATGGGGTCTATTTATCTACCAGTGCATAGGAAGTTAGTGAATAGCACCCTGCTCATCCAACCAAGAGTTTAGATCCCTTTTACTATTAGTGCTGTTCTGATTTATTAGACTTTATCTTTTCTGAAGCCTGTTTTCTAAGGAATGTGTTCTCATTCTCACTAAATTGCTTATCTTATCAGTTACTACTGAGTTAAAAATTCTCATATAACTTGTCTTTTATTGAGCTGGAATCAGTTTAAAGTGGATGTTTAATTACATGCAAGCAAGTAAGTATACAACACATCTTACTGATACTGATACTTAGTGATAAGTTGACAAGCTCTGTAGATGGGGGGAGAGCAATGAATGTGAAATACCTTGACTTTAGCAAGGCTTCTGACAGTGTCTCCCATGACGTTTTTACTAAAAAAGCTAAGGAGATACAGATTAGACCAAAGTACTGTAAGGAAGATATAAAAATGAATGGATCATCATGCTCAGTGAGTCATCAGTGGCTCAATGTCTACCTGGGAGGAAGTATGAAGTGGGGTTTCCCAGGAATCTGTCCTGGGTCTGGTATTGTTTAACATCTTCGTTAATTATTTGGATCATGAGACTGAGTGCATGTTTAGCAAACTTGTGTATGACAGCAAGTTGGGTGTAGTTATAGACACTCTGAAGATAGTGCTAGCATCCAGAATGGCCTGGATAAACTGGAGAAATGGTCCAAAATCAATCAGGTGAAGTTCGGTGAGGACAAGTGCAAAGTCCTGGTCTTGGGATGGAATAATTGCTTGCACAAGTACAGACCTGGGAATGTTTGGCTACACTGCAGTACTGCCAAGACCTAAGCGTTACCTCATATTCAGCTTATGGTCCACTGTAACAGGCCAATAGCATACTGGATTGTATTAACAGAAGCGTCTCTCGCAAATCAAAGGAAGATGTTTTTCTGCACTATTTGACACTGATCAGGCCTCGGCTGGAGCTCTGTGTCTAGTTTTGGGTCCCACACTTCAGGAAAGATGCAGACAAATTGGAGAGAGTACAGCGGAGAGTGACAAAAAATTATTACAGTCCTGGGATTTTCCCAGGAATTAAATAGGGAAAGGCTGAAAGAACTGTTTAGTATGGAGAGGAGAAGATTGAGGACAGATTTGATAGCAGTCTTCAAGTACCTGAAGGGCAGTTTATAAAGGATGGAGATAAACTGTTCTCTGTGATTGTGGGGGTTGGGACTGAGATCAATGGCCTCAAACTGCAGCAGGGAAAACAGAGGCTGGAGATTAGGTTAGATTACTCTGAGGGTGGTCAAGCATTGGAACAAGCTGCCTAGAGATGTTGTGGAATCTGGAAGACTTCAAAAGCAGGTTAGATGACACTTGGCTGGGATAGTTTAGTCAGGGGTGCTGCACTAGATGACCTTATGACGTCCCTTCCAGCCCTAATTTCCTGTGATACTTAGAATATACGTTTAATTTTATTTATCAAGTCAGTTAATATATTAATGCAAAGTGTTTTGGATGTCAGATGAACAACAGAACCGAAGATAGTAAAATGTAACATTGCAGTCTTTACACGTTCTAGGGCTTGATGCAGCTCCAAACTACATCTGGTTGCTACTCAGAATTAGGATAAATCATTTATGTGTTTTGAAATAGTCCTTTGTAATAGGTTTGTTTTAATTTACTTTTCCAGAAGAGAGGGAGAGTGTTTGTGTGTGTTGGTTCTCTGAAAGAAAAGGTTAAATTATGGACGTTAACAGTAATATGTATTGAGAGTTTATATGGGACATAGAGTAGTCATTGGTGACTTACCACACAGTGTCCAAATTAGGCCATGGATGACATATATTTGAAGTGCTCCAAATTCCACTCTGATTTAAAACATTTCAAATACCGGTGCTTCATTGCCATACATATATGTGGCCTCTGCCCTATCCCCCAGCCAATGCACTGCACTGCTAGGGGTTACCATATTTCCAGGTCCAAAAGAGAGGACACTTGTCACTGGGGGAGAGGGGTGGGCAGG
>NW_017728992.1:87001976-87002377 GCF_001723915.1 Gavialis gangeticus | reverse complement strand
AACATGATGGTGGGGGTGGGGGGGAGCAGTGGTGCCCTACCCTGTCCATTCTGTTGCCCCTCACTGACAAGCCACAGCCTCCAGCCCCCCTCACTGACAAGCCACAGCCTCCAGCCCTGCTGCTGCCCCTCATCCTGGACCCACTGACCCCAGCCCTGCCAGTGCCCCTCACTGCCAAAGAGCAGTATCCTGCCCCCTACCCCTTTCTGGTGCCCCTCACTCCCAACCCACAGCCCCCTGGTGCTGCCAGTGCCCTGCATACCCAACCCACAGTCACTCATCCTGTCCCTCATGCCCCTCACTCCTGATTTGCAGGCCCCTGCCCCTCACCTCCCGCCCTGTGATTGCCCCTCACTCCTGCCCTGCAACCCCCTACCCCCGCATTGCTTTACTCTCCAGCA
>NW_017728992.1:86996433-86996976 GCF_001723915.1 Gavialis gangeticus | reverse complement strand
TCCTGCCCTGCAACCCCCTACCCCCGCATTGCTTTACTCTCCTTCCAGGGAATGCAGCTGAGTATTGTAAGATGCTGAAAGACCAAGCAGCACCCTTGTGCTCTGCAGACCATACAGATGTTTCAGGAAGCTCTTTGGCCATTTTGGGAAATGCTTCTTCAGCTCTGCACATCTATACACGTGATGTTTGGTATACTTCAAACATTATGTCTGTCCGGTGTCTTAGTTTACATCTTAATCACTGGCCTCACAAATGTTGATGGCTGGTTTGGCCTGGAACCCACTGTGGATAATTAAAACTATTATAATATTTCCAATGTTTAGCATAGAGACAGGATGTTATAATAGATAATAATTGTTGGGCAACATGGAGCTGGCAAGCCAAGCTCGCGGTGTTGGTCACGGTGGTGCGGCCGGGTGGTGGCAAATTGGATACAGACAGGTGGGAGTTTTGGCGATGGAGTCTGAGCGGCACAGGAAGCGTAATGGTTCCTTAAACAAGATGGAATTTATTTAACTTATGCTTAGATGCGTAGGAAACGA
>NW_017728992.1:86983762-86995861 GCF_001723915.1 Gavialis gangeticus | reverse complement strand
AGATTACCTCATGCTTTAGCTGTTGCTGAGCATGCCTCTGTGGGGAAAGTAGGTCAAACATGACTGACAGGTCCGCAGGTCACCCAGGGGGCACGAGCTGGGTGAGCCTTGGAACTTTCCACTCACAGACTTCAACCGCGCATGTCAGGTACAGAACGTTTGTGTTGGCAGCATATACTTAGGATTTTTTCCGAGACAATAATAAGTATAGAAGATGCGGTGTTGGTGTTAGTGGGACACAGTCTGCAGGATAACTTTATATGGGTAGAATATATGTAGTGTGTGGATATTAAATGAATAATTAGTTCTGTATATTTGATATATGATATGGAGTTAATAGGGCTGTCAGTTTGCAGCTAGAAAATTTTCATGGATTTGGATAAGGGAAGTGTGGAGCCTTGGGCAGAGGTAACATTTTTCAGGGTACCTTAATTCTGCATATCTGTGCTTTTTAAAAGAAAGTGTAATTTCTTTTTTCTCTTAAGTTATCAATGTTTATTAACAACTCTGTGGTCTTTTTTCATGAACTCTGTCATGATGACAGTGCAATAAGCATTTTATTTGAATACTCGTATTCAAATAAGTCAAGGCAATGGTGTTTTTCTAGTAGTGTGTTTGGTTTCAGTTGCATTGTTAAGTGGAGTTCAGGCATAGGTGCTCTAATCACTTGGAAATGGATATCTCTGGAAAGAAGCAAATAGCCTTTTTAATCAGGACATGAGAGTGTTACTCCCAGTAGGACTGTACTCTGCTTTCTGGTATTGAGGCTTGGAACTTCTAAAATCTCTTTTGTGCCATTTGGTCAACTTTAAGACCAAATGGGGATAGATATGCAGAACCCCTGCAAAGCCAGTCAGTGTTCACCAGTGTCTGAGATCCATGATTTGTATTCTTCATGCCACTTTTAACAAGAATATAGCAATTACCATGTTTGAAACAGTGAGCTAGGGATAACTGTGGTTTAATACCTTTGTTTTCAGCACCTAACAGTGTGCCAGTCACTTTGCTGAAGACAGAAGATGTGCTCTTGAGAGTCTGAATCTTTTAATCTATTTACTTGCTTCATCTCTCTCAAAAATAATGGACTGAAACGTTGTCTGCCTGGTAGATCTTGGAAAGCTATGCATTTTATTTGACTTGGTATTATTTGCATTCATACCAAATGGAAGCATTTCCTTGCAGACATGGATCCTGTCATCATATGATCAGGAGAGAGGTGCCCACTTTTGAGATCCATGTTATGTCTCCAGAGCACAATGCCTGGATTTTACTTTCCAGATTTTTCAGATACATAAATAACTGTCCTGCCTTCCCCTCTTTATAGTTAGGCAGTGAAGTGCTTTGATTTATTTTAACTTTTTCAAAGAAACTGTATTACTTCCCAGAAGTAGTATCACTGATTACTACAGAATTATCCTCTTCTCCCTGAGACCATGTGTCTAAGCATGTCAATTCCTATAAATTAATTGAGCATTCTGTAATCAACCTTGCAGTGGCAATGAGATACAACTTAGTAGTAATGGAAGGGTTGGAGCACAATAACAGTTTTCAGTTGGATGCCCTGTGAAAGCCATTCCTTGTCTCACTGAAAGCTTCTGTGACAGGACTGGGTTGGCCATGATGTCACCTGGTGGCCATGTGGCTACTGCCCTGCTTCGGCTCCTTGGGCATCCTCCCTTTCCTTTTGCCTGCCACTCCTTGGCGGAGTTATTTGATTGTAAAAAAGGAGGTTGCCCCAGGGTTCTGGAGCAAGCACTCATCTGTCTTCAGCCAGCAAGTCCTTCCTGGCCCCAGCTGGTCCCTGTCCTGCCCCTAAGTGGGGCCCTTCTGGCCCCATCTTGTGCCTCCAGGACACCATTTGCCTTAAGGGCTATTTGTGACCACCTTCTGCTCCTACAGCAATACCAATGCCTCGCAGATGTCACTCCATTGTAAGTTACTCCCTTGTATAGGCTTCAACCTACTTATCCTTAGCCTACAGATTACTCTAGCTGTAGCCTAGGCCCACAGGTTCTGGTCTGACCTTTTAACCTCAGCTTCTCAACAGCCCCTGGCTGCCTGCATTGCCCCCTCTGGGTTTAGGCTCTGGCCCTCTTGGCCTCAGGGTGTCACCCCCTCTGGGCTCAGACTCTAGCCCTCTTGGCCTCAGCCTGCCTGCCCTTGTGCCCCTGCTCCTGGCAGTGCTTCACCTAGTGTGCCCCTTAGGCACCCCTCTTCTAGCCTCCTTTCCATCTCTTACAGCCACAACCAGTCCTGTGGTATAAACTAGAACAGAAAGGCGAGCAACCACTTTAAACTCAAAGTCCCCACTCTGGGTCAGTAACTTCCTTGCAGGCTACAAATCCCCCGTAGCTCTCTACTTGCATCTCTCGGGATCAGCCTGGGTGCCCATCATTCACTCTTTGCAGCCATCCTCTTAAGAGCTCCTCTTCCTGCTGCTTGCAGGGCCAGACTGATTGTTCTCAGGCCGTGTATGCCTCTAAAGCCGTTAATGTCCTACCCTGGCCTTACCCATCTCTAAAGCCCCAATCCTTCCTGTCAGGTGGCTTCCCCAGCTATTTTGGCCTGATGGCTGGCCTGCCCTTTTCTGTCATGGTTTAGCTGAGTGGCTTGTATCTCTTTGCTCCTGGACAGCCTAGATGTCTGACCCCTGTGCTGCTCACCTCTTGCAAATAGCTCTTGGGATAGTCATGCCCCTCTCCCAGGGGTGGCCCTCTTATGTTTTTAGCCCTCTAGCTGTTAGCCTGCTTCCTAGCTGCTGGTGCCAACCAGTGAGCTTAGCTTGTGGCAGCATCCCCTTGAAGTAGCAGGAGTTTCTGGCTCCCTGTTATACCTTGCAGCATTTCAAGCCTCATGGAAGTGCTGTTCTTACGTTTTCTAGCAGGGTAACAATGTTGGATCTTGCCCCCAGTCCTGTTCTTTGTAGTGGTAGGTACATAGGTCTTACCTATGACGTATCATGGTTGAAGCCAGTCTTTGTATTCAGAGGACTTCATATGCACCTGAGTACACTTGTCCCTTTTAAGCAGCTTTGATGCAGCATTGTAGGTTTGAAACTTTTAAATCTCTCTCCTTCCCTACATCATGCCCTGATTTTAATATTGTTTTCTTCAAGGCCACTGAAGGCATCTTTCACAACCTCTCTCCCCCACTCTCCTAATAGGTTCCTTTTCCTTCTCAAAATACTGATGGGATTTTTTTCCTTCCCAGGGGAAAATGTGGGCATGTCCTTCATAATTGCTTTCCTGCATGTTCATCTCAATCACGATACTACAAGCTCCATTTTAATAAATATAGGCATGTTCCTGTTTTTACGGAAGAATTTCTCTCCAAATAAAATAATCTGTGGCTGTATTTTTAGAGAAACCAAGAGCAGACTGCCTCTAGTTGACTGTAAGTGCAGTTTTGAGCAACCTGTGCCTTTTAACTAAAATCTGCAGTGAGCATAGTCTTAACAACCCTAGTAAATATAGTCCTCAGTTCACCCACCCATGGCTTGTGCCTCTGCCCCTGGCAGGACTCAGTAGCATGCCTCTCAGGCATCCCTATCGCCTCCTCTTCACCCCCAGTTGCTGCACCTGGTGTGCAGGTGTAAACTAAAAAAAAGAAAGGAAAAAAAAAAAGCTACCACTTTAACAAAACTCTCCCCCACTCTGGGTAGACACACATTTGAGCCGCCCTCATCTCCTGGAGCTTTCATTTCTCTGTTTTTGGAGGGCTTCAGCATCTGCCAGTGTTCTCATGTAGCTGTACTCTCTGGAGAGCTTGGCTTCTTGCCAGGCCCCTTCTCCAAGGTGTTTGGCTTATCTACCCTGGGGCACTGCCCTGTCTGAATCGGGTGACTCACTAGCCTGCACAGGTCTAATAAGCAGTTTGGTCTTCCCCATTGCAGGTTAGGTCTGCTACCTACTTCCCTTCCCTATTTCAGTTTCCCATCAGTCCTAGGCTGCCTTCCACCCCTGCCCTCCACCATCAGCTACTGCTGTGCCACTGTTGCTGCCATGTTCTCTCTGAACTCCACACGATTCTGGCAGGAGAGACAGAGTTTGGTTCTAGTAGAGGCACCACACTAAAAGTTAGCTACCTTACTTTCTTGAATTCAAACCAAGGTGGGGTTTTTTTGTTTGTTTTTTTACCATATAACATGACTGGGGGGGCGGGGGAGCACCATGTCTTGGATTTCAGTATAAACGAGGGGGCAGGTGGCTGCTATTGCTCTGACTTTGGCCAGAGGTTCAGGGTTGGAGTTGGAGCTGCAGATGCTGCTGCCCTACCCCCAGCACTGTTCCTCTTCATGCCCCTCTGCTGTCTCTGCCCTCCCCACATTTCTTACCCTCCAGTATCATTCCTGGTTCTGTTCTGGCCTGGAGCACAGAGTACATGCTGGCTTCAGCCCCCAGTGGTGGTGGTGGCTTCAGCTTTGGCCTAGCTTTGTCCTCAGGGTTGGGACTAGAATTGCTGTTGTTGGAACTGCTGCTTCTGGGCTGGGTGATGGCCAGAGTGGGGCTGGAGCTGGGGCGAGCTACAGAGTAAACAACAGTGGGGCAGGTGGCAAGTGGGGCAGAGGTGGTGGGCAGGTTCCAGGAGGTCAGGTACTACAGGGGGTGAGCATGAGGAAGCGCAGGCATAGAGGGGGCCAGGCATTGGGGTTTGCAGGCACCAGGTGGGGAGGTAGGGAGAGCAAGTGATGGGGAACGGAAACAGGGGGCAAGGGACAGGGTCAGGCCACCTTACTCCCCTGCCACCTGCCTGCCTGCTGCTGTTTTCTTCATTTTTAGTAGTGGGCGGGATGAATTTAAGGTGATCCTGGAATAATTAGGTTCTATACACAGACAATTTTAACAAATGTAGAGATCTTCCAAGTATAGAATCTGATTATTGAGGGTGGTCTTAAATTTAGGGTAATCTTGAATTTGAGTAAATATGGTACATGAAGTTCTGGCCCACGGCAGTGTGAGGACTCAGCTGGCCTGCCAAATACTTGCATCTCCCAAGGTGTGTCATGCTTGGCAGCTCTGAGGAGCCAACAGACTCCTCCCTTTGTAAGGAACAATTTTTAGTCCTGCCTAAAGCTTCAGGTGAGCAACTACTATAGAGACTGAAAGGGCACCCCTCCATGCCATGTTTGAATTTGGCATCACCCTGGCCGCGGACCACTGATTTACTCGTTTTGCTTTCCTCTGGTCCCTAGCTGACGTTCTGCCGCTTGCTCCTGCTTGCATTAGGATTTTCTGATAAACCTAAAGCAGTAAAGAGCAGAGGCATAACAAATGTGTTTTGTGTCCTGGGCAAAACCCTCTTCTGCCCCTAGGGCTGTCCTAGGTGTGCCTGGCTGGATGGTGCCAATGACTGCTCCAGCATGGCAGGATTCCTCTGGCTGACAGTGTAAAGGGCTGCCACAGTCCAGCTTGGCCTCACTGGACAGGCAGTGCAAATGGCTGCTTGACAGCTCAGCCTGACTCCTCCAGCCAGGCAGTGGAAAGGGTTGTGGCCGGAGTGCATGCTTCAGCCATATGTAGTCTGACTCTGCATGCTCCTTCTGGAAATAGAGCAGCAAGGGAGGCTCCCACCTGCCTGGTTTCCCCCGTTTCCAAGAGGTGAATGGGGGTGGGGGTTGGACCAGGAGAGGCTTCAGAAAGAAGGTGGGCTCTGGGCACAGCTGCTTCCTGATCTGCCTATGCAGGAGGTGAATGGGGCATTGTAACCTGGCTGTGGAGGCAGCCACTTTGCAGCATCCCAGTTGAGAACCACTGGTCTAGAAGTTGCGAACAACGTCCCTGGCTCCCAGCTCCTCCAGAAAATGGTGATAATATGTTTTTGAGATGAGCCTTGTGTTCTGGAAACATAAACGTATTTAATCAAGTTCTGTTCATTTTGGACATTAACCGAGCAGGGTCTTTGTTGTCTCTGGGCAAAATACCATGTTAAGGGAGCGTTAAGTTTACAGAGCCCAAGTGTTAAAAAAGATGCATGAGAATTCAGGTCGTTTCACAGCCTTCTGCTTATGAAGTATGCTGGTGTTTAACCATCCTGGTTTTTTTATATGGGTAGTCAGCAGGGTTTGAATTTGGGGTCTTCATTTATAAGGCATAGGCCTATTCCACTTTAGCTTGAAGGATCGGCAGGTACAGAAAGTAGGTTTTAGCCTCTTGGTGGGCTAGCCTCTTGAGGCATATGTAAGATGCAGTTGGCTGTTTGTGAGACAGCCGTGCAGTGTAGAGTATCAGGATTCTGGGCTTCCATTTCTAGCTGTGAGAGCAGACTCTGAGTAGGTGGTTAGCACTAGTTATAGACGAGAGAGCGAAGCAAACAGATCTGGTACATGCACTCTGAAAAACAATGTGGATTGGTGCTTGAGTCTTGCTTTTATTATATTAGAATCTTGAATTCTCTTCCTTTTTTGGGGGGAAATGATCCTGTGCAACTTCTTCATTCCTTTTTTAAACTCATAGGAAAGAGGCTACGTCCAAGAGAGAGGCTCTAGATTGCACAGATTTATTAATGCTAGTAATAAACAAAAAACAAAAAAAACAAAAAAACCAGCCGTCTTCATCTCCTAGCTTCCAGCTAACGCAAATGTTATTCTGTGACTAGAATATGGTTTGTGAGCTCTTGCCTGAGATGCAGGTACGTGGGACAGAGCTGCCAAATGTGTCTCTCAAATAAGATGGCCAATACTTAACAGGTCTGAAAAGGGCTAGAAAATTGTGATGTATGTTTGTGTTTTAATGGGTAGCTGAGATTTTCTTTTAGTCAGGGTGGAACTTGCAGCCTCTGCCAGACTGCAAAGCCCGATGCCACATCTACGTGAAAGCTTCACATCCTAAAGAATGTTAGATACCTCCTTGCTTTTAGTTTTGTTGTTAATGCACATTGTACTGTAATGTTTCAGTGGGTATGTAAAACTATCTAGCACGGTTCATTTTTATTCCCAGGTAAATATCCGTTACCACCCAGAGTCACTGAAGATCATTCCTATGTATTATCTCCTCTTTCCCTCAACTGCCTCTTTAAACTCTTAAGTTTCACGAAGTCTCTGAAAGATAAAGCACAGGAAAAAAAAGAAATACAATGTGTTTAGAAAGTAAACATTATTTTGCTTTACTAAAGGTTCTTTTAGCCAAGTTAGTGGTTTGGAAGTATTTTCATGAGAACGGCTTCAGCTGAAAGTTACTAAAACCAAATTCCTTAGAAATAACTGTGAACTCCAGTTTAAAACAAGGTCATTGTTGGCAGCCTTAACTTTAAAAACTTTCCACAGCTTTGAGAAGGGAAGAATTATTGTTCAAAGTGGTCTGGTGTTTTGGGGTGCAGGGTTTTTTTGTGGGGGGTAAATAAACAAATTAACCTTTGATCTTGATGCCCTCTGACTGATTTCTTTCCTTTCAACTTTTTACCCTGTGTTCTGAATAAGAAAGGCATTAGGACTGGAGCTGGGGAAGGACATTGGATTCATTTTTGCTTTTTTTTCTGATTAAAATTGGTTCCGCAGGACGGAAATTTGGCAACCTTCATGGAAACTAAGCAAATCTGTTTACAGAGCTCTCTGCCTCTTAGTATAATGAAACCAACAAGAATGAGGAAAGGCTAAGAAACTTCAAATAAAGAGAGGTTTTAATGCTGAAGCCACATCATTTATTCAAATATTATTTTGTACAGATTTTCTGTTCCCTTAGCCTGTCGATATACAGGAACCACATGGTGTATGGGTCAAGATGTAGTTCAAATGGAAAGATTCCAGAGCTCTGTACCCTTTAGAAGTCAGGCTACCTTTTATTGATAACACATCTGACTGCATGAATCTAGTGGTGAAGATGCTGAAGCAGCAGTGGGTGATACATACCATATTTTCTCACATACAGCATACACCTTCTCCCCCCCCCCCCCCCCCCAAAAAAAACAGTTGCTGGGAACTGGAATTTCCATTATGTCTGAGAAATATGGTAAGAGCAGTTTCTGCTACTTCCTGGGTAAAACCAAAAGTGAAATCTGTAGGAATCCACAGGGAGCAGTTCAGTTACTACAAGTAAAGATTCATTTTTAATTTGTTTTGCCTTTGATAAACAAGGTGCGTATTATATTCTGGGGCATGTTGTATGCACATGAATACGCTACTTCCCATGATAGCAAATGTTATAGGAACACTTTTACTAGGGGCAGAGTGCTGGTATGAATTTAAAGGCTGGGTCACAGCTGGCCTTAATGCAGCTGTGCAGGGGGTAAAGTGGAGTTGTTTCCTCCTCCCTCCCCTTTGCCTCAGCGTGCTGGCCTGGGGCATGCATCTAGTCATGCCCCTGCCCCCTCCGCTGGAGTGGCAAGTGGGGAAAAGCCTGGCAGGGGCTGCTGTGTTCCCACCAGGCAGACCCGGCTGCACTCCCGAGCCAGGTTTCCCACGTCCACCCCCATGGGCAATTGTTACTTCCTGAGTCTGGGGGAGCTGGCAAGCACCCACAGATGGTGTCGGCAGTGGGTCCGGCCCTGTTGGGGGTGGGCACATGTCCCGTCCCCCCCCCCCATTTCCCCTCCTACCAGTTGCCTATGCCCACCCCCACCCACTTCTCAGCCAGTGATAGAGCAGAAGGGCAGGGCCAGCCCTGCTCTCTGGAGCAGGCAGCACAGCCCTGCCCAGGGCTGCAAAGCATTGTGGGATGCTAGGGGATTGTGAGTTAACTTGAACCAGGAAGGGGTCTGGAACAAAAGTTCCATTGGGCTTGGGTTGCGGGGAATTACATGTTCTATGTGCAACACTGGTCCCATGTGATCCCAGAGCAGGTGTGCAAGAGGACGAATGGAAAATGGGACGTAGGATTTCTAACCTGTGGGTGTGCTTTTATTCCCTTGTCTCCTGGAAGAAGGTTGATCATATATATGTATCTGCCTCAGAGTGCTGATGTAATTCATGGCCTTTCCTTGGATAAAAGGAGCCACGTGTGACCTGTATATAGGGCTTAAAATTGTCCCTGTCCAGGGCTGTGGTCTTTTACAAACTAGGGAAGAAGTGTAGGTTTCCTCCTGTCCTTTTTACTTAATGAAACTCCATTGCATAACCTCCTATCATCTTTTCCTAATCTGAGTCGATAATGTAGATTGTCACAGTGATGTGTTTGCAGTTAATGTATGCCACTAACACTGCGTCTGGTTTTTTTTTGTTTTTTTTTTTTTGGCCCATACTCTTTCAGTCATAAGCTGTAGCTTTCCTAGAACTTCAGCCAGTTTCCTGCTATCATCTGCCACCATCTTAATAAGCTGTTCTGACATTGTTTGAGAAGTTAAATCTGTGTTTTCCAGAGAGATATGACACAATCAGACAGGTTTTTCTCTCAGGTTAACAAAATGAAATGTCAAGCATCTTCAGTTAACCCAGATGTATTTTTAGCTGTCCCAGGTTATCTCTAACCCAACTTGAGGAGTTAAAAGTAGGAAAAATTGAAAACTTCATGCCTACAAAATGTCTTACTTCAGAAGATTACTGCTTTTTTTATTCTACTAATATCCTGTTGCTTTGAGACTTGCCTGCAATGATACAAAGCAAAACACACCATTTTAAAGTAATTTAAATGGCTCAGACTTATTTTTACAATCATGTTAAAGCATCTACTCTCCTACAGAAGCTAGTTCACATAATGTACAGAAGCCATACTCACCAAGTAATCAGGAAGGTTTTGCCTTGGAAGAGAAAATGATGAGGACGTTTTTTAAATTGTATCCAACACCAATTTATGTTGGTTTCAGTAGGTAATCTTACATAATCTTACATTAGATAACGAGAACAAAAAGCATCATGTAGCGTATGTAATAATATGAGGCATAGTACTTTCAGAAAACCATCAAAGAGTTCTGTGCCCAAATTCTTGGGAGAACTTGCAACTACTGTACTGTGTTTTTAACTTATCTAAGTGCGTTAAATTATTATGGTTTTGCATTCAAAGTTGCAACTCAGTATTGCAGTCTGTACCACCTGGTACAGAAAAGAATCACATTAAAACATGACATGGTATTTATTCTGATATGGGACATATCTGTCTATCAGGTTTGAAGTGCTATACTCCTTTTCGAGCAAAAGTTTGTAGTAACTGCTGACTCTGTAAGGGGTTCTTAATCCCAGGTTCTTACTGCAATAACGTTTAGTTTGGTCTATCTCCGATTCATGCGGCAGATTCATTAGAATAAGTTAAGTTACTAGCTAGTGATTCTCAGCATTGCTTATAGTAACATGAATCATACCGTAAGATGTATTATGATGCACATTCAGCTGAGCTCAGACAATCACACTGTACCTTTGTGTTCAGCTCTTGATTTGGAAGTAAAGGCTTTGCAAATATTTGCCTGGTTGATGTCTTGTTTATACGTTGTGGAATGCCTTGGAAGAACAGGGTTTTGCAATTACTGTGTGAGATCTTGTCACATTATTCTAAATTTGCTATGATGAGTTAAAGGTAAGAATTGTTTGATGGAACTGTTTTACAAGCTGTATTCCAGGAAGGCTTTGACTTGCTTCTTTCATACCAGCATCTCATACAGTAGTTTAATAAGGCCATAGAAAGACTCATATTCCCTTTATTGGATGTCCTGCATGGTTTCCAGTTCCATTCCTCTGAATGCTTATTGGTTTCTGGGTTTTTTTTCTTTTTTGTTTTTAATCTTCCTCTGAAGCAATGGACATTAGTTAGGTAAAGGCAGAGGAGTTTAGTGGGCTGGTGCTCTTGCTGATACTTAGAAATCCTGCAGATATCTCATTTGAGGGTCTTGTTCTTTTTCTTGGGGTCAAGCCAGATTTGGGATCAAGAAGGAATGTTTCTTCTGTGTCAGATTGGTAAGGAATAGGGCAGTTGTTGACTTCATCTGTAGCAAGGGGTATGTTCTTTCAAGGATCATCTGATCATGTATTAATTAAATAGCTTCCCTGCTTTTGCTGCAGAGGGCACTGGGTGTGTCTTGTTTCCCTTGGTTTTTCTCTGTGTTATGTTGTAGAGCAGCTGGGGACCAACGTTTCTGGTGGGGTATGTCACAAATCAGCCCCACATCCTCCCTAAGTGCTAATGTGATCCCACTCCTCCACTGCTCTGCTTACTACTTTCTTCTCCATGTTCCCTGCCTAATCTCCTGTTCTGTTTTCTGCCTTATCTGCTGCTGTGCTGCTGGTCCCCTCCCTGATCTGCTGTGCGCCACACGCATAATGTTGTCTGTGCCACTTGTGGCAATCATGCTGCAGGTTGGCCACCCGTGTTGCAGTGTGTTTTTGATTTTGTTTTCATAATATGCTTTGTGCCTGTGATGTGAGAGAGAAGTTGAAGAGGACAGTTTTTACAACTCAGGATAAATGTAAAGGACTGAAAAAGCTGCTTCTAGTCCTATGTTTCTAACCACAATTTCAAAAAGGAATGGTTTGCCCTTATTATTACACATGTGCTCTAACAGCTTAGATATGCTTTGAAGCACCAATGTTTTCTGTGGGCTTCTCCTTAAGTTTTAGCATGGTTATTTCCCCCTCTTCAGCCAGTTGCTTCAGGGCCTGCAGGGAGAAGTAATGCAAGCAGCTGTCTAGATGAATTATGTCCCTGAGTAACTAGGATACAGTTTTTACAATATGAGTTGAGCCTTGGTTTTGCTTTGGTTATTTGTTCCTCTTTTTTCCTTTCTTGATAATACAGTATTTTTGGTTTTAAAAAACAGCAACTAATTCTCTTGCTAGCTCTGTCCTTCCGTTTCCATGAGAATGGCTTCCAAATTACATGTGGTTGCATACACGGAACAGTTTTATTGAAGTGTTCTAGTTTGGATGGTAGCCTTGGGTTTGTTTTAAGATGTGGCTCTATTGGTCTCCTTCTCTGCCCACATCCTCATTTACAGCAGTTTTGAAATTGTTCCTTAGTTCTCAAATGCAGCTGCCTTATTATTTTGAGCATTGCAAGCTCTGCATCTAGAATGGTTTGGGGAATCCTGTTGGCAATTGCCTTCACTGATTTGGAGTACTGAAGCAGCTGCTCCTGTAGGGTTTGTTCTGATAGAGGGCTGGAAACTCTCTGCCTTGACGTTGGCTTCTGTGCGTTGCGCGTAGAGTTGGGAAAAAGATCTTTCTTAGATTTTTTTTTTTTTTTT
>NW_017728992.1:86974320-86983694 GCF_001723915.1 Gavialis gangeticus | reverse complement strand
TTTTTTTTTTTTTTTTTCTTTCTTGGTGTTGAAGTGGCCACTGTGGAAACTGCTTTTGGAGCACCTGTTCAGTCACAAGTCCTGAGTGGGGAACAGGCTTGTCATTAGAGTATACAAAGCCGTAAGTCCAACAAAAAGCAAGTTATGGGGAGCAGGTACTAGTGGAGTGAAGTTGGGAGTTGGAAATGTGGGGAGCTGGCTCTGCAGATGAGCTTAGTGTCCATCCTTTGGTCATTCTCAACTAACTGCATGCACATGCCCATGCTGAAGCTGGTCTATGGGTAGAACATTTATTTAATTCTCCAGGACTAACTCGAGTGCTCATATCATGGGAAAATAGATTTTGAGTGAAGGAAACTTCCTTGTTCACTGAACCCTGGTATGTGGGGGACACATTCCCGTGTGGCTTGTGTTCCTCCACGTAGGGCCACCAAACTTTAAGTGACTACTCTTGGGCCTGGAACGGTCTCTTCCACTTGTATTCTGGTGCCATTTAATTTGTAGAAAACTTCTCCTTCATGCCAAGTTGTTTACCTGACAGGCTGCAAAAGTGGCCAGTAGGCTTTTCAGTATAGGGGCCATTCTTCACTAGACTTGTATACAGTGTTCATCTCTTCCAGGGGGAACTGAAATCTTGTACTGAATCCCTGATCTCCAAAGTTTAACAGGAACCCAGGTCTTCTGCATGGTAACTTGTTGTGCTAACAGCAGATTAATTTATTTCCTAATTAATCAAAAAGAGTGTTCTTTTTATTTCAGCCATCTGCTGGAGAGCATGTTGTTTAGCTACTTGCTGTTACACATTGGAGCTACACAGGAAAAAAGATGTTTCAACTCTTGTTTTGGCTTGTTTTCTGGGTTGACTCAGTCTAGAGTGCTGTGAAACATACACTTGCTCCTCAGTAGCTGCAAAAATTCTGGTTAAACCACTGTTTTTCTCAAAGGAAAAAAAATGTATTGGCAGGCTAATTGCATATTACTGCTTGTTTTATTCCCCTAAAATTATAATTCAGAGTTCTTGTTCCCCTTGTACACTTTGGAAGTATTGTAGGCTACTGAACTGCGTTTTTCCCTGGAGAGAGTAGTTAGTGTTGCACTTGCATGACTCTTGGATTATTGTTGAAAACATAATGTCTCGTATAATTTGTTGTTGAGCTGGATACCTCCTTTCTCTCCCTTCATGGTGGTGACACTAAAGCATCACATTTTGTTCTCCAAAAGTCCCTTTTGCACACGCTCTCTTTGGAGGCTGCATTGTTGTAGCAAGAGCAGTCTGTCCTATGTGATACTTACCGTAGTTCTGCCTTGCAGCGGGTAGATTTTAGTACAGACTTGCCCGGGGGGTGGCCTTGTCCTATTTTCCTCTTAGATGGTTCTGGCATTTATAAAAGCTTGGGAGATCGTGCTTCTGAATTATCCAGTCTGAAGTGCTTGAGCCAACACAGCAGGGAGGACAGCAAACCTGCATGTTGTTTGGCCTGAGGCAGCTGGGCCTGTTTTTCTTTTTCCCCACTTGACCTAGAGTGATGGCATATTTTTCTTGCGTTTGGGGAGGAGGGGGAAGCTGAGGGAGGGAGCGTACATGAGTAGAATAGTTTAATCTCTGTTGATTTGAAAGACTGAGCTAATTTTCCCCCAGCCTCTCTTCTCTATCTCCCTAACAGAGGTGAATCTCATGTTATTTTAATTACAAGATTTTGTTCTTGTAAATTATGATTTGCCTAGAAGTTTCAGGTTTAAGCATAGTACGTGGTTCACTTCGTAATCCTGCACTGACATCTTTAACAGGCAGCTCTCTGCTTGTAGTACCAGGGAGTTGCAGCACTGATGTTTTAATCAGACATGAATAGCTGATGCATCATTTTCAGTGGTGTTTGATAAGTTATCATCAAACTCTTTCATCTCTTTTCTGGTCCATTTGTGTTAACTGATTAGTTCCTGCTTGTTTGCACTCACTGAAAACTGTGATGTGGAGATGACTTTGAGGAACGGAAATTGGAAAGATCTCTCTGCCCTTACCCACAGAATAGTGGTTTAATAAATATGAGGAACTCTTTGACCTTAGTTTTTTGTAAATACCTCTTCAACAGCATTACTCTCTGAGTGAAGTTTCCTCTGCAAATGGAGACCTTACTAGAGCTGCTTTTTATTTACATTAGTTGTATAGTTGTTAAAAGATGGCTCATTGGAGTTTTGCATTTATATGAGAGAATTGTTTAGCTGCTTTATACAGTGATATCCTGTAGGCATGGTTTCTGAACAACTGTTTACATTTGACAGGCTTCTTTGTAGGAATCATTCTTAAAAAGTAGAGAGGAGCAGTTAGCTGTGTTAGCCTGAAATCGGGCATTTCTGAATTACAGTAAAGCTGCATTAACCGGCACCTTCCAAGCCGGGCTGCCTCTATTAACCGGCCTGCCAGCTTGTAAGGTAAAAGGGAAACCGGAAGTGCCCACAGTGGCACTTCCGGTTTCACTGAGCCCCCATGGCCCAGGGCAAAGACCCCTGTTCGAGCCTCTCTGTTAACCAGCATATTTTGTTATCTAGCCACCCCCCATTCCCCATGGGTGCCAGATAAGAAAGCTTTTGCTGTAGTTAGTCTCTAAGGACAGACATTCAAAAAACCTGAGCCTGAATTGATTCAATCTTTGCAGGTTAGCCTAACCTGGCTAGGCTAAATCACTTTGTAACTGTACAGACATGCAGGCACATGCCTGCAGTGGCTCAGGCTAGAAGCTGGGGGGCTCTAGAGCAAACCTCCCTTCCACAGTCCTGAGCAGAGGGGAGGCATTGTGTGGCCAGGCCCCAGCAGGGCCTCTGATTAGGAAGGTCTGCCTGCGCCGTCCCAGGCTTTTCCCTGCTCGCTGCTCAAGGGGCGGGAGGGTTGCTAACAGGGGGCTGGGGTCTAGCACTCTGAGGGAAGGGGGGGTGTGCAGTACATGCATCTGTTGATGATGCAGAGCTTTTCAGTCTCCCTCTCCCTGCTGCTTTAGACTGTCTGCAGCAAACTGACAGGCAAGCCAGCAAAGGGCTGATAACAGTATTTATCACTTCATTAGCAAAACAATAGCCTCTCTCCATTACTTCGAACTCTTCTTAAACAGCTTACTGGCTGACCTGTTGATTAGCTCCAAACAGCCCTAAGCAGTCACTGTTCTGTCTGCCTGTCCCAGTGAAATTGGAGAGACTCACACATAGACACATCTCAGCATTAGCTAACATACCACATGTCTAGGGTCTGTGGGGGGGAGGAGGGAGGGGGACCCCTGCTTCAGCAGCAAGCAGCGAGGGGGTGGAGGGTAGGGCAGAGGGAAACCAAGCAGACCTTGCTGTACCTACAGGCTCTGCCAGACCTCTAGCCAGGGAGCAGAAGGGAGGGGCCATCCCTGTTGAGGAACAGAGAGCCCCACCCCACCCAGGGAGCATGCCAGGATGCTGGGGGTGTCTGGTTTATCTTAAATCAGCAAGGGGTCTCAGACAGATATTGCATAAACTGGTTTGACCCAAATCAGTTAAGTCTGATACTACATTCAACCAGATTTATCTCAAACCTGTTTCAGCCATTTTCAAACTGGTTTATGTGTACTGAACATCTGTTCTGTTACAGGTTTAAACCAGTTTCTGGTCACTTAAACTAGTTTATGTGTAATGTCTGTCCCTAGCCTAAAGGCATTTATATGCATGCTCTGGGGGGAGGGCAAAGGGAAATGTGCTTTAATTAGAGAGGCTCTGAGAGATGCTCTAATTGAAGTGCCCGGAGCATTATGTGCATCAGCATTCCTGCACTGAAAAATGGCAGTGGGGGGTGCTTTAACTAAAGCTTGTAGATCAAGCTTTATTTAAAGCGCCCAAGCCACCATTTTTCAGCGTGGGAATACACATGATGCTAGAGCAGAGGCGGGTAATTATTTTGGGCAGAGGTCTGCTTACTGAGTTTTGGCAAGCCATCAAGGGCTGCATGACAGGCAACCAGGGGCAGATAAATATTTATGCTCTAAATTTTGGGGGGGCCCTGCAGGCCAGATATAATGATCTGGTGGGCCACATCTGGATCGCGGGCCACATTTTGCTCATCCCTGTGCTAGAGTCTGCTGGAGCACGGTAATTACCATGCTTTAGCAGACTCGATTAATCAAATCTGCTCTCATGCATTGTAATTACAGAATGTTGGAGCAGCCTCGATGTATGTGTACTCTGTTTAAAAGATGCAAATTCTATAATTTAAAAAAAGTCAGATTCTCTCATTGAAAACCCCCAAATCTGCATTTTTCCACAATTAAAATGAGATGCTTCTCTCTCTCTCTCTCTGTGTGTGTGTGTGTGTGTGTGTGTGTGTACTAGCCAATTGCCTTTCAAGAATGATAGGGATGGGGAGCAAGTGGGTTGCAGCCCTGACCCCCACCCCCCTCGTCCAGGCCCACTTCGCCTTCCCTCCTGCTGCTTGGGGTCCAGGCCTGCTCCCACCGCAGCAGCAGGGGGAAGGGAGGAATGGGCCTGGGTCTCATGCAAGGGAGGACCCGGCTCGAGGGTGAGGAGAAGCTGGGCCGCTGTGGTGGGGGGGAGCAGTGGGCCCGGGCCAACCCGACAGCGGCGCTGGGACAGGAGGAGCAGGTTTGGGGCAGACATGGGGGAGCTGGGGTAGAGTGAGCCCAGGCCCATTGTGGGGGAGGAGTCTTACTACCCCCTTACCCCCTGAGCTGCTGGGCTGAGCCAGGCTGGGCTGGACCTGCTGTACTCCCCTCCCAATGCTGCGGGGAGCTGGCTTTTTTCCCTGTGTTGGGTCTGGGCCTGCTCCCACCCTGTGTTACCTGCAGGGAGCAGGGTGGGAGGTGGGGGACAGGCCAGTCCTGCTGGCCTTGCCCCACCCCTTCTGTCTGCTCTGTTGCCACCACCTCCAGGGAGGGGGGGAGGCCAGCTGTGCTGGCCTCACCCCCCTTTCCGTCTCCTGTGTTCCCACCATCATGATGGCAGGCTGCCTTCTGTTGGAATGCTTCTTTGTGCTCTGATTGGCTGACAAACAGCCAATCAGAGCATGAATAAAGCATTATGGACAGACAGGCTTAGGCTTACATAATATTAGAATGTATATGTATCAACTGAACACAGCCCCCTTCAGCCCTGCAGGTGCCCCACACTCCTGACCCACAGCCCCCTTGCCGTGCCAGTGCCCCTCCCTTCTGACATGCAGCCCCCCAGTCCTGCTGTTGCCCCTCACTCCCAACTCACAGCCCCCTAGCCCTGCCAGTGCATTTCACTCCAAACCTGCAGCCCCCCAGCCGTGCCAGTGCCCCTCACTTCTGACCCCCAACCCTACCAGTGCCCCTCACTCCCAACCCACAGCTCCTTGATCCTGCCAGTGCTCCTCACTCCCGACCCACAGCCTCTCAGCTCTGCTGGTGCCTCTCACTCCTGACCTGCTAGTCGCTGCTATCAGAGTGTGAGCAAGGAAGGGGGTGTGTGGGCATCGGTGGGGGGATGGGGTCACAGGCAATGTGTGTGGGGGCATGTGCCCCTTGAGACACCTGTGCCCATAGCGGGGTGTGGGGCTGCAGTGGGGCCAGACCAACTCTGGGCATGAGGTGCCCGCGTGGTTCAGTGGATGAGACCTGGCATGGGAGAGAGTGCCACACTGCTATGGCTTCCAAGATGAGGTGTCCCCTGCCCCCTTGGCAGCAGCGGGGGGTCAACTCTGCACCACCATGCTCCACCTTGGTGGCAATGGTGGTGTGGTGCTCTCTTGTGCACCGTATCCCATGTGCTGGGCTGTGGAGGCTACTTCTCTAGAGCTGGTCCACCCCCACTGCAGTCCCACGCTGGGTGCAGAAATCTTGGGAGGCATGTGCCCCCCCCATTGCCTGTGCCCCCTCTTACCCCCCAAATGTGTGGCCTGTGTCCTCTCTCCCCCTCCACCCAACGTGTGGCCTGTTGGCCCCTCCTCCCACGCTTGTCCAGCTTGTGGCTCTGCTAGTAAGTTATTGAAAGCTTGGGAGGTACGAGCCATAGTGATTCTTTAGATTTACCGAGTATTTTTTAGGGAATAGTTTTTCAAATGTGCTTTTATGACTGAGGAGTGCATCCTTTCAGTTTAGGTGCTAAATACAATGGAAACAACCAGAGTTTCTCTAAAGATATCAGACTGACTGGGTCCCTTTTCTTGGGTCTCAAGTAGTGTGAGACAAACAAGTGACATTAGCACACATGATGACACTCAGAATAAAGTGAGAATACCAGACACATCTCTTTCTTCCCATGTCAGTGTTTTGTTCCCGGTGTATACTGTTTGTATATTCTTCTCTGTATAAGAGGATCTTCATATTAGCTGTTCCACAGCTCGTGGTAGGTTTAACAGCAGACACATTTTGTGAACTTTTTTGAGCAAATGTTTGCACCAGAGCACCCCTTTTCTTAGTTTACAGCACAGAGTGATTTAATTCGCCTTCTTTTACTCTCATTTGGAATTGTAGACAGTCAGTGACAAGTATCACCAAAACTACAATGCAGTATAACTGAAAGATCTTTTTGGCCTGTGAATGGAGGGAAGGGGCATAGGGACAGTTCAGTCAAGCAGAACAAATGAACAAATTAGTAGTTTAATATTGGGAAACGGGCCACTTGAGATTTTGTGCCACGGTGTCCAGGTGTTCAGTTTTTCTTGGCTGACTAGAGAGAGCAGCATTTTCTCTGTGCCTAGGCCAAGGAAGAGTTAAACTTTGTGAGAATATGCTGCCTTGGAAATCATTACCAGTAAATTGAAAGGAGAGTGTTATATGAGCAAGTGGTTAATTTTTGTAAATCCTGTTTTACGTTCCCTTTGTTCTTTCCCCAGTAAAGTAATCAATGATGTACTTGGGGACTTTTTGGGGGCGTGTGTTTGATGTTTCTTTGGTTTCATTTCCGTTATTTTAGTACTGTAAAATTCCTATTAGCAGAGGCCATTTGAATACTTCTTATTTTATAAATATCCCTATCTGGTTATTGACAATAGTTCAGACAGGGAATGCTTGGCTTTTCCGTCTCCTTTTCTTTAACTATATTTTATAGAGACATATTTTAAAAGCACAATGTATCAACCATTTTTAATTGGTCATTTAGGCCATGTGTAGATTAAATGAGAGGCATGTGTACACGACACTTTAAAGCAGGCTAAATGCTTTTGCACTGTTTTAATGGTGTCAGTGTTTGCATGCCTCGGCAGCATATTCAGCATTAATTCCAGCCACTGTAGGAAATTCGGCGGCGTAATGTGCCTTAAATGACTTGGAACACAACAAACTAAAATTCCTTTGAGGAGTTTTAGTTTGCTGCCCCTACAGCTGCGGAGTGAAGCACCAGGCTCTGTGCAGCTCCACGGCTCTGTAGGCAGCCTGGCAGCAGCCCGGGAAAGCAGACTCTGCCCAAGAAAAGTGGCAAGCCTGATTCCCCCCACCCCCAACCGGGAGCCTGCCTGAGCTGCCCGAGGGCCCGGTGCTTCACTCCATGGTTTCAGTGCTCCCCAGGACTGCCTGAGCCGGGTGCAGTTTCAGTGCCCCCCAGCACTGGGTGGGTGCTACCAAGGGGGGCTGCCACACAGGGAAACAGCAGCCCCCTCCTTCCCCTGCAGCCCAGGGACTACTCTGCCCATCAGCACTTGTTCTCCCCTCCTTGCTGGAAAGGCAGGTAATTCAGTGGGGTGTGTGCACGACATGGGGGTTTAATCAGACCTAAATTGAAGCAGTGTTTTTTAAAACCCACTGCTTCGATTTAGGGCTCCCGTTTCGTCTACACCCATCCTTATTTATCACCTTTCCCCTTCATATTAACTGGATGCATTGTCTTTTCAGTACCTCCATCTTTGGGAGGATTTGTAAAATTTTGTTGTCTGTTTCCAATCCCTTGTAGCGAACATTAATTCATTTGGTGTTTTGCTGCCTTTTGTTTCATATGCTTTAGTACACATAGGGTAGCCTTGTTTGGTTACTTTAATATTTGTCACTAGCAATCCAAACCTTTATTTTTAAATCAATACATTTTAAAAGTTTGCATACAATCTCTTGTAGACGTTAATATTTTTATTCATTGTACTTGTCACCAAAGTTCCTTATTCCCATAGATTACTCGTCTGGTATCTAATACTTGGGGTGCTGCCCTCTCTAAACCCATACCTGATTTCAGACAGGTAGCTTGTGGTTACTAGTTTCAGATGTTCCAATTTTCACATTCTGAGTTAGTTCCTCCTTACCAGTAAGAAGTAGATCTAGTACAGTCCTGATTTTATACTAATTGTTACATAACCCAGTGCCTTTGAAAGTCAGTTGAGTCATAGCATATGAGCAGTCTTGAACTGGCTTTGGGAACAATGCTGTTCTGAGTTTGTAAACTAGTTCTAGGAACTGCCACATATTCAGAAACTATCCTGAGCCTGAAATAAGGTGGTGCAGCAGTCTTCATCATTTTATGCATGTGCTAAATGTTGAATTTTTTCTTTCTCTATTCTTGTTAATTTTGCTATTATGAGAAACAAAACTGATATAATCTCAAACCTTCCCAGGTTTGCCCACTGGATTCTGTCTACAGGATGCATTACACTTGAGTCTCTTGAGGCAGACTAAAAAGTACCCATGCTATGGACAGTTAAATGTAGTTGCATCATCCAAATTACAGTGCTTTCTGCTTCGGGAAAATGTATCCATAAAGTTTCAGCCATACTGTCAGAGGTTAGGGAGGACTGAGCTATTTGACAAATATAGCTTTGGCGAACATCCTGTGGAATTCTAAAAGGGTTTTCCAGCTAGACTGTCATTTTTTTCCCAAATGTCTTGGCATGGCTGATCACTCAAGAGTGACATATGGTGGAAACACGCTCTGAGGGACAAGTCTCCCGGATGGTGCACAGCACCACACAAAATAGACAGATGGTGGCTTATTCAACCTTGGAAAGTAGTTTAATCCTACATATTGGCAAGGCCTGGGTGCAGAGAGAGGCAGCACACATGCCTATGAAATCCGAGGAAAAGCTTTTGTGAGTTTACTTGCAAATTGCTTAGCATTTAAAGGCAGTATCAGCACTGAAAAAATACAGCATAAATGTCTGCAAAAATGCATGGCACAATATGCTAATGAGGAAAAAGTCAGGTTGCAAGTTCCACTGAAAAATAAAATCCCAAAGTAGAAGGGTATTGCAGAAGATCAAGCATGCTTAACGTACAGCACCGTTCTCTGGGCTGAAAAATGATGCAACACAGCCAAGCAGTTTAGGTAACTTGTTTATTTATTAAATTATGCATTTAATTGTTTGTTGAATTGCAGTCTTTGTCACACATCATATTTTTCATAGCCTTGGCTAAAAATGTAAAGGCATCACTGATTTTGTGAAGTTCCAAATCTGTCATTTCTCC
>NW_017728992.1:86972586-86974268 GCF_001723915.1 Gavialis gangeticus | reverse complement strand
TTATATTTTCTTTTGACAGAAGCTGGTCAAAGACCATATAAGCAATGTAAGCTTAAACAGACAGATTCAAGTTCCTCATTGCAAAATTATATTTGAAGTAGAAAACAAGAGCTCTGTTTTACTTGGTTTTAAAGACTTCAAGCCTTTTACTTCTATCATTGTATACTTTGTGTATGAGAGAGTTGAGAGAGGTATGTAAAACTCTGAGTGGAAGATACTGGTCTCTTGATGCGATTGTTTAAAGCGCCTCAACAAGGATACAGTCCTGGAGTCTTTCTGAAAAGTTTATCATGACTGCTCTATTCAGACTAGTGCAGTGGTTCTCAAGGGCTGTGGAAGCACTGAGGTATTGGGAGAATTGCCTGCTAATTTTTTTCCTTTTATTTCTACTAGATTGCCATCTACATTCACAACTACAAGAAAATAGCTGATTGTGTTAGTCCTGAGGACACATCCTTCAGTTTTCACAACTTGTTAGGTGAGTTGATTATTTTGTTTCTCTGATGTTCCTGTTGGAATAATGCAATCAACTTAAACCATGCTAATAATATTTCAAACCACAACATACCATCGTGTTTAAGGTATGTCATGATTTCGTATGTATGTGTGTGTATATGTACGTGTGGGTGTATATTTCACCCACACACTCACTACCTAATTGTTTAAAACTGGCGTTATGTTTTTTTTTGCTACAAGTTCCCAAATTGGCAGGACAGACATATTTTGTGGAATTATTTGTATCTGGTTAAAAATTTCTGAGGTCCAGAATGGAATTTCTGGGGTAAGTGGAGCTTCCAGAAAATTAATAGCTCAGCGATCAACAGTGTTCATCTGGCATGTTGGAAGGCCTTGTTTCAGGTCCCTGTTCTGGGACAAGGGCTTAGACAAGGACTTGAACTTCAATGTCTTGTATGCTGGCTATAGATACAGGGTGTCTTTACATGTGCTCTGGGTTGGGAGGAGGGGCACTTTAATTAGAGCAGCTCTCAGGAGCCACTGTAATTAAAGCGCCCACAGTGTCTCATGTATTCAGAATCCTGCATTTCAAAACAGCAGTGGAGGTGCTTTAACAAAAGCGTGGTTGACAGGTTTTAGTTAAAGTGCCCCTGCTGCCATTTTGAAGTGCCGGGATGCTGAACACAGGAGATGGCAAAGCTGCTGAAGAGTATTACTTACCCCACTCCGGTAGACTCAGTCAAATCTGCTCTGACTTGTGCTAATTAGCATGCCTTGGAACAGGTGTTGGGCATGTGTGTAGGTGCCCTCAGTGTTTTATTCTCTGGCTCAGTGAAGATCTAGTAAACTATACAAAGTGGAACAGCTCTAACCGTAGGGATTTCAGAGAGAAACAGAGTTGGGGTTGTAGGGGGAGGGGGAGCTGACTGACTGCAGGCTGGGAGGAAGGGCATTCACCCTAGTATTGGGGAAATTCAGGTTAAAGCGTCTGCTGTGAAATAAGGGTTCTCTTGTGTAAAGTGAAAGCAACTCGTATTGTCGGGGTAGTAACAACGAATGCACACACATTGGGGATGTGGTTAGCTTTGGATAAATTTCTTCTTCTTGTTGCTTTTTTCCACTTGCATCATCCTGTTGCACAAGATGATGCAACTTCAAATCATTGCCGACCTTCAAGACCTACGACCTATCTAAGACCTACACCATTAAAAGCCTAAGCCCTATCT
>NW_017728992.1:86958021-86967586 GCF_001723915.1 Gavialis gangeticus | reverse complement strand
GGTAGTAACAACGAATGCACACACATTGGGGATGTGGTTAGCTTTGGATAAATTTCTTCTTCTTGTTGCTTTTTTCCACTTGCATCATCCTGTTGCACAAGATGATGCAACTTCAAATCATTGCCGACCTTCAAGACCTACGACCTATCTAAGACCTACACCATTAAAAGCCTAAGCCCTATCTAAGACCTACACCATTAAAGGCCTTCAGAATAAAACTTGATCCATGCCTGTGAACAGCTGCCCATAGGCAGAATTAATCTTATCCTTTCCAGGAATTTGGACGCTTGTGCAAACTGTAGGGAAGGATGAATCTTTTTGGTAGCCCAGAGAACACCTCATGTTAGGTGAGGTGTTAGGAGTTCAGCCTTGATATCACCAAAATTCAAGGTTTTCTCAGAAGTAAATGTGTGAGAGAGAGAGAGAAGCAGGCTGAGGCAGTCAGAAGTAATTGTGACAGAGAGAAAGAGAGAAGCAGACTGATGCAGTCAGTAACATGGTTTAGATATGTAGCTGACACAGAATCTTTTTTGATCCAGATGCAGAGTTTAGACACAGGGTTGCTTTACTTCAGCAGTGCTCTGGTATTCATGGTTTTGAATGGCATGGTTCAAATGAATGGCATGGGGCCAGTCTGTGGGCTGGATCAGGCCTGGCCCAACCCCTGTGCACTGGGATTGGGCTCAGGACCCTGCACCACCTCTGCCTGGTTAAGGTCAGGCTCTGGGAACCCTACTCCATCCCTGCCTGACTTGGATTGAGCTCTGGTTCCTGTACTCCCTTTGCCCTGCTTCTTTTACCAGGATTGGGCCCTATGCTGTCTTGCATGTCTGATCTAGTGCACAGGGATACAGCTTGCAAGGAGCCCCATGGGTTAGATTGGTGGTTCTCAACCTCTTTTGTACTGGGACCCATTTGTAAACATTGGCCGGTTCTGACCCAGTGCCCCTCACTCCCAACCCACTGGCCCCTGCCCCCAAGCTCCAGCCCCACAGTGTGTGGGGTGAGGACAGTCCGAAGCAAGGAAAAAAACAGAGTTTTCCACATTTTTCTCCTTTAAAGGAGAATCCATTTTTAAAGTTTGTTGATCCATTTTAAATGTTTGTTCACTACCCTTTCATATATTCTGGTGACTTGCTTTTGGGTTGTGACCCATGGGTTGAAAAACGTTGGGCTAGATGACACGGCTGGGGGCTGGATCTGGCTTGTGGGCTGAGCAACCCTGCTTTCATTCTTTAAAACCAAGAGTTCTAATTGAGGAGTCTCTGTGAACAGTTTATGAATTCTGGTTGATCTTATAAAATTGTTGGGTCATTGACAGCCCTGGCAGCAGATGGCTAAGTGCACATCCACAAAGGTGGTATCGCATATCTCCCATAGTGACAACAAGGGAGGGCTGTTAAACTTCCATGGCTTTCACTTAGGAGGGAGTGTCTTGGGACAGTGGGATGTCCACTTAGGTAAATCCAGTTTTATCCAACTTCTTCTGCAAGGGCTGGGGTTTGGAGAAACATTGAAGTACAGAATAAAGATTTTTAATGTTAATCCTAGGCCTTATGGCCAGCAAGAATCAGGAAGGTAGGAGACTGAGAGGGATTCACAAAGACACAAGAATCTCAGGCAGGGGAGAGGAGCGGAGTGCCTTTGTTTTTGTAATGGAAGGATCTTGCTCAAATGAAAGGAAGGAAGGAACTGGCTGAACAAGAAAGAAAGGATAGAAGCCATGTGTAGAAGCGGGTGATCTTTTGCTTCTTAAGGGACTCAGACTTGAGCCAAAAGAGTTCTCAGGTGTGGTGAGGAAATGGAGGGGAGGAAGTACACGTAGCCATCTATTATTTTGTCTAGATTTCACCTGCTAGCTAAGTAGAGCGTATTTGGCATTTGAAATCCTTACAGAGCCTGGATTGTTTGCTTTACCTCCACACATCTCTTAAGAGGTGAATGGTTGACTCCAGAGTGTCTGTAAGGTTGACGCTTTTGGAGAGGGCGTCCTTAATGTATGGAGAAGTCTGGGAAGGCTGAGGGTCAGCACTGATCCTGGTAACCTAAGGCTGCAGTGCAGGGCTGCAAAGTCCCATTTCTTTGGAGGAGGTGACAGTTGTTCAGTAAATCGGTAGCTTATGCCATCACCTGCCTGGTGTGGCAGAAAACAGCCTCGGGTGGGCACCAGTGTCATCTGTGGACATGCCCAGCAGATTCCAGGTGGGAATTGGGGCATCTGCCCAGGTCCACAGCTGATGCCTCTCTGTTAGCATTGGGCGGAAGCAGTTCTGCCTGCCCTGCACAGTAAACGCTGGCCTGCCTGCCTGGCACAACATGGTGGCTGGAGCTGGAGTTGCCAGCCACCTACAGGCTGGATCCTATGAGTTGGTGGCCACCTGCCCATGGGCTAGATACAATCAGGTGGTGGGCCAGATCTGGCCTGCCACCTGCCCATGGGCTAGATACAATCAGGTGGTGGGCCAGACCTGGCCCACGGGCTGTATTTTGCCCACCCCTGCTGTAGCCACATGGGCTTAGCAGATGGCATGCAGACCTGTGGGCCGTCCTCCTGCAATGTGGCGGCAGGAGAGATGACCACTGGGGCACATGAACTGCATATTAACTGCCTGCAGGCCACTAGTTAGATGGCTAGACTCCCCCCTCCCCCCCCAATTATGGGGCCTTTTGGAGCAACTTTGTGGTTATGGTTGTGCTGAGATTTGCACTTAAATCAGGATTGGAATCTCTTGCTTCACACTTCAGCAGTTGAACTTAATCTTCATGTATCTGCTTTTGCTGATGACCCCAGGATACTCTACAAGAAAAAAAGCACAGAAATGTGCTGCTTATTGGGTCAGTAGCTCAGTGCATAGCAGCAAGTAAAAATGATCTGGCTCACAAATATTTTGTCTCTGTTTTACCCCTGGAGAGAGAGAATTGGGCAGCAGTGAGTCTTAATTTAGTACTGAATTTTTTAAAGAGTGATTTGAAAATGATGCTGGGTTCATTTGGTTTCCTCATGTAAGTGATGACCCTTTCCCAGCAGTAAAATATTGGTGTGGCTGAAAATTGCTGTGATCGTCTTTCTCCTTTTCCCTTACCCTCTGTTCGTTCTTTTTCTCCCTCCCTCCCTCTCCCCCTTCTCTAGTTTAACACAGTTGAACAGCAGTGAAGTGTAAAATGTGCTTTTGCCAAGGTCAGTTTCTTGTGATTACTCGCCTGTGGCAACTTATGCCAGTTGCAACAGACTGAGTCTCAGCAGTCCACAAAGTCACATTGGTGCTTAGGCAGAGGACATCTAGTGTAGGTTATAGTAACCATTGTCTGGAATGGCTTGCAATGCTGCTGAATTTCAGTAGATTTATTTAACTCTTCATGACTCACCTGGTCTTGCCTCAGTGGCTTAGAATCTACTCATTTAAATGATGAATTATCCTGTCCTACAAAAGCCCTTAAGGAGGTTTTTTGGTAGATGAGTTATTTCACTCTCCTTTCTTCTTAGTAGCGGGCAGCCCAAGATTCAGATACTACTCATGAAAGGAGGAGGAAATAACAGAGCATCATTTGTTGGCAAAACATATATTTGGGGGTTATGTGTATGTTTTTGGGGTTGGTCTTCTTTTCGGAATGGTCATATTAAGTATTGCTGAATTTAGAAAGGAAAACCCATTATGTTTGGATGTAAGCTGAATTATGTAAAGATTCATGCAGAGGTTCCAACTGGGCAGCTTATTACAGATAAAAGTCTATAGAGCAGCTGTTCGCAGCTAGGTTGCAAGGGTACCCTGGGGTGCTGCCAGATCCTTTGAAGGGTGTCATGATGTGTGAGGAGGCAAATGAGGGTGTTAGTAGGTAAATGGATAAACTAAGCATATAAATGCAGGCTCAGGCTTGTCTCTGCCTGGATGATCCCCCATCTCCACTGCCAGACTCCTCTAAAAGGAACTTAGCAGTGTAACGTATACATTTATTTTTGTAATTGGGTGCCCCTCAATTCACAAACATTATGGAGGGGTACCCCTGAGTCCAAAAAGGTTGAGAACTACTGCTGTAGAGAAACATGCTGTCTTTTTACCCCTTCTACAATTTAGACTTAGTTATATAATACATAGTCAGAAGCTAATAATGGAACTCACTGCTGTAACAGGAGCAGTAATATTCATTAACTTTTTCAAAGAAAGAGCATTTTATTAGAGGTTTCCTTGTTCCCATTCTGTTTTTCCATACACTGAGCTGTGCCTCTCTTCAGAAATACCACCAGGTTCATTCCCCTTCTTAAGGTATAAGAGAGCTAATATGGTTTCTTTTTAAAAGATTTTTATACCTAGAATAGTAGCATGGGATTCCTTGGATATTTTGCCCACCTATAATGTGCATGTTCACTTTTTTATATTAAATGTGATCACTTGTGTAAGAAGCATCCAATCTCAGAGTTTTAAGATTGATTTCAAGGTGATTTATTTATCAGCACTCTGGGTTTTTAAATAAGTGTAGGTCATAAGTAAATTAGTGGATCAGCAATAAATGCATCTGTGAAAACTTATGCACAGAAGTAACAAGTGTATCAATCCATGGGGCTGGATACAGTGCACCCAGGGGTGCTGATGGAGTTGGCTGATATGATTGTAGAGCCTCTGGCCATTATCTTTGAAAACTCACGGTGGTTGGGTGAGGTCCAAGACTATTGGAAAAAAGAGCAAGTATAGTGCCCATCTTTAAGAAAGGGAAGGAGGAGGATCCAGGAAACTACAGAATGGTTAGCCTCACTTTAGTTCCTGGAAAGATCATGGAGCAGGTCTTCAAGGAGTCTACCTTCTTCTCCTCTAAGTTCTTAAAAATAATTAGAAGTAGTCAGCATAACCAAAGGCAGGTTATGTTGGCCAGTCTCATTGCCTTCTATGATGAGATGACTGGCTCTGTGGATGCAGGGAGAGCAGCAGAGGTAACTTTAGCAAGGGTTTTGATATGGTCATATGGTCTTGCACAACATTCTTGCAAGCAAGCTAAGGAAGTATAGTTGGATGAACAGACTAAGGTGGATAGAAAACTGGCTGGATTGTCGGGCTTAAAGGGTAGCAATCAATGGCTCAGTGTCTAGTTGGCACCACTAGTGGTGTGCCCCAGGAGGCAGTCCTGGGGCTGGTTTTGTTCAATGTCTTCAGTGACCTGGAGGATGGGATGGAGTGCACCCTCAGCAAATCTGCAGATGACACCAAGCTGGGGAGAGGGTATGCTGGAGGGTGGTGGGGCTAGGATTCAGAGAGGCCTAGGCAAATTGGACGATTGTACCAAAAGAAGCGAAGTGGGTGGTGGAGCTACAGCTGGGTGGAGGCAGCAGGAGCATGAAGTTTGGCTGGGCAGGATGTGGGTGTGAGGAAGGGTGGGGGTGTGGGAATCCCCCACACACTCCCTCATATGGCATGCAGCCCTTGCTGTCAGCATCATCAGCAGGAGGTGGGCACTGAGGGTCCTCGTGCCCAGTGCAGGCACTGGCACCTGGTGGGGCACAGCTTTGGCCAGCACTGTGTATGGGGGCAAGGAGAGCAGCCTGCCCAGCCGCCTATATTGCAAGGTCTCTGTACCATGTGCCTTCAGCTCTTACATTCACACCAGGGGAAGCCCCCTGCTGGAGCCAGCTACCTTCTCTGCCCTGGTGTGAGTGCAGGAGCTGCAGGTGTGCAGTGCTGTGATTGAGGTGGCTTGGGCAGGCTGCTCTTTCCCCCTACCCCATGCGCTGCATTCTCTGGAGGCATGCCCTGTTGAGCACTAGTGCCTACACTGGGCATGAGCACCCTCAGTGTCCCCACACCCTGTCCTCACAACTGCCACCTACATATACACACACCCAAACATACCCTATGCCCCCCCTGCATCCCACCATACACCCCCGCACACTTCACCATACACACACACACACCTCCCACACCCCACCATACACACACCTGCAACCAGACCTCACATCTCCCACACACAATATACAAGAGTAGGTCTTTATTTTTGAGTTACTATACAATCACCTCTATATAGACTATGCAAACACAAATCGTGACAAAAATATTTTTTGTAATAAAATGTTATAGTAGGTGTTTGACTTTGTGTATGATTTGGTTTTTTCTGGTTCTAAGATGGCAATCCCCCCTCCCAAAAGGAGTATTGGTGGGGGCAAGGTGAGGGACTTCCAGTGGCAAAGGTCAGGGGCCAGACTTCCAGTCCCAATGTGGTGATCAGGGTGGGGAGGGGGGGAACTGCCAAGGGAGGGGCTACTCATCCAGCCATCGATAGCTCACCAAAACTCATTAAGCTGAAATAATTGCCCACCCCTACATTAGTGCATCCCTCATTCCTGCAAATGGCCCTGCAGAGGGCAGTCAGTTGAGGGTGATAGAATCTGTGCAGGCAACATAACCGAACCAAACCTCTCTGCAGAGTTTCACCTTCGTATTATAGAAAGTTCAATATAATTTGTGTTTTTTCCCCGTTATTTTTCAAGTTCTTGTCCTTCTAGATTCTAGTTGGTAGTTGAAATACTCCAATCTCACAACCACAAGAAATGTTGCTTTGGTTTATTTTGGGGCTACACGCACAATTTATCACAAGAGTTCCAGCTTAATTGTTCATATAGCTGGTTTGATATTATAGATGTTGTACAGGTATTTATCCACACAATTAAACTGGTTTCAGGTGGATCTCTGATACTAAGCTTCCTGGTCAGCTTTGAAAATAGTTACCAGGATTCTTTGAGAATTAGATGGGACTAGGATGAGTTGGCCAGTTTGGGATACCGCTTGTGCCTTTGTAACCCTTGCAACATTTGACAATCCCATGAGAAGTTTCTCATTACTGTTTTTTTTTCTGTAGATAACCTTGGTTTCCTTCAGCTGCTCCATCAAGATTCCACCCAACAAGGAAGCTTTGCATTTTTTGCTGTTTTGTATCATCAAGCCATGTTATATTATTTTTTGTACAGAATGTGCAGCAACACCTCTTTTCTGTTTGTTTTGTGAACTCATGGTCCCCAGGCTGTTTAATTAGGGAGCAGGAGGAAGGCCTCTTCAGTGTGTTCAGTTCCAGTGTGGGGGTCACCTGGAAACCAGAGGGCCATTCTCATAACAGATGTTGGCAGGAAGTCAATATTTTTGGAAGAGGAAGCACTTTCAGGATGTTTAAAAAGCTGTTTGTTCTAAACTAAGGCCTGCCTTAGCATGAAAAGATTTTAAGTGCCAAGCATCCATCATCTCTCACCCTAGGAAATTGAAAGTTTCTGTCTAGAGAATCTCTCTCTTTTTATTTTCTTTGTTTCCCTGTCTTGGTTTTCAAGGTTCCAACAGGTTTGTAATAAACAATTATTTTCCATTACTTTTGTAATAGAACAAAGTCCTGGTTCCTTCTTACATGTGAAAAAATCAGGCGATCAGAGCATGGGATGAGTAGGCAGGATTCCTATAAAGTTTTTATCTTGGCTCTAAAAGTGACTCACTATGTAGCCTTGAGTAGTCATGTAACAGTACCTCTGTTCCCACATGGAAGAATAACAATAATTACAATAAAGATCTGTCTTAATGGGCTATTGTGAAGATTAATTTGTGATATGACTGTGTATGTGTAAGAAACAGGAAGATAGGGTTATTTATGGAATGCAACATTTTGGCAATTCAGTAGTTAATGGATAGAATTCCTATTTGAAGAACTTGCATTAGATTCTGGTGTCACAGTTTTATCGTCTATTTTATGAACAGCAATTTGGAAAATGAGCTTTGTTTTACAGTTCTTTAGCTGGCTGACTGGAAGGATTTCAGTGGGCACCAAAATCATTTTAATAGTGTCATAGGATTTTTGCAGGACATTTTTGAGTCCATTACATTTACCAGTCTATTAGGTTTTTAATACAATGCATCTTTATGCTTTTATTTTGCATAGTCTATAGTTTTAATTGTATGGTAAGAATAAAAATATGAAAGTCTATTTTACGTTAAAAACAAACTTGTGGGAGACATCCTTTGGCCCTGAACAGGAATTTTGTAAAAGAGGCTTTAATTTTTGCATGTGGTATGAAGAAAGAAATGGAATAAAGATGAAAGGCAGAGGGAAGGAGCTGTGGTAGGAACCAAGTACACTGTGTTAAACCTATGTGAATTCATTTTGTGACATGGCACTGATTGTGTGAGCAGAAGTTGAGATATGATTTGCGGGAGTCGTACTTGATTCCTGTGCAGTGGGATCATTTGGCAAAAACATTTGTTTATGTCTCTTTTCTTGTGCTTTGCATAATCTTTAAGAATGGTAGATTGTTTTGTTTTGTTTTTTAGAAAGGGAATGTCTTTGTAATTTTAGTAATAAGCATCTAATTTTCTTTGCTCAGGCAGTAGACATTAAATCTAGTATTCCGTAATTCTTTGGAAGACTGTTAGGAATCTCTTTAGACAGGTTAAATGTAGTCTGTGGGACTTCACTGTATGTACTACAACAAATAGGAGTATCTGAAGATTATTGGCTATGCGTTTTAACCCTTTTCCATTAACATATATGAAAGATGATACTACAGATGGTCACTACAGCTAAGTACAGGTAGTCATAAGGCCTGAGGCTGAATCAATTCCATCTTCGCAGATTAGTCTAAACTGCAGAGATTGAACCGATAAGCAAGTGAATAGACATTCACTTTGGAAATGCAGTCACATGCCTGCAGTGGCCCAGGCCAGAAGCTGAGGGGTGTAAGGGCACATTCCTGCTCAGTTGGAGCAGATAGCTTGGGCCAAGGCTAGCTTGCCAACCCTGCAAGGGGGTGTTTGTAGGGGAGGTGCAAAGCATTCAGGGTTGCTGGGGCACTGTGAGTTTACTTGTATCTGGAGGGGATGTGGGCCAGAATTTCAATAAAGTGATTTAACTTAAATCAGTTAAGCCCAATACTATATCTGTCCAGGTTTATCTTAAACTGGTTTTAGCCATTTTGAAAGAGGTTTATGTACACTGAATTTGTTGTGTTACAGATTTGAACTGGTTTCCGATCACTTATACCTGCTTATGTATAATTTCTGTCCCTACGCTAGATGTTCAGTATTGAAATGATGTAGTTACTCTGTTTCATAGGTGGTAGCGTCAGAAGGCACCTAAGCAGATCATCAAGTCTGATCCCCTGCCACGGAGTCAAATAACCCCGTACAGGTGAATATCTAGCCTCCTTTTGAAGACCCCCAGGGTAGGAGCCAGCACCACTTCCCTTGGAAGTTGGTTCTAGATTCTAGCCACCCTGACACTGAAGTAGCACCTCCTGATGTCTAGCCTGAATCTACTCTCAGTCAACTTATAGCCGTTATTCCTTGTTACTCCTGGTAGTGCTCGGGGGAACAGAGACTCTCCCATTGCCTGCTGGTCCCCCCTTGGCCACTAGATCCCCACTCAGCCTTCTCTTGTGGCGGCTGAATAGGTTCAGGTCCCGTAGCCTCTCAATGTAGGGCCTGCCCTGCTGCCTCCAATCATGTGAGTGGCCTTCCTCTGGACCTTCACAATGCTGGCCACATCCCTCCTGAAGTGTGGTGCCCAGAACTGGACACAGTACTCCAACTGCAGCCTGACCAATGTCATA
>NW_017728992.1:86956526-86957824 GCF_001723915.1 Gavialis gangeticus | reverse complement strand
AGAGGGGGAGGATCACCTCCTTGGATCTGCTTGTGATGCATCTGCGGTTAGCCTTCCTGACTGTGTCCCCACATTGGCGGCCAATGTTCATTTTGGAATCAATAATGACTCCAAGATCCTTTTCTGCCTCTGTGCTGACGAGAAGGGAGTTCCCCAGCCTGTAGATCTGCTGCTGGTTCTTCCTCCCCAGGCACAATACCTTGCACTTGTTAGTATTGAAACCCATCCTGTTCTCATCTGTCTGCCACTGTAACATGTCCAGATCTAGTTGCAGCCTGTCCCTCTCCTCCAGCATGCCCACTTCTCTCCACATCTTAGTGTCATCTGCAAATTTGAACAAGGTGCTTTTCACTCCCTCGTCCAAGTTGCTGATGAAGATGTTGAACAGTGTGGGCCTGAGGCCCGAGCCCTGGGGGACCCCACTGCCCACATCCCTCCGGGTCGAAAAAGACCCCTCTACCACCACTCTCTGGGTGTGGCCCTCCAGCCGGTTTGTGACCCATCTGACTGTGTGGGGGTTGAGGCCACAGTCGCCTAATTTTTTTAATGAGAATGGGTGAGAGACAGTGTCGAAGGCCTTCCTAAAGTCCAGAAAGACTACGTCCACCGCAACACCTGCGTCCAAGGATTTTGTGACGTGGTCATAGAAGGCCACCAGGTTAGTCTGACAGGACCTGCCTCGAATGAACCCATGTTGGTTGCCCCTAAGCATGATCTCCCCTGCTGGCCACTCGCAGATGTTCTCCTGGATAATTTTCTCAAAGAGCTTCCCTAGGACCAAGGTAAGACTAATGGACCTGTAATTTCCTGGGTCCTCCTCCCTCCCTTTTTTGAAAATGGGGACCATATTGGCCCTTTTCCAGTCCTCCAGCACCTCGCCAGAGCACCATGGTAACATGCTGTGTTCTATACTTTTATAAGTAAATAAGTAAATCCTCCCCCACGGTCAGTCTTGCTGACCAGGGTTGTGGGGGGAGTCCCTCTATGGTCAATCTTACTGATGAGGGGGGTCCCCCCACGGCTGATCACAAGGTGGCTGATTGCTGTGGGCGCTCCCACTCCCCAGCTGGCGCTTGAAGGGGGGCACCGGCCCTCCCACCTGCCCCCTGTGCCTATCACCTAAGCAGCAAGCGCGGCTGGTCAGGGGGTGCATCAGCGCCCTCAGGGGGTGCACATGCACCCCCTACAGGTTACCACTGTTATTGATAGACTTTTCTATCTCTCTAGAACTGAACCTGAAGCTAGACTTATGAGTCACACTTCAACGAGCTAAGGAGGATAGTTGGAGAAGCGCTGAA
>NW_017728992.1:86955694-86956515 GCF_001723915.1 Gavialis gangeticus | reverse complement strand
TCCCTTCCGACCCTAGAAACTATGAAAACTATGAAACTATATGTTAGCAGCCCCAATTGTAGAATAGCTTCACTCATCAGTAATTTTTTTCCAGAATAATTTGTGGGAATATGCCATGGTGCCATTAAGTAATAGCTTTTTAAAAATATATTTATTATATTTAATTGTTAGCTCTTCCACTCACCTTTTATGTTTGGTTAATATTCATAGTTTGGAAAATGACATGTTGATCAGGGTGACATGACACATTTAGATTTATCTGCAAATAAGCCAGAAAACTGATACTCATTTGAACAGTGATGGAGGTGGGCAAGTTAAGTTCTTGCACTTACTGTGATTCCATCCTCTCGCCCGCCATGTGATGTTTGAGGATTTGAGGTTTATAACTCCTCTCTTGTCACATGGCCAAACCCTGTGCACTATACTAAAGATTTCACCCCCCCAGGTGAAATAAAACATCTTAAAAAGTACAGTTAATTCAAAGTATGATGTAAGAGTTGCATTAAACAATAAATAGAAATGTGACCCTGGTATGTAGAACTATCTACAGAATTCAGTAGATCCTGTCATGTAGAATGTGTGTTGTGCGTGAGAGTACATGTAACATGTAAAAAGCACAAACTCTTGTTAACAAATTCTGCCCGATTTCTTCCTGTGTGTGAATGCAAGCTGCTCAGGCTCCTGCAACAGTGTCAGCATGTTGTCATTCATTTAAATGGAACAGAATCCTTAACCCTGAATCTCCTAGTGTTTGTGTGAATAAATCTGAGAGAGCATGCCAGCTTCATAAAAGTAACGGAAGTGAGATGATAAATGATACT
>NW_017728992.1:86937434-86950694 GCF_001723915.1 Gavialis gangeticus | reverse complement strand
AATCCTTAACCCTGAATCTCCTAGTGTTTGTGTGAATAAATCTGAGAGAGCATGCCAGCTTCATAAAAGTAACGGAAGTGAGATGATAAATGATACTGTAAATTTTATTTATGATATTCCCCCCCCCCCTCGCAGAGATTGGAGCTAGTTAGTGGCTACATACATTGAGCTTTCACCTCTCCCTGTAGATTGATAAAAATGCTTGCTAAGCAATTTTTAAAGTAAGAGGAAAACAAATTCTTGTGCTCAAAATTCCTGATTTCCATTCTGAAACCATCTGACTTTGTTTATAGTGATCTCATCTGTTGCATAACCAAGGAATAGAGGGCCTAGTTTGGTAGCCCACTCCTTGCATGGAACAAGTGGGGATTTCAAAGCGAGGCAGTGTGTCTGTATGTGGGAAGCCACTGCTCCATCAAGACTATGACAGCATATTAAGAAACATATATTAATAAAAATAAAGCAAAAGGATTCAATTCCAGGAGATGATAGCCTGAAAATAAAGCCAGTCCTGAAAAGAGTAGTAACAGTCTTGGAGCCCATAATATTTATTTTTGCTTTAGGAATATCAAATGACAAAGACTGGGGATTTTCAAGGAAGGTGGCACCAGTACTTTGGAGTATTAGGCAAAACATTGTATGCTTCGTACAACTAAGGCTTTTTATCATAGTTTTATTCAGCATCGCTGTTTGTGCATAGGTGCAATCATTTGAGAGTGGCATGCTCTCAAATCATTTTTTATGCAATTAAAAGTTGTTAAACTGATCAAGTGGAATATTTACTTGCAAGAAAAAAATAACCCTATGTGCATGATGATCCTATAATGGTTGGATCATTTGTTTTAAAGGCTGCGTTTGATCACTGTGGGAGGAGGAGGGGGGAAGTAACATTTAAAAAAATACACACAAACAGCAGACTAATTTCCTTTTATTTTAAAACTAATTATCTCATAGCACAGACAAGCCTAACTGTTCAGGTAAAAAGCCTAATTCATGATATTATCTTATTTTGACTATCATAAATTAAATATTTATAATTTTTTTAATGTCCAGCGTCTGGTTTTCAATATGGAGTGAGAACTTGCAAAATTCAAGGTTTTAAATAATGTTTTCACTGACACATGGTTGTTTGTTTGTTTGTTTATTAATTTTCAAACCCTGAATATTAAATTCAGAACCCACTCTTGCACAGTGAATAAAACCTGAACATTTACATTTAGGTTAATTTGTTAGGCATTGCACTGGAGATGTTGATGGTGTTAACTAGTGTTGCTATTAAAAGCCACTAGAACATATAGGATATTGCAAGTATAGAAGCCAGATGACTTATTTCATGTAGTTAGTATTATGGTGGTGTTTCATTCCTATGATCCTGTGAATACTGCTTTCTGGGGCTCATATGATAAGGAATATGATTGTAAGATACTTTTCTTAAGTGCCTAAATTGTCAGGAGGGAACGATATAATATATTTATCTTATTTCTGCCATACTTAATTATTGTCTAGTTATCTGGATTTTATCCCACCTTGAAAAATAGTGACATGTATGGTAGATGAATAGCTAGTTTGACGATTGGCATACGCGCAACATTTTTCATATACAGTCAGTGAGCATTTGTAGCAATACAGGGCGAGAGCAACAGCCTCTGATCAGCAACATTTCTCCTTGTAACATTTTTCATACCATGTATTCAAACATCCCTGCAATAGCAACAGCCACTTAAGAGCAGCACAGCACCAGCATGTTGCTACTAATAGGCTGGATCTGGATGTGCAGGCACGTGTGGTTTGTGCCACTGCAAACCTCTTTCCAGTGATGCATACTGCACAAGTTGCATGTTAATCAGTGTGCAGCATTGCTAATTTGCAGTGCTGGGGCAAAATTTGCTACTGGGATTTCCCAGTAGGAAAAAAAAAAAAAAGATATGGAAAAAAAGCAGTGTAAACCACACCGAAGTGGTGGGCACAGGGACAAATGCAGGCAGCCCAGGGCTGCCTGCTGCCCCATCTCCATGAGCTGTGGAGGCCCCCTGTCTGGCTGGGGTGCAAGGTGCCTCAAGACCAGGGGAGCAGGCAGCCCTGAGCTGAGGCACGTGGAGGCCCTGCACTGAGGCATCCTGTCCCCCAGACAGCTGTAGAGTAGCTGGCTGGGGGCAGGGTGCCTTATTACGGAGCTCTACAGGGTGTGGAGCCCGGAAGCAGCCAGCCCTGCGCTGCCTGCTACCCCATCTCCGTGTGCTGCTCCCTGGCTGGCTGGGACACAGGGTGCCTCAGCACAGTGGATGACTAGTCCCTGCTGATGCACCCTGTGCCCCATCCTCAACCCCCTGCAGCACATGGAACAGGGGTGCAAAGCATACGGGCAGGGGTGTGCACTGTGGCACAAAACTGCCACTACTCTTTGTGCTGCTGCAAAGGCATGCTCCTGCTCATTGGACCCAGCTGTAATTGTCAGTTGTACTGTGGTTTCCAAGAAATATTGCAAGGCAGAGTGTCATTTATTACTCTTGGTCAAATGTGGCTAAAATGCAGTAGCCATGATGAGGTTAATCAAATTCTTTTTACAACCATAGATTTTTTTAACTATATTTTAGTTAGAAGTGTGGTTACTGGAGCTGCTCTTTCCCTGCCTTTCTATTACAAGGAAAATATGTTTGTGAAATGATAGTTGCTTTCAAATGGATTTTATGGTTGTAATAGTAGGAACTGGTAGTGAAGAATCCTTAGTTTTGGCACTGCCTTGCTCTGCAGTGATGTCTCAAATTTTGCCATTTCCTCATGGCTCTGGGGAGGGTTGGGGTAGATGGTGGTGGGTTTTCATAAGGATATGACAACCATAGATATTTTACAATACATAATCCTTTCAGTGGTCAGCCTGACATAACTTACATTACCTGTCTACGTAGGTGACGTGTAGGGGTGGCATGTGCCTCCCCCAAAATTGGCCCTCGCTGGCTGGGGAGCGGGGAGCACTGGCCAGTGCCCCGCCTGAGAAGTGCTGGTGGCACTTCTGGTTTGCCGTCAGCACTTCCAAGTTCAGTGATCAGCTGCTGGTGCCTCCCCAGAGCCAGGAGGCACTAGTCACCCATGCCTGTCTACAATTGGAGTTAGTTTACGGCATAGTTGTCCTTGTGCAACTTTTTAGTTTTTAGGATAGTTTAGGAATATGATTAATGTCTTCTCTGTCCTGAATAGAAATGAGAACCTTCCTTAAATTACACGTTACATTGATTTACACTGTCATGGTGCCACTTTCCTGATCTGTGTACTCTTTGCAGGGAAAACCTTCTTAGTCCTTATATCTCTAGAGGACTGTGTAGTTGTACTATGGAGGCTTTGAGGAGCTCAGTTGCTTTGTGAGGATGCTCTATGTTCAGTCTTGTCCATCCTTAAGAGTGGGAATGCCTTTAACATGCTCAGTGATGCTAGAATCATTTGAGATGTCAGCAGTTAAGCTCTAGCAAGAATCTACTGACCAGATGCAGATTATGATCCATCCCTTCCGCCTCCCCTCCCCGCAATATTTAGACCATCCCAGCTTCAAAGCATCAGACTTTTCAAAGAAACAGTATAAAGGTTTATTTCGAGCAGGCAAAACGGCATTCTTCCCTATTCATATTAATGGAAACTGGTAAATGGTTTGGCTGAAATCCCGGCCCCCCCGCCCTGCCAAAAAAACAAGAGGCCCAAGGCAGACATTTGGCATGGATAATTTCAGCCAAAATGGTTAATGTTTGGTAACATTACAAGCCACCATAACAATAAGCAGGACTGCCATTTTTGCCTATAATATGTTTAGAGAGTTCGTGTTACATATAATATGTTTTCTACCTTACCTTTTAGGAAGCAGTCAGGATTTAAGATAGTTATAGACAAAACATTACAAAATGTATGACCCCTCTCCTCCTCAGACTTTCAAGCCTCTGGCCTACATTCTGGCACAATGAATGTATTAATCACACCAGAAATAATGGCATACCATATGTTTTCCAAAATTATGGTGCCATAAAATGGTAGATCAGCCACACAGATATTCCTCAAAAAATGTGTAACATCTTTGTGGCTGGTTTATATGGTGCCATAAATTGAATGTGTGACATGCCCAATCATCCTGATGATGACCATCAGCTGATTGTTAGTATTGGAACCCAGCTGTCCCTTGCTCTATCCCTGGAGGATGCTGGGTGCTTCTTTAAAAATGGTTGTGCAGCTAGGGATGGAGTTTTCCCATCCCCTCTGCTTGTACTGGGTTCCATCTTTTAAGTAGCTGCCCAGTGAGGGGACATTGTGAGTCTGAAACTGGGGAACTTCTCTCTGATGTTAAGTTTACGGTGCCAAGGAAACACAATAAAGCAGGTGGGTATTCAGCCAGGGTTCCCAGCTGAGTGCCCACTTTTAAAGGTCTGGGGCATTTTGAGCTCAATGTTAGGGGAAGGCGTGCAGTTTGAAGCCTCAGTTGTATGTCTGCTTTTTTATGTTCTCAGGTGCTTGTGAAAGTGGCACTTAGAGAGTGGGGATTTCTCAGCTCCCATCTGCTGCTTCCACATGCACAGGTGGTGCAGCTGGGGAGCAGGAGCTTTCTGATCCCCAGATGCAGGTGCCCCCTGCTGTGGCAGCTGGCAGTCCTGGAGCTGAGGTTCGAAGACTTCTGTGCCCTATTCTGAGAATTTCACAACCTGCCATGCTCATCTGGCATGGCAGGTCTCGCAATTTGGGGAATGCATAAAGTTCCTCAGATACCAATCACGCAACTGCTGTAATGTCTGCCAGAAGCCTCAGTGTAACATCCTGGTCCCATTGGTGTTGGTAGTCTTGCTACTGACTTGAGACTGGGGTTTCCCTCCAGAGTATTTCTTATGGAAAAAGACAGCATGTTTTGTATTTTTATTTCATTTTTGGCAGCATAGGTGGAGCCCCTATCATGGGAAGTGTGCATTGAACTTGTGTTTTTGCTACTTAACCCTCAGCTCAAAATAGAAATTAAATATGGTTCCCCCCACCCTTTTTTAAAATGATAGAACATCACATTGCATGTTTGTCAGGTATGAATACAGTTGAATGTGATCCTTTCTCTTGGTTATACTTGTGTGTTACAGATATTTATGCTACTTTATTAATCCTATTAATCTGCACACTGCATCTTTCAGCTTGTGCAGTTTGCTGTAGAGTCTTTATACTGTAGCTTACCCTGCTGTTATAGCGAAGGAGCAATTTGTTGATGACACAATGTTAAAAAAAATCGTACATGCACTGATTGTCCTTTCTACCACCTATTAATAACCGCCATAATATTTCAGATGTGTTAATCTACAATGTCAGTTTTACACTGTCATCTGTCATCATCATCCAGGTAAAATAGGTTGGTAACAGTGAAGTTCCAGCTTAGCTTCATGAAGTCTTCCACTTTTTTCACTTTTTTGAGGAAAAAGAAGCTTTGCTTTGAGGAAGTTTCAGTATTGAGTTGTTTTAGGTTATTTTTGGTGGAAGAAGAAGAGGGGAGTGGTTGGCACTGAGAGTATCATTCTGGTTACCATGGAAAACCTTGTAGAAGATTTATGCAGCATTTCCCAAAGATAGTCAGATACCTACTGTGTCTAACTCTAGAGCAATGATTCCTGAAGAGTGCGCTGAGATGGAAGAGTGGTGGAAGTGGGCTGTGAAAAATGGGCTGGATTTGGCTCCAGGTGGGCTGGCCCTTATGTCTGGATGGGCCCCAGCCATGCCAGCTGCACACAGAGGTTGGGCCCCTGCATGGAGGGATCGGGTTCTGGCCAATCCCTGAAGGGAAAACAGTTGGAACCACAGATTGGATCCAGCCCACAAACCAGTGAGTGAAGTGTGCTGCCAATTCTAATCTGGAAAAAGGTGTGTCCCAGTATGAAATGTCTGGAAAACTGCTCTAGAAGTTTGTTTCATTTCTTTTACTTAGAATGCCTTAGACGTGGGTTTGGCATGTTTCACTCTATACCTTGTAGTCTTGTCTGGTTAGGAAAGCAATGATTTTTGCCTGGATGCAAAGGGGTGTCAGAATAAGAGAGTAGTGCATCTGTGACATTTTGAAGGCGATGTCCTCTCTTAGAGGGAGGGATAGATTTGGTATGACTTGTTGAGATTACAGTGTTTTTTGGGCAGGGGATAGAGTGAAATTGAACCTTTGGTGTTGTCGCTGCGGAGGATGAGATTGCTAAGGGACCCAAGGTTTTATGGTACCCTGCTGGATTGTGTTTTGGTTAGTTCCCCCAGGTTATTGGCGGCATTTCCTTGTAGGCCTGTATGCTACAGGAGACCCTAGGTTCTCTTGTTTTCCTCTTGGGTGACTTTACATGCACTTAGTTGATCTTGTTTCTGGATGAATTGTTTATTGAATCTGCAAATGGCTGGCTAGAAATGAGACTGCTCCTCTGATTCCTTTTTTCTTTTTGTTCTAGTGTATCTGGTAGTCGTTTCTGGTGTGTAATACATTGAATATATCATTTGTGAAATAGATATGCTAGGATATGGATCAAAATGTGAAACCAGGAACTTCATCTAAAATTAGACTGTGAATAAGACTCGGTGTTTCATGTTCTTTGGTGCTTGAAGCACGTCTACCCCACTTCTGTGAAATATGACCCACGCTTTTGCTCCTGTTCAACATGCAACAATCATGAAGATGAGACATGGTAGTTGTTTGAGAGCCTTGGGATAAACACCCTAAGAGTGGTACTGGGTACATCTTTAGCATTGCACTTATATAGCTAAATTGCCTCATTTTTGGGAGTTGGTGTGTGCAGAGTGGGAGTGAGTATAGATGGCTTTGGGAGCATGTTCCAGGTTGCAGCATGAAGCGGTATAGACATAGCCTTCATGACTGCTTTTGGACTAAATGCAAAGCAGTATTTAGCTATAATCTATAAGTTTTCCTCATTAACTCTGTGTCAGTATAGTTGCAGAAGGATGATGGATGTTAGCTTAGTGCTGTATGATAAGGAAGCGAGTGGTTATTTTCTTCCCCCATTTTGCTTCTTTTTAAATTGCCATTTTAATGTCTGTAAATCGCACCCAATGCTCATATGAAGGCTGTGCACTGCATGAAGACTGAAGAGACATGTAACTGAGATGGGGACCTCATTTACTAGATGGTGGTAGAAGAGTTGAACTGATACAGGAACAGCTACTCTCTTGTAAGCTGGAACTGTCCTTTAACACCTTTAATCCTTTAGAAGTTTAAAGGAGCAGTCAAAAAGGTAAATGGCCTGCAGGCAGCTTGGAAGCTGTTTTAAAAATACCATATTAGAGGCTCCGGAAAAGCATATATCACAAATCAAAAAGGGTACCAACAGTCCAAAAAAACTGCTGCATTGTCTACTAGAAGAATTTAAGAGGCTATTCAAGGCAAAAAGACATCCTTCTAAGAAATAGAAAATGCACCAAAACGAAGAAAACAGGAAAGCTCACAAACTCTGACAGGTGTATAAGGCAAGCCAAAAGAGAATTTGAGGAGCATCTAGCAAAAGATGCTAAAGTTAATCATAAAATTTTTTGAACTACATCAGAAGCAGGAAGCCAACAAGAGAATCAGTGGGCTGTTAGGTGACCAAGGTGTAAAAGGTGCACTCAGGGATGATAAAGTCACAGCAGAGAATCTGAATAAACTCTTTGCATTGGTTTTTTACAGCAGAAGGTACTGGAGGAATTCCCATGCCAGTAGATAGGCCTAAAGAACTGGACCACATTGAAGTGACAACTGAAATTTTAGAACAAATTGATAAATGAAATACTAGTAAGTCACCAGGACTGAATGGCATTCACTCAGGAGTTCCAAGTAATTAAAAGGGGAAATTGCGGAATTGCTGGCAATAGTTTGTAGCCTATAAGTACAAATGGTCTCTGCCAGTGGACTGGTGGGTTGGCAATGTATTGTTCACCTTTAAAAGGACTCCAGGGGTGTTCCTAGGAGCAACAGACCAATGAGTCTCACTTCCATCCCTGGCAAGCTGGTAGAATCTATAATAAAGAATAACATCAGCATTCATATGGACAAATATGGTATGCTGGGAAAGAGTCAGCATGGTTTTTGTAAAGGGAAATGCTGTTTCTCCAATCTGCTGGAGTTCTTTGAGGGTGTTAAGCATGTGGACAAAGGTGGGGGAAGTGCAGTTGACAATAATATATTTGTACTTTCAAAAGGTTTCTTGACAAGGTCCCTCGCCAAAGACTTTTAAAAGATGGAGCTGTCACAGGATTGAAAGGAAGGTTCTTTTGTGGATTAAGAGCTGGGTAAAAGACAGGAGGCAAAGGATAGGGGGTTGTGGTCACTTTTCAGGATGGAGGGAGGTCAAAAGTGGGATCCCACAGGAATCTGTGCTAGGCCCAGTTTGTTGAATATGCTCATCAGTGATGTGGAAATGGGGGTGCATGGTGAAATCCCCTACTTTGTAGGTGATACCACGTAGTTAAATCCCAAGTTTAGGGAGAGGAGCTGCAGAAAGATTTCACCAAGCTAAGCCAGGGAGCAAAAACATGGCAGATTAACTTCAGCATTGAGAAGTGCAAGGTAATGCACGTGGGGAAAAATAACCTTAACTATTTGTACGTGATGCTGGGTTCTGAACTAGCTGTTGTAGCTCAGCAGAGACCTTGGAGTCATTGTAGATTCTTTTCTGAAAACATCAGCTCAATGTGCAGTGGTAACCAAAAAAGCTAATAAAATGTTGGCCATCATTAAGAATGGAATAGAAAATAAAACGGAGAACATTATCATGCCATTATACAAATCCATGGAACATCCACACCTCAATCTGATGTACAGTTCTGGTCTCTGCATCTCTAAAAGAATGTAATACAATTGGAAAAGGTACAGAGAAGGGCAAACAAAATGATCAGGGGGATGGCAGGGTTGCTGTTACTAGGAGAGATTAAACTAGGACTCTAGTTTGGAAAGGCAAAGGCTGCAGGTGATGATATGATAGAGGCCTATAAAATCATAAAGGGTGTGTGGACCAAGTGAACAGGAAACATTTGTTCACCAAGTTTTAGAATACTAGAACTAAGGGGTACACACTGAAATTATTAGGAAACAGGTTTAAAATCAACGAGAGAAAGTACTTTTTTACCCAATGCCTAGTGAACTTTATTGCCACAGGAGGTGTTAGAGGAAGACAGAATAGCAGCCAGGTTCAAAAAGGGATTAGATTGGGGTGGGCAAATTATGGCCTGCCAGACACATTCATCCAGTCTGTGGGCACCTGCTAATGTACCTGGCCCTTCCACCCACAAGGTCCACATGTATACACATCCCCCAACATACCCTATTGCACCTCACTCCCACTCTTGTAGGTGGCAGGGTCTGGCCCAGCCAGCATGCAGCTTCTGGGTGGGGCTGCAGCTGCCGGGGAACCTGCTAGGCTTTCCTGGAGTCCTGGTCACTCCAGTCAGCAGGTAGGGAAGCGATGGAGGTGGGGGAGCTGCAGCTGGGCAGGGGCAGGGAGAGTGAGGCTGTGGCTGGTAGCAGTGCGGAGCCTGCGGGGGGTGGCAGGAGCATGGAGTTCGGGTGGGAAGGGTGTGGGTTTGAGGGATGGTGGTGGGGTGGCAGTGGGCATTTGTGTCCAGTGCAGGCATTGCTACCTGGTAGCACATAGCTGTATCCAGAGCTGCATGCGGGGGCGAGGAGAGCAGCCTGGCTGGACCACATCTATCGTGCGGGCTCTGCATGGCGCACATGCAACTCCTGGCACTCTGGAGGCACTGGGAGAAACCTCCCCACTGGGAGAAGCCCCCCTGGAGCCAGCTGTCTTCCGTGCCCCCTGCCACACAGGTCCTGGGACTACATGGGGAAGCAGGGGCCCAGGGCTCCTCTTCACTTTCGGCCAAGTCCTGGGACCTGCATGTTAAGGGGTGGGGAAGCCAGCTGGCTCTAGCACCTGGGGCTTCCCCTGGTGCCATGTGAGTGCTGGGAGCTGCATGTGCACTGTGTGGAGCTCCTGTGATAGAGGTGGCCCAGGTGGGCTCTCCTTCTCATCCCCTTATGCAGTGGTGGATGGAGCCGTGCACTGCCAAGCAGCAGGGCCTGCACCAGGCATGAATGCCTGCTGGTGCTCCTGTGGGCACTGGTAGGTGCTGTGCACCATGGGGGGAGGATGTGTGGTGTCCTCACACCTCATCCTGATCCTGCACACCCCACAAAAGCCACACACCTACACCCTGCCCCCACAACCCCCATATATACACTCCCCCAAACATACCCTGTTGCCCCCCATACACCCATGCCCCACCATACACATACAGTATACAAGAGTAAGCTTTATTTTTGTGTTATTATGCAATCATGTTTATATACAGTATGCAAACACAAATCATGACAAAAAAAGTTTGTAATAAAATTAAAATATGTTATAGTTAGGGTGGCCATTCGTCTGGTTTTATAAAGGACAGTCTGGTTTTCTGGTTCTCTGTCCTCTATTGATATGACACCTGATGTCTTTATGTCCTTTATTTTTCACTGCTTGGCATGTTCCCCCCCTCCCCTTCCCACTGACACTGCTGTGGCTGCCTGCAGGAGCTCCCCGCTCGACCTGCCCATTTTGCTGATACTGCTGTGGCTGCCTGTGGGAGCTCCCTGCTTGCCACTGCCACTCCCGTGCTGCTGACACAACCACCATCACCACCTGCAGGAGCTTGCCATGTCCCTGCAGCCTCAGAAGGCAGGCAATGTTCATGGTAGTGGGGACAGTTGCACTAAATGCAACTGTCCTCTGTTTTTGAGGTACCTCGATGGTCACCCTAGTTTACAGTAGGTGTTTGACTTCTAGCGAATAATTTGTTCTGGGTTTTTTTTCTGGTTCCAAGATGGCAACCCTCCTCTCCCAAAAGGAATATTTCTCCCCCAAAGGGGAGGGACTTCTGGTGGCAAAGGTCTGGGGTTAGGGGCAGGACTTGTGGTCCCAAGATGGCGACAAAGAGGCTGGACAACTGTCAAGGGCCGGGGCTACCTATGTGGCCCTTGACAGCTCACTAAAACTCATTAAGCAGCTCTGCAGTGGAAATAATTGCCCGCCCCTGCTCAGCATGCATCTGATTCAGTGCTTTTCTCTAAAACATCCACTCCTGTCACTGTTGGAAACTGGATACTAGGCTAGATAGACCATTGGTCTGACCCAGTATGGCCCTTCTTATGTTCTCAAGTTAAATGAAAACTAAGTCAGATTGGTAACTGGGGAGAAGAGGCTCTCAGATGGTCTGGTCATAGCTGCATAGATAGTAGGAGACCCTTTCCAGGGTGAAGGCAGGGGCACAGGCAGGAGATCTTACGGAGCTTTACAAAAATGGGTGAACCATAGTGTTCCTATTTAATACATAAGGCAACTGACAGATATCAAAGGAAAGTGACTTGTCAGAGGTTACAGTGCAACTCATTACTAAGAGTTGGGAACTGAACCCGTGTCACCTCTGCAAACTAGCTCCCTAGTATTAAAAAACCCAGTATTATTCTACTACTGGTTTAATAGATTTGCTGTTGAACTCCTTAAGGTAAATTCTAGTGATTAACCTCTTAAACCAATGACAAAGTGTGTCTTGCACAGACAAAAATGATTCTAAGTAATGCAGAATTGCTGGATTTACGTACCTCTTCTTATTTTTCATTTGCAGATGTATTTTACTGAGCTTTGCAAGCCAAAGCATTTGAACTCTTTTAGAGGTTAAATGCTGTAGCTTCTTGCATGGAATTGAAAGAGCTGACAGATACGCTCTGTCAAAGTGATAGTTGTTATAGTGTCTAAAAGATTAGTGATATACTTGGTAAGATTCTGCCATTGGGTCTTGCCCAAATTGTGGGCGTTTTCAGTTGTGTAACCTTTTCCAGTTTAATTAATGTAAATCTGTAAGGCTCAGGACACCGTGATTATACAAGACACATGCTGTTCAGTCATACTACAAAGTATTGCCTTTGAATTCAGAATGAGGTCTACTGTTCAGTATGGAATTAAGAAAATGAAATCTGTTTTTAACAAAAGATAATCTGAATAAATTAATCCATATCTATGTCTCTGACATCACCAGTACTAGAGCGATATTTTTACTGTTGCCATGTCAGTTCTTATAGATTAGATTTGTATAATAAATTTGGAAGCATCATTGCTTCTCTTTACACAAAGGAAAATGCAAAAGCAATCTGAACAAGCACAACTTCAAAAACCCTTCTTGCAGGAAACATTTTTTGACCCAGCAAATTTCAAACTATTTTAAATGTTTCAAAACTATAAAACATAAATGAAAATTGAACGTCTGATTCATATTTGCACACTTCTTGGGTCTTTTTCTGGGGAGAAAAGGAAACAGTAGAAAAAGGCATAAGATGAAAATTTTTGTAGTTAATCAGAAGAGGCTGGCAATACGTCTATACAAAAACTTACAATTGGGAAATTCTTGTCTAGTCTGCCGCTAGCAACCAACCTGTGTTACAAGACATACGACATATTTATCTATTTTTAGTAGTGATTTCTACATGTTTTCTACTTGTAATAAACACTACAAATATATGTCCTTTTGTGTCAAGACATTGTTTGCATTGTTACCTGTATCTCAACAGTTGCCTTTTGATCTATGATTTGAAGGTTTAGGTAAGTCTGAACAAATTTTTGTTATATCCTGTTGGTTAATGAGATCTCCAGCCCCTGACAGTGTTTTTTTTAAATAACGTCTTCTACCTGGACTCTTTTTTGGAACAGAATGTAACTTAATGGCCTGTAAATGAAAAGACACGTTGGATTAAAATGTACTGTTATTCATAGAGTCCTACTGTTAATATTTGATTTTATTATTAAAGTTTCTGTATTCTAAGAACATGTTATCTTTTGGGTAACTGTAATTTGTATTGGTGTGTTCTTTTTTCAGCATGGGTAGAGACGAGTTTGGAGTTAACATCTTTAGTGTCCAGTCTGTAATTGTTTGAAGGATCAAAAATGGCATACTCTTTCTTTAAAAAATAAAGATGTGTGTTTTATTACATCCAGTTGTTTTTATTTGCATTTTGAAACCACAGATCACTATCTACTTCAGTTTAAATTGGATTAAAATGTCCTGACCCATTTTTCAATTGGATTTCATTTACAGTCCATCAAATGCCAAGATTTTTTTATGGTAACTTGCTTAAAGTGAAGTGTCAGAGGTTCATGTTTTGTCTGTTCTTTCCTCCAGTTCCTATATGACAATTTATAATCACACACGTTGCAAGGGAGTGGCATACTTTTCCAGTCAGAAAGTGTAATTTCTACCTATTTC
>NW_017728992.1:86925563-86937290 GCF_001723915.1 Gavialis gangeticus | reverse complement strand
TTTTTTCCCTTTTCCCCCCCCCCCCCAGAATCTCTTAATCTTTTAAAAACAGAGGTTATATTTGTTGGCTGTGTGGAGAGTTTTGAAATTCATGTGAATGTAACTCAGTCCTTTCATAATGGAAAAGTTATTTATTCTGTTTGGACTCAACAACAAAGGTAAAGAAGCTACAGTGACTATATTTGTAAGTTGGACCAGAGGTCAAATAAAAGAATTTCCTGTTGGCTCAATCCTTCCTTTTACTCATTTGACTAGTCCTATTGACTTCAGTGGGGCTGAATATTTGGATGAGATAAAATGTAAGGCCTGTGATTAAATCTGAAGAGTTTGTTCAATCATCATATTTGCTTCAGAGTGACAAGAAATTATCCCTGCCCAGTAATCCTAACTAAAATAAAATCAATTAAAAAGTAATTAGTTTTAACCTGAGGGAAAGATGCATATGATATCACTTTATCTATTTTGCAGAAATATTTTGGGCATATCTATTGGTATGCATACAGCATAGGAATAACCATACTCAATTTACTGAACAGGTTTTCATGTGCTATAGCTACCTTGTACGCCTGATCTGTATTTTGAGTCATATGAGAAATACAGTGCAAATTCATTGTAGTCAGCCTCCCCACCACACATTCAAAACACTTTACTAGCATTTGAGAAATAGAATTATCTGTGTTCACATTCTCCATTAAACATTTACTTTTCCAACTTACAGCTCTATTATGATGCCCACTGCTTTACAGTTCGTAAAGTGTTTCATTTTCTTCAATGGGAAGCAATGTGTACCTGTATAAGGTTGATATTAAATTTAATTTTCCTTGTCAAATAGCTTTAAAACCAAATGAAGTAATGACATTGGAGAAAATGGTTTGGGGTCCAAAAAGGCTGTCTGGATTAACCAGGATTGTTACTATTTCTTCCTTAAAATATGCTGACTGAAGGCAGGGCAAAGTAGCACCTTCAGATATACTGGCAAACATCTGTTTCTGCAGAATTTGGAGTAACTTCTAACAGAATAAATACAAAGTTACATTTAAAAGCTTTAAAAAAATGTTGGCTAGGGGTAGCAATCTGTTCTGCACAATTTCAAAGTGCTGCAGATTGGACAAATAAGCCATGTGGGGACAGCAGCACACAGAACAAGAGTGTTGCCAGCATCAATTTCCCCTCTCTTTAGTGATTAACTATCTTTTTTTAAGTTTCTCTTCTCCAAATGGTCCACAATTTATATAGGACCAGGTCTGTTTCTGGTCCCTTGTACTGTCTTATGTTTTGGCAAATTTTGGTAAGGAATATAGACTTTTTGTTACAAACAGAATCTCAGCCAAGCAAGCACAAAGCATTCTTGGGTTATGTATATGTATCCAACTACAGGTTTCCCTTGCCAGCTGCAGGAGTTAGATTCTTGAAAGTTCCTATGGTTGGCAAAACTGTGGTTGGTAAGACAAAAGGCTTATGGGAAAAAATGGGGTTCGGGACTTGAATATGAATAACAAAGGAACATACAGTGTATAAAAATCATTTTTATTTACCTTTAATAGGTTAAAAAAGGTTCACTGTTCAGTAGCGGGTCTTTTAAAGAAACTTTAGCACTTCCCGGTGTACCATACGCAACACTAACCCTAATAGTAGCCTCACTTTTCTTAATGGTTCTCACAGTGGATTTGTTCACACCAAAATGTCTCCCTACATTTGCCACACTCTCCATATGCTAGATGATCCAACAACTCCAATTTTGTTTCCAAGGACATTGCTTCCCTTGCCCTCTTCAGAAATTTCTCACCTTCACGGCTCACTCATTTAGAGGCCATGATTAAGGGCAAAATGCAAAAATCACAAAGAAATCGGGAGGAAAATGCAGAACACCTGCAACTAGATGTTAACAGCATGAAGCTCAACATGAGACTGAGTGTGCGTAAGGAGATGGGAGTGCCACGGGTGGCTAGCAGGAGCATGGGTGATTTGAAATGGCAGGTGGTGGACGGATGCACAGCCATGAAAAACTCTGGTTACTCAAAACTGTATACCACAGTAGCCAAAATGGTATACAGAATATTAAGCATGGATACTCAAAGCCATGGTTGGCAAGGGAAACCTGTATTGATAAATTCATTGTTTGTTCTGTGTTGCATCCTCTGACTTAACTGAGGTTGAGAATTAATCTGGAAGCTAAATGAAATCCACAGAACCACAAGAACCCCCAATTCTATTGAGAGTCTAGCCATTTCTGTTGTTTGTCTGAATTGAATTGGTTATCAAAATTATGGCCTTGTCAGTGCTGGGGGTGGGGGCTTACAACAGAAATTTGTACCAACCCATAGCAGCTGACACTTGGAAGCTGATGCAGTCTGGGCATGTCCATGTGGCATTATGTAAGATTCACACACCTCTACTTCATCAGCTCTGCTGGCAGGGTACAACATGTACACTGGGAAGGCAACCACTGCTGAAGCGACTATAAAGAAAACATAGGTGAACTAATTGTACATTTGTACATTGATGGGCTTTTAATGTCTGGATTTAAAAGCTGTTCATTTGCTTGGCTACGCGGCTGTTGAAAAATACAGGCAGTCCTTGGACTTATGACACAATTTGTTCCTGAAAACTGCGTCTTAAGTCGAAACGTTGTAACTTGGAACCAATTTTCTCATAAGAAACAATGTTATAAATGGGGAATTGAACCAAGACCCAATACCCTATTTTTTCACCAAAAATACCCCAGAATTGTATACTCAATCAATTATAGATGAGTAATATAGCTACATTAATGTATTTATATTGTACATACCAATCATATTGATTTGGAAGGACTTCTTTGAGGTGACTTTGCTGGACTTTCTTAAAGGCTCTTGGTTAGACTTTTTGAAGGGTTCTTGGCTGGAGTTTTCTCAGGAGTCTTGGCTGCAGGTTTTTGTGGAGTCTTGTCTGCTTTCTTAAAGAAAGTGTCCAAGGAAGTTTGGACAGATGTTCTCCAGGGAGATGAGTGACGCAGCAAATTTGTTTGCTGGCGTGGCATCACGTCGGATCAAGTGTTGTAAAGTCAAAACTGACATTGTAAAGTTAAAACGGTGTCAATTTATAAACCTTGTAAGTGTGAAACGTAACTTGAAACATTGTAAGTCAAAGACTGCCTATACTACAAATCTTGTTTCAGGATGAATTTGGACTTAATCTGTATTCTTGGATAATATGGTTTGTTGTAGGGCTGCAGACGTGTGTTTAGTAGCTTATCTAACTTTGACATTGCGTAGTTGAATAAACAATTTGTGTCTGAAGTATAAAAAGGTCAGTGCCAATTAGGTTCTGCAGTCTAGCAAGTATATAGGCTACTGTTGAATCATGAGTTAAACTGGAAAAAAGAAAAAATGACAAGAAAAAAAGTCATTTTTGCTTTAAATTAGCTGAGGAGGTCATATTTTTAACTCTTTGGGTGTGATCTTGGTATGAAATTAGACCTCAGAATAGTACGTAGAAAGACTGATCTTTTGTGGGACCTGAACAATAGTACTGTGAACTGTAGCAGAGGATAATGAGTTTGCCTCTGGTGATTAGACGTTGTATTGCTTCAGTATGGTTTTTTTTTATGCTTCTGACTTACCAGTCCAGAATGGTTCAGTTGATCTTTTGCATGTTTAAGTGCAGAACAGCCTATTACAGGTTCATATGTATGTCCCCCCAGAAGTTTCTGGCCTCCTGTCTTGTGTTTTGTCACTAGGCTCCACTCTGCCTTTCTTTAGAGAGGCTAATTTAAATGTTCTTGAGAGTTTCCGCATGCCTCTAATGGTAGCTTGATTAGTGAATCTCTGTCTATCACTGAACCAATTTGTTTTGGGTTGGCTTAAACTGTTTCATAGGTTCATTAACATAATTGACAGCTAGAAATCTTAGAGCAGTGGTTCTCGACATTCAGAGACTCAAGGCATCCCACCGTAACTTTTGAATTGATCAGTACCCTATTTCAAAAACTAACTTATTTATTATAGTCATTACCTGCTTGAAGATGGGAAGGAGGAGGAGCAGCCATCAGGGTAGAATCTGCTTGCAGTGAATGAATGGGAGGAGGGAGCTGCTGGAAGGGAAGAACCTGCACTTATTTCCTCCCGGGAGCCTGGACTTATCTCATTTAACTCCTCTCTATTGGCAGGATCCTTCAAAGGCTGTCTGGGGCTGTGGTTGAGAATCACTGGCTTCGGGTATAGCGTTAAGGCCAGCGTCCTTTAGTCTGACCTCCTCTACATCACAGACCAATTATTTTACCCAGTAACTTCTGTATTGAATCCAGTAACATGTTTGACTGACTACATTTATCTAGTCTTGATTTGAAGACGTCAAGATGAAGAATTCATCATTTGCTTTCCTTCTCGGTACCAATCATCCTCTCTGTTAATTTTTTTTTTCACACAATATTTAATTTAATCTCTGGGTCTTCCAACTATTGGGCCTTTTTGTACTTTTCTCCACAAAGTTAGTGTCCCCTGACACCTTGCATTTCTCTGGACTGACTACTTTGTATTTACCACATTGTTCCATCTTCTTGTTGATAAGCTAAACAGGGTGAATTCTTTAAATCTTTTTTTCCCTCTAAGGCTTTTCCTCCATCCCTCAAATCTTTTTGTTTTTCTTTGGATCTTTTATGTACACTCTCTGATTTGTCTACATCCTTCTTTATGTGAACATTGAAATTGGTTCCTGTATTCCCGTATCACTCACTAGTTTCCATATGTTACTTTCATGTTTATGTATCCAAGGATCACATTAGTCTTTTTTGCTAGTGTTGAAGAGATGCTGTGACCCTGATGGCCCAGGAAGAATGTGACAAGCAAGGATTGCTTTGGTCTCGCTCTCGTTTTCTGTGATGTTGGGCAAGTCATTTAACCTTCTTGTTTTAATTTTCCAGTTTGAAAAATGAGAGCTTTCTGAGGTTCTTGGAGATTTACCATGTTTAAAGTGGTTTTGAAGACGTGCTATTAGTTTTATCATTTTATAATAAATATTTCTCAAAAATAACTTCCTTGAATGTTTTGTGGTGTTCGTAATGCCATTTATACAAAACAACTAACTCCTGTGATTTTATTTTTTAAAATAACCTGCAACCTTCAGCTATGTCTGGATGCTGATAGGTAATTAGCACGCCATTATTAATTCACTGCAGTCTCAAGCAGTGGTTATTTCCTTATCTGTGCCTAGGTATAGGTTTTATCTCATTTGGCAATGTGACTTTATTGAGACCTCTAAAATGTCATTATGAGATTAATCACATTCTTAGCAACAGTTCACCAGACCTGGTATTTATATTGCTGGTGGTGATTTGAAGTAGGGCACTGTTTGGAATGAAGCACAGCCTGATAGACTACAGTTTAATGATGCTTCATTTAAGAGAAAATGGTTCTTTCATCTAGAGTATGAAGGACTGATGTGGCACGGGGAGGAGAAGGTGATTAAGGACCAGAGAACCTTGTTTCAGTAAGCGCTCTCACTCTTTTCTTGTTTGTCTCTAGATTTAGTTTTCTATTTTGGTTTCTTATGGAGCTACATTTCACTTTATAAATCTAGTTTCAGAGATGGGAATTTCTTAAACCCAATCCAGTCCAATGCAGAATCATTAGCCTAATGTATTTAGCAACAGTTAATTTCTGTTATCATGTATAAAGTTAGTTGTTGTATGGTATTTTTAACTGTGATCTCTTAATTGAAACAATTTTTATTTTTCTGTGTAGTTTACACACACTCAGTATGCTTATGGTTAAAGGTCTACCCACCTTGTGGAGGCAGGTGACCAATTTTGTTGGGCAGATCATGGGGTCAGCCACCTTTTTCACAGGCTTATTGTGGTGGGGCCTCTCCACACCTCTAATTGGCTAAGGGGCTCTGTTGGCCCTGACCCCTGTCACTGATTGGTTTAAGAGGGCTGTCTGTCATATGGCCCCACCCCTCACCACTGATTGGCTGAGGGTTGTCTGTCATGTGGCCCCCACCCCTTGCTGCTGATTGGTGGAGAGGGGTGGGGCCACAGACATGCACCCTTCTCAGGTAAGCAGTGGGGAGGGGCAGGGGCAGCAGCCATCTTGCCTGCCCACTTTTGTGCCAGCAGCCCGTCTCCCTCTTTGGCTCCCACTGGGAGCAGTTTATTTTTAGTAAGTTCTTTTCTCCTCACGGATGGCTGTGAAATGTTTCAAATAAGTTCCATTTTATACCAGTAGCAAGGCAGCAGTAGATTTTGGGGAGACTTTAATGCTCTTCTTTACTGATTGAAGGCATAGGGCTTTCACACCAGAGGCATGCGGTAAACTGTCTAGAAATGCACTTTGCTTAGATTGCCCTATAGCTTTAAATAAGGAATAACCATGTTTTTAGTAACATAACCAGTAATTAAATGAGAGCTGAGATGCCAGAGGAGTTTCAGGAAGCTAACTTACTGTAGTAGGTGCTGATGATATTATTGAGAGGGTGAAGCAGACCCTTGGCCATTTACGCACAAATCTTTTGCTTTTTTAAAATAAAGCTGCTGAAAAGTTCTTAATGATTACTTAAATCACATTCTGTATTCAAATGTTTCATCGGCCTCCCCTCCTCCCACATACACACTGACGCTTTTCCATTAGCAGTATATAAAAAGCTGTCTGTGAAGAATATCCATGAAAGATGAATAGTTTGCATGTTTTAAGGAAAGGTGTTTGCTCTAAAAGGGATAATTATAGTGGCTGAAATTAGCCTGAAATGCTGGCTAGAGAGCTTCATTGAAGATGAGGTATTTAATCAAAAAAAAAAAAGGTTTCCATATTGACTTTTTCTGTAGCTTCATTTATGTCTTTAATTGTCTGCTTTTAAACAATAGTTTTAACATAAATTAAATTACACTTGTGCATTTATGCACTCATGCACACATGCACAATCCCAAGTCTTTAACTAGGAAGAATTCTGAGAGTCCAGAGTCCAGTTACAGGATACGATGTAGTTCCAGTCAAATCTTTTTCTCGTTTGGTCCTATCAGCAAATAACAGTAGGCAAAAATGCAGACATTTCAGTTGGTCTGATGGAATACATGAGAAATTATTAAAAATAAATTCAGTCCATCTGTGATTTTGGAGGTTTGTGAATCTGTTTGGTAGTATCCCCTCATAAACGGAATCTCTGACATTGAACTAAATGTTCAGATTAATGAAATTTGGATTTGTTAAATTGAGGACCCTAGGTTTTGCTGTATGTTTCCATAAGATTTTTGTGAAACAGTTAAACCTGTGTTTCTCTTTTGGTCTTGTAGAATATGTTTTTTGCTGTGTAAAGAATGCATGTCGTGTGTGTGTGTGTGTGTGTGTGTGTGTGTGTGTGTAGGTCAAAAAGTAGTTTGTAGAAATATTTTTGATGAAGCTAAATGCCAATAGGATTATTTTCATGAAATGGCATTCCATTTAGAAAGGAGCTCTAAACAAAATATTGTCCTATAAACAAAGACGTATCATTGCTGTGTTGGCAACATACTGTACATTTGCAGGCGTGAGAACTTACAAGTGAAGCGGGCTAAAAGTGATCTAAACAAATGAGAAGCAATCAATTTAATTTCATTGCTCCTAACTTAGAAAAATGGAGGAGGAAGGCAAGGACAATTGGTAAAATGTTATTTATTTTAAGAGCAGAAGCTTGTTGGTTTTCCACATGCTTATATGCACGCACACATGCACTTCATAACATTTTTGGACTTTTACTTTATTTTGTTCCTGTTTGCTGCTTTCATAAAAAGTTATGTCTGAGCTTTGAGATTATGGGCAATTTTACTCAAGTATAACAGCATATTTCACTTGGGTGAAAATTGCTGAGATTGTTTTCTTTCTTGCCCTACATTTCAGCTTGGAGACACAGAGCAGTCTGCTAGAATTAGTTTGGTATAACATGGTGGTAGAGTTACAGTTTGATACTTGTGGGGTACTTGGCAATATTTGCTTTGCAGAAGTTCTGGATTGTTGTTAGTTTCCTCACTGAGATTTAGAATTATGATAAATGTGCTTATGTTTTTCTTGGCACAAGCCTCAAATATTTGGGGTTTTTCCCCCGTTTGCTTTATGCCTAATTTCCAGTTATTACATCTACTTGGCAAATTAATGTTTTAATTACACAGGGATAGCATGTGGTGTTTCTTAGCTTTCTTTAGATTACTGATTTGCTACAAATTGCATTCTTTCTTCCATGCCCAGCCATCCAGACTATCTACTTTTGCTGACAGCAGTTCAAATTTATCCTGAAACAAGAACAAATTTGCCCATAGCTTGCCTGATATAAAATGAGGGACTTTTTGAAACTAGTTTGTGGGCTGTGGAAAAGAATATGTAAGAGTGGTATTTCTGAATTCTTTCCTACCCAGTTTGAAATTGTGGTGGTTTTTTTCCATCATGCATCTTGATTTCTGCCATTGCATGGGGTGGTAGCCATGGCTGATCTAGGGGTCCTGCTGTCATCTGATGTTTTTTTTTTTTGCGCTCAATTTCTCAGTGAGAAACTACCTAAATGAAAACCAGATGCCTGCTTGCAGTTTTGGGAATACTCTGTTGCCTTTTGTAGGGCACCCTCTGTGATGCAGTTGTAACAGGCCTCATTTCACCTGAAGGCTGCTGACCCAGGTTACATTTATGACAGAATTATCCTGTTACTCTTACCTTCAATGGTGACCTGGCTACATGTTCAAGTCCATTTATACAGTAAACAGGCTGCAAAGTTATTTCTCAGGTAATATGCAACAATTTGGTGGTTATTCTGTGTTGCATCTTAAATTGAACAGGTGGCAGGTTGGGGTTGGCCCATGACAGGTTCTAACACTCAGATCAGTGTCAAGATTCAGCATGGGGCAGGCCTAGTGTCTGAGACATAGCTGCCCCTTGCCCAATGAGTTTCTGGACCCCAGACCCTTGCCCAACTCCTTGGTGGGGAGCCGCAGGTGCAGGGGAGGGGGAGAGGTGGTGCCACAGTGACCTGGACATCAGGCAGCATCTCTCTGATCTCAGGCTTACTGCACCTCATACCCATGATTTTCTAAAATCCCTGGTGCCCAGAGCCTCTCCGCAATCCAAAGGTCCCATGTACCAGGGATGTCTGAAAACTCTGTATGCAGCTCATCTGTGCACATGGTTTTTAAAGGTCTCATTGAAATGATTTTTAAAGGACCTGTAAAAACTGTGTGTGCAGCCCTTTGGGCTGCAGCCATGGTTTTTAGTCGTCCTGGCACATGGGGACCTATATAAACCCCATATGCGGGTCATCTGAGCTGTGCACATGTTTTTTATTCATTGTGGTACATGGGGGGCCCCCGGGATCAGGCTGCCACAGCCTAATCTTGGGGTCCATATGCTATATAAAAACTGTGTGTGCAGCCCAGCTGGGGTTTTAACGATCAGTGGATTGTTGGTTGGGGCCAGGGACTGTAATGGGGACAGTTCCAGATTCTGTGTTGGTTCCTGGCCCCAGCTGACAATTAGCTGATTGTGGGGACCTGGCTTTCAACTTGCTGATACAGGGGGAGCCTGGGATCATGATCCCAGACTCCCCCTGCTCTGACAAATAAGGTGCGACTGGGGTTTCATCTCTGATTCTGAAATTGTGCCTCCTGCCATGCACGTGTGGGATCATGGATCAGATCCCATCATGCCTTTAAATGAGACGGCTTTGTGATCAAGCTAAAGCAATATTATATGTCTTTTCAAGAAAGATTTACAGATATTTTGTTAAAAAGGTGCATATCTCTATGGGAGGGCAAGGAAATAATGTTAAAAATAATATCTGGTCCATCTGCATATATTAGTTATCATGTAGATGGTATTTTAAATGCATCAAATGCATAACATTATATTAAAATATGGACTGGAATATGACAATATTCTCATGTTATGGCAAAGTCTAGTCTTGATTTGATAAAGGTGGAGTGACAGCTATTGTGGTGTTCATTTATGGTGAAAACTAACCTCTTTCAGCTATTTTTCAGCTAGTTTGCTTTCTCCAGGCAAAAATAATTTGGTGTTAGCAGCAAAGGACAGTGCACATGTAGTGAAGAAAAAAGCAAATAACTTTCTAAGCCTGACCTCAGAAAGAAATCTCTTCTTTCCCTCAAGCCAATCACAGTAAAATGTCATAAATTTTCTCCACATGTCCCAGTTGTATTCAGGCAGACTATGATAAAGGTTTGAAGCAGTAATCAGATACATTTCTTCCAGAAAAGTGGGACTAAATTTCACATTGTTCTCTCCTAAGTGTTTTCTTTTGGCGAGACACTTGAGTTATATTTGTTTGGTTTTTTTTCTTTTCACAGGATGTCTGCTAGTGGATGGTAACATTGTTGGTTGTACATTTAAACATTTAATTTTTTGGATCAATGACCCATAGCTCCTTTTGTTGACTTTTTTGGGGAGGGAATGGATCGCTGTTAGTGCTGTGTCTTATGTATTAGATAAAATCCTTCACCCCTTTAGAGTCAGACTCTTGAGAGGTAGGCTTGGAACAAAGAAGATGGAACATTAACTCCAGGTATTTATTTTGAAATTGATGGATACAGATTCAAGTTTGCCTCTCTGTCTTTTTCAAGGGAAACACTATCTAGAATTTTATAATGTAAACATAATTCTTTATGACTGAGAGAAGGAGCAAAATGGATGGTGTTATGGCTGGGGGATGGAGATGATTTTAAAGAAAAGTTGGCCTTGACATTTAGGGGTTTTACCCTGAAAATGTTAAACAAAATCCTTCCCTAGAATGGTCTCTCTGGGAAGTCAGTGGCACAAAACTGGAACTACTAAGTGTTGGCTCAGTTAGTTTTGTTGGTCCCATTTGGAAGATAGAGCTGTTCTGCTTTGTTTAGTGTCTGTTACAGACAGGGTTGACCATGCTCTCTAAATTTTTGGACAGTCCATAAAGGTGCTAAAAGCACTCATCCATAAAGTCCATAAAAAAGAGACATCTGTTTAAAAAAACAAAGTAAATTCAAAAAACTAAGCAGCCCTGTGCTTGATGTAAGATCCATCATTGGAATAAGGCTGGAGGCAGAGCAGTGCTGTTCCACCTGGGCTAGGGACAGAAATTGCACATAAACTATTTTAAGTAATCAGAAATTGGTTTAAACCTGTAATAAAACAAGTTCAGTGCGCATAAACCAGTTTCAAAATGGCTAAAACTGGTTTTAAGATAAACCTGTTTGAATGTAGTATCAGACTTAAACGATTTAGGTCAAACTAGTTTATGGAACTTCTGTCCCGGACCCCTTCCTGGTTCAAGTTAAATCACAGTCCCTCAGCATCCCAGGATGCTTTGCAGCCCTGGATTAGGCTCTATTGTCTGCTTGAGTGGGGCAAGGTTGGCCCTGCCCCTCTGCTCTCTAGCTGGAGCAGTGAGGTCTAGCTGAGAAGGGGAAGGTAGAAAACCCAGCTGGGGATGCACCCTGGTCTGCCTTGTAGGGATGGAGCAGCCCCTGCCAGACTTTTCCCTTGCAGAGGGGAGGGAGGGGGTTTAAATAAACCTCTTCTATGGCCTACAGGACCCCAACCTGGGTCTGTGTGTGTGTGTGCAGGGAGGGGGTGGGGCTGCTCAAGCATGGGAGAGGGCAGCCCCTGCCAGGGTTTTATCTTTCTCTCCCCACTTGAGTGGAGAGCAGGGAATGTGGTCATGCCCTAGCCTGTACCGCCAGGGTGAGGTGGGAAACGGAGAGGGTTTAAAACTTCCCCTGGCCCTGGACCCCAGCCAGGGTTTGTC
>NW_017728992.1:86919719-86920563 GCF_001723915.1 Gavialis gangeticus | reverse complement strand
TGCAGAGGGGAGGGAGGGGGTTTAAATAAACCTCTTCTATGGCCTACAGGACCCCAACCTGGGTCTGTGTGTGTGTGTGCAGGGAGGGGGTGGGGCTGCTCAAGCATGGGAGAGGGCAGCCCCTGCCAGGGTTTTATCTTTCTCTCCCCACTTGAGTGGAGAGCAGGGAATGTGGTCATGCCCTAGCCTGTACCGCCAGGGTGAGGTGGGAAACGGAGAGGGGTTAAAACTTCCCCTGGCCCTGGACCCCAGCCAGGGTTTGTCTGGGGGGCCAGACCCTCCCCAGCTTTTGCCTCCCCACTCTTCACTTGAGCAGGGGGTGTGGCCATGCCCCAGCCAGGGCTGGAAAGGTGAGGGGTTTAATTTGCTCCTCCCGTCTCCCGCTGGCATGAGAATCCAGCCATGGCCTGCCAGGCAGGGGTGCAACAGCCCCTGTTAGGCATTTCACCCCATGAGTGGTGGGGGGGCATGGGTAGATGCTGGCCTGAGGTGAAGGTGAGGAAGAAGGGGGGTGTAATCCCTCCTTCTTCCCCTCTCCCACCAGCATAGGAGACCCTGGTTGGGGTCTCATGCCAGTGGGAGAGGGGAGGGAGGGGGGGATTAAATCCCCCTTCCTCCCCCCTTTCACCTCAGGCTGGCCCTGGGCCCAGGGTCTGGCCACATCCCACTCCACTTGAGTGGTGGGGTGGGGGGGAATGTCTGGCAAGGGCCGCTTCTCCCTCCAGGCACAGCTTGCCTGGGGACTGTACAGGCCAGGGTTGGGGTTTAACCCCCCCAGTCATACTCAGTGGCTTGCTGGGGCCTATCCACACCTGTCCCTTCCCCCCACCCCAGCCTCTTTGCC
>NW_017728992.1:86902073-86918728 GCF_001723915.1 Gavialis gangeticus | reverse complement strand
GTGCACCAGGAGAGGCTGGGGCAGGAGCCTGGCGCGGGCTCTGTCGGCTCCAGGGAAGTGCTCTGCTCCCCCGCCACAGCCTCCATCCCTGCCTTGCCTCACTTCAGGGAGGAGCTGCTGCCTGTCCCAAGTGAGGCTCTGCCGGCTCCGGGACACTGCTCCACACCCCTGCATTGCCTCGGGGAGCGACGAGGCATGTGGCGTCAGGGCCAGGGGAGCGGAGCACTTCCCCAAAGCTGGGGAGCCTGCTCCAGGCTTCGGCTCCAGCCTCTGGCCCCCAGCTCCAGCCTGTGGCCCCAGCCTCTGGCTCCAGCTCGTGGCTCTGGTCCCCGGCTCCAGCCTCTGGTACCTGGTCCCTGGCCCCCAACTCTGGCTCCTGGCCCTGGCTGCTGGCCCCAGCTACCGGCTCCCAGCTCCAGCCCCTGGCTCTAGCCTCTGGCTCCAGGGTCCGGCCCCAGCCACTGGCTCCAAGCCCTGGCTCATGGCCACTGGCTCCGGTCCCTGGCCCCAGCCCCTGGCTTTCGGCTCCAGCCCCCGGCCTCTGGCTCCCAGCCCCCTTCCGCAAGTGTCCCATGCCAGATCGAGGTGGCATGCTCATGGACTGAGGCGGTGCACTCATGGACCGCTGCTCCTTAGAGGAATCATTGTCTGTGCTGCCTCTAGTGGCTGCTTGCCTCAAGGGTAGCCTGAGGCACTGAATAGGACAAGGAGGGGATGATGTGGCCAAGATGGAGCTGCAGGGCTGAGAGAAGGGAGAGGTAGTAGGTTGGTGGTCTGCGCCAGGACTGGTGGGGATAAGGCTGGTGGATGGGCTGGGGTGGTGGCAGCATGGTGTGGGGTCAGTATGGTATACTCCCTAGGGGTGGAAGCAGCATGGTATAAAACCATTGCTGCAGTCAAACAAACTGTTGGTGTTAAACCTGTTAAATTTGAAAAAAGCCCTTGTTACTGCTGTCCAGGGCCTGGCAGAGGAGTTGTAGTTACATTAAGTAAAACAGGTCAGCAAAAAGTGTGGCTGTCAGTAAAATAAATAAATAAATAAATAAAAATAAAAATTAAAAAAAAAAAATTAATTGGCAACCCTAGTTAGAGCTGCTCTTGGCTCCTAACAGTGTGTATGCCTGACAAATGCAAATTGGGAAGACATGAGTGTACACAGTGGGGGAAACCCCTGTTCTAATAGGATGTTGTGACTGCTGCAGAAGGATTAAGAGTTGGACTGTAATTAAAGAAAAATACATTCAGCTGCTGGCTGTCATTTTCCTTATGACTTTGGGTCAGTTCACTTGATTTCTCTGTTCCATAGGGGTAATAATTTTGTTCTATCTTGCTCTTTCAAACTGCCCCCCTCCCTTTTTTTTATATTTGTTTTAACTCTGGTGAGTTCAGTGGAGATGCTTTTGAATCATAGAGGTATGAGATGAAAGTCAGGCCCCTATTCTCCATGTCAGTTTACACTAGGTTCTTTAAGACTCTATGGCTTTTTATTTTAACCATGGATGCATACAACTCCTAGGAAAAATATAGTTTCCTGGTGTTATGCTAATATGTAAATACAGAAAGGTAAATTAAGATTATTCACTTTTCAGAATATAATACTGCTAGCAAGCCAAAGGGGGGAAGCATTTTAATCATTAATATTCACTCCCAAAGTATTTTTAAAGGTTTCTCTGTATAAAGGCATTGGGTTTTGCATGTTGATTATGGCATTCTGGGTATGTGGCAAAGTTCCAGGTGTCAGTGAAAATGTCAGTGGACTTCTCACAGTTATGGTCCCTCCCGCAATGAAAGGCTGGTCCAGTCTGGATCTCTCCTCTAGATATGCTAATACACTGTGAAAGTGCACATCATGCCTGGATGGTCTGTGCTGATATAATACTGCCTGGAGTTCTCTCAAAGTGCTAATGTGTCAAAGTGCCCACAAGTGCTGGGTGACTGTTGCTGCTTTTTAAAGGTTGTGTCTGTTGAAGTTAGTGTGTACACTCTGTTTTTGTAGTAAGTTGTATTCCACTTAAAGTTTTTCTGTTTGTAGTAATGTTGAAATTGGGAGTTTAATGGGAAGAATCAATACAACTAATAGTTTGTGGCTCTGAACTTGGATAATATTACAGAAAAGCAAACATGAAAGCTCAAAGTCAAGTAATTTGAAAACTTGTTCACAAAATTAGCACAGTTATCTGACTTGAGATCTCATCTGTTACAGTATTACCAAAAAGTGTTTGTGTTGCCTCCTGAGGCTATTTTATTTTTCCTTTTCTTTGTTTCTTTCTTCTAGTTCCCAGTCTCCTTTGTTCACTTGCTAAAATTTTCAAATAGAAACAAATTTCCACTTTTGTGACAATGATAGTCAACAGCACTACAAAGCAGTTTTCTGAAGAAAATTATTAGTTATTCTCATAAGAGGCTAGGGATTTTTAAATAGCATAAAATACAATTGGAATTTCTTGTGTTTATTTTTGCTCTGTTGCATTTTGTAATAGTGTGCAGCTGTGCATCTGTTATAATTCTATTTGATGCTTTGCTAAGACCACTTTCCTCTTATGATTTCAATTCTTAACACCACTACTGAAATCTTATATGCTATTTTGTGTCATTTATATAAGAAAAAAGAAATAGTAATGTATGTGTAGTAAAGCATGACTTTAAATGGCTTAGTTTTTAATACATAATTACTAGATTATGTCAGGAACTGGAAACCCTTATTTAATACTTAAAAGCTTTTCTAAAATAAAAAATGACACACAAAAATAAAATCTTTAAATTACTTTTGTGCAACAGAACTATATATCCTACTCGTAAACTATTTTTAGTATCTTTCCAGGCATTTGTTTTTATAGATAACCTCTTGTCCTGTAGTTTCTTTAGTTGTGTATAAAATATGTGTCTGTCTCAGACACACAGACTGTTTTATTTAAAACTTATGCATACCTTAGAGTTCTATGGGATTTAGCTGCACATTTCTTATCTATAGCAACAGACACTGCTATTTATTGAGGTAAAGGTTTATCTTCCATCCCTGCAGTTATGAGACTATAAGCTTAAGAGAAGATTTACACAGAGGAAATTCTCTTCCTCCTAGATTTTTTTTTGTCCATTAGGAAGAGCTGTTCTGTGACACTACATGGTTCATTTTGAAGCATAGTGGTCTGAATGCTATTCTAAATTGTTTTTTTTAAAGTTGGAAGGTGTGTTGAAATCAGTTCTGATGGATATATTTAAATATTGTTCTTCTCCCCTCCTCCATTTTACCAATACTTTTATTTTAGGCATTTAGAGAATGGGTTTTATTTTCATGTTAAATTTATTTTTCAGACTATCTTTGGCAAGTCTGATCTTCTATTCCTTTTTTTTTGTACTCATAGATTGCTCTCTCTCTAAGCTAAGAAAGCTGTTGTCTATTGTTGTTCTGTTTCTGTTGACTATTCGGTTGGTAAAAGTCCACTGGGATGAGCATGTATGAATGCAGGATGCACTGAGGTATGAGGGAGGGTGGACAAGGTGCGTTATAGATGTGTTTGAAAAAAGGTCTTCAGTGTACCTGGTGTGTAAAAAGTGTTAAATGGCTCAGAATTGAAATAATTGGATATTTAAAATATTTACATTTTTAATTAAAGTGTAAAAAATCACGTTTTACTATGGACATGGAATCTCATAATAAGGATCTCACCTGCAGACTGGTGTAGTAATAAAATATTGTTCTGAAATCCTTGCCAAATTCACAACTGGGTAACCCACTTAGTGTAACTGGATGCTGGGAGCCAACAAATGTATGACTAATATTTTCACTTGTGAAGTTTAAGAAAAATGCTCTTCAATCTGTGAACAAAACCAAGTGAAAAAGACAATACTTATGCAAAATCTCTCAGATAATTTGATTATGGAATTATAAACTCATGGCATGATTTGGCATAAACTGAGAGCAAGGTCACATTTTGTATTAAGGTTCTATTCAGAAAGGATTAATACATGATGTTTAACACATTGTTGGAGTCCAGTGGGACTGTAGATTACTTATAAAAATCTATAACGGGAGACAATACCATCTAGTTATTTCTGATGTCCTTATAGCCATAACACAAAGTACCTCTGCGTGTAATGGGCTTACAATATCTGTTAATTACATATTAGTCATTTATAAATGGGGTCTTAATATGAAGTGTGACTGACAGTATTTAGCAAGCCTTTGCCAGAGATTTTTATTTATAAGAGTTTAAAAACAAGTTACCACATTTTAAATTAGGCCTCTCATATTCAAAATGCTGAAGGTTGTTATTCTGTGTTTGGCACTATATTTTTTCCACACATATGTCTCCAAAAACAGACATGCACTTGTTTTGGGGAGGCAGAACGACAAAAAAAAAAAATTGTCCTAGAGTCATGACCAAAAACTGACCTCATGGAGCAGAGGCAGAGTCTACTCTTGAGCTTAGTTGCACTTCTAAGGCGCCTGAGGTAAAAGCTAGAGTTTTAATCCTTTCACAACCAGCACTGTCTTGGCAGCAGTGATCTAGGAGCAGCCAAAAGCTGCTGTCAATTTGGCAGTGGCTGTGAGAAGGTTGAAATTGTAGCTCTGACCTCAAGAATGACTCTGCCCCTGCCATATGCTGGCTGGGAGAGAAGCATTCCAGCATCTCCATTTTTCCACTCCAGTGAAGAAATCAGCTTCCTCACTTAAGTCGTATAGCACAATTTTGAAGACCTAATTTTTGGGAGAAAGGTGCATGTGGTAAGTGAGTAAAAGTTGTAGTTCATTAATTTTGTTTCCGAGAATGAAATTATATTAGTCACCTTAACAAAGTTGGATCTTTGAGGGGACGGATGGGCAGCATAATAGCACACTGCCCATCTAAGCCACACTGAAAACTTTTGGAAGGATATGTTGATTCTTTGCTTAAAAACAGCTTCTTCAAACCATCTCGCCCATGCAAACTGTGCTGAATGTGATGGACCTCTGTGCCCACATGATGTCATGCTGATTTTAGTGGGGTTGCACAGAGAACTTGTTAAGGTTGTGGGGCCCTAAGTTCTCTGATTTTTTTTTTTTTAATCTGCATCATATGGAAGAACTTCAAAATCTGCCCTAGTTTAGGTTTTACTTGGACCCAAGTATATGTGTATAGTTCCCTGTCTTACGAACATTTTCTTCTTTGGCTCATGAATAGCAGCATTTCCTCTACCTCTTCTAATGGATACAGGGTGAAAATGGATGCCGAAGTTAATTCTTGACTAAAACGACCCTGGTAAAACCTCTGTGCCCTGTCATAGGAAATTTCTCTGTCCTGATAGGTAAGCCATGCATTGGTGTATCAGTGAAATGGAGATTTCTGATTCCAGTGTAGAGAGAGGTTGTTGAGCAGAAAGAGGTATCAATAGAAGTGAAAATTTTTCCTTTCTAGGGAAAACAAAAGGCTTTTGGTAGTTGATGTTCAAAGGTTTACCTTTGCATTCTTGCATTCTTTGGTCAGAAAAATTTGATAAGGTTAGGATAGCAATATTCAATTAACTATATTAATGAAAAGTCTAAGATATAATAGCAAGAAGAACTTGGTGATTTAATTTAAGAATGAACGGGAAGGGACTAAGGAAGGGTTTAGGCCTTGAATAAAGAAGAAGAAATACTTACGTTTTTAACCGGATGGGTGGATGATTATTATTTGTTTAACTAGGAGCTAGGAGATTTTACATTTTGAGAGGGTGAAGAGATTTAGTGTACAAGGAAGAGGGTTGCTATTGTTCCTCGGAGGCTTTGCTGCTGCCTGTAGAACGTACAGTGAAGATATGAGTTCGCTAATTTGATAGTGTAATTTAGTTTTACTATCCAGTTTAATTGATATTATAATAGTGGTGTTATGGGAGCTCCAGAGGAACAAGTGAGGCTCTTTACCCCTATTTCGTAATGAGAAAAAAGAAATTTTGTGTTTGAAAAAATACTTACAGGCTACTGAGTCAACAGTCAGGCTTGTCATTGGTTTTCTCAGGTGTTGCTGACTTATTAGCTGTGTCATTTAAATATAAATAAACTAGAAAGAAAACCTTAACCTAGTCTCTTACAGGCAATCCTATCCCACTTTGTGTGTCAAATGTTATTTCCATCCTCCTTCAGGTCCATCATTCAAAGTAACTTTTCATGCAGTCCTCTGTGAATGGGTAGAGTGATTCAGCAAAAATTAAAATCAAATGAAAATCAAAACATATTGACATAATAAAAGAGTAACCTGGCACTTGGATTTAAGGTTCAGCCCAGCTTTCCGACTCTTGGTTTGGAGTCGTTCTTTTTTGTAGGTATAATCTCATCCATCTGCCATTATTGATAGTCCTTCCCTTCAGTGCTTGTGCAGGAGAAATGAGAAACTGGACTGCCATGTGGATCTGCTCCTAATTTTCCTCGCCCCTTCTCCTGAGATGTGGGGTATTGTATGCCCAGGTACTGTGTTTATAAGTAACTTGAAATATCTCTGTATTAATAATACATTTAGTCCTTTGCAGTCAATGTCCTTGCACCTCCTTATGATGGAACAGTTGTTGCATGTGTTGTGCCGATTGTAGATTGTGAGTTCTTTAGAGTAATGACATTCTTTTATGTGGTTCTTTAAATTATGGTGTACACATGCCACGTTCTGTAAATAACTTCCCATAAAAACATGGAAGGAGATAAAATGGTACATGTCTTTTCTGTTTCTAGTTTAAGGTATTCTATTGGTATGACTGTGTTTAAGGGTTTTATCGTCATTTAGACTACATTAAGATGTTATTTTCGAAGTGTTGGAATTTATTTATAAAATATTTATGATAAGTTTAGAAAAGTTGCTAAAAAGTTTTTAAAATAGTTTGAACATTTTCATGTTATCCAGATTTGAAAGGGATGCTATCAACTTAAGTTTGAGTCCAGTTTCTGCTTTATTTTAAAACGCCTTCTGTTTCTGAGCCTTTTATGGATTTGCATTTTCCTGCTTTTCCCTATAAGTAAAAGGGTTAAAATTATATTTTAATTAAGTAATAAATCTGAGGCTTTAATAAATACTGCATGAGACTGTATCATGAGACTTGTAATAAATTATGGTAGTAAGCAATGCTGCTACGTGAGAAATTCAACACTTATTATACTAGTGTTAGAGTGATGTTGTAGCAGTGGTGATCCAGGAATTGTGAGAGGCAGGAATTTCTTCAGATGATACCTTATATTGGACCAACTGCATAGTTGGGATTGAGTTAAAGAAGCTCTCAAATGCAAGACCTGAAGAAGAATGTCTTGCATTCAGAAGCTTGTCTAGTTCTGTGCCAACTACTGTATACAGTTGGTCCAGTAAAAGGTATCACCCTAAAAATCCTTGCTTCTTACAATTACTATACTCAGTATTGCTACTTTTCATTACTTTTATCAGTAATTTCACAATATTTGGTATATTTCTTAAAGCCTGAGCTCTTGGAATCAGATGATTACCTGAGAATCTCAGATTTTGCTGAAAGAAAAAAAATGTTGACCCTCTAGTTTCAAAAATATGTTGGCCAGTGAGACTTAAATGAACCCCTAAGTCTCACACCAGAAAGCATGTTAAAAGAATTCCAAAACTATTATTCTTATAATTATTTTTAATTGCTTAGTTTTTGTGAGTCTGCTTTGTGCTCTCTGAAAACCTGTGGTTGGCAGTTCTGTACATTGGATGAGAGCAGTGGCCTGCCTTGTTCAACAGAGGATAGTGTTGGATGCTTAGTAGTAATCTGTAGTAGTGAATCTAGTTTTGAATGCTTGTGGAAAGTTGAAAGGTTATTAGCACATGTTTGTTTACTCCGTGAAGATAAGACTTCGGAGAAAATAGAGTGGCACTGTCTGGAATGCTCAGTCACTGCAGTTCCATGGAGGATATTGATTAGTTCCTAGAGGTTGCAGGGGACTCACTATCTCCCTTTTCATTGTAGAACGTTGATGAACTCGCTAATATTTAAGGTTCGTGATTCTCTTTCATTGTTGTTGTGGATGGTTCATCAGAGTTGAATAGTGTAACTGAATCAACATGCTGTCTTGCTTGTGACTTGCATGTGTTTCACATGTTCGTTTTGAAATGAAGTTGCGATTTCTTTTGGGTGACTAAGAGGAGGAATAGTCTTTTTTTTTTTATTGTAATATGCTCAGTATGGAACAAGCTAGGTTTTTCTACAAAGTGTTTACAATTCCAAACCCCACGCCACTCCCACCAAAAAAAGAAAAACCTTCTAGAGCGCTCAGATTTGTGATCTTGACTTCTACTAAAGTCAGAGAAAATGTCATTCAATGGAATACCTAAAAACAGAACTTGCCACAAAAAAAGATAGACGCTTTAAACTGATCAGTTTCACTGCTGATTCAACAGTAAAAGTAATAGTTTGGGAATTTAGCTGAGCTTAATTGTGGGAGACAAGAAAATTCACTGTTAGAAGTGATGAAATGTTTTCCTTGTTGTGATGTAACCTGTTTATATTGGGTGACTAAGCTTTTCAACACCCACTGAAGCCATAGGGACATGTAGCTTTTGATACATTTTCATCATTAGCTAAAATAACAGCTCTCAGAAAAAAAAAATGTTTCTTTTCATTATTTGTCTTGAGTGCTAAGTACATTTTGTGTACATATCAACTAGAATGCCAATTTAAAAGGCCCCCTCGTAGTTGGATGGAGTGGTGATGATAAGCTGGCAAGCAAGTTGGTACAGACTTGTGTAAAACCGTGTCATTATCTGTCAGACACCTGCAATGTGAAAAAAATTGTCAGTGTGTTTTAATGTACTTAACTAGTGAAGCTCAGAATCAAGTAAACTAAAGATGCCCAAACTAGAAAAGTTGGGCCACCTTAAGCTTATCTGAATATAAGGTTTTTTATTCCTATACATATACGGGCTTTTTCATTCATGTGAATTAAAAAATTATGTTGGAGATCTGTATCAATTTATAGTTGCATGCATCCGTGGCATACAATAAAAAGAACAGGGAATAAATACTGGAAATTGCATGTTTTTCATGACTTTGACAGGCTCAGAGCAATATGGAATTCAAGATATGAAATTCAGGTGCTGGTTGCTGTACCACAGCTGTCAAACATGCATTTATTTTCGTTCAACTTGAGTAACTCCTAGAACTAGCAATATCTAATATGAAGCTAAAGTGGTCATTGGTTCTATAATGTAACAACATGGAGTTAAAGAAATACAGACAGCTTTTATTTTGTTGTACTCTGTGGAATTGAAAAAAACAATATATTTCTGCTGTCATAGACGTCAGGTCTAAAAGCTTTTGCTTTGGAACCTGCTTCTACTATACACTAGCAGCAGTATCCCTAATCACAAACATTCAAAAACTATGAGTCAGTTTCCCTGCCCAAATAATGGAGATTTTTAAAATAATATATTTTGTTTTCTTTTTACTTGAAAATTTTCTTTTCTAAGTTTTCTGCATTTCCTTTTTCCTAGTCCTCCTTTGCAACCCAGAGGGGTAAATCCTATTTTATAGCTTTTTAAAAAATAAGCTGAGATTTTTAACTTGACTCCAACAGGTGAGATTTAAGGGGGGGGAAACTACCAATTATTGTAAGTATCTTGATAGAATAGTGAGACTAGCTAATGCAGACATGTTCCCTATTAGGTTTGATCAGAAATGTAAAAGGAAAATGAATGAGGGTGAAGAAGAGCTTGCTTCAGCCACATTTACATCCAGATCTGACACTTTTATAATAAAGGTAATAGATCGGCAGATTAAAGTTGTCAGACATATCACGCAGTGGTGGAAAGCTGCTTGTCACTGAGTAGATGGAGCACAGTACAAACGATCTGTACCATACTCTGCTTTTGTCTGTGCTGTCAATTTACTTTTTGCTTTATTTAACTATCTAGTTTCTGATGCGTTAGCAGTACCCTCTTCAACGTGTCACGCACCAGGAAAATCAAACTTTTTCGTCCATAGGCAGCTGCTAGACTTTTCTCTATGGACAATGTAATTTTCTCTTGCTTGCATCAGAATTTGAAAGAGCTCAAACTCAGGGCAAGAGATGTTAAAGCCAACATTTTCTGAGTACCTGCTAATTTTGGTTGCCCATCTTAAGAAATGTAGCTCTGATTTTTCACAAGGATTATGCACCCAGGGCTCCCACTGACTTCCCTGGATTCAGCATCTCTGATCAGGCTCAAAATGTCTTTAAGTTGGGTGCCAAAGATGAATGTCCACTTCTAAAAATTTGGGGTAAGTGATTTGTCAAAAGTCATATAACCCCATGGCAGGCTGCCTCTCTTTATTTTGTACTGTGTTGACCAGTGATATTCTTAAATTGAATCTGTAGTACTTGGAACTCTTGGCTTTTATGTACAGTAAAATCCCTGTTATCTGGCATTTGAGTAACCCTAACACTCTATTAATCGGAATTTCCGGCTCGTCGGCTGGACATGGGTGGGGGAGGAGGGGACTGGGGGAGCTCGCACACGGTGGCTGCTGCTGCCACCACCCTGCGATGCAGCTGCTCCTCTTGCGGCCACTGCTCACCCCACCCACCCCACCTCAGCGTCCAGCTGAAAACCACTGGCCTCAGGTAACCGACATTTTTAGATGTCCGGCACTCCCCATTCGCACTGGATAACAGGGATTTTATTGTAAATATTGAAGTATCTGTTACATTGCTGTAGGGTTATCACTTATCTACATTACCGTAGGAGAGCTCAGTTCTATTTTTGTAACTTAAAGAAGAAGAAACAAATATATAAAACAAGGGGAAGGGAAATCATAAGAAGAGGCCAACAATGATAGCAAAACTGTTCTTTTAAGAAAAACACTGATAATTCAATAAATGGAAGAAATGAAATAGGATGTCATGGAGTACGAAAATAAGTTACAGAACGCGACTCAGACATAGAGCTTGTGATGTATTATGTCAGCTTTGAGGCTTTGTAGTTTATTTATGTAGGCAGAAACATGTGGTAACCCAGTGATGATCAGGGATCCTGGTTTTCTCTGATTAAAACTCCCAAAATCTGCAATTAAAATGAAACACCACTATGTGTGTGTGTGTATGTATCAATTGAACACAGTGTTTTATTGATATATTTACAATTTTAAAGCAATTTGGAAACCTACCAGAATAGGCTGCCTGCCTCAATCACTAAAATAAATTCTAAATACATATAAATCTTGGTATTTGATTTTGGGTTTTTATCATAGAAAATCAGAGCTCTCCCAGGCCCCCTTTGGTCACCAGGTTGCAGGTCCAGGCCCCTCACTTCCCACCTACAGCCCCTCCCAGTGCCCCTGCTCGTGCCCCTCACTCTCTATCTACAGGCCCCTGGTCCTGCTGGTGCCCCTCACTCCCCACCCACAGCCCCCTACTACCCAGTCCTGCCAGAGGCTGCCCCCAGCTGTCAGGGCTATGGGGCCAGGGGACGAGGTCTGGAGTCCCCTTCCCCCTGCAGTAGTGCCTAAGCCCTGGCTGCTGGCCAAGGGAGGCCGTGACCACTGTGGCGGAGCGAATACACAGAGCCCGGCTCCCCCTCCCTCATGGGCGGCATGGCCAGAGTGGACCCTGTTTGGGGGTTGGGTGCAGACTGCCCACTGTGGGCTCCAGCTCCCCACCCTTCTGCCCCCTCCCTTGGGGCCTTTGTGGCCCAGTGGGTGGGACCTAGCACCACAGGGCACAGTGGGGCTGGATGGGGAAGCTTGCTGCCACTGCTGAGAGCCCTGCACCACCGTAGTGAAGTGTCCCTTGTCTGCTTAGCAGCAGTGAGGGGCACAACTCCACACTGCCACCCCTGCTGCTGCTAGGGCAGTGCAGGGCTTGCAGCATCAAGGAGCTTCCCTGCCTGTAGTGGGCAGCTTGCATCTACCTGTACCCTGTGCATAGATATGGGGGGCATGTGCTCCCCCTGGGAATGCAAGTAGCAGCAGGAAGCCAGCCCCACCCCCTCCCCACCCTGGGCCCATGGTTGAACCATGGTTCTGTCCCACTCTCTGCTGCAGTCCTGAAGCTGTGCATTCTGGCCCTGGGCCCCAAGCCCCATGCAGCACCTGGGCTGGGCAGTAAGCTCCAGCCCCAGCCTTGCCCAATCACTTCCTCCATCCCTCCCTCTGTATGAGTGGCTCAATCCCTCTTCCCCCCTACCAGACTTACCTGCGGAGCTGCTTTGCAGGCTTCCTGGTGGCCATGCGCATGTGTGAGTGCACACATGTATGTGCACATGGCACACCCTGCCTGACTGCCCTTCTCACGTTCTCCCAAACCCTTTGCAGGCATCAGGATCTCTGCGAGCCAGAAGGAGCTCTTTGCAGAAGGGCAAAATCTGTGTGTTTCTCTGTTAAATGGAAAAATCTGCATTTTTTCTGGTCAAAAGAGAAAATCCTCTTTTTTTTCTCCTTTTTCCATGGGAAAGGGAAAACTTGGGTCCCTGGTGATGCCTCAAGCCTTTATTATGTCTAGAGGGCTGCTAATTTTAGCGCCTAATCCTTGTTCTGTCAAATCAAATAAGAATTTCCCATTGCAGAGCAGCTGGTGCTCCCATTAATTTTTAGGGGGAGCATTTGATCAGCAGCATGGTAAATCTGGTCCTTTTCATCCTCCTCTCTGATCAGATAGTTTTAGAACAAAAGGTATAGATACAAAAAGAGTATTGATATGAAATGATATTCATATTATCTGTTAGGATGCAACTGCGATTCTGTAGCAGGACAAATCTGTCAACACCACTGCACCTTTAACTCTTGCATTCATGGTCAAAGTTAGGGTGATTCAGCTCATTTGTATTGATTCAGGTTCATGCTGACTTAATAACTGTATTATATTTATAACAGCTAACATGTACTCCTGAGAGGCAACTCTGCTTTCAATTTTAAAATAGCTAAACCCAGTCCATACCCAAAAGATGCAAGTGAAGAAACCCGGCTTTGTTTCCTTTGCAGGAAAGGTAACCTGCTGCTTGCTGTTGGCCAATTTATCACCCATCTTACAAACAGAAAGAAAAGCTCTCATGGGTCACATTAAGTTCTTAGCTGCCAGAAAATAAACCTCTAGAACAAACAGATTGATACTTGTCCAACTAAGAGTACCAGCCAAACAACATAAAATTCTCCATTCACCCAGTCCTGAGCCCCACCCCTACCTAATATGCCATTAGGATTTGTCTGCATATTTTAAAGATTTCCTTTTAAACTACAGTAATCTGGCTTAGGCACAGTTGGAAATTGATTAATTTGGTTTCAACCACCAGCTGCCTTTCAGATCTCATGGGACTAAAATCTCTGCTTGTGATGAATTACAGCTGAAAATTAGTTGGGACTGTGGGTGGGCTGTGAAACAAAAAAAATTAACTTAAAACTAATGAATTTAGCCAAGTTGGGTTGACAGTGTCCTGTGAAGGCCTCAGTGTGAAGCAAACTCTTGCTTAATAGCCTGTTGGAAGCTTGCATTTTCCTTTGGCATGTCTCAGCTTTCAAGTTTGTTAGCTACTGCTAGCATCTTCTGCAATAACAATGATAAAGAGGCCTGTGCTGGGAAGGTGGCTGTTGATTTCAAATGAACTGCAAAATTACAAGAAAAAAAAGCCAAACTTGCTTGGTGGATGGTAATCCCATTGTGCATTGGTCTTTAAACTCAAGGTCTCATAGAAGATGACAAAAACTGCAATGTATTACTGCTAGGTTTGTGTCAAATGCTCTTCACTACCTGGTATTGATGAAGAAATTACTTACTTGTTTTTTTATTGGAAGTGAAGTACTCGTGTTTTAGCAGATGCCAATGAGATTCAGTATTTGGCTTAACAAAATAAGAAAACTAGCAGGGAAAAGTTGGACGGAAAAAAAAACCATTGCTGTTATACAAGCAGTTGGCTGCTTTGATGTTGGCTGTGTTGTTTTTCCTGTAACAAAGAACTTTCCATGAAATCCATTAAGTGCATATCCTCTCAATACCCAATTCTCCAGTACCTGACCCTTGGAAAAGTGCATATTATACTTACTTGAATACAAGATGAGGTTTTTTTTTCCCCCCAGTTGGCATGGGGGAAAAAAGCCTATCATTTTATAATCCATACAGGGAAATCTCCGTAAATACTTTGTTGATCGTTAAACTGCTGCCAAAAGTAGCATGTGATCAACAATGGAAATCAACTGTGAAGCTGATTAAGTGCAGCCAACACTGAGTTTGAGTATAAAACACATTGGGCAAATATGCTGATGGGAACCTACCACAAGGGTAGTGTAGCACAACCTACATGAATAAGACATATGCTAGTGCCCATTAAGCTCAGTCCCCCTCATTGCTGAAGAATTAGAGGGCATTGATTGAGACTGCCCCATGTAAGCTGGTTTCTGCAGCTTTTCGGAGTTGCCATCTTGACCTGGCCTAGCAAGAAACTGGTCAGGCAGATTATGCTCTACTTGGCTGCTTGTCATGGGATAGAGAAGACATATGCAGTCTTGGAGAATTCCAAGTCCAGCGTGACAAAGAGGGTGCTGAGGGTAGCAAAGAGTAGCTGCAGCTTGGGGCAGTCCAGGAAGATGTGGAAGGTGGCTCCTCCACCTTGCAGAAAGGGCAGGCTTTCTGACAGCACCAGGTCTAAATGGCAAACAAAGATGCCTGTAACCAGGGCCCCGTGCAGCAGTTGCTGATGGAGGTCATCAGTTCTTTTGGTGATATGTAGCTCATACAGGGTGTACCAGGCTGGGGGAGCTTCCTCTGGTGTTGCTGCCACTAGGCACTGTCTCAGTTTCATAGTTGGTAGGGTCGGAAGGGACATAAGCAGATCATCTAGTCCGACCCCCTGCCCTGGGCAGAAAAGGATGCTGGGGTCAAATGACCCCAGCTAGGTGGCTGTCTAGCCTCTTTTTGAAGACCCCCAGGGTACAGGCAAGCACCACTTCCTTTGGAAGTTGGTTCCAGCTCCTAGTTGCCCTGACAGTGAAGTAGCGCCTCCTGATATCTAGCCTCAATCTACTCTCAGTCAACTTATGGCCATAGTTCCTTGTTACCCCCGGTAGTGCTCGTTAGTCTCAAAGTCGTGTCGGGGCAGGTGGTGAGGACACAGGCATGTCACACTTTGACTGTCCATGTGTACAGTGCATTCCCAGACAGGATGTCAAAGCAGATTCCACCATTGTTCTCATTCGGCACCAGGAGGGACAGCAGGGTGCTTGGCCTGCCTTTCTCATTGCTTTTCACTGCTAGAGAAACAGGTGGTGATAGAGGACATCTGTCTAGAGAGATGCCATCAGGGAGGGCTTGTGATATGCAGAGATGGTCTTCTAGGGCAGCAAGTACATTTGTGGAGATGCAGCTTTCACTAGCTAAAATGGATAAAGTGCAGGCCCAGATGGTTGGCGAGGCTTTGGCTGACAGCCAGATGGACCAAGCTGCATCAAAGAAGTAGGTCAACTTGGTGTGCGACTGGACCAAGCAAGCAATGAGGTTTCCAGAGGCAAGACTTGGTGGCCTCTGCTGCATGGTCAAGTTATGGATGAGAGGCTCCTGCAGCAGCCCTGGAAATCGCAGGCATCTGCCCTGGGGTCTGTCAGAAGTAGGCCCACCAGGCTGAGGCAGAAGGGTGGCAGGAGAACCCAGCCAAGGTGATTGGGATCCAATAGGAGAAGCTCCTGATCAAGGTTGAGGTCCCTCACCTGATGCAGGAAAGCTAAGGACAGCTATTACCAGAGGAGGGGTTCACCAGCAAAGACCAGGTGCTGAAGGGCTTGTTAGATGGAAAGCAGCCACCCTGCTCACCACATCAGTTAAACCTTGACCTCCCTTGTTGGTGGGAAGATACAGGACAGCTTGCGTTACCAGATTTGCCCATAACTTTGGGGTGCACTCATTTATTAGGGGTGTTTCTAGGGTGTCTGTAATTCTATCAATCTGCTGCTTGTGCCACTTGTGTTTATGTATGGAGCTGTATCTCTCCCTTCTGCAAGTTCTCACCCCCAGTGGAGCTATCTTGCAGGACTCTGTTTCAATGGGGCTGGGTTCCTCCAACCACCAAATCAGTCGAACACATATACACACATACACACAGATTAACAAGGCATGCCTGAGCCGGGCCAGGTTATTCAGCATTGACAGGCTGACACCCTCATATACCTTGTACTCAGTTCATCAGGGTAACAATAAAATGCAGTCAGATACAAGCACACAGGTTAACAGAGCACATCTGAGTCAGGCCAGGTTATTCAGCATTGACAGGCTGACACCCTCATATGCCTTGAACTCAGTTCATCCCTTATTTCAGCAGAACAATAATAAATGCAGTTAGACACACATACATACATGCTAACAGGGTATGTCTGAGCAGGCTGGGTCTGATCAGCACTTTCAGCTGATACCCTCATATGCCTCAAAACTCAACAGGTCCCAATCTCTTGTCACAGTGGTCCTAGTAGTAACTCCCTTGATGAGCAGACCCCGCCGTAGTTTTGGGCATTACGGGGATCTTTGGCTTAGGTAAAAGAAGCATTGCTTCAGAGCAAATGGGGGAGGTCAAGGGGAAGGAAGAGTAAATGAGGTTCATAGAGAGAGTACAGCAACGAGCTTGACCGTAAAAGTTATTTATTACCAGGTATATGAACTTATGATGATACCAGTAGTAATAGCCATACAAGACAGATAAATAAAACTGTTACAATATTACATTGTTTCAGTTAGGTATTTGGGAAAGTCTAGCTCG